>NC_141002.1:90482497-91082497 GCF_052327205.1 Somniosus microcephalus | reverse complement strand
GATAAAGGTTGGCCCCAGGGCACCGGGGAGAACTCCAAAAAAGTGCCATTGGATCTTTTACATCCACCTGAGAGAGCAGACGGGGCGGGGCCACCGTTTAATGTCTCAGCCGAAAGACGGCACCTCCGACAGTGCAGCACCTCCCTCAGTACTGCACTGGAGTGTCGGCCGCGATTTTGTGCTCAAGTCTCTGGATTGAGACTCGAATCCACAAGCGTCTGATGCAGAGGTGAGAGGGCTACCCACTGGGCCAAGGCTAAGGAGAGGAAGTGAAGGGGATTATTTTTGTTCAGATTACTGCTCCATTTTAAATGAGAAAATAATTGACTCAGGAATATATTAGGTGAAATGGAAAAGTCTAATCCTGAACATAGATTCAGTCTAGTCCGGAATACCATTTCAAGTAAAACCACAACTGCAGGACTGGGGCGGCATAGGTAGAAACTGGCAAGTCCAGTGCCACAGGAAGGAAGTACTGCTTCGCACAAAGAATGATCAGTACCTTCCGGTAGGGCAGTGGAGGCAAAGACTATGGAATCATTCAAAAGGCCGTTTGAGGCAGGAAGCAGTGTGTTGGGGACATAGACATAGAAACATAGAAACATAGAAGATAGGAGCAGGAGTAGGCCCTTCGGCCCCTCGAACCTGCTCCTCCATTCAATGAGATCATGGCTGATCATCCAAACTCAGTACCCTGTGTGGTAAACCACTGTTATACCTGTCTGTATGTGTATGTGTATTCCACTAGGTACTGGTCTGGACATGCCTCGGCTGACTCCTCCCACTATTCCAGGTATATAGGTGACTACCTCCCAGTCTCTTAGTATTCTGGACGGGTCGACCACTCGAGACTAGACCTTCATTCTTTAGTTAATAAAAGCCTGGTTGTTACTCGCTTAACCTCAGTCTTTTGAGTAATTGATGGCGCATCACACTGTCCCTGCCTTCTCCCCACATCCCTTCATCCCTTTAGCCTTAAGAAATATATCTAACTCATTCTTGAATATATTTAATGAATTGGCCTCAACTGCCTTGTGTGGTAGAGAATTCCACAGGTTCACCACTCTCTGGGTGAAGAAATTCCTCCTCATCTCTGTCCTAAATGGCTTACCCCTTATCCTTAGACTGTGACCCCTGGTTCTGGACTCACCCGCCATCGGGAACATCCTTCCTGCATCTAGTCTGTCTAGTCCTGTTAGAATTTTATAAGTTTCAATGAGAACCCCTCTCATTCTTCTAAACTCCAGCGAGTATAAGCCTAATCGACCCAATCTCTCCTCATATGTCATAGAGGATATGTTGGTTCTTATGGAAGGTTGAACTGGAGGGCCTAATTGGCATCCCTCATTTTTGTAGTCCTTGTGGTCAGAATTTTGATTGACTTTCCTTCCCTTATAACGAACGTCAATAGCAAATATATTCTATTCGGAGCTCTGGCACGGCAAGAGAGCCCCAGGTGGGCAGAGGAAACGCTTCAAGGACATCCTCAAAGCCTCCTTGAAAAGTGTAACATCCCCACCGACACCTGGGAATCCCTGGCCCAAGACCGCACAAAGTGGAGGAGAAGCATCCGGGAAGGTGCCGAACACCTCGAGTCTCTTCGCCGGGAGCAAGCGGAAGCCAAGCGCAGGCAGCGCAAGTCAACCCAACCACCCCACCCACCCGCCCCTTCAACCACCGTCTGCCCCACCTGTGACAGAGACTGTAGGTCCCGCATTGGACTCATCAGTCACCTGCGAACTCATTTTTAATGTGGAAGCAAGTCATCCTCGGTTCCGAGGGACTGCCTAAGAAGAGAAGATATCGCCCAGAAGCTAATTTCCTTTTAGCTGAAATCCATCAGAGTCAAGGAAATCTGTTTACTGTTCATGGAAACTTTTCTCATTCTAAGTCCGATATTTTTCGCAGGCTTCAATAACCTTTACATTTATATTGTGCGTTTAACATCAAAGAATGCCTCACAGAGGCACGTGGAAGAACATGGACACTGAGTCAAAGGGAAGGATAGCATCTTCACATCCTCAGCACGCCCCAAAGAGCTTTGCAGCCAAATGCAATACTTTTTGAAGTGTTGTAGGAAACGCGGCAGACCATTTGTGCACAGCAAGGTCCCATAAACAGCGAGGAGATGATGACTAGGTCGTCTGTTTTTTTTTTTTAAGTGATGTTGTTTGAGGGATAAGTATTGGCCAGGACAGCGGGCAGCATTCCCCAGCGCTTCTTCAAATAGCGCCGTGGGATCTTTTACGTTTGAGTGAGGGATGGGGATTGATGGCTGGAACAGGTTACCTTAAACTAGGGTGACAACAGCTGAGGTGTACAGTGTAATGCCACAGAGCAAAGCGGTTCTGATGATCAGAGGAGGCGAGTCCAGCAAATCAAACATAAGCAGAGTCCCAAAAAGCACAGGTTAAAACACAGAACAAGCGTTTGCTGGGAGTTGGAAAATGTGCTCGCTACTGTAAGGTAGCTTAAACTTACAGATTGAGCTGAAATACACCCACTATTCTATCAATACAGGAAACTCTTTTTTATCCGGCACCGACGGGACCGGCGTGGTGCCGGTTGATCAAAAAGTCCGGATTACAGAGAGGTATACTCACCAAGGTACGAGAGCCCCGTACACGGCCACAGGTGCAGGAGCCCCGGTTACACGGCACTTGTGCAGGAGCCCCGGTTACACGGTCACAGATCCAGGAACCCCAGTTACACGGCCACAGGTGCAGGATCCCCGGTTACATGGCCACAGATCCACGAACCCCGGTTACACGGCCACTAATATATAGTAAAACTTACCTGAACCTACTCCTGAATTTTGCCGGTTAAGAGAGAGTTTCCTGGTAGTTTTAAATTCATGTTTTATAAATTAAATTAGCCACTGTTCCATGTCATGAATGTACATTTACACTACAACTACAGTGTTGGTGCAAAGCAAAATGGCTTTGCATTGACACTAAGAAGCTGTCGTGTAAGTCTGGAGTCAGGACCCCACCTGACTCTAGAGTGAAGCATATGAGGCTACCTCCTCCAGGGAGTTTCACTCCACTTCACTCCGCAGTCAGGTTGGGCCCTGACTCTGGATTTACACTATGCCTTACAGCACACCTTTCGTGTCAGTTCGACCCGATGGTACGGTTGCAGTGTGTGCATGCCGCACTCATGTACTTTTTACAAACTGCGCAAGGTGTCATCCATGGCTCAGTGGGTAGCACCCTCTCACCTCTGAGGTTCAGAAGCTTGCGGCCTCACTCCAGGGACTTGAGCACATAAATCAAGGCTGACACTCCAGTGCAGTACTGAGGAAGTGCTGCACAGTCGGAGGTGCCGTCTTTCGGATGAGATGTTAAACTGAGCCCCACCCCCAGTTTACCTTCTCAGGTGGATGCAAAAGATTACACGGCACTATATTGAAGAAGAACAAGGGAGTTCTCCCCCTGGTGTCCTGGCCAATATTTATCCTTCAACCAACATTGCTAAAACAGATTATCTGGTCATTATCTCATTGCTGTTTGTGGGAGCTTGCTGTGTGCAAATTGGCTGCCGCGTTTCCTACATTACAACAGTGACCACACTCCAAAAGTACTTCATTGACTGTAAAGCACTTTGGAACTTCCTGAGGTCGTGAAAGGCGCTATAGAAATGCAAGTATTTATTTTACCACAATGTGGCACCGATGAGTTGTCAGAATTTTGCTCTCAGCAGCTCCACCAGCAGGGTTGTAATGGTATTGCAGCTCTAAAACAAATGCGGATTAAAAGTGGCGTGACGTGAGCAAAGGATCCTGCCCAACTTATTTACCATCCAGAGAGAAATTTCTCCTTGCTCCAAATATAATTGAGCGCAATACAGTACACCCATGTAGTACTTATCACATACATACATTCATTCCATTGCACGATATTTCCACAGCTTCAACAAGCTTAACAATTTTTGTGTTCCACAGAGTATGTGGTCAGTGCTATGTGTAGAACATAAGAAACATAAGAACATAAGAAATAGGAGCAGGAGTCGGCTATATGGCCCCTTGAGCCTGCTCCGCCACACGGCCCCTCGAGCCTGCTCCGCCACACGGCCCCTCGGGCCTGCTTCGCCACACGGCCCCTCGGGCCTGCTCCGCCACAAGAACATAAGAACATAAGAACATAAGAAATAGGAGCAGGAGTAGGCCAATCGGCCCCTCGAGCCTGCTCCGCCATTCAATAAGATCATGGCTGATCTGATCCTAACCGCCAATCCACTATCACAGAACCATCTCCTGAATCTAACAGAATTAGACACACGAAATAGGAGCAGGATCAGGCTACACGGCCCCTGGGCCCGCTCCGCTACCACAGGGCCATGACCGATCCAAATCTAGACTCATGTCCAAATTCCTGCCCGCTCCCCGTAACCCTTAATTCCCTTTACTTCTAGGAAACTGTCTATTTCTGTTTTAAATTTATGTAATGATGTAGCTTCTACAGCTTTTTGGGGCAGCATATTCCATGGACCTACCACGCTCTGAGTGAAGTAGTTCCTCCTCATCTCAGTTTTGAAAGAGCAGCCCCTTATTCTAAGACTATGCCCCCTAGTTCTAGTTTCACCCATCATCGGGAACATCCTCCCTGCATCCACCCGATCCAACCCCTTCACAATCTTATATGTTTCAATAAGATCGCCTCTCATTCTTCTGAACTCCAATGAGTAGAGTCCCAATCTACTCAACCTCTCCTCATATGTCCATCCCCTCATCCCCGGGATTAACTGAGTGAACCTTCTTTGTACTGACTCGAGAGCAAGTGTGTCTTTTCTTAAGTATGGACACCAAAACTGTACGCAGTATTCCAGGTGCGGTCTCACCAATACCTTGTACAACTGAAGCAATACCTCCCTATTTTTATATTCTATCCCCCTAGCAATGAAAGCCAACATTCCATTGGCCTTCTTAATCACTTGCTGCACCTGCATACTAACCTTTTGAGTTTCGTGCACCAGGACCCCCAGATCCCTTTGTACTTCAGTACTTTCCAGTTTCTTGCCATTAAGATAATAACTTGCTCTACGATTTTTCCTGCCAAAGTGCATAACCTCACACTTTCCAGTATTGTATTCCATCTTCCAAATCTCTGCCCACTTACTTAGCCTGTCTATGTCCCCTTGCAGGTTTTTTATGCCCTTCGAGCCTGCTCCGCCATTCAATGAGATCATGGCTGATCTTCTACCTCAACTCCACTTTCCCGCCCGATCTCCACATCTCTTGATTCCCCTATTGTACTTACATTTACAATTTAATCAAGTCCTGAAAAGCATCTCAAGGCTATTTGATTACAAGTCAAAATGAGTCATTTCTAAACTTGCATGGATCACTGGTGAAATCGCATTTGGAATATTGTGTCTAATTTTCAGCAAGTTACTATGTACAAAATTATGAGGGGCCAATCTAGAGTGGATAGGAAGGACCTATTTCCCCTAGCAGAGAGGTCAATATCCAGGGGGCATCGCGTTAAAGTAATTGGTCGGAGGTTTAGAGGGGAATTGAGGAGGACTTTTTTCACCCAGAGGGTGGGTGGGGGTCTGGAACTCGCTGCCTGAAAGGGTGGTCGAGGCAGAAACCCTCATCGCTTTTAAAAAGTACTCGGATATGCACTTGAAGTGCCGTAACCTACAGGGCTACGGACCAAGAGCTGGAAAGTGGGATTAGGCTGGATAGCTCTTTTTGGCCGGCACGGACACGATGGGCCGAATGGACTCCTTCTTCTGTGCCGTAGATTTCTATGATTCTATGAAGTTCCCTTCAAAAGGATATTGATGCATACTTGAGTGGGGATTCAAAGAAGAGCAACGTGATGATTCTGGGATCTACGGTTCCATGTTATTAAAGCAGCCACAAAGAACTCTACTTGTTTTCAATTAGTGAGAAGACCGAGAGACAGGTTTTTCGAATGCGGAGGAGCAGGCAATTTAACTTAGTAAGCACGAAGCTAAAGGACGGAAGTACAAACTGAACAAACCTTGAGCAAGGCTTGGGATTTAAAGAATTTTTTTTGTCTCACACATTAGTTTATACATGGAACAGACACACAACAAAAGCAGTTGCATTGCGAGTGGTTTATTTATCCAACGTTACCATGTCACAACCTGTGTTATACCACGTTTAAATAACAGAAGCACACATTCATGTTATATGCTCCATGAGAATTTTCTTTCTTATTACGGTCACTCTTTCCTAAGGCAATTGGCAAAAGAACCACAGACGAGATGAGGGGAAACGTTTTTACGCAGCGAGTTGTTGTGATCTGGAATGCGCTGCCTGAAAGGGCGGTGGAAGCAGATTCAACAGTAACTTTCAAAAGGGAATTGGATAAATACTTGAAGGGGAAAAATTTGCAGGGCTGTGGGGGAAAGGGGAGGGAGTGGGACTAATTAGATCGCTCTTTCAAAGAGCTGGCACAGGCACGATGGGCCGAATGGCCTCCTTCTGTGCTGTATCATTCTACGATTTTATGATATCACTCTTCCTGGGGGTTTATAATCATATCCTGTGATTTGTAGCCATCCTTATGTTAGTCTTGCTGCATATTTTTTTTTTCTCTGTTGTTTTTTGTATTGATATTTAAACTTTCTGTACCTTGACACCACATTCCCCTGTTTTTAAAAGACCTCTCCTTTGACCGTGCGCTCACCCTTCCCTAATCCCCTTTTACCCTTTCTCCCTGCTACTCATCATAAGAGCAAGAGAAATAGGAGCAGGAGTCGGCCATTCGGCCCCTCGAGCCTGCTCCGCGATTGAATGAGATCATGGCTGGTTCAAATGGTTTGACCCAGATTGCCATAACATGAGGAAAAAACTTAGAAAAATATCAAACCAAAAACACAGACAGCCAGAAAACGAGGAATTACGCCTTACTTATTGTCAGACACTAACACAATACAGAAACACACTCAGAACCAAAAAAGAGCAGTATATTAAGAATACACTCAGCTCCATTGAGGAATCCATTGATTCCAATTGTTTCTGGGACAACTGGAATACATTACACAAAAAACAACACGACGAATTGGCCATTCAAAATGGAGACAAATGGGAAAACCACTTTGAAAAATTATACCAGAAAAACACACAAAGGCCAGAGCAACACCAAATATGCAAAAAACTGGAAAAGCTCGAAATGGCCATAAAAGATAACCAAAACCCGCTAGACTCCATAATAACAGAAAAAGAACTATTTGAAAAACTCAAGGACCTGCGACCAGGAAAAGCTTGCGGTGCAGACGGCATACTAAGCGAGATGATTAAACACACAGACGATAAAATGAAACTGGCTATCCTAAAACTCTTCAACTTGGTTCTGAGTGTCGGTCACTTCCCTGATATCTGGAACAAAGGACTCATAACGCCCATATACAAAAGTGGGGACAAAGTCGACCCAAATAACTATCGAGGCATCTGTGTAAACAGTAACCTGGGGAAGGTATTCTGTAGTATCATAAACAAAAGACTTATAAACTTCCTTGAGGAGCACAATGTCTTGAGTAAAAGCCAAATTGGATTCCTGCCAAACTATAGAACATCAGATCATATCTTCACCCTACAGACCCTAATTGACAAACACGTTCATCAAAACAAAAGCAAAATCTACGCATGCTTTATAGATTTCCAGAAGGCTTTTGATTCCATCTGGCACGACGGTTTATTCCTGAAACTTATCGAAAGCGGGGTAGGGGGAAAAACATATGATGTAATTAAATCAATGTATACAAACAACAAATGTGCAGTTAAAATTGGAGACAAACAAACAAAATACTTCCCACAGGGGCGGGGGGTGACGCAGGGCTCACTCATCTCACCGACACTCTTTAATATTTACATAAATGAATTGGCAAAACTACTTGAACAATCTACAGCACCCGGCCTCACCCTATATGAATCCAAGGTTAAATTCCTCCTCTATGCAGACGACCTGGTTCTGCTGTCACCAACTAAGGAGGGTCTACAGCAGAACCTGGATCTGCTGAAGTCGTACTGCCAGACCTGGGCCCTGACAATAAATCCCCAAAAAACCAAAGTCCTTGTGTTCCAGCAAAGATTCAGACATCAGGGACCCAAAATAAATTTCACACTAGGAACAACCAAAATTGAACAAACCACTAACTACACATACTTGGGCTTAAAAATCAGTTCTATGGGAAATTTCCATCTGGCTGTGAATGAACTGAAAGAGAAAGCAAGAAGGGCTTTCTATGCCATTAAAAAATCAATCCAAATAGAAATCCCAATTAGCATTTGGCTCAACATTTTCAAATCAGTAATTGAACCAATTGCACTCTATGGCAGTGAGGTGTGGGGACCGCTAACACAACAAGAATTTGCAAAATGGGACAAACACCCAATTGAGATCCTACATGCAGAATTCTGTAAAAGTATCCTCCAGACTCAAAGGAAAACCGTAAACAATGCATGCAGGGCAGAACTAGGCCAATATCCATTAATAATCACTATCCAAAAAAGAGCCACCAAATTTTGGAAACACCTAGAAATGAGCAACCCCCAATGCTATCATTACGAAGCCCTGAAATGCCAAGAGAGGACCATAAAGAAGAATACCCTCAGTCAACTAGTCCTGGGACTCAGTGAAGTAACTACTAACACTACTAACAATAACCAGCCCCAGGACAGTGACAGCGTAACACAAAGAATTCGACCCAACACAATCGTCGCTAAGCAAAAGGAAAAATATCTGTCATATTGGGCAGAAACAACAAAAACCCAAAGCAAACTCAATTGCTACTTGGCCCTAAACAGACAATACAACATGGCTGATTACCTGACCATGGTAAAGGATAGCAAACTGAGAAAAACCTTGACAATGTACAGACTTAGTGAACATAGCCTGGCGATCGAAAAAGGCAGACACAGGCAGACCCGGCTACCAAGAGAGGACAGGATATGCTCTCACTGCAATCAGGGAGTGGTGGAGACAGAGATGCACTTCCTCACAGCTTGTAGAAAATATCAGGGCATAAGGGAGAATTTCTACCCAAAATTCACAAAAATATGCCCAGAATTCAGAAATTTGAATGACGACCAAAAACTCCCATACCTACTAGGGGAAGAGAGAAATTGTGTAACATTAGCGGCACACTATGTTACAGCTTGCCATAAACAGAGGGACAACCACTAAATATAAGAAAAGAGTATATACAAATTATATGAATGTATATTTATACACTCAGGGATATATCTGTTTATACACTGTATGGATAGATCTGTATTTTTGTGTACAACCATGAATGTTTTTCGATGCTTTGGCAACATAAGATGTAACTTGTCATGCCAATAAAGCGATTTGAATTGAATTGAATTGAATTGATCTTCTACCTCACCTCCACTTTCCTGCACTCTCCCCATATCCCTTGATTCCCTTAATATTCAACTCAGCGTCCGCTTGTTATCAGCTGCCCTGCAAGTGCTCAAAGTCGGCTCTCTCTACATGAGGAGCACTGTTGTATTATGTAATGTTTATTGAATTTAAAAGCTATATTGCTGCAGATATAATAAAAAACAATTTAGTGTGAATCAGTCCACTCTCCTCTAATGCGTGGATGCAGATGAGCCGAACTGCAATTTGACATTTCCTCAGCAACTCAAACTGGAGGACAAGCACAATCTTTTAGCTAAATTCGCAGTGGCGTAAGTGGTATTTGCATAGCAGATGAAAGCAGTCAGCCTTCATTTGTATTTACAAATTAACTTAATTGGAAACCGGATATTCGCTGCAGTCTTTAGAAAGTGGTACTGGATGGGGCCTGCTTCTCAATCAGAGAGGTGCTAAATGTACTGATTGGCACCAATACACAAATGAAATCATTTCAAAGAGCCAGCACAGGCACAATGGGCCGAATGGCCTCCTTCTGTGCTGTATCATTCTACGATTTTATGATATCACTCTTCCTGGGGGTTTATAATCATATCCTGTGATTTTTAACCATCCTTATGTTAGTCTTGCTGCATTTTTCTTTTTCCTCTGGTGTTTTTTTGTATTGATACTTAAACTTTCTGAACCTTGACACCACATTCCCCTGTTTTTAAAAGATCCTTATAGACCTCTCCTTTGACCCTTTCCTAATCAGTGCTGAAGGAGTGCTGCACTGTCGGAGGTGCCGTCTTTCGGATGAGACGTTAAACCGAGGCCCCGTCTGCTCTCAGGTGGATGTAAAAGATCCCACAGCACTATTTCAAACAAGAGCAGGGGAGTTCTCCCCGGTGTCCTGGGCCAATACTTTACAACAATGACTACACTCCAAAAAGTACTTAATTGACTGTAAAGCGCTTTGAGGGGTCTGGTGGTCGTGAAAGGCGCTATAGAAATGCAAGTCTTTCTTTTCTTTTCCCCTTTGACCCTTTCTCCTGCTACTCAATTGTTGAAGCGCGTAGCAGCCCAAATGCCCCATGATAGCGAGATTTTAAGGCAGGCTATAATGCTGCAAATATTTGATCGTACCGGCAATCTTCACCAACAAGAAGAATAAGAGCAAGATCATGAGTGCACAATCACCTCGAAATTCCCCTCCAAGTCCCATGCCGTCCTGATTTGGGCATCAATCGCCATTCCTTCAGTGTCGCCGGGTCAAAATCCTGGGAATGCCCTGCCCGAAACCATGGTGGGAGTGTCAGCACTCTGCACTCGAATGCAGTGGTTCGAGGAGAAGGACCAGCGCCACCTTCTCTGGGCAGCGAGGGATGGACAATAAACGCGGCTGACATGAATCTTGTCATTCATGTGGAAATGACTTATGAAATAATACTGGGCGGCCTGCTGATGGCGCTGTCCAGGGAGAGTATAAATACACGGGCATGGGCCCAGCTTGCTCAGGACATTCTTTAACAGGAACTAGTGAAGGACACAACTAGATCTCCATGTTGAAAAACAGTTGATTAAAGCCTTGTTTAACGCTTAGACCAAGTCCCTAGTAGTTTTCTTACATCAGCAGCCTTGCCAGCTTCACCCACATCCCAAGAACAAATTTTAAAAATGTTCGAAACCAAGGTGGGAGGTGGGAGGGGGAGGGGGGGTTAATTTTCACCTTCAATGCCTTGTGCGGCGAACTGGCGGGGCAATGGCCCACCCGCTATAGCACCTGCCTGGTTTTCACTTTGAAAATCGGGCGGGTTCTATAAACGGGCAGTCAATCTGCTCCGCCAGTTCACCGCACATCAACAACAACAATTTGCATTTATACAGCGCACTTTAACGTGGTAAAATGTCCCAAGGCACTGAAGGTGAAAATTGCACCCCCCCCTCACATTTCCTACCCAATCGCACGACAGAGCATCCCTTCATAAATTCAGCGTGACTTTTCTAAAATAACCAACAAGGAGACACCTTGTGGCCTCCAACCACCCTCTCCCACCCCCCCACACCCCACACGCCTGCACCGTCCCCCCCCCCCCCCGCCCCTACCCTGCCGGGTCATCAACTAAAATCCAAATAAATGTGCCCCCCTTTTTCAAAGGGCACAACTAGTAAAACCGCAGGGACCGGAGAGTGTGGCGGATGTCCTGAACCATGTTATTATTTCGTTTGCTAAGTTCCCTTTTCCCTTTATGGATTCCGCAGCTTGCAGAGCGCAGATGTGCCTACACTCGTTTTGGGAGACCTTCGTTATGTTGCCGTGGGAGATGGTTGTTGCTGATTTACTGTGCAGCAGCTGGATGGGTTTCATCCTGGAATCCAGCTCAAGCACTGAAAAGACTGATAACAATTTGAAGACCTCACACAAGCAAGCCCATCCTGCGGAACGTTGGCGAAATGTGCATTTAAGTGTATTCCCTCTTGTTCTGTTGTCGTTTTTATGATTCTATTGAGGGAAGAGAGTATCACACAATTTGGATACGTATCTAGAAAGGAATATGAAAGGCCAAGGGGAAAGGGCAGATAAATGGGATTAGAATAATTAGCTTCAGTTGGACAGTTAGCAATGAATCGAATTAATCCTTCTGTGCTATAGTTTCCTCGATTCTATGACGCTGGTACAAATGGCTTACACAACTCATCACTGTCCACTCACACTGTTCCAAAAGTGGTGCTTACGTCATAATAGCTGTATCATTAGAGACAGAACAGAACTAAATCATGCGTCAATTGAAAAACACCAAATAAAGGATTTTAGATGTTTAAAAATAAAAGCAGGAAAACAAATGCCAATAAACATGGGAATAAGTTACATATAGAATTATATAAGGACATAAGAAATAGGAGATAGGAGCAGGAGTGGGCCAAACGGCCCTTCGAGCCTGCTCCGCCATTCAATAAGATCATAGCTGATCTTCTACCTCATCTCCACTTTCCTGCACTATCCCCATATCCCCTTGATTCCCTTAATATTCAAAAATCTATCGATCTCTGTCTTGAATATACTCAACGACTCAGCATCCACAGCCCTCTGGGGTAGAGAATTCCAAAGATTCACCACCCTCTGAGTGAAGAAATTTCTCCTCATCTCAGTCCTAAATGGCCGACCCCTTATTCTGAGACGGTGACCCCTGGTTCTGGACTCCCCAGCCAGGGGAAACATCCTCCCTGCATCTACCCTGTCAAGTCCAGTAAGAATGTTGTATGTTTCAATGAGATCACCTCTCATTCTTCTAAACTCTGGAGAATGTAGGCCTAGTCTACTCAATCTCTCCTCATAGGACAATCCCCCCATCCCAGGAACCATTCTGTTGAACCTTCGTTGCGCTCCCTCTATATAGAATATACGGCACAGAAACAGGCCCTTCAGCCCATCCCGTCCATGCCGGCATTTAAGCTCCACTCCAGCCTCCTTCCATCCTTCCTCATCTAACTCTATCAGCATAATCCTCTATTCCTTTCTCCCTCATGTGTTTATCCAGCTTCCGCTTAAATGCATCTCTGCTCTTCGCCTCAACCACTCCCTGTGGTAGCGAGTTCCACATTCTCACCACTCTTTGGGTAAAGAAGTTTCCTCTGAATTCACTATTTGATTTCTTGGTGACTATCTTATCTTGCCATCGATTATTTTGGATTATTAATAAACATTGGGCAAAAATAAGATTAGTCACTCCCGCAGTGACTAAGTGAGCAATTGCAACCATGTATAGTATGATACTACATCTTCTATTCTGGCATGCCCTAAGTTAAGCAATCTGCTAATTCAAACTTAAAGTGATGTACATAGTGTTAAAGTCAATCATAGAAACATAGAAACATAGAAGATAGGAGCAGGAGTAGGCCATTCGGCCCCTCGAGCCTGTTCCGCCATTTAATGAGATCATGGCTGATCATCCAAACTCCGTACCCTGTCCCTGCCTTCTCCCCATATCCCTTGATCCCTTTAGCCTTAAGAAATATATCTAACTCCTTCTTGAATATATTTAATGAATTGGCCTCAACTGCCTTCTGTGGTAGAGAATTCCACAGGTTCACCACTCTCTGGGTGAAGAAATTCCTCCTCATCTCAGTCCTAAATGGCTTACCCCTTATCCTCAGACTGTGACCCCTGGTTCTGGACTCCCTGACCATCGGGAACATCCTTCCTGCATCTAGTTTGTCCAGTCCTGTCAGAATTTTATAAGTTTCAATGAGATCCCCTCTCATTCTTCTAAACTCCAGCGAGTATAAGCCCAATCGACCCAATCTCTCCTCATACGTCATTCCTGCCATCCCAGGTATCAGCCTGGTGAATCTTCGCTGAACTCCCTCCATGGCAAGAACATCCTTCCTCAGATAAGGCAGCCAAAACTGCACACAATACTCAAGATGTGGTCTCACCAAGGCCCTGTACAACTGCAGCAAGACATCCTTGTTGCTGTACTCAAACCCTCTCGCTACGAAGGCCAACATACCATTTGCCTTCTTAACTGCCTGCTGCACCTGCATGCTTACCTTCAGCGACTAGTGCACAATAACACCCAGGTCTCGTTGCACTTCCCCTTCTCCCAATCTATTGCCATTCAGATAATAATCTGCCTTCCTGTTTTTGCCACCAAAGTGGATAACCTCGCATTTATCCACGTTATATTGCATCTGCCATGCTTCTGCCCAATCACCCAACCTGTCCAAATCATCCTGGAGTTTCTCGGCATCCTCCTCACAGCACACACGCCCACCCAGCTTTGTGTTGTCTGCAAACTTGGAGATATTACATCTAGTTGCCTCGTCTAGATCATTAATATATATTGTGAATAGCTGTGAATCAATGCCTCCCTCCATGTTCGACTAAGGATAATCCTGCTAAATACTTCCTGACATGAATCAACTGAGCGGCCTGCGGGTGGCGCTGTCCAGGGAGAGTATAAATACTCAGGCACGGGCCCAGCTTGCGCAGAACATTCTTAACAGGAACTAGTGAAGGACACAACTAGACCTCCATGTTGTAAAACAGTTGATTAAAGCTTTGTTTAACGCTTAGACCAAGTGCCTGGTAGTTTTCTTACGTCACTTCCCACGGGAAGCAAATTGGAATTCGTTTGCAAACAGTGGTCCTGTACGGAAAAGGTCAAACATTTTGGCCTGTATTTCCAGATGCCTACGGGTGTGTATGAGCTGTGTACACACCCGTAGGGACATCGGAAATGCAGGTTTCAGGCATGTGAAGCCCATGCGCTGAAAACCGGCATTTCCGATCTGTCAAGAATCCTCTTAACAGATCCTCCGCCTGCCCTGGAGAAGGGCCTCTGTGGGGGGAGAGTTCCGCTTTCTGGAGACCCTCCGCCCACTGAAAACCCTTAGAAATCTTATGCCTGGTAAAGGCCTGCTTTTATCAGCATAAGAGTTGAAAAAAGTTTTAAAAAAAACTTTTTTTCACTCATTTATAATTTTAAAATACTTTTAAAACAGATAAGTTTATTTTTAGCCCCGTAAAAACTTTCATTATTTTTTCCAAAAATTAAATTATAGTTTAAAATATTTAATTTAATGTAATTTTAACTCATTAAAAAAATGTGATGGTTTAAAAAAATGTTTTAAAAATGTTTTAATGTGTTTTTGGGGTGATCTCCATTCATATATTTGACAGGTCTATCTGTCAAGTGTATGAAGGGAGATTCCCCTGGCTGGCCTGGCCCACGTGATCCCAGGGACCCTTGCGAACCGCCTGCGCCACTGGGATACGTGGGCCCTGCGCATTTCGACTTTGGAGAGGCCCAGGAGTGGAAGTGTCCGGACCTCGGGAGCCCTCAGGTAAGAGCGTAGATTTTTTTCCGATAGGAGGCCTCCGCACGCGGGAAGCCTCTTATCGGAAATTACGGGCCAATATATCTAAAAAGTAGATTAATTTACATATCTCGCCGTTCAATCTTGTGCAAACAGGTCGCTAACGGCAGGTCATTACAGATGTTAATAGTGGTTCACAAAACTTTACTGAAAACATGTCTCATTGCACCAGTAATTAAAAGGTCTGCATTACTTAAAAGGGAGCTAGTTCCAGGTGAATGGCCACCTGATTGTACATTCTATAAAGAGAGATTTCTGTATCCTCAAAAATGGGTTTTATTGACATTGCCCCATTCAAAAACTAAACAATATAAAAATTGCCACTAGTTCAATTTGCTTTTTCCCCCTGTATTACAATTGTTTTTTTTTGAATATATTTGTTTTGACAGTGAGTAGTGAAGACAAAAGCAGGAGAATTGACTTGGAGAAGTTACTGAGTCTGATAGCATAGGAAACCTGAATTAATGCCGGCAGATAGAGTCCTTAATCCAGAGGTCCTCTGTGATATTGGCATTTCAACTCTGCATGTTGATGCAGCTCCATCACACTTTTAAGGCTTCTTCCGGCAGCACCTCTCAAACCCGCGACCTCCTCCACCTAGAAGGACACGGGCAGCAGGCGCATGGGAACACCACCACCTCCAAGTTCCCCTCCAAGTCACACACCATCCTGACTTGGAAGTATATCGCCGATCCTTCATCGTCGCTGGGTCAAAATCCTGGAACTCCCTCCCTAACGGCACTGCGGGAGTACCTTCACCGCACGGACTGCAGCGGTTCAAGAAGGTGGCTCACCACCACCTTCTGAAGGGCAATTAGGGATGGGCAATAAATGCTGGCTTTACCAGCGACGCCCACATCCCAGGAAAGAATTTTTATAAAAGGCTCAGCGGTTCCTCCCAGACAGTTGCTCTCACGCGCGGTGAATTCACACTGTGCAATATCAGCACGTGGCCGACAATAACTTACATTTAGGTCGTTCCTTCAGCATAGTAAAACGTATCGAGGTGCCTTCACAGTTGGTGGCCAGACCTAAGCAGCAGTAGGAAGGAATCAGGCCTACATAAACTGCACCTCCCCACCTTCTTCGGGGCTCTTTTGCCCTTTAACGTCCTTCGCTGCCGTTTTGGGCACTGCAGCTGTGATTCCCCACCCCCCCCCCTCCGCCTGCAGCACTGCTGAATTAAAAAGAAAGACTTGCATTTATAAAGCACCTTTCAATATCTCAGCATGTCCCAAAGCGCTTCACGGTCAATGAGGTACCTTTGAAATGTAGAAATGTGGCAGCCAATTTACACGCAGCAAAGTCTCAGAAACAGAAATCAAATAATGACTAGATCATTTGTTTTAGGGATAAATGTTGGCCCAGACACTGAGGAGAACTCCCCATCTCTCCTTTGAAATAGTGCGTCATTGTATCTTTTACGTCCACTTGAGACAGGAGACAGGGCCTTCGTTTAACATCTCATCCAAATGACGGCACCTCCGACAGAGCAGCACTCCCTCAGTACTTTTTATCTTCTCAGTAGATTTTTGTGCTCAAGTCTCCTAGTGTGGGACTATGAACCCATAATCCTCTGAGTCAGAGGTGAGAGTGCTACCCACTGAGCCACGGCTAAGAACTACCCTCTTCCACAGTGGATTCCTGCTACCAAGAAGGATGGTAAATGACCTCCCCCCACTGCCCCCCCCCCCCCCCGACCCAGGTACAAAGTTTTGGTGGGGTTTGAGGGGCAGGCGGTGGTTCCGCCCCTCCCCCACTACACAGCCCCAAGCAAGAAAATCCATCCCCGAGTCACATATCTTCAAAGTTAGTTACTTTGAGAAGGCTCAGGGATGATCTTACTGAATTATTCAAACTCCTGTAGGGTAGAGACAGGAGAAATGTGAATATGGTTTAACGTGGTCCCAGATTCTACAAGAGGACAACATCAAATTAATAAGGAAGGTGGGGGGGGGCATTGTTGAGAAGAAAGTTTAGATTTAACTATCATCTGCTAGAGGGTGTGGACTGTATGGAATGGACAGCCAAGGGCCACAGTGAAGGTTGGCTATCAGCAAATTCAACAGAGTGTTGGTTAAGTACCTGGTGAAATCTTTGATAGAGGGGAATGAGAGGTATTGGCGGATATGGGCCCGTATTTTCCGATCGCAGGCCTCCCGCGGGCGGCGGACTGCGATGTGGAAAAATCTGCGCCCTTACCTGAGGGCTCCTGGGACGCGCACAGTTCCGATGCTGCCAAACTCCAAGTGCGCAGGGCCCACGTGTCCCAGAGGCGCAGGTAGTTCGCAGTGTCCCTGGGATCACGTGGGCCATGGGGAGCCAATCACAGAAGGGAAGACCTGTCAAATATATGTTTGGAGATCAATGAAAAAACATAGTAAAACTTTAAATAAATTTTTAAAAAATCACATTTTTAAAATGACTTGAAATGACAATAAATTAGGTATTTTAAACAAAAATTTAATTTTTTGAAAAAAATAATTGAAGTATTTTACGGGGCTAAAAATAAACGTACCTTTTTCTTAAAGTATTTTTAAACGATAAATCAGTGAAATTAAAAAAAAAACTTTTTTTCTACTCTTATTGTAAGGGTTTTCTGCGGGCGGAGGAACTATCCACCCGCAGAGGCCCTTCTCCCGGGCAGCCGGAGGATTTGTCTTTCTTGACAGGTCGGAAATGCCGGTTTCCAGCACATGCCCAGTGCATGCCTGAAACCGGAATTTCTGATGTCCCTACGGGTGGGTACACAGCCCGTACCCATCCGTAGGGATCGGAATATCCGGCCCGATATTTCCAAGACACAGTAGCCATCCAAATGGACTGCAGTAGTCTACCTAAGTCCTGTGCATTCCTCTGTAACCCTTCGGCCTCGGTATATGATCTATTGTTAAATTTACTTATGGTTATTCCTACACATACAAGTCTTAGAATTATTTGTGTTTATATGGAGACACATTTTAATTACTGCCCCAGTTATATCGCATTAAAATATTCGAACACAGCTTCCATTAGTAATGCAGCTTACAGCACTGTTGTAAATATTTTTCTATTACAGTCCCCGCCACTTAAAACGGGCAGTCGCTTCTATCGCCGAAAAAGCGACAACCAATTTCCACTTGCATTTATTTCAAAGTTGCTGGCTCCAGCATCTTAAGCGCTCAAATTTATTTAATGGCAGAAACAGCTGTGCTTACTCACTAGTTCCCTATCTCTGTAATCCTCCTCCAGCCCTACAACCCTCCAAGATCTCCGCGCTCCTCCAACTCTTGCGCATCTCCGATTTCCATCGCTCCACCATTGGCGGCCGTGCCTTCAGCTGACTTGGGCCCTAAGCTCTGGAATTCCCTCCCTAAACCTCTCTGCCTCTCTCTCCTCCTTTAAGATGCCCCTTTTAACCTACCTCTTTGACTGTCCTAATATCTCTTTATCTGGCTCGGTGTCAAATTTGGTCTGATAATCGCTCCTGTGAAGCGCCTTGGGACGTTTTACTATGTTAAAGGTGCTATACAAATGCAAGTTGTTGTTGTAGTAGTTCACACCTCGTCAGGGTGCACTGAATGCAAGAACAAACATAAGTAAATAGCGCCTCGTTAACATTCAGTTAGCTTCTGTGTACTTAAACCCGTCTAATCCCCTGTAATTGGTGTGGGGGTTACAGTTTGTACTAAGCACTCACTACACTTTAAATAAAGCTGGTTGCATGGCATGCAATCTTGCTCTACAACATTCTTTTTATATAGTAGAATACTTTAATAGTGCTAGCCCGTTATACCGCCCATCGCGCATAGCGGGCTAATGGCGTTCGCGTGAACACTCCCCTTGTAAGTGGCGGGGACTGTAAATCGGATCTCCTGTGGCATCGCTCAGAGATAGTCACTGTTCTGGAGTGCCGTTGCAATGTTTGGCTCTTAACCTCAAAGTGCTTCACAGCCAATGAGGTACATTTGAAGTGTAGAGACGTGGCAGCCAATTTGCGTGCAGCAAGGTCCCACAAACAGCAATCAGATAATGACCAGACCATTTGTGTTAGTGATGTTAGCTGAGTGATAATATTTGACCAGGACACCAGGGAGAACTCGCCTAATCTTCTTTGAAACAACGGCGTTGTATCTTTTAGGTCAACTTAAGAGGAGAGACGGGGCCTCGGTTTAACATCTCATCCGAGTGACAGCACCTCTGACACTGCAGCACTCCCTCAGTACTTTTTATCTTCTCAGTAGAATATTGTGCTCAAGTCTCTGGTGTGGGACTTGAGCCCACAACCTTCTGACTCAGAGGCCACTGCAAATCCAGGTAAATATAGTCACTTCTAAACTGCTGAGAACAGGGAGCAGTTGTAACAGTTTGAAAATAAAAATAAATGTTTATCAAAGGCCTTCTGAAAATCCAAATACACCTATAGGGAGAACCAGTGGATGTGGTGTATTTGGATTTTCAGAAGGCCTTTGATAAAGTCCCACTTGTTGCACTTTTTCAAGGAGGCTTTGAGGGCGTCCTTGAAGCATTTCCTCTGCCCACCTGGGGCTCTCTTGCCGTGTCGGAGCTCCAAGTGGTGCGCTTGTTTTGGGAGTCTCGTATCGAGCATGCGGACGAGGTAGCCTGTCCATCGGAGCTGATCGAGCATGGTCAAAGCTTCGATGCTGGGGATGTTGGCCTGAGCGAGAACATTGACGTTGGTGCGCCTATCCTGCCAATGGATTTGAAGGATCTTGCGGAGGCAGCGTTGGTGGTACCTCTCCAGTGTTTTGAGGTGCCTGCTGTACATGGTCCATGTCAGGAATTTTACCATTCATGTAGAAATGACTCATGAGATAACACTGGGCGGCCAGCTGGTGGCGCCGTCCAGGGAAAGCATAAATACTCGGGCGTGGGCCCAGCTTGCTCAGGACGTTTCTGTAACCAGGAACTAGTGATGTAACTAGAACTCATGGTTGTGAAACAGTTGATTAAAGCCTCGTTTTATACTCACACCAAGTGCTCAGTAGTTTTCTTACGTCAATTTAATCAACTGAGTTTCGGCTCCACGCTCTGAGTGATTTCGGGAACAGCCAGCTACGACTTCAACTGTAGAAGGGAACTCCAACATAGTAATCAATCCATCATGGACAAACTACTCAGACCCGCCCGTCTTGTCCTGGACCCGAATTCACCTACAACTGCTAAGGTATGGAAACACTGGTATCGTACCTTCAGCAACTTCCTCAGGGTGTGTGGTGAAAATGTTCCTGATAAATTAGAGATACTTGCTAATTATGTATCTCCTCATGTGTTTGACTATATCAAAGACTGTGTAGACTATGACTCCGCTATCCTAATATTACAGCGACTATGTGTTAAGGCCCCAACCAAAATTTTTGCTCGGCATCTACTGGCCACAACTTGACAACAACCCAGGGAATCACTTGATGAATTCCTTCAAAAGCTTCGCAGGCTCAGCAAGGATTGTAATCTTAAAGCTGTCACAGCTGAGCAGTACCAGGAGGAGTTAATTCGTGATTCTTTTATTAATGGAATTGCGTCTCCCTTCATACGCCAGCGTCTGTTGGAGAATAAAACCCTCGAGTTACAGGCTGCCTATGACCAGGCATGTTCTCTGGACTTAGCAAAGAGGAATGCAGATACCTATCTTTTACCACGTGCACGGGCTGCTGCTATCACTTTTAGTGACTCCTTCGATAGGCCTCGGGCGGAAGCCCTCACTGATGATGACTCTATCCAAGCTGATGACAACCCTACCCTAGAAGTCTTCACTGATGACGACCCTGCCCTAGCGGCATCTTGGCAATCTGGAAGGAAGTGTTTCTTCTGTGGAGGTGCGTTCCATTATAGGAAATTTTGTTCTGCTCGTAACACGACCTGCAATCATTGCAGTAAGAAAGGTCACTTTTCTAAGGTATGCCAGTCAAGAGCCTCTGTTAGTAAGAAAGGCCACTTTTCTAAGGTATACCGGTCGAGAGCCCCTGTTAGTTTTGCAGCTACTATCTATAAAATTGCTCCTCCCCCAAGAACCACTACTAAGGTTACAGCTGTCAAGGGTAAAACGGCTCCTCCTCCCATCACAGCTGATTTTCCCCAAAGTCTGTCCCATGCAGCCACGAAGGTTTTGGTAAATGGACACATTTTGAGTGCACTAATCGACTCATGCAGCTCTGACAGCTTCATTAGTGAGCGGGCTGTCAGAAAGTTAAAACTGCGTATTTACCCCTCGGACAGGGAAATTGCAATGGCTCTTCTGGCTTTTGTCTTGTCGACCTTATTCTCAATGGCCACACTTATTTCTCCACCCGGCTCGGGGTGCTCAAAAACCTATGCAGTGATGTGCTCCCGGGACAGGATTTCCAGAAACAACACAAAAGACTCACTTTTGAGTTTGGAGGGTCAAAGCCGGAGCTTACTATTTCCAAAGTACCATTTTGTGTGCTTTCGGCGGCTTCGCTCGACGAGCCCTCCTTGTTTGCCAATCTTTCCCATCCGATATAAGCCCATAGTTAATAAATCACGATGTTTCAGCCAAGATGATCTATCCTTTATCGAGGCAGAGATCTCTTGCCTTCTAGCTGATGGTATCATTGAGCCATGTTCATCTCCCTGGCGGGCTCAAGTCGTCGTTGTTAAAAATCCTCTGAAGCAACACAAGAAACATCTTTGCATTGATTACTCGCAAACTATTAACCAGTATACCGACCTGGATGCCTACCCACTACCATGCATCGATGACATGGTCAATAACCTTGCCAACTACAAGGTATTTTCAACTTTTGACTTAGAGTGCGTACCATCAAGTACCGTTAAAAGACTCTGACAAAAAGTATATGGCCTTTGAGGC
The DNA here is from genome assembly GCF_052327205.1 of Somniosus microcephalus. Taxonomy (NCBI): domain Eukaryota; kingdom Metazoa; phylum Chordata; class Chondrichthyes; order Squaliformes; family Somniosidae; genus Somniosus; species Somniosus microcephalus. The sequence continues at coordinate 91,060,453 of NC_141002.1, read as the reverse complement.
CAATGGTCGGCTTTACCAGTTTTGTCGCCTCCCATTTGGGGTCACCAATGGGGTGGCCGTCTTTCAACGGACAATGGATAGCCTAGTCAAACAGGACAACTTAACGGACACTTTTCCATATCTGGATAATATCACAATTGCTGGTCATGACCAGAAGGAGCATGTTGCCAACCTCCAGAAATTTGTTGACGTTCTCCATCATCGCAACTTAACCTTAAATGAGTCCAAATCTGTGAAATCAGTACCATCAGTCAACATCCTTGGCTACTGGGTGGGCAATGGTGTCATCAAACCGGATCCGGAGCAACTTTGTCCGCTTCAGGAGCTCCCTCCCCCTATGAATCTCGGCTCTCTTCGTCGGGCACTCGGCATGTTCGCCTATTATGCGAAGTGGATACCCCACTTCTCCGACAAGATCCAGCCCCTGCTTCACGCAAAGTCATTTCTGTTGGAGGCAACGGCTATTTCAGCTTTCAACCTCCTCAAGCGTCAACTGGAAAAAGCCACGCTTCGTTCCATCGATGAAAATCTCCCTTTCGTGGTCGAGTGCAATGCATCGGAGGTGGCGATCTCGGCTACCTTGAATCAAGGTGGTCAACCCGTTGCATTTCTGTCCAGAACTTTGCAGTGTAGCGAGCTCCATTATCCTCCTGTCGAGAAGAAGGCTACGGCTATCATTGAAGCAGTACGTAAATGGAGTCATTTTCTCGCTCGTCGCCATTTCACGCTTATAACTGATCAGCGCTCCGTGGCCTTTATGCTGGATAACCGGAAACGCACTAAGATCAAGAATAACAAAATACAGCTCTGGAGGATGGAACTGGCCGCCTTTGGCTACACCATACATTATCGACCTGGCAAAGAGAATGTGGCCCCGGATACCCTCACGCGTGCATTCTGCTCTTCTATGTCAACTTCGACTCTTGCGGATCTTCATACTGACATATGTCATCCTGGCGTTACCCTTTGTGCAATCTAAAAATCTCCCATTTTCTACGGAAGACGTGAAACGAACATGCTTCACTTGTAGAATTTGCGCGGAATTAAAACCGCAATTCTTCCGTCCGTCGGATGGGTCGCTCATACATGCTATACAGTCTATGCAGCGACTCAGCATTGACTTTAAAGGGCCATTGCCTTTCTCAACGTGAAACACCTACTTGCTTACTATGGTGGACGAATATTCACGCTTTCCCTTTTCTTTCCCCTGTCCCAGTATGCTTACCTTCACAGTGATCAAATGCCTCGATCAGGTCTTTTCACCTTGCGGTACGGCCAATTTCATCCACTCTGATCGGGGTCCCTCCTTCATGTCAAGTGAACTCAAAAGTTATCTTTCTCAACGGGGAATCGCCACAAGTAAAACGACACCGTATCATCCTATCGGTAACTGATGTCACCAACCTACCAGACCAGCAGTAGGAAACTGTGCTCCCTGACGTGTTGCATTCCATCAGGTCTCTTCTTTCTACGTCCACCAATGTTACTCCTCACGAACGATTCTTCGGGTTCCAGCGTCGCTCCACTCATTGGACGTCCCTACCATCATGGTTGGCAGCTCCCGGCCCCATGCTGCTCAGAAGATTCGTCCGATCTTCTAAGAATGATCCCCTCGTCGACGAGGTGGAACTAACAGACGTTAATCCCACATACGCGCACGTGCGGTACCCTGATGGTCGGGAGTCCACCGTTTCACTCCGAGATCTGGCTCCCTGTCCAACCGATCCCACGGACCCCACCGATAGAGGGATCCATAGTAATGATGCAGATACTTTGCGCTCCTTTGAGGATGACGCCCTACCCGGGACATCAAGGGATCTGCCGGCTACTCCGCTGAATCAACTCGGGGAGCAGAGCGCTCCCCACGGGATGGCCACCCGAAGCCTGGACGCTGGACAATCACCAGCTACCAAGCAAGATGAAGCCAGCTGTGCGCCTGTGGGGACCCGCACCCGGAGTCACGATCTCCCCAGTCCCCCTCAGGTCGATCAAGGTGACACGGGCCCTGTCAACCTACCGGTACGAACCAAGCGACCCAGGGACCAAGACACGGTCCGAGGAGACGTGCCTTCCGGCCACAAACAGAAATTGAAATGACTGCAGCTCTTTGTGGTCTGTTTAATCCGCTAGAAGGAAGTCATCAGACTTCCACAACTTTCAGGCGGGAAGAATGTCATGAATCTTACCATTCATGTAGAAATGACTCATGAGATAACACTGGGTGACCAGCTGGTGGCGCTGTCCAAGGAAATACTCGGGCGTGGGCCCAGCTTGCTCAGGACGTTTTTGTAACCAGGAACTAGTGATGTAACTAGAACTCGTGGTTGTGAAACAGTTAATTAAAGCCTTGTTTTATACTCAAACCAAGTGCTTAGTAGTTTTCTTATGTCAGTCCATGTCTCTGAAGCATACAGGAGGGCAGGTATCACTACTGCTCTGTAGACCATGAGCTTGGTGCCGGGTTTGAGGCCCTGGTCTTCAAACACTCTCTTCCTCAGGCGACCGAAGGCTGCACTGGCACACTGAAGGCGGTATTGGACTTCGTCATCGACGACTGCCCTTGTTGACAGTAGGCTCCAGAGGTATGGAAAGTGGTCCACATTGTCCACTACCATCTGTTCTTTAGGTCGCAAGTTTTTTGTTGGACCTCGGCCTTCAGGCGTCTGTAGAGCTACTTTCTTGCTCTCGAGTTCTGTTGCTGTTTCCAGATCAGGAATGCCATGCGCCTGCGGCTTATTAGCTCCTGGATCTCCTGGTCATTCTCGTCGAACCAGTTTTGGTGTTTCCTGGTTGAGAGACTGATTGTCTCTTCACAGGTGCTGATTATGGAGGCCTTGAGTGCAGACCAGGCACTGTGGACACGCTGTGTCTCTGAATCACTGGGAGTCGTCAGGTTGGTTGTGAGGCGCAGGCTGAATAGGGTTTTCTTAGCAGGGTCTTTGAGTGCTCCAACGTTGATTTTCCTGCGGCATTGCTTCTGTTGCCGCCGCTGTTTTGGGGCTATGTTCATGGAGATGACAGAGCGGATTAGCAGATTATTTCCAAGTTTGCTGATGACACGAAACTAGGTGGATTGTGAGTTGTGAGGAGGATGCAATGAAGCTTTAGACAAGTTGAGTGAGTGGGCAAATACATGGCAGATGCAGTATAATGTGGATAAATGTGAAGTTATCCACTTTGGTAGGTAAAACAGAAAGGCAGAGTATTATTTAAATGGTGATAGATTGGGATGTACAAAGGGACCTGGGTGTCCTTGTACACCAGTCACTGAAAGCAAACATGCAGGTGTAGCAAGCAGTTAGGAAGGCAAATGGTATGTTGGCCTTCATTGCAAGTGGACCAGACTGATTCCCGGGATGGCAGGACTGTCGTATGAGGAGAGATTGGGTCGACTAGGCCTGTATTCACTAGAGTTTAGAAGAATGAGAGGGGATCTCATTGAAACATATAAAATTCTGACAGGGCTAGACAGACTGGATGCAGGGAGGATGTTTCCCCTGGCAGGGGCTCTAGAACGAGGGGTCGCAGTCTCAGGATATGGGGTAGGGCATTTAGGACTGAGATGAGGAGAAATTTCTTCACTCAGAGGGTGGTGAACCTGTGGAATTCTCTACCACAGAAGGCTGTGGAGGCCAAGTCACTGAATATATTTAAGAAGGAGATAGATAGGTTTCTAGATGCAAAAGGCGTCAAGGTGTGTGGGGAGAGCGCGGGAATATAGTATTGAGATAGAGGATCAGCCATGATCATATTAAATGGTGTAGCAGACTTGAAGGGCCGAATGGCCTACTCCTGCTCCTATTTTTCTATGTTTCTATATAATTATTTACTTATCTGTGCTATTTATTTATCTATCGAAAAGAGTATTTACTTAGTTTCCAGGAACCAATCAGAAAGTACTTAATTCAATATTGATAGAAAAAAAAGACTTGCATTTCTATAATGTCGTTCATGACCACCGGATGTACCAAAGCGCTTTACAGCTAGTGAAGTACTTTTTGAAGTGTTGTCACTGTTGTAATGTGGGAAACACGATGAATGTGATAATCCCCAGATAATCTGTTTCTGTGATGTTGATTAAGGGATAAATATTGGCCAGGACACCAGGGATAACTCCTGTACTCTTCTTCAAAATAATGCCATGGGATCTTTTATGTCCATCTTGTAGGATTCTCAAAATTAACAGATCCCCCAAAACAAAGGAAAACCCTATTAAAAATGACTTTGGACATGTTCGGGTTTGTAAAGAAAAAGGCTGTTACAGAATTTGGGATCTACCTCTGCAGTAGACAGTTTGAGTATTCGAGATAGTCAGACTGCCTGGGGGAACTATAAACGCCACTCAGCCCTATCAAGAAATTTACATGCTAACAATAGACCCACGGAAGAACAGGCTCACAGGACCCATCCAAAAACATGCATAAAACAAATCGCTTCGCCAACCTACAAAGAATCTCAGACCCCACAGGAAACTCAAAGCTTGAGGACAATTCACTACAATCAAGAAGAGCTCAACAGCTCAGGAAACCATCCCGAAACCATTTCTCACATTTTTAAACAACTTCAACAGCTCAGGGAGCCATCCCGAAACCGCTTAAACAAACTACACAACTCAATGTTAACGAGCCCGCCAAAATCTAACAATAAACCTAAACTGATTTGGTGCGCAGATTAGCAGGCCTCGATTAGTATAATTGGAGGCCTGTTCAAGAAGTGAAGGAGTTAAAATGTCGGAGAAACAGTTCCAAGTACAAGTTGAAGAAAGGAGTTCAAGAAGAGCCATCATCGAGTAACATCAAGATCAAGGAGCAAGCATCTCGAAGCAGTTTTCTCTCTCGAAGAAGTAACACACCATCGGACTCCCCGCGGCACCAAGGGCCCCACGAAACAACCAACCGAATATTACCCTCAGCCAACCGAGTAATATTGGGCCACCTCGACCAACGAAAAACCAACTCGGAAGAAACCAAAGATCCGCAAGTTTTTCCACTCCACAAACTATTCTGACTTACCCCTGGGTAAGATTTTATTCAAAAAGACTCTAAGCCCTATTTCTAACCAAAGAAAATTGGGTGCTCACCTGATAGATCCAATACGCATCCTACCGCATCTGCGAACTCGCGAAGACTGACCAGATACGCAGGTGAAGTCTTCTACCGCGTCCGGGGTATGGCAGGCCCCAACCGACACATCTAGCGAACCCCGAAATCGCGAACCAGCTCAACTGTCAAGGGGTCGTTTGGTGAGCATTATCCCTGGTCCTTTAGAGCCTAACTTAGCTAGTAAGGTGGGATTGGGAGGGGTGAAATATTTGTCAACTGTAATTTTCCCTCGTGTATGTTGAAGTGTTTCCCCATTTTATTAGAGTGTTATTATTGTGTTGTATTTTCTTTCTCAAATAAAATTCAAAGTTTCTTGCACCAAAACCAGTTGTCTGCTGCACTTTTATCACAACCCCCAAATAAGTCCAAGGTCTAGAACCAAGGGAGTGGGAGCGATTCGAACTGCTCATAAGTCAGAGGTGAAGCTGACCCCAAACACCACCTGAGAGAGCAGACGGGGCCTCGGTTTAATGTCTCATCCGAAAGACGGCACCTCTGACAGTGCAGCACTCCCTCAGCCCTGCACTGGAGTGTCAGCCTGGATTTGCTCAAGTTTCTGGAACAAGACTTGAACCCACAACCTTCTGACTCAGAGGCCACGGTGCCACCAAATGAGCCACGGCCGACATCATTTAGAAAGGTAAAAATCAGTGCTGCCAAACCTGAGTCCCTCTCCTCGTACATGCTGTCAAGACTGGTCCTCCCCCCACCCCCGACTTCCTTCCCTCCACTGCTGACAGATCCCAGGAATCAACCAGTTTAGCCCAACCCCACCTTTCAGTTCCTCCTCCACAGTCCTGTCGAACCACAGACCCCCCCACTCCCGCTCGATGCTGCCAGCCCCTAGCCCCTCCACTCTCCAGTGCCATCAAAGTCCATGTAAAAGCCATGCCCCTGCGCAGCTAAACTCCAAACCCCTCTCCCCAGTACTGTCAAAAGACCAGGTGTGCATCTCCAACCTGGAATGCCTTGTACACTGTCTTGCATGTCCTTGGATTTACAACAAAGGGAAGGGGCGAATAATTAAATGCAGTGGCAGAAGAATTCTAATATATAGATTGTAATAAAAAGTACTCATTTATACGTTTCACAGAATAACAGGCTGTTATTGGAATTTGTGTTATTGGTCTGCCATAGAGGGAGCGCAACGAAGGTTCACGAGATTGATTCCTAGGATGGCGGGACTGTCGTATGAGAAGAGATTGAGTAAACTAGGCCTGTATTCTCTTGAATTCAGAAGAATGAGAGTGGATCTCATTGAAGCATACAAAATTATTACAGGGCTTGATAGGATGGATGCTGGGAGAATGTTTCCCTTAGCTGGGGAATCTAGAACCAGGGGCCACAGCCTCAGGATAAAGGGTAGGCCATTCAGGACTGAGATGAGAAGAAATTTATTCGCACAGAGGGTGGTGAATCTTTGGAATTCTCTACCCCAGAGGGCTGTGGAGGCTCAGTCATTGGGTATATTCAAAACAGAAGTCGATAGATTTCTGACTAGTAAGGGCATCAAGGGATATGGCGATAGGGCCGGTGAATGGAGTTGAGGCAGCAGATCAGCCATGATCTCGTTGAATGGCGGAGCAGGCTCGAAGGGCTGAATGGCCTACTCCTGCTCCTATTTCTTATGTTCTTATGGACTGTATGTTTTTTTAAATATTCATTCATGGGATGTGGGCGTCGTTGGCAAGGCCAGCATTTATTGCCCATCCCTCGTTGCCCTCGAGAAGGTGGTGGTGAGCCGCCTTCTTGAACCACTGCAGTCCGTGTGGTGAAGGTACTCCCACAGCGCTGTTAGGGAGGGAGTTCCAGGATTTTGCAATTCAATCCCCAAAGCACTGATGGAAACCTCAGAATGACCATGTAATAACAATGGAATTTGACTTATTCAGTCATTGTAAATCAGTGGCCCTGATAATACATTTTGCAATACATGGCATAACAGTTTGAGTGTCGAGTGTTATAGAACAGCGTATCCTGTGATTCACCATCAGCAACGTCATGGGATATATAAAACATGCATTTACATACCGCTGCTATTCAGTATCTACTATCTCCTTGATGTGCTAAATACCCTCTTTTCCCAAATGACTGGAATGAGTGATCTAATTATACATTATATATATCTTTGCTACAGGAACAGAGAGTTCAGTAATCTTGCGAGTGACTGAATTATTTAGTCAGGATCCCCTTTGCCCACAATTCTCTTTAGGCCAATGGAGTTTTCAGCACAGTATGGATAACTAATACGCTCTCTTCAACTTCGGTTCCTAAATACAACCAGTCTTTAATTAAAATGTCCCCCAGTTTAACTGCTCAAATTTCTGAGCCCTGAGGATACTGACAGCTTTGTACATTGTGGGCCAGCGTTCCCCATTTGCCTCTTGACATAAGAACATAAGAATTAGGAGCCGGAGTAGGCCATACGGCCCCTCGAGCCTGCTCCGCTATTCAATAAGATCATGGCTGATCTTCCACCTCAACTCCACTTTCCCGCCCGATCTCCATATCCCTTGATTCCCCTAGAGTCCAAAAATCTATCGATCTCAGCCTTGAATATACTCAAAGACTCGGCATTCACAGCCCTCTGGGGCAGAGAATTCCAAAAATTCACAACCCTCTGAGTGAAGAAATTCCTCCTCATCTCGGTCTTAAATGGCCGACCCCTTATCCTGAGACTCTGCCCCCTAGTTCTAAACACTCCAGCCAGGGGAAACAACCTCCCAGCATCTACCCTGTCAATCCCCTTCAGAATCTTGCATGTTTCAATGAGATCACCTCTCATTCTTCTAAACTCCAGAGAGTATCGGCCCATTCTACACAATCTCTCATCATAGGACGGCCCTCTCATCCCAGGAATCAATCTAGCGAACCTTTGTTGCACCGCCTCCAAGGCAAGTATCTCCTTCCTTAGATAAGGAGACTAAAACTGTGCACAGTACTCCAGGTGTGGTCTCACCAAGACCCTGTACAATTGTAGTAAGACTTCCTTACTCTTATACACCAACCCCCTTACAATAAAGGCCAACATGCCATTTGTCTTCCTTATTGCTTGCTGTACCTGCATGCTAACTCTCTGTGTTTCTTGCACAAGGCCACCCAAATCTCTCTGAACACCAACATTTAAAAGTTTCTCACCATTTAAAAAACATTCTGATTTTCTATTCTTCCTACCAAAGTGAATAACCTCACATTTCCCTGCATTATACTCCATCTGCCACATTATTGCCCACTCACTCAGTCTATCGATATCCCTTTGCAGACTCTTGGGGCTGGATCTTACCTGAGGAGGCGCTTTGGGAGCGGGACTGCTGGTTTCCGGGTTTTAGTCCCTCCCCCACTGACGTCTGATGACCTGATGCTATTTTCCCTTGATTGGCCTTGTTAAGCCCGCCCTGCGGGCTTGCTGGCCAATTAAGAGAAAGCCGGTGTCAGATGACGCCAGGTTTTGTTGAAGTGACAGGCCCCATAATTTTTTGACAGATGAATTGCCAGTGTTTGACAGCATTGAGGTGCTGTCAAACACTGACAATCACTGTCCAAAAGTGAGCCCTTGTACCCAGGCTCACCAATGACTATCTGCTTAGGAGAAAACAGATGGCAGCTGTCTGTGAGATTGCAGAAGCCATCTGTCAATTCTCCCGATCAGATGAGGATTCACAGAAACATCAAATCTTGTCACCAGCTGAAACATATAAACGGAATAAAATATTTCTCACTACATTCTCTCACCTGTCATACTTACCTGTGCACCATTGCACCCATCACACTACCTCTGCAGCTGTCATTTGCACACTTACACTGCAGTAGACCCACAGCTCGCCTCGCTGACCCTGGCAGGGTTCCCCGACATCGCGAAGCCCGCATCAGCAGGCATAAAATGGTGAAAAGTCTCTTAACTGCCTGTTAACTATCTGTTAACAGGCAATTAACTGGCTCTAATCCCCTTCCCGCCGCTAGGAGATGGGTCCCTGCGCGAGTCGGAAACCCGCCTCCCGGGAAGATGGTTCGGAGGCGGTGTTGGGACCCGCTCCCAATTTTTCCCATTTTCCCAGCAGTCCCGCCTCCAAACCCACCTCCTCAGGGCTGGTAAAACCCAGCCCTTTGTGTTCTCCTCACAGCTTCCCGTCTTGGTATCATCAGCAAACTTGGATACATTACACTCGGTCCCTTCATGTCAATGTCAATATCAATGGGCTAAGCTACAGGAGTACATCTGGATTGTTGAAGACCTGATCAGACCTGAAGTTAATGAGGCTTTCACGATGTGATGGCATCGTTCACACATCGTACTCTGAATAACTCTCCGTCCCAGCAACCTCTCAATTACCGACAAGGTCCTAACATTCAATCGAACAAAAAATAATCACACATCACACGACAGGTTCTGTGAGTCAGAACACATTCTTTGCAAGTGGATCAGATACCTGTGGTGACTGCCAGGATTATGGTCATGGCCAGGATTAGATTATGAACCTCAATTTAATGCACTTTAGAGTCCAAGAGCTATTAATGATGATGTCATATACCATCATCAAGTATACTGAGAATTCTACAGACCTGGCAGTTCGATTGCCCTAAATCATTGATTACACTTCTCAGAAGTCTTGAACAAATCTTCCTTTTCCGTAATTAAGATATCCTCTATTAAATCACCAGAACACTTGCAATGTATGTCCTCACATTTCTATTACATTTTAACATCACGAGCACAATTTAATGGGAAGCATTTTATGTCATTTCATCATAACTCAAAAGATTTAAGATCAAGGGTATGATCAGTACTTTCTTCATAGAGAGACGACCTGGAAATTGGAGCTTATCTCAGTCTATTTGCGAGGTGCTATGTTTCGATTGCCAAGATGGATACTTAAGGCGAGCAACTGCCAGTGTTAAGTTGAGTTGCATCGAGTGTACAGCACAGAAACAGGCCATTCGGCCCAACTGGTCTATGCCGGCGTTTATGCTCCACCCTATTTCATCTCACCCTATCAGCATATCCTTCTATTCCTTTCTCCCTCATGCGCTAAACTAGCTTCCCCTTAAATGCATCTATGCTATTCACCTCAACTATTCCTTGTGGGGGCGAGTTCCACATTCACACCACTCTTTAGGTAAAGAAGTTTCTCCTAAATTCCCTATTGGATTTATTAGTGACAATCTTATATTTATGGCCTCAAGTCTTGGACTCCCGTACAAGTGGAAACATTTTCTCTACCTCTACCCTATCAATCCCTTTCATTATCTTAAAGAGCTCTATCAGGTCACTCCTCAGCCTCCTCTTTTCTAGAGAAAAGAGCCCCAGTCTGTTCAAACTTTCCTGATAAGTATATCCTCTTAGTTCTGGTATCATCCTTGTGAATCTTTTTAAGCACCTTCTCCAAAGGATTTATATCATTTTTTATAATGTGGAGATCAGAACTGTGCCCAGTACTCCAAGTGTGGTCCAAGAGTGTGAAGTGTGAAGCAGCTTTACTTCATACTAACATTAAGAAGTTGTGGTGTGAATATGGAATCAGGGTCGAACCTGACTCCCAAGTGAAGTGGCGGGAGACTCCCTCCTCTAGAAGCCTTAATTCCAGATTTACACTATGACTTTAGTATTGGTGTAAAACTGAACTGCTTCACATTAAACCTACCTCTAGATAGCGAGAGTATTAGTTATGAGAACTCAGCTCTTTTAGGGGCTCAGTGGTAAATACACCACCTGATGCAATAATGAGCCACACACACTAGGAAGGTGCCAGTGGGATCTTACAATTCATTTCAGCATTCCCAGGTTAGAAAATGGAAATAAAATCAACCATAGCTTCTAACGTAAGAAAACTACTAGGCACTTGGTCTAAGCGTTAAACAAAGCTTTAATCAACTGTTTTACAACATGGCGGTCTAGTTGTGTCCTTCACTAGTTCCTGTTAAGAATGTCCTGCGCAAGCTGGGCCCATGCCCAAGTACTTATACTCTCCCTGGACAGCGCCACCCGTAGGCCACTCAGTATCATTTCATAAGTCTTTCTTTCATGAATGACTGATTCATGTCAGCTTCTACTCCTGGCTGCTATTTAATGATCACTACTGGAAGTGGTTGAGTGTGAGGAGACCTGGTGAGGAAAAGATCAGACGAAAGCTGTGATCATCACCATGGTGACATTTCTTCCCAACACTCGCACTGTAGACTGGCCCATGAAGAATGACCACTCAACCAAGGCGTGGGTGGGGGGGTGGGGAGAACTGCCTGCAACTGTCGAACTGCCACTTAGCTCGATCTATGTCCTCTTGGAGAGAGGAGATAAGGGAAGAAAATTGGAATTGAAGACAAAAGGTACAGCTATGGCTTCTTCAGCTGAGGGAATCAAAGGACAAAGAGGAAGGGCTGGAATCTCTACTTATTTGAAAACTGTATCTCTAAATAAATTAAAATTTCCTCTCAATTTCTGACTTAAGAAAGCACATAGCCATGATGAGTAAAGAATTAAAGACAATTGTGTCAGAATTAGCAACTGAAGTCAAGTGTAAAGTACGGCTTGTTATATATAGATATATAATAATCTCTGTTTTAAAACAAGTCCTGTGTTCATGGTTGTATCTTTATTAAGGTTTTATATTGTTTCAGAAATAAGAACATAAGAACATAAGAATTAGGAGTAGGAGTCGACCATATGGCCCCTCGAGCCTGCTCCGCCATTCAATAAGATCATGGCTGATCTTTGATCTCCAGCCCGGTCCCCATATCCCTTGATTCCCCAAGAGTTCAAAAATCTATCTATCTCAGCCTTGAATATACTCAATGACCCAGCATCCACAGCTCTCTGGGGTAGAGAATTCTCAAGATTCACAACCCGCTGAGTGAAGAAATTCCTCCTCATCTCAGTTGACCCCTTATCCTCTGCCCCCTAGTTCTAGACTCTGCAGCCAGGGGAAACAACCTCTCAGCATCTACCCTGCCAATCCCCCTCAGATTCTTACATGTTTCAATGAGATCACCTCTCATTCTTCTAAACTCTAGAGAGTATAGACCCAATCTACTCAATCTCTCCTCATAGGACAGCCCTCTCATCCAAGGAATCAATCTAGTGAACCTTCGTTGCACCGCCTCTAAGGCAAGTATATCCTTCCTCTGATAAAGAGACCAAAACTGTGCCCAGTACTCCAGGTGTGGTCTCACCAAGGCCCTGTACAATTGCAGCAAGACTTCCTTACTCTTATACTCCAACCCCCTTGCAATAAAGGCAAACATGCCATTTGCCTTCCCAGTTGCTTGCTGCACCTGCATGCTAGCTTTCTGCGTTTCATGTACAAAGTCTCTCTGAACACCAACATTTAATAGTTTCTCACCATTTAAAAAATATTTTGTTTTTCTATTCTTCCTACCAAAGTGAATAACCTCACATTTCCCACATTATACTCCATCTGCCACCGTACTGCCTGTGATAATAATAATAACTTCCGGGAAGTTATGTCATCACTTCCTGTGAACTATGAACTATGAACTGTGTACATACCTCACTTCCTGTCATATGTCACTTTCTGTTGGACTGGTATAAATACTGGACTGTTCAGTATTGTAAGAGGCTTCTACCAGAGGCATGGTGAAGACCTCTCTTGTATATAGTGTGTTTATAAGTTACTTAAAGCTTACTTTAAAGTTACTTGATGGTAAGACTCCTTTTTCTTACATCACTGCCCACTCACTTAGTCTGTCGATATCCCTTTGCAGGCTCTTTGTGTCCCCTTGGAAGTGGTCAGAAGGATGCGACATTGCATTCAAAGTGTGTAAAAGCCAGTTAGTAAAGAGTACCATGTTAGTTCACAATAATGTATCTAAGGAGATCAAGCTAGCATGTGACACCTCTCTGTACGGAGTTGGGGCAGTGATCTCTCATGTACTAGATAGTGGGGAGGAGAGACCAATTGCTTTTGCTACATGCACTCTCAGTGCCAGTGAGCGGAATTATGCGCAGATCGAAAGGGAAGCTTTGTTATTGATTTTTGGGGTCAAGTTGTTTCACAAATACTTGTTTGGTCGTAAGTTTACCATAGTTACTGACCATAAACACCTGACAGCAATCCTCCATCCAAAATCCCCAGTTCCCCGATTGAACTAATATAGGCCTCGGTGAATATTTATTCATGACTTGGATTCTTCATCTAACTCAAGTTGTAGGGAGGCATTTGTTAGATCTAACTTCGAAAAGATCTGGCCACCTGTCAGCGTTGTGAACAAATCTTCCACATTTGGCAATGTTTTGGGTAGATTACACTCTAGAACCTGGTTCACAATTACCTTATAATCACTACACAACCTTACCTTACCATCTGACTTACGTACAACAATGGGTGTAGCCCAATTACTCAGATTTACCTTAGAGATAGTGTTCTCAGTTTCTAGTCTTTTGAGTTCTTGCTCAACTTTCTCCTTGAGTGTGTATGGTACGGGACGTGGCTTGCAATAAACTGGTCTTGCGTCCTTTTGCACTCTGACACTTGCCTTGAAGTCTTGGATCGGACTGCCCATTTCACTGAACACCTTCAGATGCTGCTTGATGACATCGTCTTTTGATGCAAATTTTGCTTCCACACGAAAAATCTCATTCCAATCCAGCTTCAGTGATCCCAACCAATTTCTACCTATCAAGGCAGGCTTGTCTCCTGCCACTACTATGAGAGGCAAGCTCTGACACTGATCCTTGTATTTCACTGGTATGGTGACACTTCCTACTACAGGGATTTGCTCTCCTGAGTAGCCTCGCAGCTCTACCTTCAATTTCTCTAGTCGATAATCACTCAACTTGTCGCGATATAGTGATTCCAGTACTACGCTCACGGATGCACCAGTGTCGATTTCCATGGGGATCTTAGTTCCTGCGACATCTACTTGGATGACAATACCTCGCAAATCGCTGTTAGATACCTTTGTGCTCCTGATGACGTGAACCTCCAGAAACTCCTCATCCTGCTGCTTCTCTTCAATGGTATGTGGTGTCTGGCGATTTCTACTTCTAGTATTGCCAGTCAGTTTACTCTTCTGTCGGCACCCCTTCGCAAGGTGCCCAGTTTTCTTGCAGTTGAAACACTCTGCCTTCACATATGGACAGCTTTGAATGATGTGTTGTCCCAGGCACTGATAGCACGACTTCAATGCACTGTTACCATGGCCAGTTGCTGAGGCCTTGGGGCCCAACTGCCTTTAACTTTTAGCCTGCAGCCGATTCACCTCGGTTGTCTGACGACTGGAAATGGCACGGAACTCTCGGGTGTATCAGTCGGCCATATCCATCGAAATAGCTGTCTGACATGGCTGTCTGAAGTGGGTGGTGCACTGTTTAGACCCCTGAAGTGTGAAGCCCTTGAGATTTTAACTCCCTGGCCTCACTGGCTTACCCCAACACTAGCTCCTGCCCAAAGCCGGTGGGAATGATGTCACCGCCGGCAGATTGGAATCAAAATTGGTGGGGTCAGGTCCCTGGCAAGGTAAGTATGGATTGTGGGGGTGGGGGGGTGGGGGGCTGGAGGGGGTTTAGCAAACCTGTGATCAGGGGAGGGGGGAAATCCAGGGCAAGGTAGGCCCAAAGTATTCCTGTAGGGCCAGGCAGAACACTCCTGCTTCTCCTGGCCCATAAGAAACCATTAAAAAGGGGAAAAAAAACACTTACCTGCGCCTCCTGTGACCTGGATTCTTGCTGTTGCCAACCGTGCAGGCATTAATTGGGCCCACGGTTAAAACGGCTTGCGCGTCCCAATGATATCATTCCCACTGGGTGGGGGTGGCTGGTGAGGGGTTAAAATTGGCCCCCAAGAATCGGAGTTCCAGACAGACAATCTGGATAGAGCCAAGACTACAGAGCGGCTTGAGTCTGGTAGCTACAGGGTAAATGTCCTGTATGGGCGGGCAAGCAATCGGAACTTTGCTTTCGCTTCCCGTCATCCATGCCTCATTGAAGCTAAAGTTGAAAACCAACTTTGAGTTAAAGACAGCAATTCAGCTGCTGGGATTTTACTATCGCTTGGTTGTTAACACGTACTGTACAACGAGTTTTGATGGCTCCCAAACACACGATGAAGATTTACTAACATAATAATATAACTTTACGTTTGAAATTGACACTACCGATTGAGTTATAACCAAGCCAGCTTGCCTTTAAAACTCTTACCAGAAGTTACATGAAGTGCAGGGCTGGGAGTTATACTGGTTTTGCTGAATCTGGGATGATTACAAGATTTAATGTGGATGCTTTCTGTTCTTTGGTAATTTAAGTCACGAGTACAAAGAGAGGGATGTTGCATGAGATGAAACAATCACAGTCGCTCCTCTCTTACTCATGAGGTATTTCACCATGTTTTAGCCCTAGTCTCTCTTTGTTTTTTTGTAATGCACTGCTCTCTTATTTTCTGTGCGTTCCTTTCCCTTCCAAAGTCTCTCACGTGGCATGTTTCTTTCCTTCTTAAAGTGTCAGCTGTGGCTCAGTGTGGCAGCACTCTTGCTTCTGAGTCAGATTGGTTGTTGGTTCAAGTTCCCACTCCATGAGACTTGAGTACAAAAATCTAGGTCAACACTCCCAGTGCAGTGCTGAGGGAGAGCTGCACTGTCGCAGGTGCCGTCTTTCGGATGAGATGTTAAGGAAAAAAGGAAAGAGAGACTTGCATTTATATAACGCCTTTCACGACCACCGGACGTCTCAAAGTGCTTTACAGCCAATGAAGTACTTTTGGAGCTTGGTCACTGTTGTAATGTGGGAAACGCGGCAGGCAATCTGCGCACAGTAAGCTCCCACACACAGCACTGTGATATTGACCAGATAATCTGTTTTTGTTTATGTTGATTGAGGGATAAATATTGGCCAGGACACCGGGGAGAACTCCCCTGCTCTTCTTCGAAATAGTGCCCTGGGATCTTTTACGTCCACCTGAGACAGCAGATGGGGCCTCGGTTTAACGTCTCACCTGAAAGTTAAAACGAGGTCCCGCCTACTCTCTAAGATGGAATTTTTTGAGGATGTAACTGGTAAAATAGATAAGGGAGAACCAGTGGATGTGGTGTATTTGGACTTTCAGAAGGCTTTCGATAAGGTCCCGCATAAGAGATTAGCGTGTAAAGTTAAGGCACATGGGATTGGGGGCAAGGTACTGACTTGGATAGAGAACTGGTTGGCAGACAGGAATCAAAGAGTTGGAATAAACGGGTCTTTTTCTGAGTGGCAGGCAGTGACTAGTGGGGTACCGCAGGGATCGGTGCTAGGACCCCAGCTATTCACAATATATATTAATGATCTGGACGAGGGAACTAGATGTAATATCTCCAAGTTTGCAGACGACACAAAGTTGGGTGGGCATGTGTGCTGTGAGGAGGATGCCAAGAAACTCCAGTATGATTTGGACAGGTTGGGTGATTGGGCAGATGCATGGCAGATGCAGTATAATGTGGATAAATGTGAGGTTATCCACTTTGGTGGCAAAAACAGAAAGGCAGATTATTATCTGAACGGCAATAGATTGGGAGAAGGGGAAGTGCAACGAGACCTGGGTGTCCTTGTGCACCAGTCGCTGAAGGTAAGCATGCAGGTGCAGCAGGCGGTTAAGAAGGCAAATGGTATGTTGGCCTTCGTAGCGAGAGGGTTCGAGTAAAGGAACAAGGATGTCTTGCTGCAGTTGTACAGGGCCTTGGTGAGACCACACCTTGAGTATTGTGTGCAGTTTTGGTCGCCTTATCTGAGGAGGGATGTTCTTGCCATGGAGGGAGTGCAGCGAAGATTCACCAGACTGATACCTGGGATGGCAGGAATGACGTATGAGGAGAGATTGGGTCAATTGGGCTTATACTCGCTGGAGTTTAGAAGAATGAGAGGGGATTTCATTGAAACTTATAAAATTCTAACAGGACTAGACAGGCTAGATGCAGGAAGGATGTTCCCCATGGCCGGGGAGTCCAGAACCAGGGGTCACAGTCTAAGGATAAGGGGTAAGCCATTTAGGACAGAGATGAGGAGGAATTTCTTCACCCAGAGAGTGGTGAACCTGTGGAATTCTCTACCACAGAAGGCAGTTGAGGCCAATTCATTAAATATACTCAAGAAGGAGTTGGATATATTTCTTAAGGCTAAAGGGATCAAGGGATATGGGGAGAAGACAGGGACAGGGTACTGAATTTGGATGATCAGCCATGATCGCATTGAATGGCGGAGCAGGCTCGAGGGGCCGAATGGCCTACTCCTGCTCCTATCTTCTATGTTTATTCGCTAATCTCTTTCCCTTTCTTTTGGTTCCTATCATTTGTTAATTTCTGCAGAAGTCTCACTTTCTGTGCCTCTCTGTTAAGTTTCTCTTTTGGAAACGTTAGTATCCTAGTGAAGGACCCGGCACCTCTGGCTGCCCAGGGGGTAAACAGATTTTAAATGATATACAGTTTAATATATTTTTATGTGTATAAAGCATCTATAAACCTCAATATTTATTTTTATTGCACAATGTATCAGCCTGGAAATTGCTACATGCTATTCAGAGGTATACGATGCGTGACTGAAGATTTTTTTGAGAGGATGCTCGTCTGCCTTCAACCTCCGATATTGTTATTTGGAGAAGCATGTAAAATCCATGTGAGTCCTGCTTGCACAATAGACTGGCCAATGGAGTGTCAGCGCCAATTAGGCAAATGAGCAGCGATTAAATAGCTGAAGCAGCTATTTTAAATTTTGCTGCAAAGCAAGTAAGTGATGCTCACAATCCGTGCAAAAAACATACCCAGTACGGCCCTGGAAGGAGCAAGGAGGAGCCCACCAGCTGCACTTGTGCAACTGTGGATAAACGCTTGTCTGCATTGCAGTCTGCCATTGACCACGTGGTAACTTCGAGGGTATCTGCAACAGTGCCCTTGTTGGCACAAGATTATCTTTTGCGAATGCTCAGATTGCACTTTATAGTGATCTTGGGCTCCAATCTACAAGAGACTCTCTTGTCCGACTTCAACATGCTGGGGGGTTGGATTGAGAGAACCTTCAGGCAGGTACTCAGAGCCCCGTCTGCTCTCTCAGGTGGACGTAAAAGATCCCGCGGCACTATTTCGAAGAAGAGCAGGTGAGTTCTCCCCGGCGTCCTGGGGCCAACATTTATCCCTCAACCAACATCACTAAAAACAGATTATCTGGTCATTATCACATTGCTGTTTGTGGGAGCTTGCTGTGCGCAAATTGGCTGCCGCGTTTCCCACATTACAACAGTGACTACACTTCAAAAAAGTATT
The DNA here is from genome assembly GCF_052327205.1 of Somniosus microcephalus. NCBI lineage: Eukaryota > Metazoa > Chordata > Chondrichthyes > Squaliformes > Somniosidae > Somniosus > Somniosus microcephalus. The sequence continues at coordinate 91,042,118 of NC_141002.1, read as the reverse complement.
TCATTGGCTGCAAAGCGCTTTGAGACGTCCAGTGGTCGTGCAAGGCGCTATACAAATGCAAGTTTTTCTTTCTTTCTCTCTTTCTCTCTTTCTCGCTCTCTTTCTTTCTTTCTTTCTTTCTTTCTTTCTTTCATTGCTACCTACAGGTAATTCAGTGGATGTGCTGAAGGTATGCCCAGCATCAAAGGCATGCCTGGTGTAGGCACGATGAGGCTACTCTTTCTCAGGGAGACGTGACCCTGCATCCCTTGCGCAGGTGACCGTAGACGTGGCAGAAAGTGAGCTGGACCAGCCAGCCACAGCTGCAGCAGACATAGCTGAATCATCCACAGCTGCCACTTCAGGAACAGCGAAGGGTTACAGCATCATTCAAATCCCAACTGGCTTGTACCGAATCCTCGCAGCCAGTCACCACACTTATTCTTTCCACCAGGGAATTGCTTAGAAGGTATCACAAGTTAGGGATTAGATGGCGCACATCACACAACAGCATTATAAGGAACTTACTGACATCACTCACATTTGACACAAAGTAAGGCAATAAATGTATTTGAACTTTGTTTCGCATTGTGTGGAATAAAGTAGCAACACAGCGTACAATGGGCATTGGTAATGTAAAGGGCAGTGAGGGATGCTTTCATTTTTTAAATTATCTTTTGTTCTCAGGACATGAGTGATTCTGGCAAGGATGCATTTATTGAGCATCCCTAGTGGCTCTCTAAGGAAAAGGTTGTGGTGGGCCTTCTACTTTGTCGTGACTGTTTATACAAATGATTAGCTTGCTTGTCGAGAGTCAACCACATAGTGTGAAACTGGAGTCATGCGTAATCCAGACTGGGTATGGTTGGCAGATTCCGATCCCCGAGGGGCTCTTTTGAACACAACAATCCAGCCCACAAATTCCCAGATTTATTGAATTCAATTTCATAACTTGTCATGGTAGCATTTGAACTCACAATGGGATACTACAATAGTCTAGCACCCATACCATTCGTTTCCTCTTCTTTGCTGAGACCTGTTTGTGTTGCAAAGTTGTGGAGCATGCAGCAGATGACAACGATCGTCGTAATTCTGTGGCCAGGGGAGAGTACTGTAAGGTGCCATCTGATCTGCTGAAACCTCTCGAGATGCCAATGGTAGTTGCATGGCCCTTGTATCTGCACTCTGTCTTTGTTAGTGCCTGCTACAATGGTGCCATTAGACAGGGCTGAAGAGTGTAGCCTTGGTCTCCAAGGTATCGTTCCTCAATTTTTTTCATTACCTATTAACACTGGCACAGATGATTAGTGCAAAATGAAAGTGTTGTGGCTTCGGCCAGGGAAGTCGGCATTTGACCTACACAATGCAGTGTTGGTGGTCACTAACCCACCTGTGCAGTGATGGTGTAGACCTCTTTCTGTTCATTCTATTGTGCCTAGGTAGCAGAAATCCAACCCCATACCTCTGAAATCCAGCAGTTTGGTAGAATTGGACAGCCTCCCCCTGCTGATGTTTCAGGTCAGTGAGAAAGGTCATGTTGGCTATGTTGAATAAAGCATCAGTTACTTATTTGATATATTTTTGGACAGCAATGTGGCTGATACTGCTGATGGCTCCTGCACCGAAGGCATAAAATGTCAGATCTTGACAGTCAACAGCAGCCTCTGTCTCCAAGGTTGTCTGCAGGGCTTCTTGAAGCAGATGACACAGCTCCGTAAAAAGAAAGAAAGACTTGCATTTATGTAGCGCCTTTCATGACCACCAGATGTCCCAAAACGCTTTACGGCCCATAAAGTACTTTTTGAAGTGCAGTCACTGTGGTAATGTAGGAAATGTGGCAGCCAATTTGCGCACAGCAAGCTCCCATAAACAGCAATGTGATAATGATCAGATAATCTGTTTTAGTGATGTTGATTGGGGGGATAAATATTGGCCCAGGACACCGGGGATAACTCCCCTGCTCTTCAAAATAGTGCCATAGGATCTTTTATGTCCACTTGAGAAGCCAGACTGGGCTTCGGTTTAATTTCTCATCCCAAAGATGGCACCTCCAACAGTGCAGCACTCCCTCAGTACTGCACCGGAATGTCAGCCTAGATTTTTGTGTTCAAGTCTCTGGAGTGGGACGTTAACCCACAACCTTCTGCCTCAGAGACGAGGGTGCTGCCCACTGAGCCACCACTGTAACTACTTGCCTGTTAAACTCGAGCCTGTGGATGCAGTGCTCGTCAATCACTGCCTGGTAGCATGTACCTAAACTGTAGATATGACGAGTGGCACAGTGGTGACTGCAGACAGTAAGCCTTTGGTGCCACCTTATATCTCTGGCAGCCCTTCTCTGCTCCTGCTCTTCTTCCTTCAGTAAACCAAGGGCTAGGGGAGAACTGAAAGCCATCCTCATTGTTCTAAACTTTCTAACAGCAAAATCTGATCGATGCTGCTGCAGTTGCCTGACCTGTGACAACCTGCCTGAGCTCTATCACTGCCTGAGCTCTATCACTCGTTTCACATTGAAGAGATTAGGAGTGAAGTAAGAAAACTACTAGGCACTTGGTCTAAGCGTTAAACAAAGCTTTAATCAACTGTTTTACAACATGGAGGTCTAGTTGTGTCCTTCACTAGTTCCTGTTAAGAATGTCCTGCGCAAGCTGGGCCCGTGCCCGAGTATTTATGCTCTCCCTGGACAGCGCCACCCGTAGGCCGCTCAGTATTATTTCATAAGTCTTTCTTTCATGAATGACTGATTCATGTCAAGGAGATTCCACGTGCAATGCATGAAGACAACGATTTTGTCAGCTCTTTCCTTAACAAGCAATAATTCCCCCAATATGCATGACGAACAAGTCTACGCGTCACAGTGCACCGTCTTTTATTGACAATCGGAATAAGGTCACATTCTAACTCGACGCACAAAGCCTTAGTTTGTTTGGTCCAGTTATATTGGTGATGCTCCCCTTGGGAACGCTTGTTAGGAATTGGCTGTTTGTTTTGTGGCATTGGGGAACCCGATGCCATTTACCGGTTCAGACAATGTAGCGCATCGCCCGCTCAGAAGCCCTGCAGCCATTCCATTGCAGGCATGGAGCTGGCAGCAATCCCATGAACCCTGGAATCCCTAAAACAGGTGGTAAATGTCACCCCATTGTCACTGGTATTATGCTTACTGCCAACTGCAATTTCTAGGCTATATTCATTTAGTGTGGAGAGGTATTACAATGTAAAAAAAAATAAAGGAACAGGAATGGACTTGCATTTATATAGCACCTTTCGTAACCTCAGGATATCCCAAACTGCTTTACATCTAATTAAGTACTTTTGAACTGCAGTCAAATCTGGCAGCCAATTTGCACACATTCCGATTCCATGGCACTACTCACAATCTTAGAAGATAGATAGAGATGAGGGAGGCCACATAGGGCATCTTAGCTCATCCAGAATGATCACATCATCCAGCTGTCTCTTGTATAATGTTTTCACCTGCCCTTAAATATATTACGTTTTCACCTCCACTACCTTATCCAGAAGGCCATTCCAAGTGTCCGTTACTCTATCTGTGAAAAGGTTCCGCCTGACATCTGTCGTAAACTTTCATTTCTTCAGTTTTAACCTAAGTCGCTTTGCCCTTGTATCCCAATATATCATGAAGTAGTGCTCCCGATTAACTTCATTTATGCCTTTTAATACCTTGTATATAATGAGAATTTTAAAATTCTCTTCCTTCTTTTCAAATCCCTCCATGGCCTCACCCCTCCCCATCTTTGTAACCTCCTCCAGCCCCACAACCCTGCAAGATCTCCGCGCTCCTCCAGTTCTGGCCTCTTGCACATTCCCGATTTTCATCATCCTACCATTGGAAGTCGTGCCTTCAGCTTTTTATTGCCTAAGCTCTGGAATTCCTTCCCTAAATGTCTCCACCTCTCTCTCTCCTATTTATATAGGATTACATAGGACATACGGCACAGAAACAGGCCATTCGGCCCAACCTGTCCATGCCGGCGATTATGCTCCACTCGAGCCTCCTCCTGTCTTTCCTCATCTAACTCTATCAGCGCAACCCTCTATTCCCTTCTCCCTCATTGCTTATCTAGCCTCCCCTTAAATGCATCGATACTATTCGCTTCAACCACTCCCTGTGGGAGTGAGTTCCACATTCTCACCACTCTCTGGGTAAAGAAATTTCTTCTGAATTCCCTATTGGATTTCTTGGGGACTATCTTATATTGATGGCCTCTAGTTTTGCTCTTCTCCACAAGTGGAAACATTCTCTCTGTATCTACTCTATCAAAACCTTTCATAATTTTAAAGACCTCTATGCGGTCACCCCTCAGTCTTCTTTTTTCAAGAGAAAAGAGATCCAGCCTGTTCATCCTTTCCTGATATGTATACCCTCGCATTTCTGGTATCATCCTTGTAAATCTTCTCTGCACCCTCTCCAGTGCCTCTATATCCTTTTTATAATATGGTGACCAGAACGGTATGAAGTACTCTAAGTGTGGTCTAACCAAGGTTCGATACAGGTTTAGCATAACTTTCCTACTTTTCAATTCTATACCTCTAGAAATAAACCCTAGTGCTTGGTTTGCTTTTTTTATGGCCTTGCTAACCTGTGACGCAACTTTTAGTGATTTGTGTATTTGTACTCTGAGATCCCTTTGTTTCTCTACCCCACCTAGACTCACCCCTCCAAGTGATAAGTGACCTCCCTATTCTTCCTACCAAAATGTAATAGCTCACATTTATTTGTGTTGAACTTCATTTGCCAATTATATGCCCATTCTGCAAGCTTATTAATGTCCTCCTGTAATTTGTTGCAGTTCTCCTCAGTATTGACTATCCCCCCCCCCAATTTGGTGTCATCCGCAAATTTAGAAATTGTGTTTTTGATTCCAAAGTCTAAATCGTTAATGTAAATTGTGAACCACAGTGGTCCCAGCACTGATCCTGTGGAACACCGCTACCCACCTTCTGCCACTGTGAATAGCTACCTTTTACCCCGACTCTTTGCTTTTTGTCTTGAAGCCAGCCAGCTATCCATTCTGCGACTTGTCCCCTGACTCCGCATTCTCTGACCTTGTTCATCAGCCTATTATGGGGTATCTTATTGAAGGCCTTTTGAAAATCTAGATAAATTACATCTACTGCATTACCCTTCTCTACTCTGTTACCTCTTCAAAAAATTCAAAGATTTTGGTCAAGCAAGACTTTCCCTTTTGAAATCCATGTTGACTATTCATTACTATGTTTTTGGTTTCTGGATGTTCTTCTATTTTCTCCTTTAGTAGGGATTCCATTATTGTTCCTACCATCAATGTTAAGCTGACTGGTATATAATTCCCTGGACATGTTCTATCTGCTCCTTAAAACCTACCTCTTTGACCAAGCTTTTGGTCACCTGTCCTAGTATCTCCTTATGTGGCTCGTGTCAAATTTTGTTTTATAATGCTCCTGTGAAGTGCCTTGGGATGTTTTACTACGTTAAAGGTGCTATATAAATGCAAGTTGTTGTCGTTGTTATTGTATACTTCTATAAGGTTCTCTCCTAGTTACCTCCTTTCAAGTCTGAAAGAGCCCCAGTTTCTTCAGACTTTCCTCATCGAAGAAGGGCAGAAAGTTCTCCCAGTGTTCTGGCCAACATTCCTCCCAAAACCAATATCACCAAAAACAGATTAACAGACCTTTCAGTTATATTGTCATTTATGGGATCTTGCTGTGTGCAAAATGGTTGCTGCATTTTCTAACATAGCAATAGTTACTACACTTCATTGTGTGTGAAGCACTTTGAGGCAATTCTGAGAGACAGGATAAGGCGCCATATAAATGTAGGTGTTCCTTTTCTTTAAGTATTGACGTCTGTATCATTGTGTCGTTCCCTCTCTGCATCTGCAGTGAACTAGATGCCTCAGCGAGATTCCAGTATTTGCAATGTGGCCCTATTCCTTTCATATCTCACTGATTCTCTCTCGCATTTTAAAGATTCTGTTTGTTCTCTCCTTATGACTGTCCCTGCTTCTGAGCTTATTTGTTTCTTTCTGAGCCCCTCTGTGACTTTCTTCTATGTTACAAGAGAATGTTACTTATCACAGCTTACTGAGAGGTTCCTGTTGAGTCTGAGTGTCCCAGATATGCTTATTCTAAATCACTGGACACAGACAACAAGAATAACTTAAACAGGTCTTTACTAATCGAAGGTCAGGGCTGAACTGCTTAGCAAATTACTACACAGAGTTTATATACCGGTGGGTGTGGTCACCACCGGTACTACAATATACAGTAGCCAAGAGAAAGTAGTCCATCTCTTAAGGTAGTCTCTTAAGGTGGTACAGGTTACATACACCACAATTCCTCCCTTTTTAGCTTAACAGTGTACATCCCAATTTAAACATAACATGGATAACATATATACAACTTCATGCAAAACTGTTCAAAGATTCAGTCTCTGAGGAGGCCTCCTGATCCGAGTTGGATAACGCCTTTCAGGGGTCTCTGATTCTCGTTGCTGGGGTGACTCATCCAGTTGATCTCTTATGGATTGGACATCATCAGATACATTGGCGTCTGAGGTAGATGCTTCAGGTTCACTAACTTCTTCCACTGGTGTCTCTGTCGTAGTCATGGGTTCGACCCTTGTTCTCGATTCTACAAGTTGGTCAGCATGACGTCGTATTACGTTTTCACCAATATCTACCGTGTACATCAGGGGTCCTTGTCTGGCACGAATTGTTCCAGATTGCCATTTCTCATTCTTATAGTCCCGGGCTAACACTGGTTGTCCTATTTCGAATCTCCGAGTGGTCTTGTTATTTATATGCTGGAACTGTTTGTTTTCGACTTCCCTCCGCACATTTGGTTTTAACAAGTCCAACCTGGACCGCAACCTCCTGTTATAGAACATCATGGCAGGGCTTTGATTTGTCACTGCATGAGTGGCGTTTCGATATGCCATTAGGGAATTGTCCACCTTGTGTTGTAGTGGAATCTGGTCTTCGCTCATGGCCTTTATCGCCTTTTTGAACGTTTGTACAAATCTCTCGGCCAACCCATTTGTAGCCGGATGATATGGGGCAGAGGTATAATGTTTCACCCCATTCTTCTTCATGAATTTCTGGAATTCTTCTGACACGAACTGCGGTCCGTTGTCTGAACATATTTGTTCTGGCGATCCATTTCTTGCGAATATCGTTCTTAGAACTGCGATCGTCTTTTCCGAGGTAGTGGTCACCATCTTAATCACTTCTGGCCATTTAGAATGTGCGTCTACCGCAATTAAAAACATGGAGTCCATGAATGGACCTGCGAAGTCAATATGTACACGTTGCCATGGGGTTGAAGGCCATTCCCATGGATGCAGCGGTGCAATTGGAGGTGCATTTTGAACTTTTTGGCACCCTGAGCAGCTTTTAGTCAGATCCTCTATTTGTTGGTCGATACCTGGCCACCACACATAAGCCCTAGCAAGGCTTTTCATCTTGACTCCCCCCAGATGACCTTCATGCAGTTCCTTTAGAACTCTCTCCCTTAATTTAGGAGGAATAATCACCCTTGTTCCATACATCAATGTTCCTTGACAGACGGACATCTGTTCTCGTCTGGCTGAGAATGCCGGTAACAGTGGTTCACCATGAGCTGGCCATCCCTTCACTGTCAATTCGTAGACCCGAGACAGTGTCGGGTCGTTCCTGGTTTCTCTCTCAATACTTGCATTGGTGACTGGTAAACATTCGATGATGGTCGAGTGAAATAACTCAACAGGGTCAACTGTCGGTGCCTCTTCCGCTGTAGGTAGTGGCAGGCGCGACAGCCCATCAGCATTACCATGTTGCTTTGTACCTTTGAATTCAATCTGATATTGATGTGCCCCTAGGAAAAGGGACCATCTCTGGAGCCTCTGCGCTGTCATCACCGAAACACCCTTCTTAGGGTTGAAAATGGAAATCAACGGCTGGTGGTCTGTCAGCAGCGTAAACTTTTGCCTTTGCAGGTAATGATTACATTTTTTTACTCCCCACACAAGGCTGAGAGCCTCCCTATCTATCTGAGCATAGTTGCGCTCAGCGGAGGTCAATGATCTGGATGCAAATGCGACTGGTCTTTCCAAGCCATTTGGCAACTTATGTGAGAGCACTGCCCCAATACCATATGGAGAAGCATCACAAGCTAAACGAATAGGCAGCGTTGGGTTAAAGTGAGCCAACACTTCCTTAGAGGTGATCAATGCCTTGCTTTTGTGAAAGGCCCGCTTACAGTCCTCGCTCCACTTCCATGGCACTCCCTTCTGCAAAAGAGCGTTCAGTGGGTGTAGCACCATGGATAAATTTGGCAGAAACTTATGGTAATAGTTAATCAACCCTAGGAACGACCTCAACTGGGATACATTTTCCGGAGCGGGAGCCTTCACAACAGCTTCGATCTTGTCAGGTGACTTGTGAAGCCCCTCCTGGTCAATGGCGTGACCACCGTACGAGATTTGCTTCTGAAAGAACTCACATTTCTGGCGATTAACTCGAAGTCCATATTCTTTCAATCTGGTGAGCACCTGTTCCAAATTTGCAAGGTGTTCCTCATCATCATCTCCTGTAATCAGAATGTCATCCAGGTAGCATTGTGTGCCTGGAATTCCCTGTAATACCTGCTCCATGGCCCTTTGCCAAATCGCTGGAGCCGATGCCACTCCAAAAACCAGTCTATTATACCGATATAAGCCCTTATGCGTGTTGATCGTGAGATACTGGCGTGACGCTTCATCAACTTCCATCTGTAAGTACGCCTGCGCCAGGTCTATCTTGGTGAAGTGTTTCCCGCCAGACAACGAAGCGAAGATATCCTCAATCCGTGGAAGCGGATATTGCACCGTGTGAAGCACCGGATTAACAGTGATCTTGAAATCGCCACAGATGCGAATCTTCCCCGGTTCCCCCGGCTTGTTACTCAATGAACGCTTCATGACGGGAACAATGGGCATGGCCCATTCACTCCAGTCCACCTTTGACAGTACTCCGGAACATTCTAGTCCTTCCAGCTCAGCTTCCACAGCAGGTCGTATCGCATAAGATACCGGTCTAGCTTTGAAAAATTTCGGGGTTGCATATTCTTCAACCTTGATGTTTGCCATAATTCCTTTCAGTGTTCCCAGTCCCTGCTGGAACACCTCTTTAGCATCGTCCAATATTCTGGACAGTCGTTTAGGTTTGACATCGTCCTTTATACCGGAATCTACAGTTAGTGCTTTTAAGGAATGCCAGTCCATATTTATTCTCCTGATCCATTCCCGTCCCAGTAGTGGTGGACCTCCCTCAGGTAACACATATAAGTCCATTCCTCAGCTTTCTTTACCCTTGTGGACCACCTTTACCTTTATCTTTCCAATGGGGTATACACTCTGCCCCGTGTATGTTTTCAATACAATCTCCGTATCCCTTAGGGGAATGTGTGGAAATAACCTTTTGTAATCTTGCTTATTCATGACCGTCAATGCCGATCCAGTGTCCAATTCCATCTTCACTTGGACTCCTGCTATCTGAAGTGTGACCCAGATAGTTTGGTGGTCTGCTGTGTTACCCACATTATGTATTCTTAGACAACCCAGTTCCTTACTGCTGGAGTCTGAATCCGTCTTCTGTTCATCCGAACTGTTCTCTGTCACCTTGTGTACCTTTTTGCACCTTTCCTGCGGTGACTTTTTGTTGCTGGTCTTCTTTCCTGACCGGCATACTTTAGCTATGTGACCTAGCCTGCCACATTTTCTGCATTCCTGATTTTTGAACCAGCACTGGTTCTGATCGTGCGTTGTCCTTCCGCAATGATAACACTTTACTGCACCCAATGCCATTCGATTGGTGCTGAGTTCCGATGACCTTAGCTGCATTTCCGCGGTGCCTCTTGCTGCGGCCTCGTGCGATGCTGCAATGGTGACAGCTTTATCAAGCGTAAGGTCCTTTTCCTCTAGCAGTCGCTTTTGAGTTCCTTCTTTTAGTAATCCACACACGAATTTATCTCTCAGAGCGTCTGCTAGTCCTGTACCAAACTGACAGTACTTTGATAGCTTGCGCAGTTCAATTAAGAATTCAGCGTTGCTTTCCTCTTTCAGCTGCGTTCTTCTGTAAAATTTAAATCGTTCCGCTATCAGCAGCGGCGTGGGGTTTAAATGTTCTTGCAGGATAGTAACAATAATCGCGAAAGTCTGATCTGCCGGTTTATCTGGTGTTACAAGGTGCCTCAATAACCCATACGTCTTCGCACCCATTGAGTTTAATAAGGTTATTGCTTTCTTATCATCTGATACCTCATTTGCTGTACAATAAACTCCAATGCGTTCTACATACGTGGCCCAATCTTCAACATCGCTATCAAAAGCAGTGATGTTACCGTGTTTAGGCATCCTTGAGAGTTTCTTTAAATATTTTATTTTCCCAAAATGGCGGCTTCCCGCGCTTGTCTTCTTCCCCCGCCTACTAAAATGGCGGCTTCCCGCGCTTGGCGGCTTTTCCCGTGCTTGTCTTCTTCCCCCGCCGACTACAATGGCGGCTTCCCGCGCTGGTCTTCTTCCCCCGCTGGCTACAATGGCGATTACCGCGCTGTTGCCGTTCTCGCCTCCCAGCGGTTCTTAATTTCCCCGACGCTGCTTTTGTTCCCCCACGGTTCTCGTGGGCATTAACGCTTCCCTTGTTGCTGCGCCTCTCAGCCCCGATTGCAGCCCGGCCCTTTACACCGGCTGCGGTCGAGTTCTCCGCGGTTCTCGTGGCATTAACGCTGCCCTTGTCGCTGCGCCTCTCGGCCCCGATTGCAGCCCGGCCCTTTACACCGGCTGCGGTCTAGTTCTCCGCCCTTTTTCCTCCGGTTTCCCTCCCCTTCTCCACTGACAACGCGGCCGACTTTCTGCCCGTGTCGCTAGATCGGCTTACCCACCACCGTGGTAGAAGGATGATCACTGCCTGTCGCTGATGGAGGACTTCGTGGTCAGTAATTTCAACCCGGGTTCTCGATGCCTCCCGTGCGATGCGGTGCTCAGCAGGCTGATGAGGGCGGATGCCTCTTCTCGACGCCTGTTCTGAGGACGAAGCTGCCTTGGATGCAAAACTGCCGCAGGGTAAGATCGGACTCGTCGCCACTGTTGAGTCTGAGTGTCCCAGATATGCTTATTCTAAATCACTGGACACAGACAACAAGAATAACTTAAACAGCTCTTTACTAATCGAAGGTCAGGGCTGAACTGCTTAGCAAATTACTACACAGAGTTTATATACCGGTGTGGTCACCACCGGTACTACAATATACAGTCGCCAAGAGAAAGTAGTCCATCACTTAAGGTAGACTCTTAAGGTGGTACAGGTTACATACACCACAGTTCCGTTTCGTCATCATGCATCACAAGTGCATTAAATGAGAGTGAGTTTCTTCGCTCTATTGTGGAGTGTTGTGACTTCACTTTTTTTATTATTAATTCACAGGATGTGGGCCAGCATTTATTGCCCATCCCTAATTGCCCCTTGAGAGGGTGGTGGCAAGCCACCATTTCAGAGGGCAGTTAAGAGTCAACCACATTGCTGTGGGTCTGGAGTCACATATAGGCCAGACCGGGTAAGGGCGGCAGATTTCCTTCCCTAAAGGACGTCAGTGAACCAGATGGGTTTTTACAACAATCCAGTAGTTTCATGGTCACCATTACTGATACTAGTTTTTTTATTCCAGATTTATTTAACTAACTGAAATTAAATTCCCCAGCTGCCGTGAGCTGGGATTTAAACTCATGTCTCCACAAATCATTAAGCTAGGACCTCTCAGGTTACTAGCCCAGTAACATTACCACTACGCTACCGTACCCCTTTGTGTGCTTTCATTGAGCTCGGATATATTAGAAAGAAATCTAATCAGAATGCACCTTAATAGCACCGCTGAAGCATTCATTAACCATCACCATAGGCCTGTGAACATTACAACTAACGCATGCTGCATCAATCCAACTACAGAGTGTTTGTTTGAGTGTTAATAGAGGGAGCAAGGGGATCCTAAAATGCCTGCCTCTGTGAAGAGAATCTTCCGAATATTTATGGATGGTGTGAGGGAATGGTGAAATGCCCTTTCTGGTCAGAAAAGCAACCCTCTAATAAACTGAGGGTCTAGCAGACACCATGTGGGGGGAAGGTGAACACGGTGTCGTCTACATGCTGCACTTGGAAGGTTGTGCGGCAGAAAAGATTCAATTTGAAAGGTGTCAAGCTAAGCAGCGAGGATGATTGTCAGCTACCGACATTGCTATATATGGGTATGACTGCCAATGATCTCACTGCCTACCCAAGGAGGTTGCAGGAGTCGGACAAATTTACCTAAGCAGTGCCACAGAAGAGTATTGTTCATCCAAATTTCTCCCCTGAAGTGTTCAAAGTAGAACACAAAAAGACGTACTGAGAATACTTCCGAAGTATTAGAACAGAGAGAGATGCAAAGTGGGAGCCGAGCAAAACTGCTGACTAACCACCAGGAACTGAAAGTATTTCCTCTGCTCTTTGAACTTCATAGAATCATATAGCACAGAAGGAGGCCATTTGGTCCATCGTGCCGTCGTTAACTTCACGAATGTAAAAGATCCCATGGCACTATTTCGAAGAAGAGCAGGGGAGTTATCCCCAGTGTCCTGGCCAATATTTATCCCTCAACCAACATCACCAAAACAGATGACCTGGTCATCATCATATTTCTGTTTGTGGGAGCTTGCTGTGCACAAATTGGCTGCCACATTTCCCACATTACAACAGCGACTACACTTCAAAGGTACTTCATTGGCTGTAAAGCGCTTTGGGATGGCCTGAGGTCGTGAAAGGCGCTATAGAAATGCACGTCTTTCTTCAGCCTTTCCTTTTAACAAGATATTTAACATTTTCACACAGACACACAGAAACCCCACAGTGCAGATAGAGACCATTTCGGCCCATCGAGCCTGCACCGACACATATCCCACCCGATCCCCGTAACCCCTACACCAACACATATCCAATTATTATGCCGAGCAGCATACACAGTAGTCAGCAATGCATCCTTCGCTCAGCAAAATTCCCTCCCATATAACACACACTTTTCTTTCCAGAAGAAACTGTCACCAACAGGTGTCAGCATACAGAAACTGGCGATGGACTTCAGCAAATAAAACCGCCTTTCCTGCTGTGAGTCCATCATGGAGATCATGAGCTGGGAGTCTGTACAGCACCTGAGTGATACTGAGGCAACAATGCGCCTGGTTTCTGCAATGGTAATTGCATCCATCCACCGTGACAATGATTTTGACTTGCATCAGTTAAAAAGCAGTGTTTGTGTGCTACACCACAAAAATCTACCATACATTATCATTGCAACCTCAATATACATAACAATGCGATCATCACAGGATAATTTTCTGACACTTATAAAATTGTGTGTAGAACACATCAGAATTCCTGTTATGTGCTCTCAGCAGGCAAGGCTTCCTGCTGGGAGCGCAAAAGCTGGAAAATTATCCTTCGTGTGCCAGCTTCTTGTTTTTCCACAGGAAATCAACAAGCTCAGGAGGCGGAAGTGACTACTGGAAAAAAAAGAAAGACTTGCATTTATATAGTGCCTTTCAACGACCTCAGGACATCCCAAAGCACTTTACAGCCAATGAAGTACTTTTTGAAGTGTAATCACTGTTGTAATATAGGAAACGCAGCAGCCAATTTGCGCACAGCAAGCTCCCACAAACAGTAATGTGATAAGTACCAGATAATCTGTTTTAGTGATGTTGATAGAGGGATAAACATTGGCCAGGACACCTGCTCTTCTTCAAAATGGTGCCCATGGGATCTTTTACGTTCACCTAAGAGTGCAGACGGGGCCTTGGTTTAACGCCTCATCCGAAAGATGCACCTCTGACAGTGCAGCACTCCACTGGAGTGTCAGCCTAGATTTTTGTGCTCAAGTCTCTGGAGCGGGGACTTGAACCCACAACCAGTCTGACTCAGAAGCGAGGAGTGCTACCCACTGGCCCTACCGTGAGGCTGAAGTGCTCACCCGACCATTCTATGTCACCCCCATCACTTGAAGCAGGCAGGAGCCAAGACACAGACACTTTGAAGGATTTTAGCGAGTTTGAGGAGGGAAGACAGATTGTGTCAGAGACCGCAAATCAGGAAAGAGCTGAAGCGGGGGGTGAAAAAGGGGTTGGTTCCTGCTGAGTGGAGAAGGCTCACTTGCTTTGGTGATTCTAGGGCCACCGATGAAATAGAAGATACTGCACAAGCATGAACTGATCTGGATAACGTTGCCATTTAATCAAGGTATTTCAGTGAGTTATCTGCTCTATGGACATCCATTAAACAGCAAACAACATGAATGGTACAGCAGGCACACTGGGAAGTCAGTCTCGCAACTATGAGGATATAATACATCCAGGTATGATGACATGTTTAATAATTATTTTTCATGACTGTTTTCACAACATACATAATAATATCAAACTCATAAAACTCCAAGAGGTCACAACCAGTAAAAGTATTTAAACTCCATAATGCGAGGGAAGAAACAGGCTTTCATGTCCTGCCAAAGTGGATTGGACAGTTTTAGGGTTCATTTACACATTGGGGTCAAATTTCTATGGGGGTTTTCCTAATCTCCCCCAGTAATTTTGTCAGAAGATTATCAGAAAATCCAGAGAACTCCATTGTGGAGACCAGTGTTGGTGTTTAAACAAGGATTCACCCAAGCGATCTGACAACAGAGTGCAATTGGAGCAAAAGAAATTAAACCCCAAGAACAGTCTCCGGAATCTGGCCACAGCTGAAATAAAAATTTAATAGGCTAAAACTAAACCGTGTATACTGCTAGGTTACGTTTCTTTTTTACCTCTGATGACAGTGCATGCTTGGTGTGCTCTAGAACTTAATCTAATGTTCCTTCTGCGTGCTTCTCCAGTGGCAGGAGTAAGTCATTTGGCTGGTTGTTAGGTGTCAGTGAGAACCTCTTGGTAAAAAAAAGGACTTGCATTTATATAGCGCCTTTCACAATCTCAGGAAGTCCCAAAGCGCTTTACAGCCAATGAAGTACTTTTGAAGTGTAGTACTGAGGCTGAGGTGGTCTCTGCTTCCTTGTGCTGTGCCATGACCTGGTCTGCAATCACTTGAGCTTTGTTCCTGTCTGCTTTCTGCCACATCTTCTGTCATTTGGAGAGGGTTGGAGGGGGCAGATGTGGTGTTGCCCTGAGAGGCAGCAGCCTCATCCATGCCCTTTGCTGATGGGAACTCCCCCCCCCAAGGCTGACCAATGATCTGGATGGGAGCAGACCTCTAGGTGGCAATGAGAGCCATAAAGCCCTCCATAATGGTTATCTCCATCTAACCACCCAGCCTGCGGAGACTGGAGAAGATAGCTGCAATTTGGACACTGGAGTGCAAGGCCTCTATAGCTGCATTCTCTATCTTCGCCGGGGAGCAAGCGGAAGCCAAGCGCAAACAGCGGAAGGAGCGCACGTCAACCCCGAGCACCCCACCCACCCGTCCCTTCAACCACCGTCTGCCCCGCCTGTGACAGAGACTGTAGGTCCCGCATGGGACTCATCAGCCACCTGAGAACTCATTTTTAGTGTGGAAGCAAGTCATCCTCGGTTCCGAGGGACTGCCTGAGAAGAAGAAGAAGAAGAAGAAGCTGCAGCCTGAACATTCATGAAAGACACTCTGACTGTGGTCGAATCGCTTTAGTGCCCATTTGAAAATATTATTTCCATAAGACATCAGCACTTGTGGATACAGTAAAGGAAATTGAATGTTAAGAGTCATTTAGGTATAATTACCAAAAATGCAAATATTCGCTTAACAATATTATTAGCTCAGCATGATCACGATGTGCCCTTGGCCCCTTAACAATGTCAGCATGCATCTATCAAGCATCCATAGAACAACCTGACTGGGAAATGGCAGAATGTTTGTAATATTGAAAACGAAATGCATCTCCAATGAGAATTGGCCAAGGTCAGACTTATCTGATTTGAAGTGTTAATCTACAAGTCAGCTGTCCAGGTCTAAGCGTGGGCCTGGAAGCATTATTGATCATGATCCTGAACAGATTTATAAATTTGAGATACCAAGTGGAATTATTTTCCATATAATTCACTGAAGGTCCATGATCTGCTGCGAAGAAGGTGGAGGGGTTGTCAAACCTCTCACCCAGCATTGCTTTTATGTATGCCTTTATTTGGAGGTGGTGGAGTTTACATTTCCATGATTAAAATGAGCACAGTCTCTCTATGAGCACATAGGCTGAAACTCCCAGTGCAGTGCTGAGGGAGTGCTGCACCGACGGAGGTGCCGTCTTTGGGAGGAGAGGTTAAACCGAGGCCCCGTCTGCTCTCTCAGGTGGACGTAAAAGATCTCAAGTCACTATTTTGAAGAAGAGCAGGGGGAGTTATCCTTGGTGTTCTGGCCAATATTTATCCCACAATCGACATAACAAAGGCAGATTATCTGGTCATGGTCACATTGCTGTTTGTGGGAGCTTGCTGTGCGCAAATTGGCAGCTGCGTTTCCCACATTACAACAGTGGCTCCCCTTCAAAAATACTTGATTGGCTGTAAAGCGCTTTGAGACGTCCGGTGGTCGTGAAAGACGCTATATAAATGCAACCCTTTCCTTCTTTTTCCACAGATAATGTAGTTATCCAGAGGGTATCCATGGTAAGAGATACAATGGGGGTGAAATTGGTCATTAATGAAAAAGAAAATCAGGGCGCGGAGTAAAACAGGTGGGTGATTCGCTATCAGCCCATTTTGTGCTATTGGCGTTGACCAATTTCACCCCCAATGGCGTTCTTTATTTTGGGTGAAACAAATGGCAATTCAAGCCATTCTTTTTGCAAGTTGGACTCCAGAGAATCCAAAGCATCATCTAATTTGGATCAGGCAGGCCTGCACTCTGCAACACCATTTTTTAAAACATTATCCTACTAAACAAGCCCATTGATTGATCCAATGCAGATGAATTGATATAAATCTGGCTGATTGCCTTCTGGCTGTAATCATCTCAAGTTTGTCCAGTTGCACTTTTGCTCTGTCTGCATTTGCACATCACAAATGTTTTGTCTTTGCCAAAAGCAACTGTCATTTTCTGTCTTTCCCTGTATAATTTGGGGAATAGACTGCCACATGGTATGACTACTCACTCCCTTGAAGTATTAGAAGGAAAGATGGACAGAGAACTCCGATTCACTTGGCATGTGGGTTTTTGCATATTCAGTCAGTCTGTTGTTCTGTAGTCAATAAAAGAACTGCTAAGAACAAAAACGAAGATGTCTCCAACATAAGAACTGCTAATCAGTACTCAACACCTACACATTCTATTCCCAACCTCACTACACAAATACTTCTACTTTATGAGTTTAAAAATAGGTCACGTGTTAGAAACATAGGGCTAGAAATTCAGTAGGCTTTGCGCCCAGTTTTCGCCCAAAGAGGGCTTTTGCGCCACTTGCTGAGATTGCGCCGATATTCAGCGCTGCGGTAATGGCGGCGTTAGCCAGTAGCGCTGCGCCGCCACCGATGACGACATCGGTGTGCGCAGTGCCCCGCTACCGGCCCGACCGCCATATTTAGTTGCGGCCGCCTCTTCCGCAGCGGCCGCAAACAGCGATCTGAAAACGGGGCCGTCCTGCAGCCTTAGTGGGGCGAGTTAAGGCGGAGGTGTGGCCGGCCGCTTTTTCGGCGGCCGCCTGCCCGCACCTCCTTCCCCGGCCTCCTCCACCCCGCGGCATTGCCGGCTGTTTTCCGGGAGCCCGGCACTTCTCTGTGGTGCCGGGCTCATTTGCCGGCACTAGCGAGCGGCGATCTCGCTGTTGCAGGCACCTCCCCCTTAAGAGAGGGAGGAAGGCCTGCAGTACCGCAGCCTGCCGCTCCGCAGCGGGTGGCGCTGCGGCACCTAGCGCGCCGAAATTCAGTTTCAGCGCCCCAAGCGGGGGCGGCCACACCCTTGAATAGCGGCCGGCTTCGACTTGGGGTGCTGAAACTGAATTTCCGGCGGGCGTAAGTGGCTCCGCGCGCAGCGGTAACTTCTGGGCGCAAGCGAGCTGGCGGGCCCAAACTGAATTTCTAGGCCATAGAAACATAGAAGATAGGAGCAGGAGTAGGCCATTCGGCCCCTCGAGCCTGCTCCGCCATTCAATGAGATCATGGCTGATCATCCAAATTCAGTACCCTGTCCCTGCCTTCTCCCCATATCCCTTGATCCCTTTAGCCTTAAGAAATATATCCAACTCCTTCTTGAATATATTTAATGAACTGGCCTCCACCGCCCTCTGTGGCAGAGAATTCCACAGGTTCACCACTCTCTGGGTGAAGAAATTCCTCCTCATTTCAGTCCTAAATGGCCTACCCCTTATCCTTAGACTGTGACCCCTGGTTCTGGCCTCCCCGGCCATCGGAAACATCCTTCCTGCATCTAGTCTGTCCAGGCCTGACAGAATTTTATAGGTTTTGATGAGATTCCCTCTCAATCTTCTAAACTCCAGTGAGTATAAGCCCAATTGACACAATCTCTCCTCGTATGTCATTCCTGCCATCCCAGGTATCAGTCTGGTGAATCTTTGCTGCACTCTCTCCATGGCAAGAACGTCCTTCCTCAGATAAGCGACCAAAACTGCACACAATACTCAAGGTGCGGTCTCACCAAGGCCCTGTACAGCTGCAGCAAGACATCCTTGTTCCTGTACTCGAACCCTCTTGCTACGAAGGCCAACATACCATTTGCCTTCTTAACCGCCTGCTGCACCTGCATGCTTACCTTCAGCGACTGGTGCACAAGAACACCCAGGTCTCTTTGCACTTCCCCTTCTCCCAATCTATTGCCATTCAAATAATAACCTGCCTTCCTGTTTTTGCCACCAAAGTGGATAACCTCACATTTATCCACATTATACTGCATCTGCCATGTTTCTGCCCAATCACCCAATCTGTCCAAATCGTACTGGTGTTCTTGAAGTGGTAGATGACACTACAATGACACACATTGGAAAAATAAACTTCATCAGCAGTCCTAAAAGAGACGAGCTGGACCAGGGGTGGCCAACCCTTCCAAGCTGCAGAGTCAAAAACTGCATCTGACAAAAAGCCACTGCTGTCATCTCTTTAGAGGTCAAGTCTTTCATGTTCTCGAGTGTCATTAGTGTCAGCTGTGGCTCAGTGGGCAGCACCCTCGCCTCTGAGTCAGAAGGTTGTGGGTTCACAGTCCCACTCCAGGGACTTGAGCACATAAAGCTAGGTTGACACTCCAGTGCAGTGCTGAGGGAGTGCTGCACTGCCAGAGGTGCCGTCTTTTGGATGAAACATTAAACCGAGGCCCCGTCTGCTCTCTCAGGTGGACGTAAAAGATCCCGCGGCACTATTTCGAAGAAGAGCAGGGGAGTTATCCCCGGTGTCCTGGCCAATATTTATCCCTCAAGCAACGTAACAAAAACAGGTGATCTGGCCATTAGCACACTGCTGTTTGTGGGACCTTGCTGTGTGCAAATTGGCTGCCGCATTTCCCACATTACAGCAGTGACTCCACTTCAAAAGTACTTCATTGGCTGTGAAGTGCTTTGAGACAGCCGGTGGTCGTGAAAGGCGCTATAGAAATGTAAGTCTTTCTTTTTCTTTTCCATTGTTGGTTGTGCAAGTACCACATATCCACAGCTGACAGCACTCCATTAAGGTGAAAGGACCTTAAATTTACCAGCCTGCTCTCCAGGGTGAGGTGGCTCAAGAGTGACCCTCAGTCTGGTTTGAAGTCACACCGTTGCTGTTTGCTCTGGGATGCATCCCAAAATTTATGCCCAGCTCAGAGGGAGATATTACTCGAGGATCTCCGCGTCAGCAGGAATGCTGATGTGAAAGCTCTTCTGTAGCACAGCCTGGGTCAGGAACTTGCACCCTTGTTACATAAAAATTAGTTTTCTGTTTTCAATCTTCCCCTTCAATCGCCATCAAAGTCCAGTTCTGCACTTCAATTATCATTCAAATTATGTTGGCAGAGAGAATGTTTTTTCCTTCCACAACACTTACCACAGAATTATCTCTCCTTCACATACAGATGCAGATGGACACCCTCTCTCCCTTGCACAAACACAGACACACCCTCTCTTGCAGACACACAGATATCCTCCCTCCTTTATATACATGATTTTTCTCTGCCTTCTACCTCTCTGCAAATAAACCTTTGTAAATAATTAGCTAAAATTACTTCACGAAAAGTTGAAACGTTTATGCTTCACATCAAGGAGATTGACCGAGGGGTAGGGGCTATAAGCATCAAGTTTTTAAAAAATGCATTCATGGGAATTGCCCCTTGAGAAGGTGGTGGCGAGCCACCTTCTTGAACCGCTGCAGTCCATGTGGTGAAGGTACTCCCACAGTGTTGTTAGAGAGGGAGTTCCAGGATTTTGACCCAGCGACGATGAAGGGATGGCGATATATTTCCAAGTCAGGATGGTGTGTGGCTTTAGGGGGAACTTGGAGGTGGTGGTGTTCCCATGCGTCTGTTGCCCTTGTCCTTCTATGTGGTAGAAGTCGTTGGTTTGGGAGGTGCTGTCGAAGAAGCCTTGACGAGTTACTGCAGCGCATCTTGTAGATGGTACACACTGCAGACATGGTGCGCCAGTGGTGGATGGGGTGCCAATCAAGCGGGCTGCTTTGTCCTGGATGGTGTCAAGCTTTGCGAGTGTTGTTGGAGCTGCACTCATCCAGGCAAGTGGAGAGTATTCCATCATACTCCTGACTTGTGCCTTGTAGATGTTGGAAAGGCTTTGGGGAATCAGGAGGTGAGTCACTTGCGGCAGAATACCCAGTCTCTGACCTGCTCTTATTTATGTGGCTGGTCCAGTTAAGTTTCCAGGATGTTGATGGTGGGGGATCGGAAGATGGGAATGCCATTGAATGTCAAGGGGAGGTGGTTAGACTTTCTCTTGTTGGAGTCCTTTGTTAATGGTGTGGAGATGCCGGTGTTGGACTGGGGTGAACAAATGTAAGAAGTCACACAACACCAGGTTATAGTCCAACAGTTTTACTTGAAATCACAAGCTTTCGGAGCGCTGCTCCTTCATCAGGTGAAGTGGAGAGATGCATAAAGACACAGCTTATATAGTCAGAGAATAATGCCAGATGATTACAGGTAATCTTTCTAACTGCCATTTATCACACCTCAGCAGAGAGATAATCACAGCGATCAAAGGAGTGAATGGTGTCCAAACAGGTTAGTCAGGAAAACATTACATCAAAGAACAATGAGGTGGGGTCACAAGGGGTCAAATGTTGCAGATGCTGGGGTCTGTATGAAAAACAAAAAACAGACAAAAATTTTTTTTTTTGCTGGAAATCACAGTAGGTCCAGCCGCATCTGTGTAGTTGTTTCCAGGATGTTGATGGTGGGGGATCGGAAGATGGGAATGCCATTGAATGTCAAGGGGAGGTGGTTAGACTTTCTCTTGTTGGAGTCTCATTGTTCTTTGATGTAATGTTTTCCTGACTAACCTGTTTGGACACCATTCACACCTTTGATTGCTGTGATTATCTCTCTGCCGAGGTGTGATAAAGGGCAGTTAGAAAGATTACCTGTAATCATCTGGCATTATTCTCTGACTATATAAGCTGTGTCTTTATGCATCTCTCCACTTCACCTGATGAAGGAGCAGCGCTCCGAAAGCTTGTGATTTCAAATAAAACTGTTGGACTATAACCTGGTGTTGTGTGACTTCTTTCCTTTGTTAATAACCAATCTTGCTGTTAATCATAAAAAAAATCTAAATGTTACCTCAGATAAAAGTGCCAAGATTCAATGTTGTGCATTGACTTCAATTGAAATCGGGAGAGATGTCATTTATGCCCATTTTACACAATGGCACAAAGTCAAAATTACCGCCACTGAATGACCGACTCTGAGTCAAAATATCAACTTCAAGCCTGGCTTTTGAAACAGACTAAGGCATTCAAACAGAAACATTAATGGAGCTACTGATTTACACAAAGGCACAAATAGTAAGTTTAATTATGCTATTTGAAAATATGCTACTTTTAATGTTTTAATTTGATTAGAAACTTGATTTTTAGCCTACAGTAAATAAGCTGGTAGCAGAAAAAAATGTCACATTAAATCCTTTTCAAAAAATATTATGTACAATGAAATGTTTCACTTTCTTCTCACTCAGAAATTTGCGGATGATTGAATTACAGACAATCACTATCGATAAATTCACATCAGAATTAATACATTTGTATTTCAACCAATCGGATGGAAGATTTTAAACTGAATTTAAATAAAATATTTTTTTACTATGAACTATTCAGGTAGGAGGAATTTAATTGAGCTGGAATAAATTGTAAGTGTGTGTGTGTGACATCAAAGCATAGCAGAGAAAGTGTGATGCCTGAAGTAGGAAGTGCATGCTAGATTTTACAATATAGGTAGTGATGAAATATATAAATAAAATACATGCACACAAACAACCTATGTGTGTCAACAAATACAGAAATCGGAGGACTTCATGAATCCCTTCAGCTATGGGGCGTGCAGTTTCGAAAACATATGACATACCCCTTGCATAACAGGTACCCAGGAACATTTGGACAATAACACGAGGTTTAGTGTTTCAGGAACATTAAAGTATCACAACCAGCTACCAAATCCTATTGATCTATGAAACTTGGTGATTTTATTGCACTTAAAAAAAAAAAATCATTTCTCAAATTAGAAGTTCCAGCTGAGGAGCTGACACCGCCGGGAGAAAGAAGGGTTTCCAAAAGCAAGGGGACTATCAGAGTGGAAACTAACTGGACTGCAGTCGTTCCATCTGCAGGGAAAAAAAAAGAAATCCACGCTGTAAAACCTCGCACATACTCTTGAGGGAGACAGAGACTTAGGTTTTACCATCAACTAGTCCTTAAAAAAGATCTAGTTGAAACCCCTTTCACCCACCTTCTAACCTTGACATGTCGATACCTGGCCGCAATGTTAACAATCATGAAAATGTTCAACGATGCCAAAATCATTTTAATGACACCCTTCAGCATTATTCTTGTTTTGTGACTGTGTTTCAGAAGTTCGGCGTGTCCGAAGCAAGATTTGGATTATTTTTATATACTTATGGAATCTGATCAGATTATTATTTATGATCAATTTGATAAATCCAGAACGTAAAATCAGGAAACACCCCCTTATTGAAAAGCCTTTGGTTTCCAACACTGGACCAACATCTCAAGGGTATTTATCACAGCCAACGCAACTTGCTGGTGTCTTTACCGTCTGACGGCTGGGCATGGGGGTTTGTGATCTCCTGGTTGTGGTATAGTTTGTTCAGGTTTCACAGATTTACTATTCCGTCCATGTTTTGAGTGAGGCTGAATCCTTCCTACCCCCCGCCCCCATTCCATCCTTGACAGCTTGGGGCGGGGGTGGAGGGCGAGTGACACCCATGAGGTCCCCAGTGTACCAGAAACATCTTACCTATTAATTGGTCTGCTCTAGATAACGAACAGAGAGATCTAACAAGCAGCCCGATCAGCCACTCTACATTTACTGACCAGCCTTACATTCATTCCCAACACACACAAAAAAAACCACACGGGAGCGAAACTGCCCCCGACATTACTTGGAGTCATCGTGCCACCTTTGGCAGAAGCCCTTCCACGTCGTCTTGACGGGACAACTGGAAAGGGAAGGTGGTGGGAAAGGAGGACGTGATATTTCTCGCCGGCTGTCCCTAAGACATTTTGTTGTTGTTGAGATCTACATGGATACAGATTTCCTGGAGGTAAATCGATCTGTCCAATCGGCTTTCCCAAGAGAGAGAGCGGGGGGGAAACTACAGGAGGAGAGCGAGCAGATCAGAGATGGAATGAGATAGGTAACTGCTGCAAGGAAACGCTTTGCCATCCGCTGCTGGCACTGGGAGCTCACTGCGCGATTGCTGCGACCTCAGTAAGATTTGACTGTTGGGGGGCGACCAGAGACTTGTGCTTTGTGTGTGTTGTTGTTGTTATTGCTCAGATCTGTGTACAGAGCCAGATAGGGAGGATTAGAAAGAGAGAGAGAGAGAGGGAGAGAGGAATGAGGCGAAGAAGACAGCGCTAGAGTGGGGCGTTTGGAAACACTTTGGTGAAATTGCACCGGAGAAGGTTTTTTCCCCCCCTTCTTTCCAGAATGAAGCTCAAACTTGGTCTTCCTTAACGTGAAGGTGGATGCTAGGTATCTCTCCAGCAAGGAGGGGCTGCAGGTAGGTGATATAAGTGAAGAGATGTTGCATTAAGAAGGGATTGTTGTACCATTTTTTTTAACAATGCACTTTACTCAGTCGCCACGACAGGTAGCTGCAACGTAACCATAGTTAGCAAATCGGAAAACATTTTAAGACATTGGGATCGCATTGGGATAACTGCTTGGACAGCGAAACCGGTAAAAAAAAGGATTGAAATCGACATCAAATTAAGTTTTAAGCGGAATTGAAAGGTGACAGTGTGAAGATTGTCATCGTTTGGCATTGCTTTTCAAAAACCTGGGATGTGTTTATTGCGTTTTCAATCTCCAACAAGATGTATCTAATTTTTTTCTCTCTCGGTTTATTGGGACCATTGTGGTTAACTGGTTCTTCACAGCCGACAAACCAGCGTCCCGTGTGGGCTTTGATTTGTGTGAGTGCGTCTGTGAGTGTGAATGGACAAGTGTAGGAAAGTGTGAATGAGTGTGTGCACGTGCAAGTGTCTCCGAGCGAGTGTGTTTTGTGTATGTCTATGCCAAAGTGCACAAGTGTGCGTCTGTGAAAGGTGTGTGTGTAAGAGTATGTGAAAGTGCATAC
Source organism: Somniosus microcephalus (assembly GCF_052327205.1). Taxonomy (NCBI): domain Eukaryota; kingdom Metazoa; phylum Chordata; class Chondrichthyes; order Squaliformes; family Somniosidae; genus Somniosus; species Somniosus microcephalus. Next base: position 91,017,332 of record NC_141002.1, on the reverse strand, counting down.
TGTGTGGCTGTGTATGTGTGTATGAGTGAGTGTGTGTGGCTGTGTGTGATTATGAGTATCTGAGTCTCCAGCTGGGCGTGGGGGCTTTTGTGTGTGTCTGTGTGTTCGTGTGCATGGGTATCTGTAGCAATGTGCGTGGTTGTGTGCGAGTGTTTATGATCATGTGTGTATGAGTGTGTGTGGTTGTGTATATGTGTGAGAGACTGTGCTTGACTGTATGTGTGTGTGTGTGTGTGTGTGGCTGTATGTGTAGCTAGGAGTGTGTGAGTGTGTGTGTGTTTGAAAATGAGATTGTGTGTGGGAGTGTGTGAGGCCGTGTCTAAAAATGAGAGTGTGCAAGGCTGTGTGCATGAGTGTGTGAGGAGTGTATGTGTGAGAGTGTGTGAGTGCGAGAGAGAGTGTGTGAGAGAGTGTGTGAGTGTGTGTGAGAGTGTGTGTGTGTGAGTGTGAGGTTGTGTGTGTGAGAGTGAGAGAGAGAGAGTGTGTGAGGCTGTGTGTGTGTGAGAGTGTATGAGAGTGTGTGTGAGGCTGTGTGTGTGAGAGAGAGAGAGAGAGAGTGTGAGGCTGTGTGTGTGTGAGAGTGTATGTGTGTGAGTGTGAGGCTGTGTGTGAGAGAGTGAGAGAGAGAGAGTGTGTGAGGCTGTGTGTGTGTGTGAGAGTGTATGTGTGTGAGTGTGAGGCTGTGTGTGAGAGAGTGAGAGAGAGAGAGTGTGTGAGGCTGTGTGTGTGTGTGAGAGTGTATGTGTGTGAGTGTGAGGCTGTGTGTGAGAGAGTGAGAGAGAGAGAGTGTGTGAGGCTGTATGTGTGTGAGAGTGTATGAGAGTGTGTGTGAGGCTGTGTGTGTGAGAGTGAGAGAGAGAGTGTGTGAGGCTGTATGTGTGTGAGAGTGTATGAGAGTGTGTGTGAGGCTGTGTGTGTGAGAGTGAGAGAGAGAGTGTGTGAGGCTGTGTGTGTGTGAGTGTGAGAGAGAGTGTATATGTGAGGCTGTGTGTGTGTGTGGGTGTGAGCGAGTGTGTGTGTGAGGCTGTGTGTGTGAATGTGTGTGAGAGAGTGTGTGTGTGAGGCTGGTGTGTGTGTGAGTGTGACTGTGTGTGTGAGAGAGTGTGTGAATGTATATGAGAGTGCATGAGATGTGTGTGTGTGAGTGTGAGAGAGCGAGTGTGAGGCTGTGTGTGTGTGAGTGTGAGAGAGAGTGTGTGAGGCTGTGTGTGTGTGAGTGTGAGAGAGAGTGTGTGAGGCTGTGTGTGTGTGAGTGTGTGAGGCTGTGTGTGTGTGAGAGTGTGAGAGTGTGTGTGAGTGCGTGTGTGTGAGTGTGAGAGTGTGAATGTATATGAGAGTGTGAGTGTGTGTGTGAGTGTGTCTGTGTGTGAGTGTGAGGTGTGTGTGAGTGTGTGAGGTGTGTGTTTGTGAGTGTGTGAGGCTGTGTGAGTGTGTGAGTGAGAGGCTGTGTGTGAGTGTGTGAGGTGTGTGTGTGAGTGTATGAGTGTGTGTTTGTGTGTGTGTGAGAGTGTGTTTCTGTGTGTGTGAGGCTGTGTGTGAATATGAGTGTGTGAATATGAGTGTGTGAGAGTGAGTGTGTGTTTGTGAGTGTGTGAGGCTGTGTGAGTGTGTGAGGCTGTGTGTGTTTGTGAGTGTGTGAGAGTGAGTGTGAGTGTGTGAGGCTGTGTGTTTGTGAGTGTGTGTGAGAGTGACTGTGAGTGTGTGTTTGTGAGTGTGTGAGTGTGTGTTTGTGAGTGTGTGAGGCTGTGTGTTTGTGAGTGTGTGAGGCTGTGTGTGTTTGTGAGTGTGTGAGAGTGAGTGTGTGTGTGAGGCTGTGTGTGAGTGTGTGAGGCTGTGTGTGAGTGTGTGTGTGAGAGTGACTGTGTGAGTGTGTGAGTGTGTGTTTGTGAGTGTGTGAGTGTGAGTGTGTGAGGCTGTGTGTTTGTGAGTGTTTGTGAGTGTGTGTGAGTCTGTGTGTGAGGTTGTGTGCGAGTGTATGTGTGTGAGTGTGTGTGTGAGTCTGTGTGTGTGAGTCTGTGTGTGTGAGGTTGTGTGTGAGTGTGTTTGTGTGTGTGTGTGTGTGTCTGTGTTTGTGAGTCTGTGTGTGTGAGGTTGTGTGTGAGTGTGTGTGTGAGGCTGTGTGCGAGTGTGTGTTTGTGAGTGTGTGTCTGTGTTTGTGAGTCTGTGTGTTTGTGAGTGTGAGGCTGTGTGAGTGTGAGAGGGAATGTGTGAGCAGTCACATTCTGCACAAGGTATTCCACCATCGCGCCGTGGTCTTTCGGTATTAGAATTCTGACAGCAGAGTGAACAGTTGTGAATCAAACACTCGGACTCCCGCTTTCTGATCTTGTAGCAGAGTGAAGTAGAATGCTGCACTCATTCAATATAAATAAACAGCTGAAGCCCACGGGTCCTTGTGCATATGTGAGTGGAAGATGTACCAGGAAGAGGCAGAATATTTGGAAACAGGGAGCCAAAAAAGATGAACCTTTGCTAATAACCGTGTTTCTCGTTACCGTACAACTGGCGTTTACCCCATTTCACGTCTTTCCTCAACAACCCAATCTTCTCCCTTTTCATTTGGCTGTTTATTTCATAGAATAATAGAACCTCACAACACCGAAGGAGGCCATGCGGCCCATCGTGCCTGTGCCGGCTCTTTGAATCCCACCCTCCTGCTCTTCCCCCATTGCCCTGCAAGGCCCCCCCTCTTGTTGTCTACGTTTTTGTCTCCAATCTAACTCTGGGACTCGCTCGAAATGCAAGGGCCAAACAGTAATGGACAAAATGTTGGGATTTAACGGGCGCCTCCCACACACGCCGACCTTATAGACGGACCTTCAGTTCCTTGTGCTTTGGGCAGATTTGACATTTCTTGAAACAGACCAACACACATAAGTTACCTGCAAACTCTTGTACTCCAGTAACAGAAGTGCACCCCTCGCAACTATGTCTCTCACAGGGGTCTGACTTTTTAATTTATATTTTATAAATTGCGGTCCAGTTGTCGTTTCTCAGTCTGCTGCCAAGCCACCTCATTTCCTCCTGTCCCTTAAACAATTATTTTGCTTTTTCCTGAGTCCTTTTCCTTGCCCCCCCCAACTCTTGCCCTCTGCCCCCAGTTATATATTTCCCCCCCACAGCTCTTTGCAAAAGACAAATTGGCAAAATAAATTATTTTGTTAAACGTGGAGATCTCATGGATTTTTTTTCCAATTTATCTTTCCCATTTTTTCCCCCTCCGTCTTTTTATTCCTTTTTTTGGGAGGTGGGCTTTTTAAGAATTGGCACATGCGTATAATGTTGGCAGCGACGGGGAGTCTTCGAGGGGCAGGCAATTGGCGAACAGGCCCTGCGAGCTCCGCAGCTCAGACCCCTGTGTGTCTGGCAAATGACTATCGACTAAGAGATAATGCTTATCTATTTTCGTCCCGCCAAGCCAGATTATTTTCGACATTCACAATCAAGGTTTTTTTTTTGTGTGGTCTTCTGCCGGTCAACTGTATCTCTGCCTACACACCTTGAAATGCAAGCGATTTATTTGAGCTGAAGAATTGGCAGCAAAAGTATCGAACAAGAATGCTCACGGTTCTCAAATCGAATTGAAGGCAAGCAATCGAATAGATCTGTACTGGGGGTGTGGTGGGGTTGCGGGGGGGGGGGCAGACTTGTACAACTGCTTTCCCCAAGAGAAGCCAATCCGAGGCACTCCAGCTCATTAGATTGTTGCTTAGAACTACATTTCTGTATTCAATGTACAATTATCGAACAAAACTTGACACTGAGCCACATTAGGGCAGGTGATCAAAAGCTTGGTCAAAGACCTGGGTTGTAAGGACTAAAGGAGGAAAGAGAGAGGGGGAGAGGTTCAGGGAGGGAATTCTGGAGCTTCGGGCCTAGGCAACTGAAGGCACCCACACCAATGGTGGAGAGATAATAATCAGGGATGCTTAAGAGGCCAGAATTGGAGGAAGGCAGATATCTTGGAGAGTTGTGGGGCTGGAGGAGGATTACAGAGGTTACAGAGATAGGGAGGGGCTGGAGGAGGTTACAGAGGTTACAGAGATAGGGAGAGTTGTAGGGGCTGGAGGAGGTTACAGAGGTTACAGAGATAGGGAGAGTTGTAGGGGCTGGAGGAGGTTACAGAGGTTACAGAGATAGGGAGAGTTGTAGGGGCTGGAGGAGGTTACAGAGATAGGGAGAGTTGTAGGGGCTGGAGGAGGTTACAGAGATAGGGAGGGGCTGGAGGAGGTTACAGAGATAGGGAGAGTTGTAGGGGCTGGAGGAGGTTACAGAGATAGGGAGGGGCTGGAGGAGGTTACAGAGATAGGGAGAGTTGTAGGGGCTGGAGGAGGTTACAGAGATAGGGAGGGGCTGGAGGAGGTTACAGAGATAGGGAGGGGCTGGAGGAGGTTACAGAGGTTACAGAGATAGGGAGAGTTGTAGGGGCTGGAGGAGGTTACAGAGGTTACAGAGATAGGGAGGGGCTGGAGGAGGTTACAGAGATAGGGAGAGTTGTAGGGGCTGGAGGAGGTTACAGAGGTTACAGAGATAGGGAGGGGCTGGAGGAGGTTACAGAGATAGGGAGAGTTGTAGGGGCTGGAGGAGGTTACAGAGATAGGGAGGGGCTGGAGGAGGTTACAGAGGTTACAGAGATAGGGAGGGGCTGGAGGAGGTTACAGAGATAGGGAGAGTTGTAGGGGCTGGAGGAGGTTACAGAGATAGGGAGGGGCTGGAGGAGGTTACAGAGGTTACAGAGATAGGGAGGGGCTGGAGGAGGTTACAGAGGTTACAGAGATAGGGAGAGTTGTAGGGGCTGGAGGAGGTTACAGAGGTTACAGAGATAGGGAGGGGCTGGAGGAGGTTACAGAGGTTACAGAGATAGGGAGGGGCGAGGCCTTGGGGGGATTTGGAAACAAGGATGAGATTTTTTTTTAAAGTAGAAAACAAATTCTCTAGCAGTGATGTGAAGCTGAAGGGGTTCATTTGTAAAAATGATGTGTGGGTGCCAGTTTACTCCATTCACTCGGCAAATTGGTTGCTTTCTGTTTAGTTCACGTTCAACTGTATTTTTGCACAGATTATTACAATCACTAAAACCAGTTAAATGCGCAGACTTGCAACCCAAAGATTTGAAAGTTAAAAGTTGACTCCACCTAACATTTCAGAAAGTATTTGAAACCCTCAGAAAAGTTGAGTCCCCCTTTTGAAATAATTTGTGTTGCAATCGATTATTTCCCCACGGTGATTTGAACGTCCGGTACAAGAATGAACTTCTACAAAATTTGGTTATCAGCTTTTGACTGTAGGAGCACTGGAAAATACAGAAACACAAAATGTACTTTAGCTCTTTTTCTCTTTCTTTCTTGTACAGTAACTGGCTCAATTTGTTGTTGTTAAGAACTGTGAATTTTTGGAAGTACAATAGAATTTGGACTCTATGTTTGAGGTGGTCTCCCTCGAACGGGAGCACCAACCAGCGACTGTCCATTTTCTGTACAGTAAGGGATTCGGAGAGGGCGAAGAATCAACGCCCATATTGGAGAATTTTTGCGGCGTTCCCCCTTTTACTCATTAGCGCTGATCTCATTCGACAGTAAATGTGCGCTGCAGGTCACAGGATTTCTTCGTTGCCAACCCATTCACATCAGAAAAAAAAAAGCGATTGTGACGATGCACTGCCCACTTTAAACGACTAGCTCCAGACTCTTAAGCAGCAAGCAAGGAAAGCCAGCGAGCTTTAAAAGGGACACTGTCGTGGCCCGCAGCACCTCAGTAAACCCTTAACTCCGGCCGGCTGGCATGTCACACCGGGACCTAACCTGGCAATATATACCCAGACATGAATCGATCATGTCCATTTAAGCAGCTCAACAACAACTTGTGTTGATATAGTGCCTTTAACGTAGTAAAACGTCCCAAGACGCTGCACAGGAGTATTTTAAGACAACAAATTTGACACCGAGTCACATAAGGATAAATTAGGGCAGGTGACCAAACGCTTGGTCAAAGAGGTAGGTTTTAAGGAGCGTCTTAAAGAAGGATCGCGAGGCAGAGAGGTTTAGGCAGGGAATTCCAGAGCTTAGGGCCCAGGCATCAGAAGGCAGGGCCACCAATGGTGGAGCGATTATAATCAGGGATGCTCAAGAGGGCAGAATTAGAGGAGCGCAGATATCTGGGGGGGTGGTTGTGGGGCTGGAAGAGGTTACAGAGATAGGGAGGGGCGAGGCCATGGAGGGATTTGAAAACAAGGAGGGGAATTTTAAAATTGAGGCGTTGATTAACCAGGGGCCAGTGTAGGTCAGCGAGCACAGGGGTGATGGGTGAACGGGACTTGGTGCGAGTTAGGACACGGGCAGCCGAGTTTTGGATCACCTCAAGTTTACGTAGGGTGGAATGTGGGAGGCCAGCCAGGAGTGCATTGGAATTGTCAATTCTAGAGGTAACAAAGAACTCCATATTTTTCCAATGCTTTGCTGCTGGACTCCTCCTGCACCACTAAGCTTCTGCCAGGCTTTACCATCCCTTGCATACTATATAACTTTTCAACAAATAAGGTGTGTAGAATGATAATACAGCCCTTTGTTAAATGGAACAGGTGTTAAGAGTCTATGCAAAAAACCGCTGTGCCAAATGATTTCACATAGCGCCCTGCGCCTTTAATATAAATGCAAGTGAACTTTTTAATTTGAGAGCCAATTGTCATTTATTTAATTACTAATGAAAACGTAATAGACACAAGGCTAATGTCAACTCTCTGTGCAGCAGTGCCATCTGGATAAAACACATCTGCATGATCCCAGCATCATTCTCTAATTTGATGTTTTAAAAGAGTTACCCTCATTTATTTTGTATTCCCCATCCCTAATTGCCTTGCTAGACCATTTCACAGGGCAGTTAAGAGTCAACCGCATTGCTGTGGGTCTGGAATCACATATAGGCCAGACTGGGTAAGGACAGCAGATCTCCTTCCCTAATAGGACATTAGTGGGTTTTTTAATGACAATCTCAGTAGTTTAATGGTTACAACATTATTGACATTAGCTTATTATTCCAGATTTATTTAATTCACTGAATTAAAATTCCACAGCTACCTTGGTGGGATTAGAACCCACATCAATACTTAGTCCAGGCCTCTGGATTACTAGTCCAGTAACATAAACCACTGTGCCACTGTTCCCGACACTAGCAAAGCATCCCCATTCCTCATTTGCACGCCACTGAGGATATGTGACTGACATGTTTCCTATTCGCTGCGCCTCCTGTTCCAGCCCTAAGGTCGGCGTTGCTGTTGTGATTGATTGGCCATTGATGATTAAGGACTGTTTATAGATCACCTTCATGCTATAGCGGCTGCCTCACAAAGTATGCTTGGGATCAGGTCCAATGTACATAGGCATTATCTGGAAGGATTATTGGGTTAATTTGGTACAATACTCAGATAATTCGGGTTAATTGCATGCACAGAAATATGTGCAGTAAAGCTCCCCTGCCCCTCCCTCCTTGTTACACATTTTCTGATTGTGAAAAAAAAAATGGCTTGGCATTCAAGTCTGAGCTGACACATTAAGGCGTTATGCTTTCTGACAGAACAGGCAAGAAATGTAGTGACCCTGTTCACCAACGCTTTATCATTTCCCTTTCCCATCATTTAACTCTCCTGTGCTGCCTCCAGTCTGAAGTCTTCCGAGGTCATGACGAACGGCCACTGTCAAGACTTCATAGGGTAGGCACGTTTAGTCTGCAGCTACCGGTAGATGCGACTGGAGGGAGGGGAGGGGAGGTCGACCCACTTTCCACTGTCTGGCTGGAAGTTCAATTATGCTCCTGGAGAGAGAGAGCTCAAGCTCGGTACACAGGAGCAGATCTCAACTCTCAGGACAACACCTCGCCCCAGCAGTTCCATGTTTAGTGAGTGTGGGTGAGACTTCCACATTGTCTGAACCTTTACACTTATTACAGGTAGATTTAAGAAGTATCCAGGAGATCCAATGGCATTTTCACACCCAGGTTGGCACTGCACTGGATTTACACTGCATACAGTCTTAAACCAAAGCGTGTGAGAGACTACCGTCTCCAGGGAGTCTCACTCCACTTCGCAGGTAGGGCACTGACTCCAGGTTTACCCTACAACTTTAGCGTTCTTAGAAAGTGGAAACCACTTTGCTTTGACACTGAAGTGTAAACACATCCAGCGCCTCCATTTAAAATTGCTGGTAAGGGAGAGGAACACTGACACGCTAGGCATATCTCAAGCTATTGCTAGTGCAACTCGTTTATATGAAAAAAATTACACATTCAATTTTTTGATGTATAATAAACACCAACTTTTCAAATCCCTCCACGGCCTCACCCCTCCCTATCTCTGTACTCTGCTCCAGTTACACAACTCCCCGAGATATCTGCGCTCCTCTAATTCTGACCTCTTGCGCATCCCTGATTTTAATCGCTCCGCCATTGGTGGCCATGCCTTCAGCTGCCGAGGCCCTAAGCTCTGGATTCCCTCTGTACACCTCTCTGCCTCCCTTTTCTCCTTAAAACCTACCCCTTTGACCAAGCTTTTGGTCATCTGCCCAAACATCTCCTTATGTGGTTCGGTGTCAAATTTTGTTTTGAAATGGCGCTGTGAAGCATCTTGGGAGGTTTTCCTACCTCAAAGGTGCTATATAGATACAGGTGGTTGTTGTTGTTGTAACTTTAAATGGAATTGTAAGAACGTCTGTAGATATAGATGTGTTTCTCACCCAGGTAAACCAGATGTTGGAGTTAACGGGTCATTGCTATCTGGATGCTGCTCAAGGGTGAAGCTTGTATCAGTTTTTGGCCAATGTCTATGTGTCAGCAAGTGTGCAGCAAAAGAGTCTGAAATCTTGGATTGTTGAAACATGTTTGAGATAGGATGATAGCTCCTATGTCTAGTTTGTAGTTTCCACATCTTAAAAATCTGGTCTGGCGAAAGATGAGGGCTCACAAAAATCAACCGTCACTTTCGTTGATGTACGTTGACTTCTTTTGCATTTACAAAATATCTGAATCCTGATTATTGTGTATGAGCTTCAAATGGTGCTTGAGGTTTCAAATGCAACGGTGGTAGGTAAGGATGTATTTTAAGTTTGAAAGGAGCTGTCTATCCATAAATGAAGATAGTAAGCCAATGATGGCACGTGCTCCTTGTTGTCAATACAATGATGACATAACATGTAGCAAGTAATGCTGATTGAGTCACATAGCACAGGTAGGTTGCCTGATTATGAAGCATCCAAAGCATAGACTCAGAATGAACTTTGCGAGCTCGTGGGGCTCAGCTTTATACATTGTTAAAGATAACCTTTGTAGCTAAAACTGCAAACTCAGAGAGTGGGGAGAATGTGGAATGTGCTACCACAGAGGGTGGTTGAGGCGATAGCATAGATGCTAGATAGAAACATAGAAAAATAGGAGCAGGAGTAGGCCATCCGGCCCTTCGAGCCTGCTCCGCCATTCAATATGATCATGGCTGATCCTCTATCTCAATACCATATTCCCGCTCTCTCCCCATACCCCTTGATGCCTTTTGTGTCTAGAAATCTATCTATCTCCTTCTTAAATATATTCAGTGACTTGGCCTCTACAGCCTTCTGTGCTAGAGAATTCCACAGGTTCACCACCCTCTGAGTGAAGAAATTTCTCCTCATCTCAGTCCTAAATGCCCTACCCCGTATCCTGAGACTGTGACCTCTCGTTCTAGACCCCCTCAGCCAGGGGAAACATCCTCCCTGCATCCAGTCTGTCTAGCCCTGTCAGAATATTATACATTTCAATGAGATAAGTACATGAGGGAGAAAGGAATAGAAGGACATGTGGATAGGGTGAGATGAAGTAGGGTGGGAGGAGGCTCGTGTGGAGCATAAACACTGGCACAGACCAGTTGGGCCGAATGACCTGTTTCTGTGCTGTAACTTCTATAGAATGTAATTCTATGTTATGTAGTGCTCCAAAAATTACACATTTCCAATGTACACGTATAAGAAATATATCCATTGAAAAAAAGATTCTGATCGCTATCTGTTACGAATTTATTAAAGTTCTAGGCCTATTATATGCTTGTGTAACTGGTATTCACTCGTCATGCAAGTTATGACTGTGACCAGCATGCACCAATGGCTGAAGAGCTTGAAGTCAGTGTTGTGCATTCCTAAACAGATTTTTACTGCAGACATCTGGATATTTCATTACAGAGACAGGGTAATTAGGAATTAAGCAATTAAATGTAGGCTTTTTTGGCTCCTACATTTACCTCAGAAGTGTTTTTTTAACTAAATGTGGGCTGCAATGCTTTAAGAGAAATGGTAATGAAAGGTGAACTTCACTTTGTTAAAATAACATATCTGATTGATTTCTGTATTCAAGAGGTCCTTGACAGGGTAGATGCTGAGAGGTTGTTTCCCCTGGCTGGAGAGTCTAGAGCCAGGGGTCACAGTCTCAGGGTAAGGAGTCGGCCATTTAGGACTGAGATGGGGAGAAATTTCTTCACTCAGAGGGTTGTGAATCTTTGGAATTCTCAACCCCATGGATGCTCAGTCGTTGAGTATATTCAAGGCTGAGATCGATAGATTTTTGGAATTTAAGGGAATCAAGGGATATGGGGATCGGGCAGGAAAGTGGAGTTGAGGTAGAAGATCAGCCATGATCTTATTAAATAGTGGAATAACAACAGAAAACGTTGGAAACTGTTAAAGTGGCGGATGGCGTCGGAAGAGTTGCGGATGTAGATGGGAAGAGACTGGACAAGGGGCGAAAAAATAGAGTCGAGATAGGAAGAGATAAGTTCAGTGGGGCAAGAGCAGGCTGAAACGATGGGTCTACCAGGGCAGTCCTGTTTGTGGATCTTTAACAGTTTCCAGTTTCCTGGCCCCAACCGCCTCCTTTTCACTATGGATGTACAATCCCTCGACACCTCCATCCCCCACCAGGACGGCCTGTGGGCGCTCTGCTTCTTCCTTGAACAGAGACCCGACCAGTTCCCATCCACCACCACCCTCCTCTGCCTGGCTGAACTTGTTCTCACATTGAACAACTTCTCCTTTGACTCCACTCATTTCCTCCAAATCAAAGGTGTTGCTATGGGTACCCGCATGGGTCCTAGCTATGCCTGCCTTTTTGTGGGATATGTGGAACGCTCTTTGTTCCAGTCCTACTCGGGTCCCCTCCCTCACCTCTTTTTTCGGTACATTGATGACTGTATCGGTGGCGTCTCCTGCTCTCGCCCTGAACTAGAAAATGTCATTCACTTTGCTTCCAATTTCTACCCTTCCCTCACCTTCACATGGTCCATCTCCGACTCTTCCCTTCCCTTCCTCGACTTCTCCGTCTCCATCTCTGGGGATAGGTTATTGACTAACATTCACTACAAGCCCACTGACTCCCACAGCTACCTGGACTACACATCCTCCCACCCCGCCTCCTGTAAGGACTCTATTCCATTCTCCCAGTTTCTCCGTCTCCGCCGCAGCTGCTCCGACGATGCCACCTTCCATACCAGTGCTTCCGACATGCCTTCCTTTTTCCTCAACTGAGGATTCCCCCCTACTGTGGTTGACACGGCCCTCGACCGTGTCCGTTCTATCTCCCGCACTTCTGCCCTCACCCCTGCCCCTCCCTCCCGGAACCATGATAGGGTTCCCCTTGGCCTCACCTTTCACCCCACCAGCCTCCACATTCAACAGATTATCCTCCACCATTTCCACCACCTCCAGCGTGATCCCACCACCAAACGCATCTTCTCCTCACCTCCCCTTTCAGCATTCCGTAGGGACCGCTCCCTCCGCAACACCCTAGTCCACTCCTCTATCACCCCCAGCACCCCTTCCCCTTCGCCCGGCACCTTCCCGTGCAAGCGCAGGAGATGCAACACATGCCCTTATACCTCCCCCCTTCCCACTGTCCAGGGCCCCAAACACCCCTTCCAGGTGAAACAGCGATTTACTTGTACTTCTTGCAATTTAGTATACTGTATCCGCTGCTCACAATGCGGTCTCCTCTACATTGGGGAGACCAAACGCAGATTGGGTGACCACTTTGCAGAACACCTCTGTTCAGGCCATAAGGGGGACCCCGAGCTCCCAGTGGCCTGTCACTTTAATTCACCGCTCCACTCCCAATCAGACCTCACCGTCCTCGGCCTCTTGCATTGTTCCACGGAAGCTCAGCGTAAGCTCGAGGAACAGCCCCATATCTTTCGATTAGGCACTTTACAGCCCTCTGGACTCAACATAGAGTTCAACAATTTCAGATCATAACCTCGGCCCCTATTACATATATATATTTTCTTCTTTTTTTTCCTTCCCTCCCACAGGGCAGCTGTCCTTCCTTCTGCCAGCGCAATTCACACCCCATCTAGAGCCATCCTTTGTTCCTTAACCTGTCCTATTACCACCTCCTCTCGCCTTGAATATCTCTTAATATCTCTCAATCTCTCCTGCTTTCTATCCTATCACTGACCTTCCCTTTTGTTCTTTCATCCCCTCCCCCTTTTCCCAGCCCCTAAACCTGTTTTCCATTTCCCGCTTTTTTCTAGTTCTGACGAAGGGTCATCGACCTGAAACGTTAACTCTGTTTCTCGACCTGAAACGTTAACTCTGTTTCTCTCTCCATGGATGCTGCCCTGGCCTGCTGAGTTTTTCCAGCGTTTTCTGTTGTTATTTCGGATTTCCAGCATCCGCAGTATTTTGCTATCTTATTAAATAGTGGAATAGGCGTGAGGGGCCGTATGGCCTACTCCTGCTCCTATTTCTTATGTTCTTATTCTAACCTCTCATTATAGTGTTATGTAAAGTATAAGTTGTAAAAATGATGTGGGAAAATTTTCAGAGGCAGATTCTCCTCTTCTGCGCTTGGGTGTAAACAATTATGTGGGTGGAGTGCATAGAGGAAAAGCAGTTGGATAGGATGTCATACCTGCAGCAACAACAACTTGCATTTGTAAAGCACCTTCAACGTAGTACAACGTCCCAAGGTGTTTCACCGGAGCGTTATCAGACAAAATTTGACTTTTTGATTTAAATGGATAGAAAATCAGGCAGACTCCATTATGGACATGCTATCCTCCCTGCACAGTTTTCTTCTCTGTGTTTCACCCGGAGAATTATTCACAGCCAAGCACAAGAGAGAGAGAAATCTGCCCGTGCAAATGTTTCGAATGACAGAATCTTACAGAATGGCCTGTACAGGCTCCCTGAAAGAGCAATCTACTTAGTTGTCAACGTGCTTTGTGGGCTGGTGATGTGAATTAGCTGGCTTGCTATCTTTATTTTGTGTGCGTGCAATTGTAAGTGTGTAGCTAAGTGCGTATGTGTAGATGACTGTGTATGTGTTTGTATGTAAGTGTGTGTGTGTAAGTGGGAGAGAGATGGACCAAAAATAGTTTTGTGGAATAATATTGTATATATATATATAAGATGGTAAGACTTCTATTTAATGTAATTTAGTGATGTTATTTCTAATTTAATCATACTCTAATTAGTTACAACAATCACTGGTACAGGACAGAGATTGCTGTGTGGGGATGGGTATAGATTACCTCTGCTTTTAAAACATTGACTGATTTTTATTTCACACTCAGAATTGCAAAGTGTTGTAGACAGAATATATTTATGACTTTATTAACTGGACTTTCCCTTTCAAAATGTCATTTTAATACTTATTAATCATAATAATGCGTATTGGTACTGAAAACTGAAGGAAATATAATTCATTAAACATTACCACTGCCACCAAAGGTTGACCACTTAACCACCTCTTTCAGAAAATTGCACGCACCATTTCACCTGTACACAAGACGAGGTAATATTGCTTAATTATTGAGGAGCATTCTTCAACCCAAAAAGTCATAACTACATTTTTTTTTAGATTATTCAATGACTATAAATTAAGAACTATTGAATAAAATTAGTTCTGTGATTCTACTTTTCAATATTTATAATGAGACAATTATAGGAAATTATTTTTTATTGTACAAAAGGAAAATACTCACTATTTGAAAGCTGATACCAAATGGTTAGTCGAAAAACTAATTTAGGCCAACACAGTACAGAATGACAGTACATGCCAGGTCAATGTAACCAGCATCAACACTTAATTTTTTGCCTTTATCATAGTTGGTTTTAAATTGAATTCTCAAACAAGTATATTCACATAATATATTAAATTAAGCTATCATACACCGTGTTGCATAATGCTCGCAGGAGGGGTGCATTGACACATCCACTTGATTCCATAACAAAATGCCATCGAAAATAGTTTATTGGGAACAATAAACCAAATCAAATCATTCATGCATCACAAATTGGGCCTTTATGGGTTTCTTTGTGAGTGGCTCAATCATGCCACATTCTGACAATAGTGGGTTTTGATGGGGGATGGGGCTGTCTTATCGTAAAAATAGTGCTGCACACGTGCAGAAGCATAAACACGATCTCCATAAGTACAAAGCACCATTTTGTATATCTACTGATTAAATCGATAAGCCATTGCCACCTGCAGCTGAACCAAAGCAACAAGTATGGCTTTCATTGTAGTTTTGCTAGAGCAAACACTCTCTCGCAAATTGATGGTTTATTTGGGAGCGTCTGATTCCTCGCTTGGTATGTGCCCAATCCCTAGTGGATGAGGATGTGACTTTATGGTATGAGAATGTCCATTCAATTCCCGATGGACGATTGTATAGGGGCAGCTTTGTAGTTGTGTGCATGTTGGACCATTGGTAATGTGGTACAGAGGATGATAGGTGGCCTTGTGGTAACGGTGTTGGTGCCCAATACCTTAGTGGTCTAGCTAGTACAGCAGGTGATAGAAGGTGTCAAGATGGAAGTATATTTATACCATTCTTGAGAATCTAAAGGGGAGGTGTGGGGGGAAAGGGAGAACTTGGCATTGAGGTAGTGGTGTGCTTGTAGTCTAGTGAGGAAGGTGGTCGTTGGCTTTGCGGTGCTGGTCCATCTGTAGGGTTCCGAGTAGTTTCATTTAGAGTGTGGTCAGTATTTGGTGTACTGCGGTAGTGGTAGATCTACATGATCAATGGAACAGGATTCAACATTGCGGCAGATGTCAGGTTTTGATTTGACTTCATCTATATTTAATTTTTTACACTTTCAAAGCCACTTTGAACCCAAAGTTACATAAACTCTACATCATAGAAACAAGCCATTCGGCCCAACTGGTCTATGCCGGTGTTTATTCTCCACACAAGCCTTTTCCCACTCTAATTACCTCTTCCCGCCCTGTCCCCATATCCTTCTATTCCCTTTTCCTTCATGTATACATCAGGCCTTCCCTTAAATGCATCAGTGCTATCAGCTTCAACCATTGCATGTGGCAGTGAATTCCACATTCTCACCACCCTCTGTGCAAAGAAATTCCTCCTAAATTCTTTATTTGATCTGTCAATGGCGCTCTTATATTTATGCCACCTTTTTCTGGACTCACCCAGATGTTTCTCCAATTTAAAACAGTTTCTCCAGATCCACCCTATCGAACGTCTATCAGCTCTCCTCTTAGCCTTCTGTTTTCCAGGGAAAAGAGCCCCAGCCTGCTCAATCTTTCCCTGATAGTTGCAGCCACTCAATTCTGGTAACATCCTTATTAATCTTTTCTGCACTTTCTCCAGTGTTTCAAGATCCTTTTTGTAATATGGAGACCAGATCTGCGCACGGTACTCCAAGTGGGATCTAACTGAGGTTCTCTATAAATTTAACAATAATTCCCTGCTTTTGTATTCTATTCCTCTAGAAATAAATCCCAGTGTTTTGTTTACAGTCTTTCTGGCCTTACCATTTGCGTTGCTACTTTTAGCGATTTATGTATCTGTATATGTATTCCCAGATCTCTTTGCTCCTCTACACCATTTAGTTTCTTACCTTTCAAGGAATAAGTGGCCTCCTTATTCCTCCTACCAAAATGAACCACCTCACACTTTCGATTATATTGAATTTCATTTGCAATGTATCCTGTCTGAAAAACTGAATTCTCTTAACCACTTGGTCATCTAAAATAGCTTAAAATTTAGGACCCGGAATATGTTTTGTGGGCAATAGCAAGGTTAGCACTGGCAGGAAATCTATTTCTGTCTGTGTTTGTTATTCTTCCTCCTATGTTGTGTGAAAATTGAAGTCTCTTCAGCAATATTTCCTTATTAAAGAAAGAAAGACTTGCATTTATGTAGCACCTTTCACGACCACCAAAGTGCTTTACAGCCAATGAAGTACTTTTTGAAGTGGAGTCACTGTTGCAATGTAGGAAACGCAGCAGCCAATTTGTGCACAGCAAGCTCCCACAAACAGCAATGCGATCAAGACCAGAGCATCTGTTTTAGTGATGTTGATTTTGGGATAAATATTGGCCAGGACACCGGGGAGAACTCCACTGCTCATCTTCGAAATAGTGCCATGGGATCTTTTACGTCCACCTGAGAGAGCAGACGGGGCCTCGGTTTAATGTCTCATCCGAAAGATGGTGCCTCCGACAGTGCAGCACTCCCTCAGCACTGCACTGGGAGTGTCAGCCTAGATTTTTGTGCTCAAGTCTCTGGAGTGGGACTTGAACCCACAACCTGCTGATTCAGAGGCAAGGGTGCTACCACTAAACTAACATTAAACACGGTGGGGGGGGGGGGGGGGGAGAAATTTTAACCCTGATTATCACCACAGTAGGGAGACCAGGAAACGGTCAAATCTAGCGTCTATGTTATGCTGTTTTATTTTAAAAGATGGAGCATTTGGGCCACACATTGTATTTTGAAGTAGATGTTGAGAAGTAAGAAAATAGACCCGCTACATTCTGTGGTCTACAGATGTATATGAAGTATAGTTGTCAAGTATGTTGTAAGCAATAGGCAATCATCTAGCTTTTTATTGTATGGCCACTTGAACTGACTCACATTGATTTGTACCTTGCTGAATTCCCTGGTTATACAGTCAGTGGTTACGGGTGAGGGGTAATCCTTCTGTTCCTAGTCGGGGGATTAGACCTTCTAGCTAGAGTTTAACAGTGATTTGGTGAGCTGGATACAGCTGAGTGGCTCTTAAGAATGCATAGGTTGCTACCAATTTAAAAAAAAACTGGTCAATAAATTCTAAAATTGCTCTTTTCAATCTCCTTTACTGATTGGCTTTCATGCTCAGTGCTCTCTTTGATCTGATGCTAGAAGCCGTGGTCACAATGTAATGTTCCAATACATGAAAGATTACTAAAAAAAAAAAATCACATCACTCATAACTTATGCTACAAATACAGTAGCACTGTTCAGGGCTTTGTAATCTCAGTAACCTTGCCATTTCTCTTGTTGTGCCTATGAGGCAGGCCTTAACTATAAAACCCAATTTACATGGTGACCTATTTAAACTGGGTTTTATGGTTAAAGTCAGTGAATTACCAACTTGGAAGGTAAGATGACTTAAAGAAGGTGCTCTAGAGTTCACTTTTGCCATTGCGTTGTTGAAAACAGGGCCCTTTAAATTCTTTTAAATGGGTGTTTGATAGTTGCTTGGAAAAGAGGAATATCAAAAGGCACGGGGAGTGCGCAGGAGCGTTGGATCGGACTCGGTGGCCGATGTGGAGCAAAACACCAATGCTGACTTCTTGGGCCAAAAGGCCTGTTTCTCTGCTGTGACGTTCTATGATGCTGTGTTTGGGGTTGAGGATCTCCAGCGGCTGTGGGACATGCTGCTTCCTGCGGAGGGATTTAACCAGTGGACAGAAGTATGACCGCACCAAGTCCCGTTCACCCATCAGCCCATCGCTTGTTGACCTACATTGGCTCCCGGACCGGCAACGCCTCGATTTAAAAATTCTCCTCCTTGATTTCAAATCCCTCCGTGGCCTCGCTCCTCCCTATATCTGTAACCTCCTCCAGCCCTTCAACCCTCCAAGATCTCTGCGCTCCTCCAATTCTAGCCTCTTGCATGTCCCCAATTTTATTCGCTCCACCACTGGCGGCCATGCCTCCATCTGCCTAGGCTCTAACCTCTGGAATTCCCTCGCTAAACCTCTCCGCCTCTCTACCTCGCTCACCTCCTTGAAGACATTCCTTAACAACAACAACTTGTATTTATATAGCACCTTTAATGTAGTAAAACGTCCCAAGGCGCTTCACAGGAGTGTTATAAGTCAAAAAATTGACACCGAATCACAAGGAGAAATTAAGGCAGGTGACTAAAAGCTTGGTCAAAGAGGTAGGTTTTAAGGAGTGTCTTAAAGGAGGAAAGAGAGGTAGTGAGGCGGAGAGGTTTAGGCAGGGAATTCCAGAGCTTAGGGCCTAGGCAGCAGAAGGCACGCCACCAATGATTGAGCGATTATTAGCAGGAGGAGGAGGCTCCAAAAATATCCCCATCCTCAATGATGGTGGAGCCTAGCACGTGAGTGCAAAAGACAAGGCTGAAGCATTTGCAACTATCTTCAGCCAGAAGTGCCAAGTGGATGATCCATCTCGGCCTCCTCCTGAGGTCCCCAGCATCACAGATGCCAGTCTTCAGCCCATTCAATTCACTCCATGTGATGTCAAGAAACAGCTGAAGACACTGGATACTGCAAAGGCTATGGGCCCTGACAACATTCCGGCAATAGTACTGAAGACTTGTGCTCCAGAACTAGCTGCGCCCCTAGCCAAGCTGTTCCAGTACAGCTACAACACTGGCATCTACCCGGCAATGTGGAAAATTGCCCAAGTATGTCCTGTCTACAAAAAGCAGGACAAATCCGACCCGGCCAATTACCGTCCCATCAGTCTACTCTCAATCATCAGCAAAGTGATGGAAGGTGTCGTCGACAGTGCTATCAAGCGGCACTTACTCAGCAATAACCTGCTAACTGACGCCCTGTTTGGGTTCCGCCAGGGCCACTCAGCTCCTGACCTCATTACAGCCTTGGTCCAAACATGGACAAAAGAGCTGAACTCAAGAGGTGAGGTGAGAGTGACTGCCCTTGACATCAAGGCAGCATTTGATCGAGTGTGGCATCAAGGAGCCCTAGCAAAACTGAAGTCAATGGGAATCAAGGGGAAAACTCTCCATTGGTTGGAATCATACCTAGCACAAAGGAAGTTGGCTGTGGTTGTTGGAGGTCATTCATCTCAATCACATGACATCACTGCAGGAGTTCCTCAGGGCAGTGTCCTAGGCCCAACCATCTTCAGCTGTTTCATCAATGACCTTCCCTCCATCATAAGGTCAGAAGTGGGGATGTTCGCTGATGATTGCACACTATTCAGCACCATTCGAGACTCGTCAGATACTGACGCAGTCCGTGTCCATATGCAGCAAGACCTGGACAACATTCAGACTTGGGCTGACAAGTGGCAAGTAACATTCGCACCACACAAGTGCCAGGCAATGACCATCTCCAACAAGCGAGACTCTAACCATCTCCCCTTGACATTCAATGGCATTACCATCGCTGAATCACCCACTATCAACATCCTGGGGGTTACCATTGATCAGAAACTGAACTGGACCAGCCATATAAATACTGTGGCACAAGAGCAGGCCAGAGGCTGGGAATTCTGCGGCGAGTGTCTCACCTCCTGACTCCCCAAAGCCTTTCCACCATCTACAAGGCACAAGTCAGGAGTGTGATGGAATACTCTCCACTTGCCTGGATGAGTGCAGCTCCAACAACACTCAAGAAGCTCGACACCATTCAGGATAAAGCAGCCCGCTTGATTGACACTCCCTCCACCATCTTCAACATTCACTCCCTCCACCACCGGCGCACTGTGGCTGCAGTGTGTACCATCTACAAGATGCACTGCAGCAACTCGCCAAAGCTCCTTCAACAGCACCTTCCAAACCCACGACCTCTACCACTTAGAAGGACAAGGGCAGCAGATGCATGGGAACATCACCACCTACAAGTTCCCCTCCAAGCCACACACCATCCTGACTTGGACCTGTATCGCCGTTCCTTCACTGTCGCTGGGCCAAAATCCTGGAACTCCCTTCCTAACAGCATTGTGGGTGTACCTACACCATATGGACTGCAGCGGTTCAAGAAGGCGGCTCACCACCATCTTCTCAAGGGCAATTAGGGATGGGCACTAAATGCAGGCCTAGCCAGCGACGCCCACATCCCATCAATGAATAATTAAAAAAAAAAAAAATGCTCAAGAGGGTAGAATTAGAGGAGCGCAGATTTCTGGTGGGTTTGTGGGGCTGGAGGAGATTACAGAGATAGGGAGGGGCGAGGCCATGGAGGGGTTTGAAAACAAAGATGAGAATTTTGAAATCAAGGCGTTGCTTAACCAGGAGTCAATGTAGGTCAGCGAGCACAGAGGTGATGGGCGAACGGGACTTAGTGTGAGTTAGGACACAGGCAGCCGAGTTTTGGATGACCTCAAGTTTACAAAGGGTAGACTGTGGGAGGCCAGCCAGGAGTGCGTTGGAATAGTCAAGTCTAGAGGTAACAAAGGCATAGATGGGGGTTTCAGCAGTGGATGAACTGAGGCAAGGGTGGAGACCGGCGGTGTTATGGAGGTGGAAATAGGCGGTCATAGTTACGCCGCAGATATGTGGTCGGAAGCTCATTTCAGTGTCAAATATGACACCAAGGTTGCGAACAGTGTGATAGATGTTAGGGAGAGGGATGGAGTCAGTGGCTAGGGAACGGAGTTTGTGGCAGGGACCGAAAACAGTGGCTTCGGTCTTCCCAATATTTAATGGGAGAAAATTTCTGCTCATCCAGAACTGGATGCCGGACAAGCAGTCTGACAATTTAAGAGGCCGTGGAGGGGTCGAGAGAAGTGGTGGTGAGGTAGAGCTGGGTGTCATCAGCGTACATGTGGAAACTGACGCTGTGTTTTTGGATGATGTCACCAAGGGGCAGCGTGTAGATGAGAAATAGGAGGGGGCCAAGGATAGATCCTTGGGGGACACCAGAGGTAACGATGCAGGAGCGGGAAGAGAAGCCATTGCAGGTGATTCTCTGGCTACCATTAGATAGATAAGAATGGAACCAGGCGAGTGCAGTCTCACCCAGCTGGACGATGGTGGAGAGGCATTGGAGGAGGATGGAGTGGTCAACCGTGTCAAAGGCTGCAGACACGTCAAGAAGGACGAGGAGGGGTAGTTTACCTTTGTCACAGTCACAAAGGATGTAATTTGTGACTTTGATGAGAGCCATTTTGGTACTGTGGCAGGGACAGAAACCTGATTGGAGGGATTCAAACATGAGTTGCGGGAAAGATGGGCACGGATTTGGGAGACAACAACACATTTAAGGACTTTGGAGATGAAAGGGAGGTTGGAGATGGGGCGGCAGTTTGCAAGGACGGAGGGGTCAAGGTTTGGTTTTTTGAGGAGAGGGGTGATGACGGCAGATTTGAGGGAGAGGGGGACAGCATCTGAGGAGAGGGAACCGTTAACAATGTCAGCTAACATGGGAGCCAGAAAAGGAAGTTGGGTGGTCAGCAGTTTGGTAGGAATAGGGTCGAGGGAGCAGGAAGTGGGTCTCGTGGACAAGATGAGCGCGGAGAGGTCATGAGGGGAGATCGGAGAGAAAATGGAGAAAGATGTGAGATGGGAACCTTAGAGGAAGTTTGGCCCAGTGGGCTAGGGGAAGGAAGGGAAGTGCCAGAGGCAGCTGAACAGATGGTCTCAATCTTAGAGACAAAAAAGTCCATGAGCTCCTCACACTTGTAATCGGAGGTGAGGGTGGAGGAGACAAGGGAGAGGGGTTTAAGAAGACTGTTAGCAGTGGAGAATAGAAGCCGGGGTTTATCTTTGCATTCCAGAATGATTCTGGAATAATGAGCAATTTTGGCAGGCGAGAGCAGGACCCGATAATGCTTTATGTGGTCCAGCCAGATCTGGCAGTGATTGGCTAAACCAGTTGTTCACCATATCCGTTCAAGTCTGCGTCCCTTGGACTTAAGGGAGTGAAGATGAGAGCCATACCAGGGGGAACAGCCAGGGTGAGAGAGTAATGGCTTTAATAGGGACCAGGGCATCAAAGATGGTGGTGAGGGTGTGGTTGAGCAGATCGGTAGCTGCAGAAATGTCGTGGTGAATGGAGGGCTAAAGGCTGGAAAGTTGAGATTTCGTAAGTGCAGCTGTAAAAGAGTTGGGAGAGAGTTTTTTCCAGGGGCAGATACAGAAGGAAGTAGGGTTGGGGGTGAGGGGGGGTGGGGGCGGTGGTGGGCGGGGTGGAAGGTGGTTGTGGATGGAGAGGAATATGAGGAAATGGTCATAGATGGCCTTATCTGCGATTGACACGAGTAGTGAGGCCACGAGAAATGGCAAGGTCGAGTGGGTGGCCGTGAATATGGGTTGGGGCGTTTACATGGAGGGAGAGATTAAGGGAGGATAGGAGACTAGTGAACTCAGTGGAGAGAGAGCATGATGAAACTGACCTCTTTGACCAAGCTTTTGTTCAGCTGTCCTAATATGTCCTTATGTGGCTCGGTGTTAAATTTTGTTTAATAACGCTCCTGTGAAGCGCCTTGGGACGCTTTACTGCGTCAAAGGCGCTATATAAATACAAGTTGTTGTTGACTTAAAGAAAGAAAGTGAAAGATAGACTTGCATTTATATAGCGTCTTTCACAACCACAGGACGTCCCGAAGCGCATTACAGAGGTACTTTTTGAAGTGCAGTCACTGTCGTAATGTAGGAAATGCGGCAGCCAATTTGCACACAGCAAGCTCCCACAAACAGCAATGTGATAATGACCAGATCATCTGTTTTTTAGTGATGTTGACAGAGCACTTGCACATCCGGCACAGCCACGATGAGCCGAATGGTCTCCTTTTGTTCTGTATGATTCTATGGTTTCATTTATATAGTGACCGTCACATCCTCAGAACGTCACAGCCAATGAGGTGCTTTTGAGGTGCAATCACATTTGCAAACAAACACGGTAGCCAATTACACATAGCCAGGTCCAACAAACAGCAAGTGGGAAGGACGTCCTGCTAATCTGTTTTTAGGTGGTAATAATTGAGGCAGAGAGTTACATAGAAACATAGAAGATAGGAGCAGGAGTAGGCCATTCGGCCCCTCGAGACTGCTCCGCCATTCAATGCGATCATGGCTGATCATCCAAACTCAGTACCCTGTCCCTGCCTTCTCCCCATATCCCTTGATCCCTTTAGCCTTAAGAAATATATCCAACTCCTTCTTGAATATATTTAATGAATTGGCCTCCACTGCCTTCTGTGGTAAAGAATTCCACAGGTTCACCACTCTCTGGGTGAAGAAATTCCTCCTCATCTCTGTCCTAAATGGCTTACCCCTTATCCTTAGACTGTGACCCCTGGTTCTGGACTCCCCCGCCATCGGGAACATCCTTCCTGCATCTAGTCTGTCTAGACCTGTTAGAATTTTATAAGTTTCAATGAGATCCCCTCTCATTCTTCTAAACTCCAGCGAGTATAAGCCCAATCGACCCAATCTCTCCTCAGAGTTGCAAAGAATAGCACAGGACTATTGTTATGGAACTGGAATGGGCTCATGTGCGGTTTTGTGTGTTTTCAGAGACTTCATTTAAGCATGAATTAAAATTTCAGAGTCAGCATTGCACCACCAAGAGCAGTGGTTGGAGGCTGTGTATTCATCTGTAAACACAAAGACGTGCCAACACATTGCTAGTAGAATGAATTCCTCATGGCAGCATCTTAATATCAGCAAGCACAAATATTCACAGAAGCTCCAGGTTACCCGCCTGACACAACAACAAAAAATATTTGTGTAAAGATTTTTGAATGCTAATGGATGCTCAAACTGGGTCAGAAGCTTTCTTTCTTCCTGAAACGAAGGGAGTTTGTCACAGGGATCAAATTAAACAGAAAATGGTGGAAATATATAGCAGGTCTGTCGTCATTCAAAACATGAGAAAAGACTGGTTAATGTTGCGCATATAGATCTTTGAAATGTTAGCGTCTCTTTTCTCTGTGTATTTCCTGCATTTACAGTTGTTGCTTTGTCAAATTTTGTTTGATAATCGCCGCTGTGAAGTGCCTTGGGACATTTTACTGCATTAAAGGTGCTATATAAATGAAAGTTGTTGTAGTTATCCTCAAAGTATTACATTCCTGTTCTAGATTGTAAAATATGTGATGATATTTATTTCAATTTCTGATTAAAAAGCTAATGCAGGATGCTTGTAGTAGACAACGGCGACACATCTAGAAAAAAAAACTTGACAGATATTGAGATGTAGCTGAAGATTGCTTGCTTTTTAAAAAAAAAAATTGCAAGTCTGGATATTACTCCAACCGAATTGCGAGTTTAAAAAGGTGAGATCTCTGTCGGAGCAATTTCAATTAGGAGCAGGTTTGTTTGAGAATCGGGCACGCTGTTTAAAAGAATGGTTAACATAATTGCGCTTGCCTAGAAAGAACTGTGAGAGTCAAATGTGCGAGGAGTTGCAGGAGGTGGGAGTGGGAAGCGAGGTTTTCGTTTGTGGCAGTGAGAGTGGGTGTAGTACAAGAAGGTCTCCTGAAAAATATCAACAGAAACCTTTTAATATGGTGCGTGGAGCTACAGAAAGGGAACATCATTTGTCTTTCATTCACCTGGAGTTGCCTTTTCCTGTATGAAAATATATAGTCCTTTGATGCGATTTTGAGTTATGATTGTTCAAAGAGACAAGACAGGGGCCTGTACGTGTATGTCTGTGTGCACTTATTAATAGATTAATATTGACTGAATGCAGTTTCAGGCTGTGATCCCTCAGCCTTACCAGAAACAACCTTTCCATTAACAATCTTTCTTGATGATCCAGACCACTTAATTTATGTGTTCAAGTAGGTTTAGCTGTTCTAGCTTTACTTCGTATGACCTGTCAAGCCAAGGCCCCTGTTTGTC
Source organism: Somniosus microcephalus (assembly GCF_052327205.1). Classification (NCBI taxonomy): domain Eukaryota; kingdom Metazoa; phylum Chordata; class Chondrichthyes; order Squaliformes; family Somniosidae; genus Somniosus; species Somniosus microcephalus. The sequence goes on along the minus strand of NC_141002.1, from coordinate 90,992,523 downwards.
TGTTTGAGTGGATGGTAAAGATCCCATGGCACTAATTGAAGAACAGCGAGGAGTTCTCCCAGTGTCCTCTACCGGTGTCCTAGGCAATTCTCTTCTCCGAAAAAGAGATTAAAGGGGCGAATTTTCCGAAGAGCCTCACTCACCCTGCGAGCACATCGGGAATCGTAGGTAAACTCCCCCATGATGTCCGCCTTGGAACATCATGGGAAGTGTGCCGCGATTTTCCCACTATGTGCTCCCAACGGGTGTGATTCCCTGCCGGATGTCCGGTTTCAGGCCTCTTACATTCAGTGTTGAGCTGCTTATGGGATCTTGCTGTGAGCGAAATGGTCGCTGCCTCCACCTGTACAGCAATGGTCAGTGCAATTCAAAGAGTCATTAAGGTGGAATGTGCTGAGTGACATGTGCTATATACAGTAATCCCTCCCCAACCGCGGGGGATACCTCCCTGAAAACCCCCTGTGGTTAGTAAAACTGCGGTTGGCAAATACAGTATAAATGTTCAAATAACACAATAAAAAAGAATATAAAAGCAATAAAAATCATGTTATTTACCTTAATCCTAAATTAAAAACCGCGTATACGCAAAATTCACTGCCGCGGTTGGCGAAAGTTGTCGGAGAGAGGAAACCGTGTATACTTGAAATCCGCGTATGGCGAAACCGTGGCTGGGGCGGGATTCCTGTAATGCAAGCTCTAGTTTAAAAATAAATTGAGAGAAGGCCTCCCGATGCCTCGACTGTCTCTAAATTGTCAGAATGCTTGTCCAAAATCCACTACTGGATGAGCAGAAATCTCCTCCAACTAAATATTGGGAAGACCGAAGCCACTGTCTTCGGTCCCCCACCACAAACTCCGTTCCCTAGCCACCTACTCCAACCCTCTCCCTGGAAACTGTCTGAGGCTGAACCAGACTGTTTGCAAACTTGGTGTCGTATTTGACCCTGAAATGAACTTCCGATCACATATCCGCACCATCACCAAGTCCGCCTACTTCCACCTCCGGAACATCACCCGTCTCCGCCCTTGCCTCACATCATCTGCTGCTGAAACCCTCATCATGCCTTTATTACCTCTAGACTTGACTATTCCAATGCGCTCCTGGCCAGCTTCCCATCTTCCACCATCTATAAACTTAAGCTCATCCAAAACTCGGCTGCCCATATACTAACTTGCACCCATCACCCCACGTGCTCGCTGACCTTCATTGGCTCCCAGTTGAGCAACGCCTCGATTTTAAAATTCTCATCCTTGTTATCAAATCCCTCCATGGCGTCGCCCCCCTCCCTATCTCTATAACCTCCTCCAGCACTACAACCCTCCGAGATATCTGCACTCCTCCAATTCTGGCCTCTTGCACATCCCCGATTTTTAACCGCTCCACCTTTGGCAGCCGTGCCTTCAGCTGCCGGGGCCCTAGGCTCTGGAATTCCCTCCCTAATCCTCTCCGGCTCTCTGGTACTGTAGCTGCCTTAGGGGAGCGCACTCAGTTGCTTCTGACCAACTTTCATTCCCCCATCTATTCCGGCTTCTCCAGTGCCACCTGCATCTCTCCTCTTCTGATCTCTTGCTCCCCTCTTTCAGGCCCCTGGTTTGCCATTGACGTGCAGGTGTACGAGTGAGCATTAAAATTTAAATTCCCCACCTTCTGTGGAGCTGTAGTGAATCAAGGAGGGGTTCTTGTAGGTAGTTCACAGATATTTTTCAGGTGTTTCTGGCTGGAAAGTAGGAGCATGGCCATCTTATCCACAAGTCAATGTGGTACTCCCATCAGTTAATGAGCAATGATTGGACACACTGGTCTGGATTTTCAAATTGATGTCATTTTAAAGTTGGCAGTAACAGATTCAAAATAAATGCATTCAAATAACGCCAATTAGAAAATGCAAACCCCTGACTAAACTGACGGGATCGCTTGATTACACCAGCAGGGATACAAATCATATTTTATCACGTATACATATTTAACATCTAATCCCACCCACTCCAACAAAAACACCTGTCCTTGGAACAGATGCCAATTTTGATCACCAGGATGGTGGAAAATGAACGACAGGGCACCCAAGATGGTGCCACCTGCCTGCAGGGATGTGTTATTTCTTTCCACGTTCTTATGTTCATTAATAAATAGACATTCTTATTATGAACACAGCTAGCTTTTGCTAGACACTTTTATTGAGCACATGTGGACTAGGTACAGTATCTGTAGAGGCATCCATCTTGACTGCTGCCTTGTGGGTAGCCTAGTGCCTCATGGGTAATGTAGTCTTAATATACATACAGCTGGGTAGTGTAGTCTTAAACATACAGCTATATACAGCTCTACACAGCTGTACGGCTCCACCTAGTGTCCACTATAGAATGACATGTTATTGATCATTACACACGTATTTACCACCAATTTTCAAAAAAGGGACAGGCACCTTGGAACTCAAAGCTGCCATGTAGACCACTTTGCAGTGGTTGACCAGTGAGGGACAAGGAGTAACGTTGTACAGTCAGCACAAACTTATTCACTGTGACAAGGGTAACACAGTCACTTGCTTCCGTTTTTTTCAAGTGAAAAGCCTGACCCGAAGGCCTTTTGTCAATAACTGTACGGCTAACAATACCTTTGAAACTGTCTAGTATAGAAACTGTTCATTGATGTGCCCCGGTTACATTTTCAATTTTGCAGGCTTTGATGTAATTTAAATAATGACTAACATATTAAAATATAATCTATAGGTTAGCAAAAATTGTAGGAACTATTGCATTATAGAGCTAAAGAAATTCTAAAATTCTTCTTAAATTTCTCTTCCACACACTCAAAAATAGGCACTTTACCCTGTTAAAAAAATATAGTCTCTCAATCATCAAAGTACATCATTACTCCTCCACTACCTCCAACGTGATCCCACCACCAAACGCATCTTCCCCTCCCCTCCCCTTTCAGCAATCCGGAGGGACCGCTCTCTCCGCAACGCCCTGGTGCACTCCTCAGTCACCCTCAACAGCCCCTCCCCGCCCCACGGCACCTTCCCGTGCAAGTGCAGGAGGTGCAACACCTGCCCTTTTACCTCCTCCCTTCCCAATGTCCAGGGCCCCAAACACCCCTTCCAGGTGAAACAGCGATTTACTTGTACTTCTTGCAATTTAGTATACTGTATTCGCTGCTCACAATGCGATCTCCTCTACATTGGGGAGACCAAACGCAGATTGGGTGACCGCTTTGTGGAACACCTCCGTTCAGTCGGTATGGGTGACTCCGAGCTTCCAGCCGCCTGTCACTTTAATTCACCGCTCCATTCCCACTCAGACCTCACCGTCCTCAGCCTCTTGCATTGTTCCACGGAAGCTCAGCGTAAGCTCGAGGAACAGCACCTCATCTTTCGATTAGGCACTCTACAGCCCTCTGGACTCAACATAGAGTTCAACAATTTCAGATCATAACCTCGGCCCCTATTACATATATATATTTTCTTCTTTTTTTTTCTTCCCTCCCACAGGGCAGCTGTCCTTCATTCTGCCAGCGCAATTCACACCCCATCTAGAGCCAGCCTTTGTTCCTTAACCTGCCCCATTACCACCTCCTCTCGCCTGTTGCTGATTCTGCCCTCCCCATTTGCAACATTTAATCTCTCCTGCCTTTCACCCTGTCACAGACCGTCCCTTTTGTTCTTTCCTCCCCCCTCCCCCCTTTCTCCGCCTCTGCACCTGCTTAAAACCTGTTACATCTCTAACTTTTTCCAGTTCTGACGAAGGGTCACCCGATGCTGCCTGACCTGCTGAGTGTTTCCAGCATTTTCTGTTGTTACTTCATTACTATACCCAGATATAGAAGCAATGCAATGAACTGTGAGAAGGCTATTCTTAGTTGAGGATATGTAAAAGGGTTTTTGGGACCAAATTCAGGTATTTGCAAAAGAAATCAAAAATAGCTTAATACAGTTAACAAATTCAGTTTGATACCTGATTGGTTACCCACCTCTCCACTTATTTCTATTTAAATATTTAAGAATTATACAATTCTATTTATTTATATAGGCCCCCAATTTGTCTCTATCTATATCTTTATCTCTACATTTATTTACCTATTTATTGACTTATCTATACTAGCTTCGATACATCTGTTCAACGATATCTCCATCTCTCCACCTCTATATCTCTGCCCATCTCTAGTATCTAATATAATTCTATCTACATAGCTCCATCTGCCCAGTTATTAATCTATTGACTGTCTAACTTTATCAACATATATATATATATATATCTTTGCCTCTCTACACCAATCTGTCAAACTACCTATCATGTGTATCTCTGACCACCTCTATTCAATTATCTATTTCCCAATCTATCTACATTCCTATCTGCCTGCACCTATTTATCTCTGTCCTTGCCTCTATTTATCTATTTCTATTTGCTATATATATCCTTACTTCTCTGCCTATATCCCCAATTCCTCTCTCCATATGCCTAAATGAATTTACAAATCTATGTACAAGTCTATAATGAATTGATTCTCTGCCTCGTACCTGCTTTCACTGTTCTGTGTAGATAGAAATTCAAGTTAGCATGTGCAATTCTCAGTGCATCAAGAAAACCTCCTTCAATATACCTTCATGCAATATAGTTAGATAAACATAAAACCTGATGCAGCTTTTTATGATCCACAAATCTGGGGGGTGACTTATGCAACACAAAGAATGACCTAGTGGATTTTGCTTTATCTATACTTGAAGTTTTATACTGGTTAATGTATGTATAAAATATAGTTTTTTGGGGGGTATACAGAATATCCATCATGTCTAAAGGTTTCTCTTATCTTTTTAGTGTTGTCAAACCATTTTACCTCAGGATGTCTAAAGCCTTAGTGAGCTATAAACTTAAAAATAAAATTCCAGATCGGGTTACAACCATTTCAAGCCTTTTTTTTTTTGAGAGTCAATGGAGGTCTACTTTGGGAGTACCGTCACCATACGGACAGCAGCGGTTAAAGAAGAAGGCTCACCACCAATGTCCCCCCTAATTTTTGGGGGGTCGGGGGGGGGGTGCGCGGTCCCTTTAATGGGCTGCGCGGCCCATTCAAAGTTTCGTGCACACGCGGAATTTCACGTTTTGAAAAGCCGGTCCTGAGCTGCACGGGACCAGCAGACATCTGCGTGGCCGCAGAGCTAATAGGGAACGTGGCTCAACCACCACCTTCTCAAGGGCAACTCGGGATGGGCAATAAAATGCACGGCCTTGCTGGAGACGCCCACATCCTGCGAATTAATAATGAAAAAAAAACACAGATAGTGGCCAAATATCCTGTGGCAATATTCTGGCTAGATTAAAGAGCAAAAAAATCTTTACAATTTTAACATATGTAAAGATGTATGAGCAACAATTGCTGAGTCACGAGTGAGTTAAATCGGCCATTTTCGTGAGAGTTATGCAAAATCATACGTAACTGCTCATCCTTCAGCATTCTGTTTTCACAAGTGTGAACTTTGTTACCACTTGACTGGATGATTGAACAGCATTTCAGACCACATCGCTATTTGGTCTCCGGTCTTTGTATAAATAACAGGCTGGAACAATGGAGTCTCTCTAATTCTAGATGATAACTTCGAGCTGAAATATTGATCACAGAAACAGTTGGCAAACGTGAATGCATTTTGAAATTCGCCAAGGATATTCGGTCACAGAGTTAGTGAATGGAACAAGCTGATATTTTGCTGCATTCATTTTTTTCTGACCGGGTTAGAAAGTCAAAGTATACAGTCTACTTCTCTTAATTCAGAGTTGCTTAATTCAGATTATATATCTTAAGCACTAAATTCCCACTTTGCTCTGTTATTTATGTTGCTTAATTCAAATGATTGGACAATTGAAACATTTTTCAAGCAAAAAGTTAACATTGAATTATCAGTAGTATATAGAAACATAGAAGATAGGAGCAGGAGTAGGCCATTCGGCCCCTCGAGAGACTGGGGTAGGGAGAGAGACTGGGGGAGGGAGAGAGACTGGGGGAGGGAGAGAGAGACTGGGGGAGGGAGAGAGACTGGGGGAGGGAGAGAGAGACTGGGGGAGGGAGAGAGAGACTGGGGGAGGGAGAGAGAGACTGGGGGAGGGAGAGAGAGACTGGGGGAGGGAGAGAGAGACTGGGGGAGGGAGAGAGAGACTGGGGGATGGAGAGAGACAGGGGGAGGGAGAGAGAGACTGGGGGAGGGAGAGAGACTGGGGGAGGGAGAGAGAGACTGCAGGAGGGAGAGGGACTGGGGGAGGGAGAGAGACTGGGGGAGGGAGAGAGAGACTGGGGGAGGGAGAGAGAGACTGGGGGAGGGAGAGAGACTTGGAGAGGGACTGGGGGAGGGAGAGGGACTGGGGGAGGGAGAGAGACTGGGGAGGGAGAGAGACTGGGGGAGGGAGACTGGGGGAGGGAGAGGGACTGGGGGAGGGAGAGAGACTGGGGGAGGGAGAGGGACTGGGGGAGGGAGAGAGACTGGGGGAGGGAGAGAGACTGGGGGAGGGAGAGAGACTGGGGGAGGCCTTGAATATATTTAATGAATTGGCCTCAACTGCCTTCTGTGGTAGAGAATTCCACAGGTTCACCACTCTCTGGGTGAAGAAATTCCTCCTCATCTCTGTCCTAAATGGCTTACCCCTTATCCTTAGACTGTGACCCCTGGTTCTGGATTCCCCCGCCATCGGGAACATCCTTCCTGCATTTAGTCTGTCTAGTCCTGTTAGAATTTTATAAGTTTCAATGAGATCCCCTCTCATTCTTCTAAACTCCAGCGAGTATAAGCCCAATCGACCCAATCTCTCCTCATACGTCATTCCTGCCATCCCAGGTATCAGCCTGGTGAATCTTCGCTGCACTCCCTCCATGGCAAGAACATCCTTCCTCAGATAAGGCGACCAAAACTGCACACAATACTCAAGGTGTGGTCTCACCAAGGCCCTGTACAACTGCAGCAAGACAGCCTAGTTCCTGTACTCGAACCCTCTCGCTACGAAGGCCAACATACCATTTGCCTTCTTAACCGCCTGCTGCACCTGCATGCTTACCTTCAGCGACTGGTGCACAAGGACACCCAGGTCTCGTTGCACTTCCCCTTCTCCCAATCTATTGCTGTTCAGATAATAATCTGCCTTCCTGTTTTTGCCACCAAAGTGGATAACCTCGCATTTATCCACATTATACTGCATCTGTCATGCATATCATTTGAGTTTCTGTCTTGATGACTCTGCTTGTTAGAGGCTTGCCTGTGCTGTAGTTATCTGGTCACTAACAGTTCTTCTGCAGCTCAAGTGCATAGAAATTGATGGTTGGCTGAATTTTGAACGTGCGAAATTGATCAAAATCAAAAATTGACACCAAGATAACAGGAAAATAAATACTTTCAAATGCTCATTAAAGGAACTGGATCAAATGGCTAGAAAAAAGAACTACCAGCAGATATCTGGTCTTTGCAAAGCAGCTAGTAACTAAAGTGTCACCTTGTGGCATAAATGTTCCCACATGATTGCCATAGCACGTTATAAGATCATAAGAATTAGGAGCAGGAGTCGGCCATTCGGCCCCTCGAGCCTGCTCCGCCATTCAATAAGATCATGGCTGATCTTCGGCCTCAGCTCCACTTTCCTGCACTATCCCCATATCCCTTGATTCCCTTAATATTCAAAAATCTATCGATCTCTGTCTTGAATATACTCAACGACTGAGCCTCCACAGCCCTCTGGGGTAGAGAATTCCAAAGATTCACCACCCTCTGAGTGAAGACATTTCTCCTCATCTCAGTCCTAAATGGCCGACCCCTTATTCTGAGACTGTGATGGTTATCACATAGAATTAAATAGAATGTACAGCACAGAGACAGACCATTTGGCCCAACTGGTCTATGCCGGTGTTTATGCTCCACACGAGCCTCCACCCACCCTACTGCATCTCACCCTATCAGCATATCCTTCTATTTCTTTCTCCCTCGTGTGTTTATCTAGCTTCCCCTTAAATGCATCTCTGCTATTCGCCTCAACCACTCCATGTAGTAGCGAGTTCAACATTCTAACCGCTCTCTGGATAAAGAAGTTTCTCCTGAATTCCCTGTTGGGTTTATTAGTGACTATCTTATATTTATGGCCCCTAGTTTTGGTCTCTCCGCCCCCCCCCTACCCTCACAGGTGGAAACATCTTTAACACAACATCCATCAGAGGTGGGGAGACTAGACAGTAAAACCTAGCAGTATGGATAGGTATCATATTTTACACCGATAGTAAGGAGACATTATTTACTCATTCACATCTATAGAGGTTTTGTAAAGACTAGAAAGTAGAACATTTCAAGCAGACCAGAGAAAGAGTGGGGTTCAGTCTTGAATTACATAGAATTATATGGAATATACGGCACAGAAACAGGCCATTCGGCCCCACTAGTCCATGCCGGCGTTTATGCTCCACTCGAGCCTCCTCATGCCCTTCCTCATCTAACTCTATCAGCATAACCCTCTATTCCCTTCTCCCTCATACGCTTATCTATCCTCCCCTTAAGTGCAGTTGTCCTATTCGCCTCAACTACTCAAATCCCTTGTATTTTCCGTATTCCCCGAATTACCCGGGGGAAAGTAAAGTATGCTGAAATTGAACACGCTCTAAATTTATTTTTACTCTTCCCCGCAGATGCACCGCGGTGCTTCTTTCTTCTGTCCGGGAGAGAATTTTATGGAGAGCGGCTAATGAACGTAAGAATCCTACAGAAACCTGAAGAAGAGGTAACGTAAATTCTCTTGTATTTTATAGCTGCCAGATAAATGTAATGGAGATTGTATATCACTTGACTTGGCACGAGAAGTTAGAGAATCGCTGAGCGTAGCAGATTGTTGCAAACGCTGACCGTAAACCATTGGTAGTGCTTAATTATAATATATTCTAGGAGCAGAATTTACTCTATAGTGAAAAAATATATATTTATTCAGTTGAAGAAAATAAAATGGTTGGTGGATTTTTGTAGTCTCTGCTTTCTAAATAAACTCCTACAGGTTCAATCAACATTTCAGTGCATTTTGGGCCAAAAAGCAATCCTTACTTATGCACCATTGGGAGTTGAAGCAATCATTCGGCTGAGGAAAAGCCAATATTTTATTTCTTTCTGAAGGGAGAAAATAATGAGTGTTGTAGGTATACTGTGCAAATGTTCAAATATTGAATGGTTCCGGCAGAGCAAGAGTGTGTGGGGGCAACTGATTGGGATACTGCAGTTTCAAGTGAGGCCGTGTTAAATGCCTGCTTTTTCTAGACTTGACTATTCCAACGCACTCCTGGCTGGCCTCCCACATTCTACCCTACGTAAAATTGAGGTCATCCAAAACTCGGCTGCCCATGTCCTAACTCACACCAAGTCCCATTCGCCCATCACCCCTGTGCTCGCTGACCTACATTGGCTCCCGGTTAAGCGGCGCCTCGATTTCAAAATTCTCCTCCTTTTTTTTCAAATCCCTCCATGGCCTCGCCCCTCCCTATCTTTGTAACCTCCTCCAGCCCCACAACCCCCCCGAGATATCTGCGCTCCTCTAATTCTGCCCTCCTGAGCATCCCTGATTATAATCACTCAACCATTGGTGGCCGTGCCTTCTGTTGCCTGGGCCCTAAGCTCTGGAATTCCCTGCCTAAACCTCTCCGCCTCGCTACCTCTCTTTCCTCCTTTAAGGCGCTCCTGAAAACCTACCTCTTTGACCAAGCTTTTGGTCACCTTCCCGAATTTCTCCTTATGTGGCTCGGTGTCAAATTTTTTTGTCTTATTATACTCCGTGGGACATTTTACGACGTTAAAGATGCTACATAAATATAAGTTGTTGTTGTTGTTTTTGATTTGCATACATAATAACATCACTTTTAATATGGAAATATTGAGAAAAATCTTGAAATATCAACTGCAATCTGTTCATCTAGAAATCGTTAAGCAGAGGTGTTGTGAACAGGGGAAGTACTGAATATGCAATAGAGCAACACTTCGGAAATGAATTCACACTGTGGCCCTGAAATCCGGCTTTGGGCCCCTACATAAATGCGGCCCGGAATATAGGATGGAGCCCAGTTTTCCTGGAATTCGCTCCTCTTTGTGTCCATGTGAGAATTTCCACTGGTGGAGGGGGGTGTGGACGAATCTGCTGCCTGCTCTCCTTAACTCAAGGCGGGGTTGTGTCTATGGAAGTTCCCGGGCTTTCCCAGGAATTACACCCATTTTTGCCCTTGGTAGGCCTCCATAGAACTCTTGCCAGATGAGAGCTGATCAAAGATGATCAATCCTTTCGGAGCCAACGGTGTTTTAACACACCTTTGTCTTCAGTCAGGAAAGGCCTTGGTCCATCTTTGGCCGAGTGCCCCGTGGGCCTTCCCGCCTTATAAGTGTGCATCGGGGTTGGCGTCACTAAGGCGCCATTGCGGGCACTGGCGGCCCAGTCTGATGACTGTGGTGTCGGAGGTGCCGTCTTTCGGATGAGGCGTTAAACCGAAGCCCCGTCTGCCCTCTAAGGCGGATGTTAAAAAACCTCACGGCACTATTTCGAAGAAGAGCAGGGGGAGTTCTCCCCGGTGTCCTGGGCCAATATTTATCCCTTAAAAAACACCACCATAGCCCCACCAGCACGTTTGCGCCGAAAATTTTGTGCCCGCCGCGGAGCCAGTTGTGCCCGCCCCATATTCACTTTCAGCGCCCTAAAGCGGAACCGGGCGCTGGTACAGGGTGTGTCCGCCCCGCTTGGGGCGCTGAAAGTGAATTTCAGCGCTCCCGGTCCCGCTGCGCCACCCGATGCGGTGCGGCAGGCTGCTGTACTGCAGGCCTCCCCCTTCTCTTAAGGGGGAGGTGCCTGCAACGGCCGGAGCCCCGATTGCAAGTGCCGGCAAAAGAGCCCGGCACAACGGAGAAGTGCCGGGCTCCACGGAAACCAGCCGGCAATGCCGCGGGGGGGGGGGTGGAGGAGGCCGGGGAAGGAGGTGCGGGCAGGCGGCCGCTGAAAAAGCGGCCGCCCCGCACCTCCACCTTAACTTGCACCGCTAAGGCTGCAGTAAGGACCCGGTCTCCCGATGTTGTTAGCGCCCGCCACGGAAGAGGCGGCCGCTACTGAAGATGGGGATCGGTGTGGTTTTGGGCGGTACCGGGGCACTGCGCACACCGATGACGTCATCGGTGCCGGCGCAGCGCTACCGGCTAACGCCGATGTTAGGGCCCACCTAATTTCGGGCGCGACGCAACTTCCGGCGCAACCCACTCTTTCGCCCCTAATTGGGCGCAAATGCAACTGAATTTCTAGGCCATGATCTGGTCATTATCACACTGCTGTTTGTGGGAGCTTGCTGTGCGCAAATTGGCTGCCGCGTTTCCTACATTACAACAGTGACTCCACTTCAAAAGTACTTCATTGGCTGTAAAGCGCTTTGGCACATCCTGAGGTCATGAAAGGCGCTACAATCTTGGACAAGGTCTACATCTTCATTCGTCGTTGGCTTGTGGCCTGTTCTGCTGGCAGAAGTGCGGGTGATTGAATTTCAGCCCCTGTCATAGAGTCATACAGCACAGAAAGGCCCTTCGGCCCATCGTGTCCGCACCAGCCATCAAGCCCTATCCTAATCCCATTTTCCAGCACTTGGTCCATAGCCTTGTATGCTATGATGTTTCAAGTGCTGATCTAAATGCTTCTTAAATGTTGTGAGGGTTCCCGCCTCTACCACCCTTTCAGGTAGTGAGTTCCAGATTCCAACCACCCTCTGGGTGAAAAAGTTTTTCCTCAAATCCCCTCTAAACCTCCTGCCCCTTACCTTGAAACTATGCCCCCTGGTTATTGACCCCTCTACCAAGGGGAAAAGTTCCTTTCTATCTACCTTATCTATGCCCCTCATAATTTTGTACACCTCAATCAGGTCCCCCCTCAGCCTTCTCAGCCTGCCCAGTCTCTCTTCATAGCTGAAGTGCTCCAGCCCAGGTAACATCCTGGTGAATCTCCTCTGCACCCTCTCCAATGCAATCACATCCTTCCTATAGTGTGGCGACCAGAACTGCACACAGTATTCCAGCTGTGGCCTAACTAGCATTTTGTACAGCTCCATCATAACCTCCCTGCTCTTATAGTTTATGCCTCGGCTAATGAAGGCAAGTATCCCATATGCCTTTTAACCACCTTATCCACCTGTCCTGCTGCCTTCAGGGGTCTATGTACATGCACACCAAGGTCCCTCTGATCCTCTGTCCTTCCTAGGGTCCTACCATTCATTGTGTATTCCCTTGCCTTGTTAGTCCTCCCAAAATGCATCACCTCACACTTTTCAGGGTTAAATTCCATTTGCCACTGTTCTGCCCATCTGACCAACCCATCTATATCATCCTGCAGACTGAGGCTACCCTCCTCGCTATTTACCACTCCACCAATTTTCGTGTCATCTGGGAACTTACTGATCATACCTCCTACATTCATATCTAAATCCTTAATGTACACTACAATCAGCAAGGGACCCAGCACTGATCCCTGCGGTACACCACTGGACACAGGCTTCCAGTCACAAAAACAACCTTCGACCATCACCCTCTGCCTCCTGCCACTAAGCCAATTTTGGATCCAATGTGCCAAATTGCCCTGGATCCCATGGGCTCTTACCTTCTTGACCAGTCTCCCATGCGGGACTTTGTCAAAAGCCTTACTGTGTTTCCTTCTTAGTAGTAGCAATGTTACTGAATATGTAGAGAGGCATCATCATCAACAAAACTCGCACACTTAAACTGAAGTTACGGAGAGGGGGAAAAACTTTGAGAAAATTCCCAGCCAATGTCTCAGCGATAGAATATTACAAACTGACAAATAAGATCCAATGATGGTACGCTCCTTAAAGGAATTCCATCCAAGACTAGAGCACTGCTCCCATCTCTGGCAAGGCTCTTCCAGCTCCTCTCACCCTCCCAAGAATAGATCCTGACTTTGGGCGTTCGTGCAATATGAGCAATAATAAAATCGGCAGCCTGTTTCACATCTCTCCCCATTTTGATTTCCATTAAAGTCAGCAGGAGAGACATGAAACAGGCTGCCGACTCAGTATCGCCTGTTGTGCACTGTTGCACAAAGTCAAAATCAACCCCCTGGGGAGGATAGAGGAAGAAGCTTGTTCCAATAGATAGCCCGTCTGTCAGCTCCAATGCCTGGCTCTCCATTACACCATTCTTTAACTTGCTGTACATTATCAAAAGTACTGTGGCAATTGCGTCTCTGAAATTTCTTCTCTCATTCCTTCTGAGCTCCACATATGCTGTCACGTATATTCCTCCTCTCTACATAAGAAACATAAGAATTAGGAGCAGGAGTCGGCCATATGGCCCCTCGAGCCTGCTCCGCCATTCAATAAAATCATGGCTGATCTTCGACCTCGACTCCACTTTCCTGCCCGATCTCCATATCACTTGATTCCCCTAGGGGATGATTTTGTCAATGGGAGCGTGTTGGAGGCGGGACTCCCACTTGTCGGGTTTCAGTTCCGCCTCCATCGACTTCTGGCCAACCCACGCCATTTTCCCTTGATTGACCTTGTTAAGCCTGCCCAGCGGGCTTAGCAGGCCAATTAAGGGGAAGCCAGTTACAGAGAATGTCGGCGTATGACGTTTCATCTGTCAAAAATTTTTGACCGATGAATTGTCATTGTTTGACAGCTCTGTGAAGCTGTCAAACACTGACATTCTCTGTCGTTTGATGAGTTCATGTATTCAAGACTCATCAAACCTCTTTTGTGAGCAGAAATTAGATGGATGTTGCATCTGAGAATGCAGCAGCCATCTGTCATCTCTGCTGGTGAGATGCGAGACTCTCCGCATCCCCAGCTGTTGAAACCTGCAGGAATAAACAAAGGTAAGTAAACATTTTCGATCAGTTTCCATTCACCTCACACTTACCTCTCCACACTTGCACCCATCACTTACCTTCACAGCGCACTTTTGCACCCCTCCGACCCTCGCAGACCCACTGCTCACCTCAGTGACCCTGGCGGGGTTTCCCGACATCGGGAAGCCCGCGCCTCTGTTGGAAAAATGGGGATAATCCTCTTAAGTGCCTGTTAACTACCTGTTAAGAGGCAGTTAAGTGGCTGTAATCACCTTCCCGCCTCCAGGAGACAGGACCCAGCGTGAGTTGGCTACTCACCTCCTGGGCAGAAGGCACGGGGGCGGGTTGGGGCGGGATGGGCACCTGCCCCCAGATTCTGCCATTTTCCTGGCAGTCCTGCCTCCAAACCCGCCTCCCCAGGGCTGGCAGGATCACGCCCCTAGAGTCCAAAAATCCATCTATGCCAGCCTCGAATATACTCAATGATTCAGCATCCGCAGCTCTTTGGGGTAGGGAATTCCAAAGAATTCCTCATTGTGTTGAAATCAAAGACTTATCATGCAGTCTCCTACTCCCATCCTTCCCTGGCCCTCAACACCGACGAATTGCTTACCTCCCTCAGTCTCTCCTTCCTTTTACAATCTTTCCGTCTTTTTAAAAAAAAACAAGTTTGGCATCATTTACACACTGCTCTTTTTGGCTGACATCATCTCCTCTTTTAATCTTCTCAGACTCAGCGATGTCCTGCCCTGTGGCCCTTAGCCACAGAGACCGCGGTTATTTTTTTTCAATCGAATAAGGTCCCCTTTAATACTCTGAATTAACGGTCTTTTCTGTTGCCTCTGTGCACCAAGCAATTTGTCTGCAAAAGGAATTAGAGTTTATGAATAATTTAAATCCCAGTCACCAAGCGGGTCTAATAATCCTGTGTCCCACAGAGCTTTAAATGCATTCTGTTACATGTATTGTCGGAGAGACTGCTCGCTCCTCAGCGGCAATCCCACTATTACAGCGTGAATTGTGCTTTTAATTTGCCATCACATTTGAAAGAACATCCAATTACACTTAACAAAATGCTTTTTAAATTATGCTCTTTAAACCCTTATTTGAAGAACATTTCAGTGTTGCTGCTGCTGATTAAATATATTGTTATTCACTGCAGTGTCTTTTTTTTTTGCTTTCAACGCTGCCCAAAATTTCCCTGTATTTTTTTTTAAAAAAAACGAACAACTGGTTGACCTCTGTTGCCTGCATCACTTAAAGGGAGGTGCCGTGCAGCTTACAATAGCAAACAATTCAACCCCGCGCAACTTACGGTCTTCATATTAAAACCGACAACTAGAATGTGACCTTCATCAATCCATTTATCCAAACAATTTACCCACATCTATCATGCTGTGCTACCCTTATTGGCAGTGTGTCTTGTTAAACGTATTGCAGAGGCAACCTTGGATTACAGTATTAGTTTCAGCTGCTGGGCTCGACCTAAGTGAAAACAAAAAGGAATGCAGTTAAGCCACCTTTTGGGATGATAATATTTGGTGGCAACGTGCATTTAGGATACGTACTATCACTATTGCTAACCCTACCAGACTGATACCTGGGATGGCAGGAATGACATATGAGGAGAGATTGGGTCGATTGGGCTTCTACTCGCTGGAGTTTAGAAGAATGAGAGGGGATCTCATTGAAACTTATAAAATTCTAACAGGACTAGACAGACTAGATGCAGGAAGGATATTCCCAATGGTGGGGGAATCCAGAACCAGGGGTCACAACCTAAAGATAAGGGGTAAGCCATTTAGGACAGAAATGAGAAGGAATTTCTTCACCCAGAGAGTGGTGAACCTGTGGAATTCTCTACCACAGAAGGCAGTTGAGGCCAATTCATTAAATATATTCAAGAAGGAGTTGGATATATTTCTTAAGGCTAAAGGGATCAAGGGATATGGGGAGAAGGCAGGGACAGGGTACTGAGTTTGGATGATCAGCCATGATCTCATTGAATGGCGGAGCAGGCTCGAAGGGCCGAATGGCCTACTCCTGCTCCTATCTTCTATGTTTCTATGTTTCTATGTTTCCTATTTTTATTGATCTTTGCATGTATCTCTACAGCTATCTCTATTGATATATCTTTAATACAAACAGAAAATACACAGTAGGTTTGCCAACAACTGAAAAGAGAAAGAGCAGGTTAAAGTTTTGGGTCGAGACCCTGCGGGCGCGAGAAATTTGATATCGTTGCGCTCGTTTTCCTGGGCATAAAGTCAATGTTGGAGGCACTGATTTCAGGCTGCGATCACCCGTGCCCAGTCGGCCCTGGAAGTGCGCCAGATTCGAAGCTGAAACAGGTGTTAGGCATGCATACGCAAATGAAGGTCTTAACGCCAGTTGTCAGTTACAGTGAAGGCCAACATTGCCCTCCGTTTTTATGCTCAGGGGCTCTTCAGTGACACACAGGTGTTAACACAGGAATCGGATGCTATACTGTCCAGTACTGCATTAGGAAGGTAATTGAAGCCCTGCTTTTACCAAGCAATTACCTGGAGATGCGTCAGCAATGACCAGCAATTATTTTTTCTATATTTGTGGTAATATAGTTCATTGTCTGAATGTAGCTATTTGTGTACCTACCAGCAATTTTGAGCATACCTCAATAGGAAGGACTATTAATCCATTAATGTCCAAATGACATGTGACCTTGGCCAGAAGATAATGCAGATCACTGCAGGCTTTCGGGGAGAGGAGTGGGGAAATGGGGCATAAGAAATAAGAATTAGGAGCAAGAGTAGGCCATTTGGCCCCTCGAGCCTGCCCCGCCATTCAATCAAGTCATGGCTGATCTTCCACCTCAACTCCACTTCCCCGCCCAATCCCCATATCCCTTGATTCCCTTAGTATCCAAAAAATCTATCGATCTCTGTCATAAATATACTCAATGACTGAGCATCCACAGCCCTCTGGGTTAGAGAATTCCAAAGATTCACAACCCTCTGAGGTACTATCATTCTAAGGGAATCAAACGTGACACAGATTTCTGAAGCAGAAGGATGACTGGACATGGAATCATAGAATAGTACAGTCCAGAAGGAGGCCATTCGGCCCATCGAGTCCCGCGCCGGCTCTTTCGAAGAGCAATCCAGTTAGTCCCACTCCCCCGCTCTTTCCCCATATTCCTGGAATTTTTTCTCCACCAAGTATTTATCCAATTCCCTTTTGAAGGCTACTATTGAATCTGTGTCCACCACCCTATCAGGCAGCACATTCCAAATCCTAACCACTCATTGTGTAAGGAAGTTTTTCCTCATGTCTTCTGGTTCTTCACCTTAAATCTGTGCCCTCTGGTTATCGACCCTTCAGCCATTGGAAACAGTTTATCTTTATATAGTAATCTGGGATGTAATGTTTAAGCTATCCACCAGATGGAGCCAAATATTAAGGGTTCACATTCACCAGTATTTAAGGTAATGGGTCATGTATTCAATGTCCTGGTACACCAGTTAATACGGTAACGTGGCATTGCATTATGGGTATGACTCAGAGGTTGATCCTCCATCTTGTGCTCGTGCAATAAGAATTGTCCCTGGCCTCCAGCTTGTAAGAGATATGTTCCTCTGCTACACCGTGTAAATAAACAGTTGGGTTTGCTCCTAATATCTCGCTTCTCTCAGTTTCTGACCTTACCACTCGGATATCACACTTTATTTACTCTATCTAAACCCTTCATGATTTTAAACACCTCTATCAAATCTCCTCTTAGCCTTCTCTGCTCTAAGGAGAACAATCCCAGCTTCTCCAGTCTATCCATGTAACTGTAATCCCTCATCCCTGGAACCGTTCTAGTAAATCTCTTCTGTGTCCTCTCCAAAGCCTTCACTAAAGTGTGGTGCCCAGAATTGGACACAATACTCCAGCTGGGGCCGAATCTTGCAACCTCTAAGAAAGAGGCTGCATGGTGCAGCCATAGCTGAAGACACCTCTGCACAAAGCCCAGGTCGCAGCACAGGACAGCTGGAATGAGGCATCGTCATTGAGCAGACAATACTTTGTGTACTTGGAAGATAAGGGCCTTACAATATGCCCAAATGCGTGGCGGATTGGGGGGACAAGATTGTCGAATTATTCTGCCAGCATTACCATGGATACACGGTGTCACCATTGACTTGAATGAGTAGCAGCAGCAAGCCATGGGGGACCAGGAGGATGATGGTGCACAACACCAGATCAACCACAGCAGCCAGACATACAGTTGTCTATGATTTATTTGCAAAGTTCTTCTACTCGTGAGCTCTGCTTTTGTTCACTATTACATCCCATTCGGCACATTATAGAACTACTAGTTCCTTTACCAAGCTTCGTTTTGACTGAGGCGTGGATAACTAGGGTAACGTTATTTCTGGGCAACTGATGCTTTCACAATGGAAGAATGATAGGCTGCCCGACAGATTCAAGTATTATTGTACTTCAGGGCGCGTGGTGCTTTAGTGCACACAGCCTGCATGCTCTGATGCACTTAACCCTTCTGAATCATGGCTTGGTGTGAATGGTCCAAGTGGTCCCAGGATGAAGGAGGAGCAGGTGCCTTGTTGCTCAGCCAAATGGCTGGTCGCATGGGATGCAGAAGTGCCAAGAACACCCTTGGCTCGGACCACCACAGGGGTCAGAGCTTTTAAGTTGGTGCCTACAGTCACTTCTGTGGGTGTGCCAAACAACTGCTGCCGATGAGCGTGGCAACCGGCTGCTCCTGTGCTGCTTCATGCAGGCCGTTGCTGGTGAGTATAACCTCTTGAGCCACACTGATCTCTCTGAGCGCAGAACAGTGGGCAGTTACGACATCTAGGAGCCAGGGTTTCTGCTCTTGATACACGCTAACCCATGTTGGAAGTACACGCGAGAGTGTTGGTTGAGGACAGGATCGGCTTGAGCTGTGATATGCTCCACAATAGGGTAGCCTTCGAACATTTTACTCTCCAGGCTTTCACATGAGTAACAGCCACTTGAATGAGGTACCAGACAATGACTCACCTGTGGCATCATGTCACAGTAAGGGAGTCAGTATCTTCAGAAGAGAAGGTGAGGAGAGAGAATTGGAGAGAGAATAAAATAAACAACCGAATGGATAAAGAAAGAAAGCCTTGCATTTATATAGCGCCTCTCACGACCTCAGGACGTTCCAAAGCCCTTTACAGCCAATGAAGTACTTTTGAAGTGTAGTCACTGTTGTAATGTAGCAATGTAGAAAGGATGATTTGGCAAATTGAAATTCATTCATTTCTCTGCGTAGGAATGAGCACTTTTAACTACACTTACATACAGGAATAATTTTTGCAAGGCCCCACTCTCGGTGCTTTAGTGCACAGTGTTTTTCGGATGCTTTTACCCCTCGCACCAAGTCCCATTCACCCATTACCCCTGTGCTCGCTGACCTACATTGGCTCCCGGTTAAGCAACGCCTCGATTTCAAAATTCTCATCCTTGTTTTCAAATCCCTCCATGGCCTCGCCCCTCCCTATCTCTCTAATCTCCTTCAGCCCCACAACCCCCCTGAGATATCTGCACTCCTCTAATTCTGCCCTCTTGAGCATCTCTGATTATGATCACTGAGCCATTGGTGGCCGTGCCTTCTGTTGCCTGGGCCCTAAGCTCTGGAATTCCCTGCCTAAACCTCTCCGCCTCGCTACCTCTCTTTCCTCCTTTAAGACGCCCCTTAAAACCTACCTCTTTGACCAAGCTTTTGGTCACCTGCCCTAATTTCTCCTTATGTGGCTCGGTGTCAAATTTTTTGTCTTTTAATACTCCTGTGAAGTGCCTTGTGATGTTTTACTATGTTAAAGGCGCTATATAAATACAAGTTGTTGTTGTTGTTTTGAGGGTGCCTGTGTGGCCTGGCGTAAATAACCTACTCCTAAATGTCCCCCAAAACCTGAAGGAATATCATTGGTGCTTTGCTGCCCAGCCAACTAGCGAGTTGCATAGGATACAGAAGGATACCTGAATCTGTGATTTCTGCTGATACACATGCATAAATGCAATATGACACAATAGGACCGATTCTGCAACCTGCGCCCTAACTAGTGAAACTTCACAACAGGAGCTTGGCCTTGTACAATCACCCCTTATGTGTCTTTCATCTCCATATTTAGTCAGGGGGAATAGGCCATACTGAAATTCATTCATTTCTCAATGTGTGTTTAAAAACTAGCACGCCTAATGGCAATCCATGTGTGCCCTTCATCACCGTATGCTACTGCTACTGAACAGCAATATTCTTTCTTTATCATCGTGGTCCTTTTCCAAATTGCGGATTGTCTTCCAAGTCTCCATCCAGGTTCTAGCAGCAGGCTGTAGAATGCGTTTCCAGGCTTTTTTGACTCCATTGCATGTTTGAAGTGTGCCCTTTGGCATCAAAAATATCATCCTGTTTCTTTACCATTCCACTGATAAGAGCCCCCTTGATCTGGTCAGTAAATTGGGCTTTCCAAATTGGATGCTGAGGCAGGATTCAACAAGTTTGGCTCACTAAACAACTGACAGAGAGAACTTTTCATCATTTTTAGCAGGTAATTGGCTTTTTTTTTAGCTGCTTGAGAAGTGTGAAAGCTACATTATTACAGCTGTGCCATTCCCGCTTTCAAAACCGTGCTGCATGAAGCTAATTGCAAGGAGCCACACTGAACACCATTTTGATTGGCAATCGTTAACTCTACAAAAGCAAGAGCTATTAACCCTTTCGATGGAAAAGAGGAAAACCTGCCACTTGTTCTTGGAAATAATGGTCAAAGCTGTCGATGCTGGTGTCTCCATGGAAACGCACAATAGCGTCACACTTGAAATCTGTGCATCAACCCAAGTACACACACTTCATTAAAAGAGAGAACGCTCTTCTTGAATTAGGTATTGTAAAATAACTCTCATTTGGTATAATGGCTCTCTAAAACTTGAATTATAGCTGAATGCAGGCTGTTTAAAGTGTAGGTGATGCAAAAAGGCAACAGATAAATATAATTTGGGATAATTAAAATTGATTTAAAGCCAGGTAATAAATAAATATAGAATATATGTTCCCAAAATGAAATTACAATTTAATACATATCGCCAACATATATCAGTTTTATAATGTACACTGAAGCATCAATAAAATTAAAATAACACTTACTGAATTGAAAAGAAGAGATGAGCTCACACTGCACAAAGCTATTATATCATTGCTGCAGAATAACATAGCCATACAGGAGAATGCAATAGGAAGTTATTTTGCCACTCAAACGCATAACCCCTGAGGAAATTTTGCTTCTTCGACAGCACCTCCCAAACCCATGACCTCCACCACCTTGAAGGACAAGGGCAGCAGACGCACGGGAACAACACCACCTCCACATTCCCCTCCAAGTCACACACCATCCCGACTTGGACATATATCGTCCTTCCTTCATTGTCACAGCACTGTGGGAGTACCTTCACCACACGGACTGCAGAGGGTCAAGAAGGCGGCTCACCACCACCTTCTCGAGGGGCAGCTAGAGATGGGCAATAAATGCCGGCCTTGCCAGCGACGCCCACATCCCGTGAATGTATATATATATAAAAAATTTAAAGCTTTGTAATGGAATACACAGTATTCTATAAATTCCAGACCAGAAAATAAAGCATATTTCATAATGGAAATGGAAGAGGAATTGACAAGCAACTGCACAATTGAGAGATACTGGACCAAGGAGAGTCAGTAGCTCAGCCCCACTGATGTCTACGGTCATTCTGTGGATTAGCGTTGTGGCAGCATCTGTTAATGATTTTGTGGCAGCGTCTGTTAATAAGTTCCTCAAGCACAGTAGTCAAATATATGGTGTACACTAACTAGACTGTGCAAATAAATAAAAGGTATGAATTTAAACCTAACAAAGGTTTATTAAAAACAGCACACAAAGAGGTCATTCGGCCCATTGTGTCTGTTAGAGCAGTCAAAAAACGAATCCCACTTTCCTGCTCTCCCCTCGTAGCCTTGTATTTTCCTGTGCTTCATTATTCCATTTTTCCCTTAAAAGGTCTCTGTCTCAAACATTGTATCTTCCAACAACCCACTGCATAAAGATTTTTTCCCCCTAAACTCCCTCCTCACTTTCTGTGAAAAATTTTAAATTGATGACCTCACTAATTACCCCACCAGTTTTATCTTGTTTGCTCTATCAAACCCTATCACAATTTTAAAAATCTTAATTAAATCTCCTCTTGCCCATCCTTGCTCTAGTGTTACTAGTCCCAGTATCTCAAGTCTCTCCTTCTAACCACAGACCCTAAGCTCTGGAATTCCCTGCCTAAACCTCTCTACCTCTCTTTCTTCCTTTAAGACGCTCCTTAAAACCTATCTCTTTGACCAAGTTTTTGGTCACCTGCCCTAATTTCTCCTTATGTGGCTCGGTGTCAAATTTTTTGTCTTATAATATTGCTGTGAAGCGCCTTGGAATGTTTTACTATGTTAAAGGTGCTATATAAATACAAGTTGTAGTTGTAGTTGTTGTTTTAGTTCCCCATCCTTGGCATCATCAGATACTTTAAAGATTTGAAGAAGAAGTAGTAAAGGTCTAGAATTGGACACAATTGTGCTCTATTATTATACAGCATTACGTCTTGAATGGTTCACATGTCTAGATTATGTTACTCCTTTTAACTCCTTCCTGATTTCTTTTATGGGATATATTGGATCCAGATAAACATTATAGCCTCATCTGAGCATTAGGTTTAATGATTACCCCTGCTCTCTTAGTATATGATTTTTTTTTAAATAAGGCATAATATTTAAGGAGCGTATATATATATACAGTACCTCTTGTCCTAAATATAGGCCTGTATTGTAGAAAACAATGATTGCAAATCAAGATGCCAGGGTGCCTTACATTTTGTTTCTGATATTTCCGTGGAATTCAAATATGTGCTTAAGTTTCGGGAGTGGGGCTTGAACCCACGCCCATCTAACTCAGAGGTGAGAGCTCGATCGCTGAGCCAAGGCTGACACCAAGTGAAACTTAAGTAGAGGAGCAGAAAAACTTAGCGATTCAGACACACAAATCTTTAAAAGTGGGAGGACAACTTGATAAAGTTGTAGAAAAGCATATGTAATTCTGTAAATAGGAGTGTCAAGTACAAAACAAGGAGGTAATACTAAACCTAGCATCTATATATATATATATATATCCGTTAGATTGCAGCTAGAATATTGTGTTCAGTTTTGAAAGCATGTCAAGGCCATGAAGATGGTGCAGAAGAAATTCATAGAAACATAGAAGATAGGAGCAGGAGTAGGCCATTCGGCCCCTCGAGCCTGCTCCGCCATTCAATGAGATCATGGCTGATCATCCAAATTCAGTACCCTGTCCCTGCCTTCTCCCCATATCCCTTGATCACTTTAGCCTTAAGAAATATATCTAACTCCTTCTTGAATATATTTAATGAATTGGCCTCCACTACCTTCTGTGGTAGAGAATTCCACAGGCCCACCACTCTCTGGGTGAAGAAATTCCTCCTCATCTCTGTCCTAAATGGCTTACCCCTTATCCTTAGACTGTGACCTCTGGTTCTGGACTTCCCGGCCATCGGGAACATCCTTCCTGCATCTAGTCTGTCTAGTCCTGTTGGAATGTTATAAGTTTCAATGAGTTCCCATCTCATTCTTCTAAACGCCAGCGAGTATAAGCCCAATCGACCCAATCTCTCCTCATACGTCATTCATGCCATCCCAGGTATCAGTTTGGTGAATCTTCGCTGCACTCCCTCCATGGCAAGAACATCCTTCCTCAGATAAGGCGACCAAAACTGCACACAATACTCAAGGTGTGGCCTCACCAAGGCCCTGTACAACTGCAGCAAGATATCCTTGTTCCTGTACTCGAACCCTCTCACTATGAAGGCCAACATACCATTTGCCTTCTTAACCGCCTGCTGCACCTGCATGCTTACCTTCAGCAACTGGTGAACAAGGACACCCAGGTCTCGTTGCACTCCCCCTTCTCCCAATCTATTGCCGTTCAGATAATAATCTGCCTTCCTGTTTTTGCCACCAAAGTGGATAACCTCGCATTTATCCACATTATACTGCATCTGCCATGCTTCTGCCCAATCACCCAACCTGTCCAAATCATACTGGAGTTTCTCAGCATCCTCCTCACAGCACACACGCCCACCCAGCTTTGTGTTGTCTGCAAACTTGGAGATATTACATCTAGTTCCCTCGTCTAGATCATTTATATATATTGTGAATAGCTGGGGTCCCAATCAGATGTTATGTGGGATGTGACGTTTTGGTAGTGAGGAGGAACTTTTCATCAGCCCTAAGAAGGTTAAGAGGATATCTGACAGAGATGTTCAAAATGACGAGGCAGGAACTCGTTTCACTGGTTGGTGCATCGTTAACAAGAGGCCGTAAGTTTAAGATCATCAAAAGAATGAGCGGAAGGTTATGTTTTTACACAAAGGGTTGTTAGGATGGGGAACATTCATCCTGAAATAGCAGTGCAAGCAGAATCCATAGTAGCTTTTGAAAAGGAAGCGGACAAATATTTGAAAAAAAAAAGTAGAATCTAAAAGGAATAAGGGAGTACCTCTTTGACCAACCTGTCCTGATATCGCTCTAACATAAAATAACAACAGAAAACGCTGGAAAATCTCAGCAGGCCAGGCAGCATCTGTGGAGAGAGAAACAGAGTTAACGTTTCAGGTCTGGGACCCTTCATCAGAACTGGAAAAAGCTGGAGATGTAACAGATATTAAGCAGGTGCAGAGACAGTGGCGGGTGGCCCGGAGGAAGGAATTGAAGGAACATACTGTGCTTTTGTGAGAGGCAGGAAAGATAAAATGTTGCAAATGGGAATGGCAAAATCATACAGCATGAAAAATGGGGGCAGGGGTTATAGTTTGAAATTGTTGAACTCGATGTTGAGGCCAGAAGGCTGTAAAGTGCCTAATCGAAAGATGAGGTGCTGTTCCTCGAGCTTACGTTGAGCTTCATTGGAACAATGTAATAGGCCGAGGACGGAGAGATCAGAGTGGGAGTGAAGTAGTGAATTAAAGTGACAGGCAACCGGAAGCTCAGGGTCACCCTTACAGACTGAACGGAGGTGTTCCGCAAAGCGGTCGCCCAATCTGCGTTTGGTCTCCCCAATGTAGAGGAGACCGCATCGTGAGCAGCGAATACAGTATACTAGATTGCAAGAAGTACAAGTAAATCGCTGTTTTATATCTCTCTATGTGGCTCAGTGTCAAATGTTATCTGCTGACGCTCCTATGAAGCGCCTTGGGGCATTTCTCCTACAGTAAAGGCGCTACATAAATGCATGTTGTTGCACAGCCATAATGGGCCAAATAGCTACTTTCTGTGCTGTAAAATTCTATTCAGTTATTTAAATCTTAGACAAAAATGCTTAATTTCTGTCGCAGTCAGCTCATTCCTTATGATGTTCATTCCTTATTGTAGTTTGATGGCACCTGTACAAAAAAATGGGAACAAATATTCCCCCCGGAAATCATTGATAATGATTATACTGTGTGTTTCTCCCTGCTCACTGGGCGTTATTAAAATATCTGTTGCAAGTTAAATTGCTGATTGGATAGCGTGTTACCTGTTGTGTCGTAAAATTAAATTAAGATATCACCGTACTGATCAGCTCGCCGCTAAGCTTTCATTTTCAGAAATATATACGCCAATGGTATTTGTATTTTATTAGGAGCTAGAGCAGGCTGACCCACCAGACTAACTATAAATACGATGTAATTCGTACAGCAAACCTGAGCTTTTGAAATATTCTATTTTTTCAGTTTTCCTGTTAAAGATAGAAATATCTGTACTCAAATTTCCAAGCCCCGTGGAGGCGGGTTTGGAGGCGGGAGTGGTGGGAAAATTGCAGAATCAGGGGGCAGGAACCCATCCCGCCCCTAATCTGCCTCTGTGCCAATGTCCCAGGAGGCGGGTATCCGACCTGTGCTGGGAGCTGCCTCCCCGAGGCGGGAAGGGGATTAGTGCCAATTAACTGCCTGTTAACAGACAGTTTTTTGCCTAATCCCTATTTCTAGCCATGAAGTGTGGGCTTCCTGACTGCTCTGAACCACGCCAAATTAGCGAGGCGGACCGTCGGTCTGAAGGGGCTGGAGGGGTCGAGATGTCCGTTGTGCAGGTGAGTGATGGGTGCATGTGTGCAGAGGTAAGTGTGTGAGGTGAGTGTAAAGTGTTTTAATAAGTTTTACTTACCTTTACTTTCTCCTGCAGGCTTCCTTCCTTCAGTTCTCGGGAGTCCCTCAGTTCACCGGCACAGAAAGCAGAATGGCCGCTGAAATTTCAAAAGCTGCAGCATTCTGCTTTCTGGTCTGGAGAGATCTCTAACTGAGTCTGAGTAGAAGGACTCAAGTTAGAAGACAGATTGTCAGTGTTTGACAGCTTCACAGAGCTGTCAAATGCTGATTTTTCATCTGTCAAAAGCTCTTGACAGATGAAATGTCAATCACTGACATCACCAGTAACCAGGTGTCCCTTAATTGGCCTGCTGAGCCCACTGGGCGGGCTTAACAAGGTCAATCAAGGGAAAATAGCGTGGGTTGGCCACAAATCAATGGAGGCGGGACTACAACCCAAAAAGTGGGAGTCCCGCCTCCATCACGTCCCCATTGACAAAATCCAGCCCTCTATCTGTGACGTGTTTTTCCTCTGTGCTCGTTTCTTTTAAGATACAACTGTTCGAACGCTAAAAAGTATCTGATTATTCAAGTGTCATTGAGAAAGAGCCAAGGAGATTGTATGTCACATCTTTGAGGGTTATACATATGACTGTTTTTCTATTTTTTTCTTTAAGTCTATACACAACTTATCAACACGCACCTTAAAATCAAAAGACAAGCCTCTTGGAAAAACGGCTTCCAGAACTAATTCTAAATGAATTTCTACAGTTGTATATCTCTTAGGAAGCAGTGATGCTTCTGTAAGGTTAACTGAGGAGATTTTGGAAATTCATGAGAAAATATTGCAACATATAGGCCCAGAAACTCCATTCGCAGGCCTCCCGTGGGCGGAAGGCTGTGATCTGGAAAAATCTGCGCCTGGACCGGAGGGCTCCCGGGAGGCGCAGAGTTCCAATGCTGGGCCTCTCCAAACTGCCGGTGCGCAGGGCCCACGTATCCCAGGAGCGCAGGCGGTTCGCAGCGTCCCTGGGATCACGTGGGCCATGGGGAGCCAATCAGAGAAGGGAATCTCCCTTCATAGATTTGACAGGAAGACCTGTCAAATATATGAACAGAGATCACCCCGAAAACATAGTAAAATTTCAAATAAATTTAAAAAAAAATCACATTTTTAAAATGACTATAAATTACATAAAGTTAAATATTTGTTTAAAATAATTAATTTTTAAAAAAAATAATTAAAGTTTTTAACGGGGCTAAAAATAAACTTACCTTTCTTTAAAGTATTTTTAAATGATAAATCAGTAGAAATTTTTATTTTTACTTTTTTCAACTCTTATCCTGGTAAAAGCAGGCCTTACGCCCCTGCTTTTACCAGGCGTAAGAATTGTAAGTCTTTTCTGCGGGCGGAGGGTCTCCAGAAAACGGAACTCTCCACCCACAGAGGCCCTTCTCCCGGGCAGCCGGAGGATCTGTCAAGAGCTTTCTTGACAGATCGGAAATGCCGGTTTCCAGCGCATGCGCTGTGCGTGCCTGAAACCGGCCTTTCCGATGTCCCTACGGGTGAGTACACAGCGCGTACCCACCTGTAGGGACCGGAATATCCGGCCCATAGCCTCAAACAATTGGAATGCTACATAATGGGCCAGAATTTTCTGCAACAGGGTATGAAATGGCGTCTGCCGTTAGTTAGACTTGGCCCTGCCCTCTTCAGCTCAAGGTTGCTGAAAGTGCGAGCTGATAATCGTGTGGCGAGGGAAACAGGGTACCTGGGACCTGAGTGGACGGGGCAACCAACAGGGCATCTCCTTAACCAATGAGATTTAAGGATTGGGAAATAAACACAGGAAGGACTGAGGAGGAGGGTGAATTAAAGGGGGGTGAATTTACTGTCAAATCAGGTACACAAAGAGAAATAAAGAGAGGGAAAGAAAGATTGGATTAAGAGAGACAATAATAAGGGACAGAAAGGAAAAGTAAGATTTAAAAAACAAATTGTCATAGAATGATAGAATCGTAGAATGATACAGAACAGTTGTTTTCTTTGGAGCAGAGGAGGCTGAGGGGAGACCTAATTGAGGTGTGTAAAATTGTAAGGGGCCTGGGTGGAGTGGATAGGAAGGACCTATTTCCCTTAGCAGAAGGGTAAATGACCAGGGGGCATAGATTTAAAGTAATTGGTCGGAGGTTTAGAGGGGAGTTGAGGAGAACTTTTTCCACCCAGAGGGTGGTGGGGGTCTGGAACTCACTGCCTGAAAGGGTGGTAGAGGCAGAGACCCTCATCACATTTAAAAAGTACTTGGATATGCACTCGAAGTGCCGTAATCTGCAAGGCTACGGACCAAGTGCTGGAAAGTGGGATTAGGCTGGATAGCTCCTTGTTGGCCGGCACGGACAAGATGGGCCGAATGTCCTTCTGTGCTGTAAATTTCTATGATTCTATGAACAGAAGGAGGCCATTCGACCCATCGTGCCTGTGCCGGCTCTTTGAACGAGCTACCCAATTAGCCCCACTGCCCTGCCCTTTCCCCATAGCCCTGCAAATTTTCTTCCTTCAAGTATAAAATCTCCTGGAAAAATTCAAAACCTGAAGCAATGAGACTCCACACTTGTAATAGTTAGTTTTCAGTCATCAACACCTGATCACGTCGTTAAAAGGGTACTTAAGCTTGTAATGACAAGACTTGCCTTTCTGTGGCGAGATTAATGGGCAATTAATGGGCAATAGAGCAAGTTCCTAAAGGAGCGGGGAGGCTAAGGGCGAGATGAAACTGACGGTGGAGCAGCGCAAATTGGACAGCAGTGTTTAGATATTCACATTTAATCGCGCATCTGCTCCTCGCCTCCTCATCATTAACGATGAGCGCCATTAGCCTTGCCGTTATTATCATAGTAAATTCTAAAGCAGGCAGGTTAATAATTAATGTATCCAGATTAATTAACTACAAAAAGAACATGCTGTAGATCCCTAACAGTAAATAGATTAACATTATCTTTCAGAGACCTTAGAAAAGTGTTCCATCTTCTTACAAATGGGTTCAGGCTGGAATATCTGTTGGGAATATCAAAACATTTTGCATGTTTTATTTGTATATTTTCAAAGCCTTGCTTAACTACATACAATCATTGTATTTTTATAAAATCTGAATTTATACAATTATGAATCATTTGACATTCAGCTTGTTCAAAGAACATAAGAACATAAGACGTAGGAGCAGGAGTCGGCCATTCGGCCCCTCGAGCCTGCTCCGCCATTCAATACGATCATGGCTGATCTGATCTTGGCCTCAACTCCACTTCCCTGCCCGTTCCCCATAACCCTTGACTCCCTTATCTTTCAAAAATCTGTCTATCTCCACCTTAAATATATTCAATGACCCAGCCTCCACAGCTCTCTAGGGAAGAGAATTCCAAAGGTTAATGACCCACTGAGAAGAAATTCCTCCTCATTTCTGATTTAAAAGGGTGCCCCCTTATTCTGAAATTATGCCCCCTCGTTCTAGATTCCCCCACGAGGGGAAACATTCTCTCTGCATCTACCCTGTCAAGTCCCTTCAGAATCCTATATGTTTCAATAAGATCCCCTCTCATTCTTCTAAACTCCAATGAGTATAGGCCCAACCTGCTCAACCTTTCTTCATAAGACAACATCTTCATCCCAGGAATCAACCTCGTGAACCTTCTCTGAACTGCCTCCAATGCAAATATATCCTTCCTTAAATAAGGAGACCAAAACTGTACGCAGCACTCCAGGTGTAGAAACATAGAAACATAGAAGATAGGAGCAGGAGTAGGCCATTCGGCCCCTCGAGCCTGCTCTGCCATTTAGTGAGATCATGGCTGATCATCCAAATTCAGTACCCTGTCCCTGCCTTCTCCCCATATCCCTTGATCCCTTTAGCCTTAAGAAATATATCTAATTCCTTCTTGAATATATTTAATGAATTGGCCTCAACTGCCTTCTGTGGTAGAGAATTCCACAGGTTCACCACTCTCTGGGTGAAGAAATTCCTCCTCATCTCAGTCCTAAATGGCCTACCCCTTATCCTTAGACTGTGAGCCATGGTTCTGGACTCTCCCGCCATCGGGAGCATCCTTCCTGCATCTAGTCTGTCTAGCCCTGTTAAAATTTTATAAGTTTCAATGAGATCCCCTCTCATTCTTCTAAACTCTAGCGAATATAAACCTAATCGACCAAATCTCTCTTCATACGTCATTCCTGCCATCCCAGGTATCAGTATGGTGAATCTTTGCTGCACTCTCTCCATGGCAAGAACATCCTTCCTCAAATAAGGTGACCAAAACTGCACACAATACTCAAGGTGTGGTCTCACCAAGGCCCTGTACAACTGCAGCAAGACACCCTTGTTCCTGTACTCGAATCCTCTCACTATGAAGGCCAACATACCATTTGCATTCTTAACCGCCTGCTGCACCTGCATGCTTACCTTCAGCGACTGGTGCACAAGGACACCCAGGTCTCGTTGCACTTCCCCTTTTCCCAATCTATTGCCATTCAGATAATAATCTGTCTTCCTGTTTTTGCCACCAAAGTGGATAACCTCGCATTTATCCAAATTATACTGCATCTGCCCAATCACCCAACCTGTCCAAATCATACTGGAGTTTCTCGGCATCCTCCTCACAGCACACACACCCACCCAGCTTTGTGTCGTCTGCAATTTGGAGATATTATATCTAGTTCCCTCGTCTAGATCATTAATATATATTGTAAATAGCTGGAGTCCTAGCACCGATCCCTGCGGTACCCCACTAGTCACTGCCTGCCACTCGGAAAAAGACCCGTTTCTTCCAACTCTTTGCTTCCTGTCTGCCAACCAGTTCTCTATCCAAGACAGTACCTTACCCCCAATCCCATGTGCTTTAACTTTGCACGCAATCTCTTATGCGGGACCTTAACGAAAGCCTTCTGAAAGTCCAAATACACCACATCCACTGGTTCTCCCTTATCTATTGTACCAGTTACATCCTCAAAAAATCCAGTAGCTTAGTCAAGCATGATTTACCTTTTGTAAATCCATGTTGACTTTGTCCGTTCCTGTTCCTGTTTTCCAAGTGCTCTGCAGTTCTATCTTTTATAATGGACTCTAGCATTTTCCCCACTACCGATGTCAGACTTACCGGTCTATAATTCCCCGTTTTCTCTCTACTACCTATTTAAATAGTGGGGTTACATTAGCTACCCTCCAATCCATGAGAACTATTCCAGAGTCTATAGAATTTTGGCAGATGACCAGCAATGCATCTATTATTTCTAGGGCCACTTCCTTAAGTACCCTAGGATGTAGATTATCAGGCCCTGGGGAACTATCGGCCTTCAATCCCGTCAATTTCCCTAACACCATTTCCCTACAAATACTGATTTCATTCAATTCCTCCCTCTCATTAGACCCTATGTTCCCCGGCATCTCTGGGAGGGTATTTGTGTCCTCTTTTGTGAAGACAGAACCAAAGTATGTATTTAATTGGTCTGCCATTTCTTTGTTCCCCATTATAAATTCCCCTGATTCTGACTGCAAGGGATCTACGCTTGACTTCACCAACCTTTTTCTCTTCACATATCTATAGAAGCTTTTACAGTCAGTTTTTATGTTCCCCGCAAGCTTACTCTCATAATCTATTTTCCCCCTATTAATTAATCCCTTTGTCCTCCTTTGCTGAATCCTAAACTGCTCCCAATCCTCAGGTTTGCTGTTTTTCCTGGCCAAATTATATGTCCTCTCCTTGGATCTTATGCTATCCCTAATTTCCCTTGTTAGCCACAGTTGAGTCACCTTTTTTGTTTTATTTTTATGCCAAACTGGGATGAACAAATTCTGTAGTTCATCCATGCAATCTTTAAATGTTTGCCATTGCCTATTCACCGTCAACCCTTTAAGTAACATGCTCCAATCCATCCTAGCCAACTCGTGCCTCATACCATTGTAGTTTCCTTTATTTAAATTCAGGACCCTAGTTTCTGAGTCAACTACTTCACTCTCCATTTTAATGAAGAATTCGATCATATTATGATCGCTCCTCCCCAAGGGGCCTCGCACAACAAGATTGCTAATTAATCCTTTCTCATTACATAATATCCAATCTATGATGGCCTGATCTCTAGTTGGTTCCTCGACATATTGGTCCAGGAAACCATCCTGTATACACTCTAGGAATTCCTCCTCCACAGTATTGTTACTAATTTGGTTAGCCCAATCTATATGTAGATTAAAGTCACCCATGATAACGGCTGTGCCCTTATTGCATGCATCTCTAATTTCCCATTTAATGCCATCCCCAACCTCAGCATTACTGTTTGGGGGTCTGTATACAACTCCCACTAACATTTTCTGCCCCTTGGTATTTCTCACCTCTGCCCATACAGATTCCACATCATCAGAGCTAATATCCTTCCTTACTATTGTGTTAATCTCCTCTTTAACCAGCAATGCTACCCCACCTCCTTTTCCTTTTTTCCTGTCCTTCCTGAATATTGAATACCCCTAGATGTTGAATTCCCAGACTTGGTCATCCTGGAGCCATTTTCCGTAATCCCAATTATATCATATCCGTTTACATCTATTTGCGCAGCTAATTCATCCACCTTATTATGAATGCTCCGCGCATTAGGACACAAAGCCTTCTGGCTTGATTTTTTAACACTCTTACTCCTTTTAGAATTATTATTTACTGTGGCCCTGTTTGATTTACACCCTTGATTTCTCTGCCTTCCACTTTTGCTTTTCTCCTTCCTGTCTTTTGTTTCTATCCTTGCTTCCCTTTCCTCTGTCTCCCTGCACAGATTACCAACCCCCTGCCATTTTAGTTTAAACCCTCCCCAACAGCTCTACCAAACACACCCCCTAGGACATCGGTTCCGGTCCCGCCCAGGTGCAAACTGTCCAGTTTGTACTGGTCCCACCTCCCCCAGAACCAGTTCCAATGTCCCAGGAATTTGAAACCCTCCCCCTTGCACCATTCCTCTAGCCACGTATTCATCTGAAACATCCTTCTGTTTCTACTCTGACTAGCACGTGGCATTGGTAGCAATCCTGAGATTACTACCTTTGAGGTCCTATTTTTTAATTTACCTCCTAACTCCCTATATTCAGCTTTTTGGACCTCATCCCATTTTTTACCTATATCGTTGGTACCTATATGCACCACGACAACTGGCTGTTCACCCTGCCCCTCCAGAATGCCCTGCACCCGCTCCGAGACATCTTTGTCCCTTGCACCAGGGAGGCAACATACCATCCTGGAGTCTCGTTTGCAGCCGCAGAAACACCTATCTATTCCTCTTACAATAGAATACCCTATCACTATAGCTCTCCCACTTTTCTCCCTCCCGTCCTGTGCAGCAGGACCACCCATGGTGCCAGGAAGTTGTTTGCTGCTGCCTTCCCCGATAAGCCATCTCCCTCAACAATATTCGAAGTGGTATATCTGTTTGAAAGGGGGATGGCCACAGGGCACCCCTGCACTACCTGCTCTCACCTAATACTCTGCCTGGCGCTCACCCATTCCCTTCCTGCCTGTGCAGCCTTTACCTGTGGTGTGACCAACTCCCTAAACGTGCTATCCACGATAAGCTCAGCATCGCGAATGCTCCAATATGTATCCATTCGCAGCTCCAGCGCCACAATGCGGTCTGTCAGTAGCTGCAGCTTGATACACTTCCCACACACATGGTCATCAGGGACACAGGAAGTGTCCCTGATTTCCCACATAGTGCAGGAGGAGCATTCCAACTCTTTGCTTCCTGCCTGCCAACCAGTTCTCTATCCAAGTCAGTACCATACCCGCAATCCCATGTGCTTTAACATTGCACGCTAATCTCTTATGCGGGACCTTATCGAAAGCCTTCTGAAAGTCCAAATACACCACATCCACTGGTTTTCCCTTATCTATTCTACCAGTCACATCCTCAAAAAATTCCAGTAGATTAGTCAAGCATGATTATCCTTTTGTAAATCCATGTTGACTTTGTCCGATCCTGTCGCTGTTTTCTAAGTGCTCTACTATTACATCTTTTACAATGGACTCTAGCAATTTCCCCACTACCGATATCAGGCTTACCAGTGTATAATTCCCCGTTTTCTCTCTATCATCTTTTTTAAATAGTGGGGTTACATTAGCTACCCTCCAAGCCATGAGAACTGTTCCAGAGTCTATAGAATTTTGGAAGATGACTAGCAATGCATCTACTATTTCTAGGGCCACTTCCTTAAGTACCCTAGGATGTAGATTATCAGGCCCTGGGGATTTATCAGCCTTCAATCCCATCAATTTCCCTAACACCATTTCCCTATAAATACTGATTTCATTCAGTTCCTCCTTCTCATTAGACGCTATGTTCCCCGATATCTCTGGGAGGTTATTTGTGTCGTCCTTTGTGAAGACAGCACCAAAGTATGTATTTAATTGGTCTGCCACTTCTTTCTTCCCCAATATAAATTCCCCTGATTCTGACTGCAAGGGACCTACGCTTGACTTCACCAATCTTTTTCTCTTCACATATCTATAGAAGCTTTTACAGTCAGTTTTTATGTTCCCTGAAAGCTTACTCTCATAATCTATTTTCCCCCTCTTAATTAATCCCTTTGTCCTCCTTTGCTGAATCCTAAACTGTACCCAATCCTCAGGTTTGCTGCTTTTTCTGGATAATTTATATCTCCTCTCCTTGGATCTTATGCTATCCTTAATTTTCCTTGTTAGCCACGGTTGAGTCACCTTTTTTGTTTTATTTTTATGCCAAACAGGGATGAACAATTTCTGTAGTTCATCCATGCGATCTTTAAATGTTTGCCATTGCCTATCCACCATCAACCCTTTAAGTAACGTTCCCCAATTCATCCTAGCCAACTCGTGCCTCATACCATCGTAGTTTCCTTTATTTAAATTCAGGACCCTAGTCTCTGAGTCAATTACTCTCCATCTTAATGAAGAATTCTATCATATTATAATCGCTCCTCCCCAAGGGGCCTCGCACAACAAAATTATGGTCTCACCAACTCCCTGTACAGTTGTAACAGGACTTCCCTACTTTTATACTCCATTCCCTTTGCAATAAAGGCCAACATTCCATTTGCCTTCCTAATTATTTGCTGTACCTGCATGCTAACTTTTTGTGATTCATGTACAAGGACCCTCAGATCCCTCTATATCTCAGCATTTTGTAATCTCTCCCCATTTAAATAATAATTTGCTTTTTTATTTTTCCTACCAAAGTGGATACCCTCGCATTTTCCCACATTAAACTCCATCTGCCAGTTTTTTGCCCACTCACTTAGCCTATCTAGATCCCTTTAGGGATTCTTTGCGTCCTCCACACAATTTGCTTTCCCACCTATCTTTGTATCAGCAGCAAATTTGGCTACATTACACTCAGTCCCTTTATCCAAATCATTAATATAGATTGTAAAAAGTTGAGACCATATCACTAATCTCTACGGCACCCCACTAGTTACAGTTTGCCCACCTGAAAATGACCCATTTATCCCAACTCTCTGTTTTCTGTTAGTTAGCCAATCCTCTATCCATGCTAATATATTACCCCCAGCCCGTGAGCTCTTATCTTGTGTAGTAACCTTTTATGTGGTACCTTATCGAATGCCTCTGGCAATCCAAATACACAACATCTACTGGTTCCCCTTTATCCACCCTGCTCGTTACATCCGCAAAGAATTCCAGCAAATTTGTCAAACATGATTTCCCTTTCATAAAACCATGCCGACTCTGCTTGACTATATTATGATTTTCTAAATGTCCTGCTACCACTTCCTTAATGATGGACTCCAGCATTTTCCCAATGACAGATGTTAGGCTAACTGGTCGATAGTTGCCTGCTTTCTGTCTCCCTCCTTTCTTAAATAGGGGTGTTACATTTGTGGTTTTCCAGTCTGCTGGGACCTCTCCAGAATCCAGGGAATTTTGGTAGATTACAACCAGTGCATCCACTATCTTTGCAGCCACCTCTTTTATGACTCTAGGATGCAGGCCATCGGGTCCAGGGGACTTGTCCACCTTTAGTCCCATTAGTTTGCCTAGTACTTTCTCTCTAGTGATAGTGATTGTTTTAAGTTCCCCCCCCCACCCCAATTGCCCCTTGATTATCCATTATTGGGATGCTTTTAGTGTCTTCACCATAAAGACCGATACAAAATATTTGTTCAAATTCTCCGCCATTTCCCTGTTTCCCATTATTAATTCCCCAGACTCATCCTCTAGGGGACCAACATTTACTTTAGCTACTCTCTTCCTTTTTATATACCTGTAGAAGCTCTTACTGTCTGTTTTTATATTTCTTGCTAGCTTACTCTCATCAGCTATCTTCTCTCTCTATCATTTTTTTAGTTGTCCTTTGCTGGTTTAATAAAATTTCCCAATCCTCTGGCCTTTCACTATTCTTTGCAATATTGTACGTTTTTGTTTTCAATTTGATACCATCCTTTACTTCCTTAGTTAGCCACGGATGGTTCATCCTTCTCTTAGAGTCTTTCTTTCTCACTGGAATATATCTTTGCTGAATTAGTAAATTGCCCTTACTCTTGTTCACAGTCAGCTGATAAATATAAACTAAAGGGTACAATTCTAAAGGGGGTGCATGAACAGAGGGACCTGGGGGTATATGTGCACAAATTGTTGAAGGTGGCAGGGCAGTTTGCGAAAGTGGTTAATAAAGCATACGGGATCCTGGGCTTCATAAATAGAGGCATAGGCCGGAATTTTACTGGCGCTCAGAGTGCGGGTTTGGAGGCGGGTCCGCTGTCAAAATCACAAAGATTGACAGCGGGTCGGCATCCCGCTGTAAACACGCCTCTTTGTCAGTTTCCCAAGTGTCGGGTCTGTCATCCCTGAACAGACCCAACACCAAGCGGCGGGTCAGCCAATTTAGATACTTAATAGTTGTTAAAAGGTCGTTAAGCACCATTTCCCCGTGCACTTACCATTTTACCAGGTTTTTAACGAGGTTCCTGGAGAGCAGCTATCACGTCAGGTAAGTAGGTTGGGTTCTCAATGACTCTCCATTGCTGTGAATAGGTGACAGCTGCAAAAGTGGTATGAAGCCTTCCATTTCACTGCTGTACACTTCCCAATCTTAGAAGCTGGAGCCTTCATGATTTGGAAACCACTTTTGAGCTTTATGCAGTTTGGAAGTGTTTGGAATAAACTCACTATCCACTGTCACCTCCTTGGAGCAAGCTCTCTCACTATTGACAGATCGCTTCTGTCATCTCAGCTTCAGCTGCCATCTATTCCAGCAGCATCGGTGCCCTTGAAAAAATCTCACCTTGGTCCTCAGAATCCCACCAATATCAGCCCCAACACCAGCAGCACCAGGCACACCAGCACCACCAACAACACCAACCTTCTCCGCAATCACCTGATGCTGCACAGGACACA
The DNA here is from genome assembly GCF_052327205.1 of Somniosus microcephalus. NCBI lineage: Eukaryota > Metazoa > Chordata > Chondrichthyes > Squaliformes > Somniosidae > Somniosus > Somniosus microcephalus. Next base: position 90,955,137 of record NC_141002.1, on the reverse strand, counting down.
CGGCATCAGCACCTGACCACATTGCTGCTCGGGATGCCAGGGATGGCCTCACCATGGCCAGATTTACTTCACTTGACGCTGTACACCCTGGCTGCCACATGATGTGCCAGGTTGGCACCGCCCCACACCATCATCATAAAGCATCCCTACAATGTCCAAGCCATTCCTTTCACACTCACCACCATTGCGGGGGGTACCATTGTGATGAAATATATTCCATTCATCACTGCCTGTTTTCTGTGTCTTGTAACTGCCTGCTTTCTGTGTCTTTTCCCTTCCCCCAGTCCTCATGTATTATGTATTGGAATGTGCTGGAACTGGTTGTGTGCAGGGCTCCGCCCATACCTGGCTCCTTTGTAATCTAAGTTCAGTCGGGCATCAGCCTCCTGAAGGAAGACATCTCTCTATTTTACGTGTTATGTTCTGAGTTAATAAAAGCCTTACTTTTGTTCTGCTAACTTCGAGTCTCGGAATAATTGAGGCACATCAACCATTATGTCTCACCATTCACTACGACTCACTAAGCCACTTCCAAAGGTGCACACAAATCTGTCCAAGAACGCAAAGTGTTGAAAATAAAGATTTCAATGTTTGATAACACATTACCAGAAAGTTCACATGAACATTAGCTAAACCACCCAAGTGCCTACCCTTGTGTGTGTGATGAAATATGTCATTCATCAGACTCTGTATTTAACTACATATATTGTATTGCCTGCTCCTGTGTTTTTACCTTGTATTGTATATAGTGCACCGCCCCCTTTCTCCCCATTGGGTGTGTCGGCTCCGCCCATACCTGGCCCTACTTAAGACAAGCCCAGGCTTGTCTTGCAGCAGAACAGCAGAATGCTAGGTGAAGACACAGGCATCTTTCTTTGCTAATAAAAGCCTTGTTTTATCCAGTTAACTTTGAGCCTTGAAGTTATTGAGGTGCATCAATTTTATTAGCAAACTTTCAACGATGGATCAACTTTTGAAACCGGAACGCTTGGATTTGGACCCGCATGCTTCGGATGCATTGGCACGGTTTGGACACTGGTTCCAGTGCTTGGAATTTTTTATGGCCAACTCCGAAGCCATCACAGCCTCTAGAGCCACCGGAGATGTGAAACTCGGGATCCTGCAGAATCGGGTAAGCCACCGGGTTTTTCCACTCATCCAAGACGCCGCCACCTACCTGGATGCCTGCAACATTCTAAAGGCCCACTATCAGCGGCCTACCAACGAGGTGTACACCAGGCATCTGCTTGCTACCTGCACACAGCGACCCGGAGAGTCGCTAGAGGACTTTCTAGTCACCCTACAAGTGCTTGGCAAAGACTGCAAATGCAAAGACGTGAAAGCCACGGTATACACAGACGAGCTTATTCGGGATGCCTTTATCGCAGGCCTTAGCTCTAATTACATCCAGCAGAGACTGCTAGAGAAAACGGGCCTAGATCTGACACAGACTGTGGACACAGCGCGATCGCTGGATGTGGCTCAGAAGAACTCTGACTCCTACTCTTCAGGCCGCGCGGCCCACGCCGCCTCATACGCACCAAGGGCGCCGCCATGTTGGAAGACATCTTCCCCGCCCGGTAGCCCAACACCGTTGGGGCCCTGCTCTCCCCCCAGAAGCCCTACGACCGCCGCGATGCATCGGGGCCCCAAATGCTACTTCTGCGGGCAGCCGAAGCACACCAGGAACCTGTGCCCGGTGAAAGGCACCACCTGCTGTAAGTGCGGTAAGAAGGGGCACTTTGGGAAGGTGTGCAGAGGGAACCCCGCAGGCAAACCCGCCACCGCCGCGTGCGCGCCGTGGGAGCGGCCATCTTGGACGCCATCTTGTCCGACCTCGTGGGGTCCGCCATCTCGCGAGCAGACATCATGGACGCCATCTTACCCGGCCTCGTGTGGCCCACCATCTTGTCCCGATCAGGGTCCTACAGTGGCGTCGATCACAGTGGACCAGTCCAGACCGCACCCACTATCCAAATCGATGGTGGACATCGAGGTAAACGGGTGCAAGGTTAAATGTTTAATTGACAGCGGGAGCACGGAGAGCTTCATTCACCCTGGTCTGGTACAATGACTCTCTCTAACTATAGTCCCTACTCAGGGCACGATCTCTATGGCCGACAAAACTCAGATATCGACTATTGTGGGTTACTGCGCGGTACGATTGTCCGTTAAAGGCACTGTATATATAATAATTTTAAACTGTTAATTATGAAGGATTTATGTGTGAGTGTGATCTTGGGCCTGAATTTTCCGTGCCACCACCAAAGCATCACGCTCAATTTCGGTGGGTCCCAGCCGCCCCTCACAGTGTGCGGTCTGGCTACCCTGAAGGTAAAGCCGCCTTCGCTATTCGCGAACCTTACCCCTAACTGCCGGCCAATAGCGACCAAAAGCAGGAGGTACAGCTGGGAGGACAGGCAGTTTATCGCGACCGAGGTAGACAGGCTCCTGAGGGAGCGCATTATTGAACGCAGCAACAGCCCGTGGCGCGCCCAAGTGGTGGTGGTGAGGGGTAGCGAGAAGAAGCGGATGGTGATTGACTATAGTCAAACAGTCAACATCTATACCCAACTAGACGCCTACCCGCTACCCCGCATATCCGAGATGGTGAACCAAATTGCCCAATACCGGGTGTTCTCCACTATCGACCTCAAGTCAGCGTACCACCAGCTCCCTATCAGACCAGAGGACCGTTCGTACACCGCCTTCGAGGCAAACGGACGCCTCTACCAGTTCCTCAGAGTTCCCTTTGGGGTGACGAATGGGGTCTCGGTCTTTCAGAGGGAGATGGACCGCATGGTTGATGACCACCACTTGCAGGCAACCTTCCCCTATCTCGACAACGTCACCATCTGCGGCCACAACCAACAGGACCACGACTCAAATCTCGCGAGGTTTCTGAAAACCGCACAAAAACTCAACCTCACTTACAACGAGGACAAGTGCGTTTTCAACACCACGCGCCTCTGCATACTAGGCAGTGTGGTGGAGAATGGGGAAATCGGACCAGACCCCGACCGATTGCGCCCCCTACGGGAGCTGCCCCTGCCCAACACTCCCAAAGCCCTGAAAAGGTGCCTGGTGTTATTCTCGTATTATGCCCAATGGGTCCCTAACTACTCCGATAAAGCCCGCCCCCTCTTGAAAGCATCCTCTTTCCCGCTCTCTGCTGAGGCCCATGCTGCCTTCAAAAGCATTAAGCAGGATATTGAGCGGGCCACGCTACAGGCAGTGGACGAGAACACTCCCTTTCAAGTGGAAAGTGATGCGTCTGACTTTGCCTTGGCGGCCACCCTCAACCAGGCGGGGCGGCCCGTAGCTTTCTTCTCGAGGACCCTCCAGGGGCCCGAGATCAGACACTCCTCCGTGGAAAAGGAGGCCCAAGCCATCGTGGAGGCAGTGCGCCACTGGCGGCACTACCTAGCCGGCAAACGCTTCACCCTACTTACCGACCAGCGGTCGGTAGCGTTTATGTTCAATAATAAACAGAGGGGGAAGATTAAAAATGATAAGATTCTTAGGTGGCGGATCGAGCTCTCCACCTTCGAGTACGACATCATATACCGGCCGGGGGCCCTTAACGAATCCCCCGACGCCCTCTCACGAGGGATGTGTGCCAACGCCACCGGGGATCGGCTACAGACCCTCCACAACGACCTCTGCCACCCAGGGGTCACACGGCTGTTCCACTTCATAAAGTCCCGCAACTTACCCTACTCGATTGAGGAAGTTCGGTCTCTGACCAGGAACTGCCGCACTTGCGCTGAGTGCAAGCCTCGGTTCTACCGCCCTGATAGAGCCCACTTAATCAAAGCTACACGGCCCTTTGAGCGGCTTAGCTTAGATTTCAAGGGCCCCCTCCCGTCCGTCGACCGCAATGTTTACTTCCTGAACATTGTGGACGAATACTCCCGTTTCCCATTCGCCTTCCCCTGCCCAGACATGACCAGCGCCACGGTCATTAAATGCCTCAACAGCCTGTTCTGCCTGTTCGGTATGCCAAGCTATATCCACACGGATAGGGGGGCGTCCTTCATGAGTGAAGAGCTACGCCAGTACATGCTGTCCAAGGGGATTGCCATGAGCCGTACCACCAGCTACAACCCCCGGGGTAACAGTCAGGTGGAGCGAGAGAACGGGACAGTATGGAGGGCAGTCACTCTAACTCTAAGGACCAAGGGCCTCCCTATCTCCCGCTGGCAGGAAGTCCTCCCAGATGTGCTCCACTCAATACGGTCACTATTGTGTACCGCCACTAATGCCACGCCTCATGAGCTAATGTTTGTGTTTCCCCGGAAATCCACCTCAGGCGTATCGATACCGTCATGGCTCTCCACCCCAGGTCCGGTACTTTTGCGGAAGCATGTGAGGAGCCACAAGACGGACCCTCTCGTGGAGCCAGTGCACCTGCTCCATGCCAACCCACAATATGCGTATGTCCGGCACGCCGACGGACGGGAGGACACTGTGTCCATAAAAGACCTCGCCCCAGCCGGTAACAACAGCAACAACGACAATGACTACAGCAACAACAGCAACAATGACAACAACCACAACAACTATTACCCACCCACTCCACCCACTATTCTTTCATCACCCCCGGAAGAACACCAGCCAACGGTACCCCCACCACCTATTCCTTCAACAACCCCGGTGGCGCCCCCGGCAGAGACCCAGGAGGTCACCTGGGACACCCAGCCGGCACCCGCGGCACCGCAACCGTTACGTCGGTCACAGAGGACTATCACACCCCCGGACAGACTAAATCTGTAGAAGGGGTGAATGTGATGAAATATGTCATTCATCAGACTCTGTATTTAACTACATATATTGTATTGCCTGCTCCTGTGTTTTTACCTTGTATTGTATATAGTGCACCGCCCCCTTTCTCCCCATTGGGTGTGTCGGCTCCGCCTATACCTGGCCCTACTTAAGACAAGCCCAGGCTTGTCTTGCAGCAGAACAGCAGAATGCTAGGTGAAGACACAGGCATCTTTCTTTGCTAATAAAAGCCTTGTTTTATCCAGTTAACTTTGAGCCTTGAAGTTATTGAGGCGCATCAGCGTGTTCTTAGTTGGTATGCTTGCAGTAGGATGAGGGTGAATGTGAGGGGTGGCTAGTGAGATGGGGAAGTGATAATGTAGATAGAGAGGGATGGGTGGAGGTGCAAGGTAAGTTAGTGCGAGTAAAGATGTGCAGGAGTAGGGTAGGGAAGGCAGAGTGATGGGGATGTGATGAGTGGCACAGCAGGATGAGATTGAGTGTGGCTTTGCAGTAACGTTTCGTGATCTACTGAGATCATTGAAAGGTTTGCGCCACTGCAGCCTGGTCCTCCTGATGACATCCCTGCTTGTGCCCTCCTGTGCAATGTGCAACCAGGCTGTGTTGATCTCCTGGGGATGTCTCTTCCGCCCATTGGAAGGGAAGAGAACCTCCCTGCGTGCTGTGACTCATGGGCGAGCCTTGGGTGCAGCCATGCACCTCTGTGCAGTGCTTGTCAGTGTTTGGAGCACCTCAATGCTGTAGAACACTGACAGCACAACTGTCAAGATCAATGTGGACATGGCCCTTTAAGGAAACCGGCTGATGATGCGTCATCAAATGACGTCTTCAGATCCGCTTCCTTTTAATTGGCCGGGAACCTCGCAGGGCGGGCTTAACAAGCCCAATCAACAGAAAATTCTTCTCACAGAGCGGGATGGAGCCAGAAGCAGGGGTTGCAACCCGCCACCTAACTCGGCCGCATTGAGCCTGCCTCGGTGGGTGAAATCGCAGCTGCAAGGAAGTTATGATGAACCTTTATAAAACATTGGTTTGGCCTCAACTGGAGTATTGTGTCCAATTCTAGGCACTGCACTTTAGGAAGGATGTGAAGGCCTTAGAGAGAGTGCAGAAAAGATTCACGAGAATGATTCCAGGGATGAGGGACTTCAGTTACGTGGATAGACTGGAGAAGCTGGGGTTGTTCTCCTTAGAGCAGAGAAGGTTGAGAGGAAATTTGAGAGACAGAGGTGTCGAGACAGAGTAGATAGAGAGAAACTGTTCCCATTGGCGGAAGGGCCGAGAAGCAGAGGACACAGATTTAAGGTGATTGGCAGAAAAACCAAAGGTGACATGAGGGAAAACTTTTTTACGCAGCGAGTGGTTAGGATCTGAAATGCACGGCCTGAAAGGGTGGTAGAGGCAGACTCAATCGTGGCTTTCAAAAGGGAATTGCAGGGCTATGGGGAAAGGGCGGGGGAGTGGGACTTGCTAAAGTGCTCTTCCAGAGAGCTGGCACGGGCTCGACGGGCCGAATGGCCTCCTTCGTGCTGTAACCATTCTATGATATACAAGATGGTGCTGCGGTTGGGGGAGGGACTTGAGAAACTTGCTGCACAGTGCCACCTCGTGGCAAGAGCCTGCAACTACATTGTGACTGTTGACATAGCAAAATTGAGTAGGAAATGTAGACAAGGTAATTTACAGTGGGAAATGTTGACACAAGCACGATCAAAACATTTTGACATTAAGAAGTAATGTTTGTGGACATGAAATCTGTACCCTTTGCAATTTAAAAAATGACATGTATTTATAGATAGTTTTTATGTGTGCTGACATGGGAAAGTGCTATATGTTTCGATTATTTTAAACATTAACCACCAGATGTGCTGATACTTCCAAGTCTTGCCCTTATGTGTTAAAACTAACTCACAGGTCTGAATGTGACTTTCCATCCTCCCAAACAATCCTGCTGGAGTTTATCATGATTGGCCTTTACATAACAATTTTCTGTTTATAAAGAGCTAACCTTTATAAATATATCTTGTCATGGGACCAAAATTCCAAGTAATGGTAAAAATAGAAGAAAATCCATTACTACTTTGCACTGCTACTGCTATATTGATTATTCACATCTACTTCATACATCGAGAAAAATTTGGCCCTTAACGGGGAAGCTTGATTCATGTTTTAAATGTCACTCAGATTTTCCCCAAATCCTGCAGAATGTAGTCGAGCATTAGGTTAATCTGGTAGATTCATCGATTAATAATATTGAGCTCATGCCTCCTTATTGCTTTCCTAATTCTAAGTTTTCAATTTATGTCCAATAAGAAGGCAATTGTTATAATGTTTTGACGATACAGGTATGTCTTCAAATAAAACTAAAACTAGCTCCGCAGTTTAACGGGGATAACTCAATGCTGACCTCTTAAAAGGGCAGGGATGAAGTGAATCGTAAGCAAAGCACACTATCAGTGAAATGTAAACTATGGTTCCACAGGAGTCAGCAAAGCCATATAGAGGAGGAAATACCATCTTGTATGAGGCCTACAAGAAAAAGAAAGACTTGCATTTATATAGCGCCTTTCACGACCACCAGACATCTCAAAGCGCTTTACAGCCAATGAAGTGCTTTTTGAAGTGTAGTCACTGTTGTAATGTGGGAAATGCGGCAGCCAATTTGCGCACAGCAAGCTCCCACAAACAGCAATGTGATAATGACCAGATAATCTGTTTTTGTTATGTTGGTTGAGGAATAAATATTGGCCCAGGACACTGGGGATAACTTCCCCTGCTCTTCTTCGAAATAGTGCCATGGGATCTTTTACGTTCACCTAAGAGAGCAGACGGGGCCTCGGTTTAACGTCTCATTCAAAAGACGGCACCTCCGACAGTGCAGCACTCCACTGGAGTGTCAGCCAAGCTTTATGTGCTCAAGTCCCTGGAGTGGGACTATGAACCCACAACCATTCTGACTCCGAGGCGAGTGTGTGACCCACTGAGCCACAGCTGACGCCGTGATGTGCTGAACTGGATGAGGAAGCAGAGACTTGGAGATCTGGAGAAGGAAATCAAAACATTTGATCGGGGGTTTGTAGGCAATGCTAAGAGGAAAATGCAGGTAAAGATGAAAAGGAGGAAAAAGTGAACTGAACAATGTAGAAGGGACAAAGATGTCTTCAAGAAAAGCAATACGATCTATTGTGAATGAAGAGATGGAACTGGAAATCTATTGTCAGCAGGGAGAAAATAAAGAAATAAAACCTGGCCATAAAAATTTAGGACAGGTTTGTAACCACAGATCCTGCAAAAACTATTGAATAATTCAGGAAATTCTTTGAAGCCCTACATTCACCAGAATGTGATCAAGGCGCTAGCGACGAATTGGGGTAAAGGTTCACCTTCACTGCCTGGGTGGTAATCTGGCAGAGCGATCGCCCGCCCGTTATATAACCTGCCCAATATTCATTCCATTGATAAAGGACAGACAACCTGCTCCACCAGGTCATCAAGATGAAAATTTACCTCATAGATTCCTACCAAAATTGAGATTGGTTATGCTCATGGCCATAATGAATGCAAGATATAGCCAGAAATATTTGCCTCCCGCTTGGAAGGCGTGCTAAGCTACCTACTTGTAAGAGAACCAGGCGTCCCCTGTAAGAGGGAGATGCACAAACCAACAGCACACGCAACTTGTCAACCCAGCCATCGCAACCTCACTTCATGTTGCAAAAGGCCTGCGAGCAGGTTGAGAATGACTGAGAATCTGCTACACGCCCTTTGTTGACTCGAGTTCTCGGTCACATTCCGAGGGTGAATCTAAACTCTGTTCTCAGTCCCCCCGAGGCACCGTAGGCACTGGGAGGCCTGCAAAGGAAGAAGTCTGAGGCAAATTACTCCGGAGTAAGCACTGCTCAGGTGCTCCCTCCTCTTCTGAGCGTCCCAGGAAAGGATGTGTCACTTTGGGATACTAAATGAGCTGAACAAAATGCTAATAAATGTACAGCTTCTGAGTCGGGCAACCATAGCAGCACTAATAAGATGGAGGCACCCACCAGTCTCACTGTGGGGAAGACCAAGGCCTAGAAATTCAGTGGGCTGCGCCACCCGTTAGCGCCTTGGCGCTAAGTGGGTCGGAAGCCACTGGCCACGCCTCCCGCTAAATTCAGCGGGATGCTAATGGCGGCGCTAGCCGTTAGTGCTGCACCGCTACCGATGACGTCATCGGTGTGCGCAGCGCCCCGCTAACGCCCCGATCACGATATTTAGATGCGCCCCCTGCTTTAACGCCAGACGCTATTTGCGACCGGTTCAGGGGGGGCTACCTGCGGCGGTAGAGGCGCTAATTAAAGGAGAGGTGCGGGGCGGCCATTTTTTTTGCTGGCCGCCTGCCAGCACCTCTCCGCGCTGCCGTTCTTGGCCTCCTGAGCCCTCCTCCCCGCGGAGTGCTGACTGCGTTCCAAGAGCCCGGCACTTCTCCTCGGTGCCGGGCTCTTTTGCTGCACTCGCGATCCTTGATCGCGCTGCACAAGGCCCCTCCCCTTTAAGAAGGGGAGGAAGGCCTGCAGTACCACAGCGCGCCGTGCCGCAGCATGTGGTGCTGCGGCACATTGCGCAGCGATATTCAGCTGCAGCGCCCCAAGAGGGATGCGGGGCGCCTCCAGTAGCGCCGCGCTTCCCTCTGGGGCGCACAAACTGAATTTCCGACGGGCGGCCGCGACTGCTTCCGGGGCGCTACTGTTAGCGCCCTGGCGAGGCTGGCGCTACTGAATTTCTAGGCCCAAGTCCCTGAAGATAATCACCTCGCCTGGTGAATGACACATGGGGCTGATGTTTGTCTCGCTACTGCCCCATTTTTAGGCATTAAACGGGCGGTTGTGGGACATTTTCTTTTTAAACCGACGACTTACCGCTGGAGGTCCACCTGTTTGGATTTTCGAGCAGACCTTGATTTAGGTGGGCAGCGCTCTTGCCGGTGGGGGCCTCATTAATATATTTAACCGGGGCTCAAATGATACAGTTCGGACTGTGATGCAATTTTAGTGTCAATCAGGGCTGTCTGAACCCGCCCACAAACCCTGGGTGTTACGAGTCAGGAGGTGCCCATTTGCAGCGCGACTTAAAGGGATCGTAAGCTACAGTCGATTAAAGCTGGAATCAGGCCTGACATTAAATTTTGCCTCATTCGTTTCTGGCAGGAGGGGGCGGGGGGGAGGGGTGGGGGGGGATGGCATTAAATGCGTCAAGCCTATCTTAAGTTTAACTCCTTGTTGTTGGTATGTCATTTACAATTCCCTGCTGCTTAATTATGCTGCTACATTGAAGTAGATCATAAGAACATAAGTACATAAGAAATAGGAGCAGGAGTAGGCCATTTGGCTCTTCAAGCCTGCTCCGCCATTCAGTGAGATCACGGCTGATCTTCTGCCTCAACTCCATTCACTGACCCTATCGCCATATCCCTTGATGCCCTTACTAGTCAGAAATCTATCAACTTCTGTTTTGAATATACCCAATGACTGAGCCTCTACAGCCCTCTGGGGTAGAGAATTCCAAAGATTCACCACCCTCTGTGTGAAGAAATTTTTTCTCATCTCAGTCCTGAATGGCCTACCCTTTATCCTGAGGCTGTGGCCCCTGGTTCTAGACTCCCCCAGCCAAGGGAAACATTCTCCCAGCATCCACCCTATCAAGCCCTGTAATAATTTTGTACGCTTCAATGAGATCCCATCTCATTCTTCTGAATTCAAGAGCCTAATTTACTCAATCTCTTCTCATACAACAGTCCCGCTATCCCAGGATTGAATCTCGTGAACCTTCGTTGCACTCCCTCTATGGAAAGTATATCCTTCCTTAGGTAAGGAGACCAAAATTGTACACAGTACTGCAGGTGTGGTCTCACCAAGGCCCTATATAATTGGAGCAAGGCTTCTTTACTCCTGTACTCAAATCCTCTTGTAATGAAGGCCAGCATACCATTTGCCTTCCTAATGGCTGGCAGCACCTGCACATTCACTTTCAGTGACTCATGTACAAGGACACCCAGGTCCCTTTGAGCATCTGCATTCCCCAATCTTTCACCATTTAGGAAATACTCTGCCTTTCTATTTTTTCTACCAAAGTGGATAGCTTCACATTTATCCACATTATATTCCATCTGCCATGTTCTCGCCCACTCACTGAGCCTGTCGAGATCCCCTTGAAGCCTCTTCACATCCTCTTCGCAACTGACACTGCCACCTAGCTTTGTATCATCAGCAAATTTGGAAATGTTACATTTAATCGCCTCATCCAAATCATTGATATAGATTGTGAATAGCTGGGGCCCAAGCACCGATCCTTATGGTACCCCACTAGTCACAGCCTGCCATCCTGAAAAAGACCCGTTTATCCCTACTCTTTGTTTTCTGTCTGTTAACCAATTCTCAATCCATGCTAGAATATTACCCCCAATTCCATGTGCCCTAATTTTGTTCACCAACCTCTTGTGTGGGACCTTGTCGAAGGCCTTCTGAAAATCCAAATACACCACATCTACTGGTTTCCCTTTGTCTACTCCACTAGTTACACCCTCAAAGAACTCCAATAGGTTTGTTAAACAGGATTTCCCTTTCATAAATCCATGTTGACTCTGCCCAATCTTACTACAGGAAACTTTCGTTTAACCGGAGGTTAAATGTCCGGAAAGCTCTATCTACCGGCAAAATTCAGGAGCTGTTTCCTATAAGTTTTTTTTACTTCTCGTTGCTTTTTTTTTCCAGTCAGGCTCTGCAAGGTCTAGCTGAAGCTGTTGCTTAGCTACAGAGACGCTTTTAAGCTGCGGCCGATTGTTTTGAAGCTGTTGCTAAGCAACAGGGTTTGTTGATTCACACGGAGCTCAAAAGCTCCATATGTTTTCTACGCTGGTTTCTACAGCAGTTTTGATGGGACGGCACCAGCTCGGTCCCGTCAGTGCCGGATACCAGAAAGTTTCCTGTATTAGTTTCTAAGTGCCCAGTTATTGCATCCTTTATAATAGATTCCATCATTTTCCCAACTACTGATGTGAGGCTAACAGGTCTGTAGTTCCCCGTTTTCTCTCTCTCCCTCCTTTCTTAAATAGCAGGGTTACATTTGCTATCCTCCAATCTGCAGGAAACGTTCCAGAATCTATAGAATTTTGGAAGATGACACCCAATGCGTCCACTATCCCAATGGCCACCTCTTTTAAAACCCTAGGATGTAGATCATCCGGTCCTTGGAATTTATTGACTTTTAGTCCCATTAATTTTGCTAGTACTGTTTTTTTTACTAATAATAAATTCTTTAAGTTCCTCACTCTTGCCACACCCTTGGTTTTCTCGTATTTCTGGGAGGTTTAATTGAGATCACGGAGACATGGCTCCAGGGTGACCAAGACTGGGAATTCAACATCCAGGGGCATTCAATATTCAGGAAGGACAGGAATAAAGGAAAAGGAGGTGGGGTAGCATTACTTCTTAAAGAGGAGATTAACACAATAGTAAGGAAGGATATTAGCTCTGATGATGTGGAATCTGTAAGGGCAGAGCTGAGAAATACCAAGGGGCAGAAAACGTTAGTGGGCGTTGTATACAGAACCCCAAACAGTAATGCTGAGGTTGGGGATGGCATTAAACAGGAAATTAGAGATGCATGCAATAAGGGCACAGCAGATATGATGGGTTACTTTAATCTACATATAGATTGGGCTAACCAAATTAGTAACAATACTGTGGAGGAGGAATTCCTAGAGTGTATACAGGATGGTTTCCTGGACCAATATGTCGAGGAACCAACTAGAGATCAGGCCATCTTAGACTGGGTATTATGTAATGAGAAAGGATTTGGTTCTGTCTTCACAAAGGAGGACACAAATAACCTCTCAGAGATGTCGGGGAACATAGGTTCTAATGAGAGGGAGGAGTTGAATGAAATCAGTATTTGTAGGGAAATGGTGTTAGAGAAATTGATGGGATTGAAGGCTGATAAATCCCCAGGGCCTGATAATCTACATCCTGGGGTACTTAAGGAAGCGGCCCTAGAAATAGTAGATGCATTGCTGGTCATCTTCCAAAATTCTACAGACTCTGGAACAGTTCCCATGGATTGGAGGGTAGCTAATGTAACCCCACTATTTAAAAAAGGTGGTAGAGAGAAAATGGGGAATTATAGACCGGTAAGTCTGACATCGGTAGTGGGGATGATGCTTGAGTCCATTATAAAAGATGTAATAGCAGAGCACTTGGACAATAGTGACAGGATCGGACAAAGTCAACATGGATTTACAAAAGGTAAATCATGCTTGACTAATCTACTGGAATTTTTTGAGGATGTAACTGGTAAAATAGATAAGGGAGAACCAGTGGATGTGGTGTATTTGGACTTTAAGAAGGCTTTCGATAAGGTCCCGCATAAGAGATTAGTGTGCAAAGTTAAAGCACACGGGATTGGGGGTAAGGTACTGTCTTGGATAGAGAACTGGTTGGCAGACAGGAAACAAAGAGTTGGAATATACGGGTCTTTTTCCGAGTGGCAGGCAGTGACTAGTGGGGTACCGCAGGGATCGGTGCTAGGACCCCAGCTATTCACAATATATATTAATGATCTAGACGAGGGAACTAAATGTAATATCTCCAAGTTTGCAGATGACACAAAGCTGGGTGGGCATGTGTGCTGTGAGGAGGATGCCAAGAAACTCCAGTATGATTTGGATAGGTTGGGTGATTAGGCAGATGCATGGCAAATGCAGTATAATGTGGATAAATGCGAGGTTATCCACTTTGGTGGCAAAAACAGGAAGGCAGATTATTATCTGAACGGCAATAGATTGGGAAAAGGGGAAGTGCAACGAGACCTGGGTGTCCTTGTGCACCAGCCACTGAAGGTAAACATGCAGGTGCAGCAGGCGGTTAAGAAGGCAAATGGTATGTTGGCCTTCATAGCGAGAGGGTTCGAGTACAGGAGCAAGGATGTCTTGCTGCAGTTGACAAGGCCTTGGTGAGACCACACCTTGAGTATTGTGTGCAGTTTTGGTCACCTTATCTGAGGAGGGATGTTCTTGCCATGGAGGGAGTGCAGCGAAGATTCACCAGACTGATACCTGGGATGGCAGGAATGACGTATGAGGAGAGATTGGGTCGATTAGTCTTAAATTCGCTAGAGTTTAGAAGAAGGAGAGGGGATCTCATTGAAACTTATAAAATTCTAACAGGACTAGACAGACTAGATGCAGGAAGGATGTTCCCGATGGCGCTGGGGCCCAGAACCAGGGGTCACGGTCTAAGGATAAGGGGTAAGCCATTTAGGACTGAGATGAGGAGGAATTTCTTCACCCAGAGAGTGGTGAACCTGTGGAATTCTCTACCACAGAAGGCAGTTGAGGCCAACTTATTAAATATATTCAAGAAGGAGTTAGATATATTTCTTAAGGCTAAAGGGATCAAGGGATATGGGGAGAAAGCAGGGACAGGGTACTGAATTTGGATGATCAGCCATGATCTCATTAAATGGCGGAACAGGCTCGAGGGGCCGAATGGGCTACTCCTGCTCCTATCTTCTATGTTTCTATGTTTTTTGTGTCTTCCTCCGTGAGGACAGAAACAAAGTATTTATTTAATTTCGCTGCCATTTTCTCAATCCCCATTATAAATTCTCCCGTGTCTGACTGTTAAGGACCTACATTTACCTTCGCCAGTCTTTTCCTTTTCACATACCTATAGAAGCTTTTACAATCCATTTTTAAATTTTTCACCAGTTTGAGCTCATATTGCATTTTCCCTTCTTTATATATTTCTTGGTCTCCCTTTGCTGATTTCTAAAAAGATCCCAATCCTCAGGCTGACCGCTTTTTCTGGCAACTTTATAAGCTTCCTCTTTTGACTTAATACTAGCTTTAATTTCTTTTGTTAGCCATGGTTGGATCACTTTTCCTTTTGGGTTTTTATGCCCTAGAGGAATATATGTTTGTTGCAAACTATGCAATATTTCCTTGAATGTTAGCCATTGTATGTCCACCTTCATACCTTTTAGTGTACTCTCCCAATCTACCATGGCCAACTTGTCCCTCATACCCTTGTAGTTTCCTTTGTTTAGATTGAAGACCTTAGTTTCAGATTGGAATACATCACTCTCAAACTTAATGGCCCAGTAATTCCGGGCCCAACGCGTGAGTACGGACGGGGTACTCACGCGTGGGCCCAATGGAACTGCCGGTTTTCAGCATGCCCTTGGTTCAGAGGATGAACGCGTGCGCGTAGGAGTCTGCGCGTGCGCGCTGAAATTCCTTTTCTTCCACAGGTTTGCGCGTGTGTAAGGGCCTCTCCTTTTTACGAATGTAAAAAGGAGACGTAAGGACTTCATTCTTTAAGGTAAGTGGTCTATTACTTAAAATTATAACATTTTTTCCACATCTTTATTGTTTTTAAGGACTTTACAGTAAGGTAAGTGTAGTTTTAGACCCGATTTAAAAAAAAATTATTCTTTTCAAAAATTTGATTAATTGTTTAAAATAGTGTTTTAAAGTTATTTATAGTTTATTTAATTATTGGGATGTTTTTTAAAATTTTATTTAAAGTTAAACTAGTCTTTTGGGCGCCCGTACTTTTCATGAGTTTGACAGTTCTTACTATCAAACTCATGAATGAAGTTTCCCCTCCCCTGATTGGCTGCACAGTGCTCACCTGATCCCAGCCGGCACATCGAACTAACTACGCCGCTGGATCAGGTAAGCACATCGCGCCGACATCTGAACCGGGCCAGTGACAGGATTCCAAGCAGGCCCAGGCTTCAGATGTCGGTGCACCGGGTGAGTGCACATTGGGGGCTTGCACGCGCGGCAAGCCCCCGATCCTAATTTCTGGGCCAATGTAAAATTCAATCATATTGTGGTCACTTGTCCCTAAAGGCCCCTTTACCACAAGATTATTGATTAGCCCTTAGTACCAGATCCAGAAAAGCCTGTTCCCTGGTTGGTTCCTCCACATACTGATCCAGGAAACCATCTCGCATGCGTTCCAAGAATTCGTCCTCCACACCATTAGTGGTAATTTGATTTGCCCATTCAATATGTAGATTAAAGTCCCCCATAATTACCGTATTGCCCTTGTTACATGCACTTCTAATTTCTTGATTGATACTGTGCCCTACATTACCATTACTGTTTGGTGACCTATACACAACTCCCACCAATGTTTTCCACCCTTTGCTGTTTCTTAGCTCCACCCAAACTGATTCCAGTTCTACATCACGATCTGCCGAGCCAAGATCTTTTATCTCTACCGTACCGATCTCATCCCTTATTAACAGCGCTACGCCACCTCCTTTTCCTTTTTGTCTGTCCTTCCTAAATGTTGAGTACCCTGGAACATTCAGTTCCCAGCTTTGGTTACCCTGCAAACATGTCCCTGTAATGGCAATTACATCATACCCATTTACTTCTATTAGTGCCATAAGTAGGATCTTTTCAGCCCTTTAAGGTGCTGCTGTAGGCCCAGATCAGTTTATGGCCCAGATCAGTTTATGGCCCAGATCAGTTTATGGCCCAGATCAGTTTATGGCCCAGATCAGTTTATGCCCCACCGATTTTCCACCCTCCCCAAAGGGTGAGCTGCCTCTACACAGCTGACAGCTCCCCTGTTCTATTTAATTGAGGCTTGACCACGAAAATTGATTGGGCCTCCCGCCAAAGTAATTATAAGATACAAAAATGAGCCCCATTGTCTCCCTCAATGTATTCCCTCCCATCTTCACAAAAGAAGAGAAGCTAGTTAAGTCCTTCCGCTCAGGGGGCGGGGGAGGGAAAAGAGAGAGGACCAAGGACTTCTTAGTGTGTCCTCCAGAAAGCAGTTGAAGTCTCTCCTGTCTAAGCCTAGGTGTTAATATCTAGCATGTAATGTCAGGCCTTTCCTGAAATAGATGCAACTGTGGGGGGTAAGGAGCGTAACAACAACAAAAATGTGCATTTATATAGCGCCTTTTAATGTAGTAAAACATCCCAGAGCATTATCAACAAAACTTGACACCGATCCAGGAGACAAGGAGATATTAGGGATGCTCAAGAGGCCAGAATTAGAGAAGCGCAGGTATCTTGGAGGGTTGTGGGGCTGGAGGAGATTAGAGAGATAGGGAGGGGGCGAGGCCTTGGACGGATTTGAAAACAAGGATGAGAATTTAAAATTTGAGGCGTTGGCAGACCGGGAGCCAATGTAGGTCAGCAAGCACAGGAGGTGATGGATGAACGTAACTTGGTTTCGAGTTCGGATCCGGACAGCTGAGAAAGGATACGTGTATAAGAGGAAAGCTTTCTGGCAAATACAGCGAGAGAGAAGACTGTGGATAGTAGGATGCCTCTGGGCAAATTGCTTAACTCAAAGAGGATGATGTAGAAAGGGTTTGAGGTGGTACATAGACTTCTGAGCAACCCACCAAATATCCCTGGAGACGCCACCCCTTTCCATGAATTTCATGATACAGAACTTTAAAGTGGAGTCATCCCAACAGCATGGTTTGCCTTGAGTAATATGAACATAAAGTGCATAAAAAAATGATACCCTGGGGAAGAGAGATTCATCTTTTATTAGCTCAGAAATAAATATGGCCTGAAAAAAGAATTTTAGAAAAATATTCACAGGTGAGGGCAATTCCAAAGAAAACATGGGAAAACAGATACACAGCACTGAAGGTAGAATGGTTCCTGGGGACACACTGCAGGAAAGAAATTAATCACAACATTCTACCACTCAGTAATGAACCAAACATGTCCAAGATGTCTTGGGGTGTAGACCTGGATTCAGAGATAGACTCAATCCGATTGAATGCCTGTAAAATGCTCAGAGAGTGATTTGTAATGCTTGCCTCCAGCTTATTCATCAGAGTGGTTAACTCCCATCTGAGAGAGACAAGTTGCAATTATTAAACAACTATAGACAAATGTAGGCAGTTGTTGTCGGTTGTAGTGCTGGAGCAGGTTACAGAGATAGGGAGGCAGCTCAATGGGACGATATCCTTAGCGTTGGGAAAAAAAACAATTGAATGATTTGTTGAGAAGAATTGACCACGGTGTTGCCACTTCCCACTGCAGCTGTAAACATTGCATTGTTTTGCTTGGTAATCACCTCTGATTTATGCCAGACCAAACAAGTGGCAAAAAAAAAACCCTGCCCTCAAGAACTCTCGTTACTAGTCACAATGGGCAACACCCATGTCAACCAGTGATGGAGTATTGTAGAACCTCTTTAGCAAGAAGCCGAGAAACCCATCTCTTGGACCTGCACTCAGTACAGCTCAAAGCTTTGCAGACTTGATGAGGAAGCCCTGTGGCAGAGTGTACGCTGTACAACACTGAAGAGATACGGCTGAGTTTCTTTCGTCCTCAATAAGATATGACTGAGCAAATGCTAGCGCTGATGCTAAGCAATTCATTTCTTTTTTGTGCCGGGAATGCAAGAGCTGGTGGAGTCGCTGCTCAGCATTTAATGGAAATCAAAGAAATCCTCTCAGAAAACCATCGATGAAGCATGACGCTCTTATTTCCTGCACCTGTGGAACTCTCTTCTCATGGCATTGCCTGCAATCTGTAATAAAAACAGAAAATACTGGCAAACACCCAGCAGGTCAGGCACCATCTGTGGAGAGGGAAACAGGGTTAACGTTTCAGGTCTCATCGACCTGTAACGTTAACCCTGTATCTCTCTCCACAGATGCCGGCTGACCTGCCGAGTGTTTTGCAGCATTTCCTGTTTTTATTTCAAATTTCCAGCGTCCGCAGTATTTTTTTTTTGCCTGCAATCCGTGCCTTGTATGCAGAAGTTCAGATTCAGAGTTAGCTATCAATTGCTGGAGTAGGCAACAACCCATGGGACTGTGTCAGCTGTGGCTCAGTGGGTAGCACCCTCATCTCTGAGTCAGAACAGTTGTGGGTTCAAGTCCCACTCCAGAGACTTCAGCACATAAAGCTAGGCTGACACTCCGGTGCAATACTGAGGGAGTGCTACACTGTCGGAGGTGCCGTCTTTCATATGAGATGTTAAACCAAGGCCCCGTCATCTCTATCAGGTGGATGTAAAAGATCCCATGGCACTGTTTCGAAGAAGAGCAGGGGAGTTATCCCCGGTGTCCTGGCCAATATTTATCCCTCAATCAGCATAACAAAAACAGACTACCTGGTCATTATCACATTGACTGTTTGTGGGAGCTTGCTGTGCGCAAATTGGCTGCCGCATTTCCCACATTACAACAGTGACTACACTTCAAAAAGTACTTCATTGGCTGTAAAGCGCTTTGGGATGTCTGGTGGTCGTGAACTTTGCCATTGGTGCCCTGCAAAGTTTCTCCAACCTCTGTGCTTTTAGTATTCACCACCGTCAAATTTGATAACACTTATCGTGTTATCATTGGCATCATTGTCCTGAGTAGCGCCTTGTTAAGATATCTAAATATAAAGTTGTAACAGGCCCAACTAGAATGGAAAGAAGCCCCTTTCCCTTTTCTGATGCTTTTGAGTGAATGGAGAGGACCCTTCTTCACTTGCCGTAGGAACACCCTAGTGAGATGAGATACATGGCAAGGTCAAGCCTAAATAGGGAAGTTCTAAAATTAAAAAAAAAATCACTCTGTATAAAGTAAATAATTGTCAAACGATAAGGGAGTCAAGGGTTATGGGGAGCGGGCAGGGAAGTGGAGTTGAGGCCAAGATCGGATCAGCCATGATCTTATTGAATGGCGGAGCAGGCTCGAGGGGCCGAATGGCCTACTCCTGCTCCTACGTCTTATGTTCTTATAGGGACAGGTATAAGAAACAGCTCAGAATAACTGAAGCCATTACAGGAAACTCTTGTTTAAACGACACCTAAATATCCGGAATTCTCTATTAACTGGCAAAATTCATACTCCGAAAACAACACCTCAATAACTGGAAATGTTGCAGAGTCCGAGTCCGAGTCTCCCGCGGTGGCCGAGGTAGTCAGTGGGGGTAGTTCTCCAAACTGCCACTACTCGGCTTCTTGGCGCTGTTGGAAGTCCGAACACCTCAATACAGGAAACTTTCTGATATCCGGCACTGACGGGACCGAGCTGGTGCCGTACCATCAAAAGTGCCGGACATACCAGCGTTAATGTTGAAACATACGGAACTGAAAAGCTCCGTGTGAATCAACAAACCCTGTTGCTTAGCAACAGCTTCAAAACAGTTGGCTGCAGCTGCAAGCGTCTCTAGCTGAAGCTGTTGCTATAGCTACAGACCTTGCAGTGCCTGACTGGGGAAAAAAAAAGCAACGAGAACTAAAAAAACTTATAGAAAACGGCTCCTGATTTTTGCCGTTAGATCGAGTATTCCGGACATATAGCCTCCGGATAAACCAAAGTTTCCTGCAACAGGAGTCTGACTGTTTGTTAAAAATAGCCTCAGTTGATAACCCTCTCCGTCATCCGGAATTTTTAATCAACCGGCACCATCCCGGTCCTATCGGTGCCGGATACCAAAGAGTTTCCTGTATTAGAAAAGCTAAAAAGACATCAGAAAAAAAAAATAGTACAGCAGTGATAGTAAAGCTTTTTTCAGTTATGTCAGAAGCCAGACAACAAGGAACAGATCTCCTTTGAGCGATTTAGAAGGGCTGGTTAGATGTGAGAGATTCAGGATGAAGGGAATAGATACTTTGCATTGGCTTTCTGCTGTTGAAGATTATCCTAATTTGCCTGTAGTGCTGGATAGGCGTGCTGCTAAATTGATTCAGTAGCAGTGGCTGCAGATATGGTCTTAGCTTGGATTAAGATACTCAAGGTCGATTGGGCTGCAGGACCTGATACCATTTACTCCAGAGTACTGAAGGAAATGGGAGATGTATTGTATAAACTACCGGCTGATGTATGTTCAATAGCCCTTTGAGGTCTGGGCTAGTTCCAGCGGATAGGAAGAAGGTTCACGTGGAAGCAATGCTTAAAAAGAAGGGGAAGAAATCGGACCCTGGGAATTATAGGCCTGTTAGTTTCTTTTTGGGTGCAGGTGTGCTACTGGAAGGCATTATCCGGATTTTTGCGGTAGGAATAACGTTGAGGCTAACAGCGCTCACCATTAATATGGAGTCAATCGGACAGCAGCTTCCAGCATCCGCACATGCGCAGTTAAACGGGAGTTAAACGCGGAAATCAGGAAGTTGCTGTCTGAGTTGCCCTGCACCGCCATAAACTGCGCTATGCTGGCACCTCGTCGATAGATCCAGCATTAAAATACATGAAGGGCATAAAGTTGTGGTACTTACCCACTGGATACCCATTAAACACGCCAGAAAAAGTTAGGGCTTGACCATTCAGGAGTAAGTGAATTTTTAACAGCATGATCAATCTTAATTACTGCCAAACAATCTCTCTCGTACTGACAATTTAACGTTTACAAGTGTGGAGTCTCATTCCTTCAGAATTTAATTATTGTTGGTGATTTAAAAATTTTTTAAAACGAAATTAAATTTTTTTTTTTACTTTTTCTTTCTGTCGCTTTTATCTCTCTCTCTTAATCCCATCTTTCTTTCCCTCTCTTTATTTTGCTTTCTGTACATGATTTTACATTGAATTAAATAATCTAATTTATACCTTCCTGGTTTAGACTCCGCGGCTGGAATTTTGCTGACGCTCAGAGGGAGGGTTCGGAGGCGGGTCTGCTGTCCAAATAGAAAAGATTGACAGTGGGTTGGGATCCCGCTGTCAATCCGCTTCCATGTCAGTTTCCCAAGTGCTGGGTCTGTCTGCACTTTACAGACCCAACACCAAGCGGCGGGGGAGCCACTTGACATAGTTAAGAGCTTGTTAAAAGATACTTAAACAGCATTTTACCATGGAATTGCCATTTTTCCAGCTTTTTGACGAGTTTCATGGTGCTCGGAGATCACGTCAGTTAAGTAGGTCGGGTTTGCAATGACTCTCCATTGCTCTGAATAGGTGACAGCTGCAAAAGTGGTACAAAAGCTACCATTTCACAGCTGTTCAATTTCCAATGTTAGAAGCTGGAGCCTTCAGGATTTGGAATACACTTTTCAGCTTTATGCAGTTTGGAAGTGTTTGGAGTAAACTCTATCCACTGTCACCTCCTTGGAGCAACCTCTCTCACCATTGACAGATCGTCTCTGTCATCTCAATTTCAGCTGCCATCGACTCCAGCAGCACCGGTACCCTTGGAAAAATCTCACCTTGGTCCTCAGAATCCCACCACGATCAGCTCCAACATAAATCACATTGTTCTAAACTTTATTATGTTTATGTTAATGTATTACAAGCCAAATGAATGTTGAATGTTTAAATGTCTTAATCTAAATGTACACTCTCGGGAGCCGCAAGCCTACATTTCGTTGTACTGCACTTGTGCACTAACAATGACAATAAAGTTGATTATTATTATTATTATAACATCACCTGATGTTGCACAGGACACAGGGCATCAGCACCCGACCACATTGCTGCCTGGGAGACCAGGGATGGCCTCACCATGGCCAGATTTACTTCACTTGACGCTGTACACCCTGGTTGCCACATGATGTGCCAGGTTGGCACCACCCCACACCAGCACCATAAAGCATCCCTACAATGCCCAAGCCATTCCTTTCACAATCATCACCATTGCGGGGGGTAACGCTATGTCTCACCATTCACTGCAACTCACTAAACCACTTCCAAAGGTGCACACAAACCTGTCCAAGAATGCAAAGTGTGGAAAATAAAGATTTCAATGTTTGACACCACATTAACAGAAATTTTACATGCACAATTGCAAAAACACCCAAATGTCTACCCTTGTGTGTTGTTAGTTGGTATGATTGGACAAGGATGAGGGTGAGTGTGAGGAGTGGCGAGTGAGATGGGGATGTGATGATGTAGATAGAGAGAGAGGGATGGGTTGAGGTGCAAGGTAAGTTGGTGTGAGTAAGGATGTGCAGGAGTAGGGTAGGGAAGGCAGAGTATTGGGGATGTGATGAGTGGCATAGCAGGATGAGGTTGAATGTGGCTTGGCAGTAATGTTTCGTGATCTACTGAGATCATTGAAAGGTTTACGCTTCTG
The DNA here is from genome assembly GCF_052327205.1 of Somniosus microcephalus. NCBI lineage: Eukaryota > Metazoa > Chordata > Chondrichthyes > Squaliformes > Somniosidae > Somniosus > Somniosus microcephalus. Next base: position 90,932,324 of record NC_141002.1, on the reverse strand, counting down.
CAGCCTGGTCCTCCTGACGACATCCCTGCTTGTGCCCTCCTGTGCAATGTGCAACCAGGCTGCGTTGGTGTCCTGGGGAGGTCACTTCTGCCCATTGGGAGGGAAGAAAACCTCCCTGCGTGCTGTGGGAGAGCCTGGGTGCAGCCGTGCAACTTTGTGCAGTGCTTCTCAGTGTTTGCAGCATCTCAATGCTGCAGAACACTGACAGCACAACTGTCAAAATGAATGTGGACATGGCTCCTTTAAGGATACCTGTGTGGTAAACCACTGTTTGTTATTGTTGTTGTTGTTGTTGTTGTTGTTGCACACTGTTGTGCCTATGCATGCCTCAGCTGACTCCGCCCCTGGCTCCACCCACATGCCTGGGTATAAAGGTGACTGCTCTGCAGCCCCCTGCCCTTTTGGATACCAGGCAACCACAAGAGGCATGCTCTGTTCTTTGCTAATAAAAGCCTATTAATGAACTCTCTGTCTTTTATGAGGAATTGATAGCGCATCAATTTTATTAGCAAAACAAAATGTCGGGTCCAAATGCTGAACAGCAGGAGCTGCATCAACCGACGGCGCCAAACGCTGAGCAGCAGGCGCTGCTGCGAGCCCTCAGACCAACATGCCTGGACCTAGACCCCCAAGAAGCGGGTTCGGCTACCAAATTCGCACAATGGCTGCGTTGCTTCGAGGCTTACCTGGAAGCCTCAACTGTGACCCTAGACGAAAACAAGCTGAAAATCCTGGCCTCAAAGGTGAGCCACCAAGTTGAGACACTAATCCAGGACGCGACGACCTACGCGGCGGCTATCGATCTGCTTAAAGGGCAGTACGCACGCCCGGTAAATACGGTCTATGCCAGGCACCTCTTAAGATCCCGCAGACAGCAGCCCGGGGAATCGGTGGAGGCTTTCCTACGGGCACTACGGATACTCGGCCGAGGCTGCGATTGCAAAGAAGTATCAGCCGCAGCACACACGGAGGGACTGATCCGAGATGCTTTCGTTGCGGGTCTAAGGTCCGACTACTCCCGGCAGAGACTGTTGGAGAAGGGAGAAATAGACCTGAAAAAGGCAGTGTCCCTCGCGCTCTCGCTCGACGCGGCCCACAGGAATATGGACGCTTTCTCCCCTAACCGCTCCGCACCGTGGACGCCGCAACCTTGGGTCATGGGACCGCCACCTCCAACTGCTGCAGCGATGTCCAAGGCACAGAAATGTTATTTTTGTGGCCAGGCAAAACACCCCAGAGCACGCTGCCCGGCGAGAAACGCTACCTGCTCCGGCTGTGGGAAGAAAGGACACTATGTCAGCGCCTGCAAAGGTAAAACCGCTAACGCCAGCTGCGTCGCGTGCGAACCGTGGGGGCAGCCATCTTGTCCTCCATCTTGGGCTCCCCCAGCCGCGTGGGGATCGAGATCATGGGCGCCGCCATTTTGTCCGCCATCTTGGACGCCTTCAACTTCAATCACGGGGGACCCGGACTCAACCACCGCCTCATCTGACGTCCACATCGACTCACTTGACCATACGCTGGCCTCCGTGACGCTGGACCAATCTCTCCCTCATCAACTGTCCAGGTCCATGATGGACATTATGGTAAATGGCCGCGCCACTACCTGCCTTTTTGACAGCGGGAGCACGGAGAGCTTTATCCACCCCGACACGGTGCGCAATTACTCTCTCCCGGTCCTGCCGACGCGCCATCGGATCTCTATGGCTTCCAAAGCCCAGTCAGCGGACGTCGGTGGCTACTGTGTAGTGACCCTTTCAGTACGGGGCACAGAATACAACAATTTTAAACTTCTGGTCCTGCCCCATCTCTGCGCTGCCGTTCTACTGGGGTTGGATTTTCAGTGCCACCTTAAAAGTGTCACATTAGCATACGACGGACCCCTCCCCCCACTCACAGTCTGCAGCCAGCAGCTTTTAAATTGCCCACCGCGCACCATTTGCAGCCTCTCCACCCTTAAAGTCTCCCCCCCCTCCTTGTTCGCTAACCTCACCCGCGACTGTAAGCCCATCGCTACCAAAAGCAGACGTTACAGTGCCGGGGATAGGAGCTTCATTAAATCCGAGGTAGCGAGACTCCTGAAGGAAGGGATTATTGAGAGTAGCACCAGCCCATGGCGAGCACAAGTGGTGGTAGTGAAGACTGGCGAAAAACAGCGCCTAGTTATTGACTACAGCCAGACGATCAATCGCTACACTCAATTGGATGCATACCCACTCCCCCGCATATCTGACATGGTCAATCAGATAGCACAATACCGGGTGTTCTCGACGATTGATCTGAAGTCGGCATACCACCAGCTCCCCATCAGGGCTGAGGACCGCCAGTATACAGCTTTTGAAGCTGACGGTCATCTCTACCACTTCCTCAGAGTTCCCTTCGGCGTCACCAACGGGGTTTCAGTCTTCCAACGGGAGATGGACCGGATGGTTGACCAGAACGCGCTCCAGGCCACTTTCCCCTATCTAGACAACGTCACCATCTGCGGCCACGACCAGCAGGACCATGATGTTAACCTAGAGAAATTCCTCCGTACGGCCCAGCGGCTGAATCTAACATACAACAAGGACAAATGTATGTTTCGTACCACGCGCCTTGCCATTCTTGGCTGCGTAGTGGAGAACGGAGTCATCGGCCCCGACCCCGACAGAATGCGCCCCCTTATGGAGCTCCCCCTCCCCCACTGCCAAAAAGCACTGAAGAGATGCCTAGGGTTTTTCTCTTACTATGCTCAGTGGGTGCCCAACTATGCGGACAAAGCCAGACCCCTCATTAAGTCCGCCTCCTTCCCCCTGACAGCAGAGGCATGTGCAGCCTTCACTCTCATAAAAAGAGATATTGCAAAGGCCACAATGCACGCAGTGGATGAGTCCATCCCTTTCCAAGTGGAGAGCGACGCATCTGACTTTGCCCTAGCTGCAACCCTTAACCAGGCGGGGAGACCCGTGGCCTTTTTCTCAAGGGCCCTCCAGGGCCCCTGTGGTGTATGTAACCTGTTCCACCTTAAGAGAACTTAAGCCTGGTCCACCTTAAGAAAGGTACTACTTTCTTTGGCTGCTGTATACGTAATACCGGTGGTGACCACACCGGTATATAAGCACAGTGTAATAATATTGTATTCAGTATAGTCCGACCTCCAACCAGTAAAGACCTGTTGAATTTACTCTTGTCGTCTGTGTAGTAATTCTCACTATAACACACAGACTTAACAGTGGTGACGAGTCCGATTCTTACCCTGCTGCAGTAATTTCCACGGCGACTTCGTCCACAGACAGGACGTCGAAGAGAGGTTTCCACCCTCATCACCTACGGGAAGACACGTCGAGCGGCAGGCATCGAGCAACCGGAGTGCAGAAGACATCCTGACCTCGAAGCCTCCATCAGCGACTGTCAGCTTCTTCTACTACCTCGTGGTGGGTAAGCCGGGCAGCGACGCGACAGAAAGTCAACCGCGTTGGCTGTACAGACGGGGCTGGGAAGACGGAGGAATAAGGGCGGTGAGGTCGATCGCGACCAGAGATAAGGGCCGGGCCGCTTTCGAGCGAGAGGCGCAGCGCGGGACATCGATCGCGACCGGAGATAAGGGCCGCATTCGGGCTAAAGGTGCAGCGTCTGGGGAAACTGAAGGCGCGAGAGCCGCGGTGAAGCGGAGACAGCATCGGGGGACGGGTGAAGACCGCCAAGCGCGGGAAAACCGCCATTTTGTGGGCGGAGGACGACGGCAAGAGCGGGAAGCCGCCATCTTAGATAACATTAAAAATACGATAAATTGCTACGATGCCTAAACATGGGAACATTAATGCCTTCGACAGTGATATAGAAGACTGGGCTATGTATGTAGAATGCATACAAAACTATTGTAAGGCAAATAAAATTCCTGAGGCAGATAAAGCACTAACATTACTAAACTTAATGGGTGCGAAGACATACGGGCAATTGAAACACCTGTTATCACCAGATGAACCGGCGGATAAGACGTTCGAACAGATTGTTACTGTCCTAAAAAATCATCTTAACCCCACGCCGCTGATGCTAGCGGAACGATTTAAATTTTACGATAGAAGACAGCTGCAAAATGAAAGCAATGCTGAATATTTGATGGAATTACGTAAGCTAGCAAAATATTGTCAGTTTGGAACGGGACTGACAGAGGCACTTCGAGATAGATTTGTGTGTGGTTTATTTAAACAGGATACACAAAGGCGACTGCTCGAGGAGAATGAGCTGTCTCTCGAGAAGGCGGTCACTATGGCAGCAGCACACGAGGCCGCAGCGAGAGGCACGGCAGTAATACAGCTACGGCCACCGGAACTCGGTACAAACAAATTGGGTTTGAGTTCTGTCAAATGTTATCGTTGTGGAAAGACAACGAACGATCAGAACCAGTGTTGGTTTAAAAACCAAGAATGCAGAACGTGTGGCAGGCTTGGCCACATAGCTAAAGTATGCCGGTCAGGAAAGAAGACCAGCAACAAAAAGTCACTGCAAGGAAAATATGCAAAGGTACACAAGGTGACAAAGAACAGTTTGACCGAACAGAAGTCAGATTCAGACGCTAGCAGTAATGAACTGGATAGCTTAAGAATACACAACGTTGGTAAGGATACAGACCTCCAGACAATTTGGGTCACTCTTAAGATAGCAGGAGTCCAAGTAAAAATGGAATTGGACACTGGATCGGCATTGACGGTCATGAATAAGAAAGATTACAGAAGGTTATTTCAACATATTCCCTTAAAGGATACGGAGATTATATTGAAAACGTACACGGGGCAAAGAGTGTACCCCATCGGAAAAATAGAGGTAGAAGTGGTCCACAAGGGCGAAGGAAGCCAAGTAATGGACTTATATGTGCTACATGAAGGAGGTCCACCACTACTAGGACGGGAGTGGATTAGGAAAATGAATATGGACTGGCACTCCTTGAAAGCACTAACGGTAGATTCCGGGGAAACAGCTGTCAAACCTAAACGATTGTCCAGAATATTGGATGAGGCTAAAGAGGTGTTCCAGCCGGGACTGGGAACACTGAGAGGAATTACGGCAAACATCAAGATTGATGAACATGCACAACCAAAATTTTTTAAAGCCAGACCGGTACCCTATGCAATACGACCTGCGGTTGAAGCGGAGCTGGAAGCACTAGAACGTTCAGGTGCACTGTCTAAAGTAGATTGGAGTGAGTGGGCTACGCCCATTGTTCCCGTTATGAAACGTCCTGCGAACAATAAGCCAGGAGATCCAGGGAAGGTTCGCATCTGTGGAGATTTCAAAATCACCGTTAATCCGGTGCTTCACACGGTGCAGTATCCGCTTCCACGGATTGAGGATATTTTTGCTTCACTGTCTGGCGGGAAACACTTCACCAAGATAGACCTGGCACAGGTGTACTTGCAGATGGAGGTTGAAGAAGAGTCACACCAATACCTCACGATCAACACGCATCAAGGGTTGTACCGGTACAATAGGCTGGTTTTTGGAGTGGCATCGGCTCCAGCAATTTGGCAGAGGGCCATGGAGCAGGTATTACAGGGAATTCCAGGCACACAATGTTACCTGGACGACATTCTGATCACAGGTGATGGTGATGAACAGCATCTCGCTAACTTGGAACTGGTGCTCAACAGACTGAAAGAGTATGGACTTAGAGTAAATCGGCAGAAATGTGAGTTCTTCCAGAAGCGGATCTCGTACTGTGGTCATGTCATTGACTGGGAGGGGCTTCATAAGTCTCCTGACAAGATAGCGGCAGTTGTAAAGGCTCCCGCTCCGGAGAATGTCTCTCAGTTGAGGTCGTTTCTAGGATTAATTAACTATTACCATAAATTTCTGCCAAATCTATCCACGGTGCTGCATCCGTTGAACGCTCTTTTACAGAAAGGGGTACCATGGGACTGGGGCGAAAACTGTAAGAAGGCATTTCGCAAAAGCAAAGAATTGATCACCTCAGAGGAAGTGTTGGCTCACTTCAACCCGACACTGCCTATTTGGTTGGCTTGTGATGGTTCTCCATATGGTATTGGGGCAGTACTCTCACATAAATTGCCAAATGGCACGGAAAGGCCAGTCGCGTTTGCATCCAGATCATTGACCTCCGCTGAGCGCAACTATGCGCAGATCGATAGGGAGGCCCTTAGCCTTGTATGGGGAGTGAAGAAGTTTAATCATTACCTACAGGGCCAAAAATTCACACTTCTGACGGACCATCAACCGTTGGTGTCCATTTTTAACCCTAAGAAGGGTGTTTCGGTGATGACAGCACAGCGTCTCCAGAGATGGTCTCTTTTCTTAGGGGCACATCAATATCAGATAGAATTCAAAGGTACGAAACAGCATGGCAATGCTGATGGCCTGTCGCGCCTGCCACTACCTGAAGATGAAGACACGACAGAAGTTGACCCTGTTGAGTTATTTCATTCGACCATTATCGAGTATTTACCTGTCGCCAACGCAAGTATTGAAAGAGAAACCAGGAACGACCCGACACTGTCCAGAGTCTACGAGGTGACAGTGAAAGGATGGCCAACACGGGGTGATCCTCTGTTACCGGCATTCTCGGCAAGGCGAGACCAGCTGTCCGTCTGCCATGGTACTTTGATGTACGGGACAAGAGTGATTATTCCTCCCAAGTTAAGGGAAAGAGTTTTAAAAGAACTACATGAAGGTCATCTGGGGGGAGTTAAAATGAAAAGTCTTGCTAGGGCTTACGTATGGTGGCCGGGTATTGACCAACAGATTGAGGAGTTAATGAAAAGCTGCGCTGGGTGTCAACAAGTGCAAAATGCACCTCCGATAGCACCGCTACACCCATGGGAATGGCCTTCAGCCCCATGGCAACGCGTACACATTGACTTTGCTGGTCCATTCATGGACTCCATGTTCCTAATCGCGGTGGACGCACATTCCAAATGGCCAGAAGTCATCAAGATGAATACCACTACTTCAGAAAAGACAATTGCGGTGTTAAGAACAATATTCGCAAGGAACGGATTGCCAGAACAGATCTGTTCGGACAACGGACCACAGTTTGTATCGGAAGAATTCCAACAATTCTGAAAGAAGAATGGAGTTAAACATTATACCTCTGCCCCATATCATCCGGCGACAAACGGGTTGGCTGAAAGATTTGTCCAGACATTCAAAAAGGCTATTAAGGCCATGAATGATGATCAGATTCCACTGCAACACAAGGTCGATAAGTTCCTGATGTCATATAGAAACGCCGATCATGCCGTGACTAACCAAAGTCCTGCTATGATGTTTTATAACAGGAGGTTGCGGTCCAAGTTGGACTTGTTAAAACCAAATGTGCGGAGGGAAGTGGAAAACAAACAGTTTCGGCATATTAACAGCAAGACCACTCGAACTTTCGACGTAGGACAACCAGTGATGGCAAGGGGCTATGGAAACGAAAAATGGCAGTCCGGAACAATCCGGGCCAGACAAGGACCTCTGATGTACACCGTAGATATTGGTCATAATGTGATAAGGCGTCATGCGGATCAACTGGTAGAGTCGAGAGCAAGGGTCGAACCCATGGTTGTGACAGAGACAGCTGTGGAAGACGTTCATGAACCTGAAGCATCTACCTCGGCCGAGAATGTATTTGATGATGATGACACCCAATACATTGGCAACCAACTAGAGGAGGCACCTCAACAACAAGAATCAGAGACCACTGAAAGGCGTTATCCAAGCCGAATCAGAAAGCCTCCTGAGAGACTGAACCTTTGAACTGTTATACCTGAAGTTATATATGTATATATATTATGTTTATTTGGGGATATGACTGTTAAGCTAAAAAGGGAGGATTGTGGTGTATGTAACCTGTTCCACCTTAAGAGAACTTAAGCCTGGTCCACCTTAAGAAAGGTACTACTTTCTTTGGCTGCTGTATACGTAATACCGGTGGTGACCCCACCAGTATATAAGCACAGTGTAATAATATTGTATTCAGTATAGTCCGACCTCCAACCAGTAAAGACCTGTTGAATTTACTCTTGTGGTCTGTGTAGTAATTCTCACTATAACACACAGACTTAACAGCCCCGAGATTCGACACTCCTCTGTCGAAAAGGAGGCCCAGGCCATTGTGGAAGCTGTGCGACATTGGAGGCATTACCTGGCTGGAAAACGATTTACCCTGCTCACTGACCAGCGTTCAGTAGCTTTTATGTTTAATAATAAGCAGAGGGGCAAAATCAAGAATGACAAGATCTTGAGGTGGAGAATCGAACTCTCCACCTACAATTACGATATCTTGTACCGGCCCGGGAAACTCAATGAGCCCCCAGATGCCCTATCACGTGGTACATGCGCCAACGCGCAGGTTGATAGACTGAAGACCCTCCACAATGACCTCTGCCACCCGGGCGTCACCAGGTTTTTCCACTTCATCAAATCCCGTAACGTGCCCTACTCCATCGAGGAGGTCAGGACCTTGACCAGGAACTACCAAATCTGTGCCGAGTGCAAACCGCATTTTTATAGGCCAGACAGAGCGAGCCTGATCAAAGCCACGCGCCCCTTCGAGCGGCTGAGCGGCGATTTTAAAGGGCCCCTCCCCTCCTCTGACCGCAATGTGTACTTCCTCAATATAATTGACGAGTACTCCCGTTTCCCGTTTGCCATCCCTTGCTCAGACATGACCAGTACCACGGTCATTAAATGTCTGAATGACCTCTTCGCCTTGTTCGGTTTCCCTAGCTATATTCATAGCGACAGGGGCTCATCCTTTATGCGCGACGAACTTCGTCAGTACCTGCTCGCGAGAGGTATTGCTACAAGCAGGACCACCAGCTACAACCCCTGGGGGAATGGCCAGGTGGAAAGAGAGAATGCGACGGTCTGGAAGGCAGTCCTTTTAAACTTGAAATCTAAGGGCCTTCCGACCTCTCGCTGGCAGGAGGTCCTCCCTGCGGTGCTCCATTCCATTCGGTCACTGCTCTGTACAGCCACCAATGCCACCCCTCATGAGAGAATGTTCTCCTTCCCCAGAAAGTCCACATCGGGGATCTCGTTACCGACATGGCTGACTTCTCCAGGACCCGTCCTACTGCGGAAGCACGTGAGGTCCCATAAGACGGACCCCCTGGTCGAGAGGGTGAGCCTCCTCCACGCCAACCCTCAGTATGCTTACGTGGTGTACCCGGACGGGCGGGAGGACACAGTCTCCATACGAGACCTCGCACCTTCGGGTGCTCCCGAAACACTCCCTTCGCCACCCACCACTACCCACGCCTACCCCCAGTATGCTTACGTAGCGTACCCGGACGGGCGGGAGGACACAGTCTCCACACGAGACCTCGCACCTTCAGGTGCCCCTGAGACACCACCATTGCCACCCACCACTACCCACACCCCGACCCCTGTAGATGGCATGCCGCAGCCCCAGGACCCGCCATTGACTACACAACCTCTCAACGAGACGCCAGGTTCGGCGTTGGATGCTGCACCATCACCGCCGCTGCTACGACGATCAGGACGGCATACAAGGCCACCTGATAGACTTAATTACACGAACTTTTAGTTTACACGAACTTTTAGTTTACACGAACTTTTAGTACACTTCACCCCGCCGGACTCAATTTTAAACAAGGGGTGAATGTGGTAAACCACTGTTTGTTATTGTTGTTGTTGTTGTTGTTGCACACTGTTGTGCCTATGCATGCCTCAGCTGACTCCGTCCCTGGCTCCACCCACATGCCCGGGTATAAAGGTGACTGCTCTGCAGCCCCCTGCCCTTTTGGATACCAGGCAACCACGAGAGGCATGCTCTGTTCTTTGCTAATAAAAGCCTATTAATTAACTCTCTGTCTTTTATGAGGAATTGATAGCGCATCAACCTGTTTCCTTTTAATTGGCTGGGAACCCCACAGGGCGGGCTTAACAAGCTCAAACAGGGGGGAAATCCTTTTCACAGCGTGAGATGGAGCCGGGAGCGGGGTCGCAACCCGCCACCTACCTCGGCCGGCACTGAGCCCGCCTCGGTAGGCGTAATCGTGGCCCGCGTGGCTCAGTGTGGATTCTTCAATCTGATTGGTTGAAGAGACACACTGTTGCTTGGCCTGCTCACACACGCCCCAGATTCCCCTGTAGAGGGCGCCGTGCTGAAAAGGGTCTCTAATAACCGTAGGTTGCTGCTCAAAAGCCCATAAAAGGTCTGTGGCCAGCTGTAGGCATAATGAATGGTGAACGCTGTTGACCTCAAAATCCGGGCCAATGTGATTTATGTTCACTTGGAAAATTTGGCAGTTTTTGGAGAATTCTAGTATGGCTTCAAGAAATGGAAGTCCTACCTCACGAATCTAATTGAGTTCTTTGAGGAGCGATGAAATTAGAGCATAATGGCAGTCCAGTAGATGTCGCATACCTTGCTTTCCAGAAAGCCTTCCATGAAGTGTGCGCCGACGGCTCTTGGAAAAGATTACATCATATGGGAATAGGCGGCCACATCTTATGCTGGGTAGGTAACTGATTGCAATTTTGTAGGCAGCTGGGACTAGATGGGGCCAGGTCATGAGTGGAGTCCCACAGGGCTCTGTGTTGGGACCATTTTTAATTCATCATCTTCATGAATGATTCGGATGAGAGCATTATTGGAACCATTCACAAATTTGCAGATGACACAAAAATGTGAACAAGGTTAGGATTTAGATCAAGTCGATAGGTTGCAAGCTGATTCAGATAAGTTAGGGGAATGGAACCATGTGCAGCAGACGTCCTTCATTGTGGATAAATACAGCGCTTTACATTTGGATTTGAGAAACTCCAGGCTTGTGTATATTATGCAGCTCATAGTGAATACAGATCACAGATGGACCTAGGGTTCACCGCTGATGAAGGTCCACAAGCAATGTAACAAGATCATTGGGAAGGCAAATAAGGTTTTGGATTATATTGCCAGGACAACACAATATAAAAGCAAGAACAAACTGGGCTGTAGAAGGCTTTGGTATGACCGCACTTGGAGTGTTGTGTCCACTTCTGGTCCCCACACATGGTGGGAGATTGTGAAGACCTGGAGAAGACACAGAAGATAATCAAAATGATAATTGGATCAGCCGTGATCTTATTGAATGGCAGAGCAGGCTCGAGAGCCCGATTGGCCGACTCCTGCTCCTGTTTCTTACGTTCTTATGTTCTTATAACCAATGTTAGGGCTGTTAGTTATCAGGATAAGCTCAAGAAATTGGGGCTATTATCATTGGAGAAACAAAGGGTAAGAATGGATATAATTGAGCTTTTAGAAACGGTGAAGGGATTAGATCTGTCCATTTGGATTGAATATTTCAGATGGTTAGAAATGATAGTACTAGGGGAATGAGCATTAGATATTGAGTTAGGTTAGATGTTTAGAAGCTATTGCCCTTTTGAACAGATTACAGAACTATGTGGTGAGTAAGGATTCCCTGCATCATTCAAAAGGGAGTTGGACAAGATCCTGAGAGAGGAGGAAATTTCCCAGTTCGAGAAGCTGAGTTGGTTTATTGCCATCTCCTGGACCTTTGCTTGATTGATAGTCGGACAGAAATTTACCATGTTTTTCCAAACTGTGCCTCATTTTTTGTTGTTGCCTTTCTCAGGAGATTGCCTGACTGGAGGGGGGGTGAGTTAGCAGTGAACATTGCTGCATCATGTCTGAATAGGGCAGGGCTTGATGGACCGAATGGCCTTTCCCTGTCCTTTTCGTATGTTCACATGTGATCCATTGTTGGAGGTGCTATAACTGAACTTCATGGGGGCAATTTTAATTTTTGGCGACAGTGTAAAATGGGCGTTATCGAATGGAAACCAAAAATAGGGCGAGGTGTCTAATGGGTGGTGACGTAAGAAAACTACGAGGCACTTGGTCTAAGAGTTAAACAAAGCTTTAATCAACTGTTTTATAACATGGAGGTCTAGTTGTGTCCTTCACCAGTTCCTGTTAAGAATGTCCTGCGCAAGCTGGGCCCGTGCCTGAGTATTTATACTCTCCCTGGACATAAGAACATAAGAAATAGGAGCAGGAGTAGGCCAATCGGCCCCTCGAGCCTGCTCCGCCATTCAATAAGATCATGGCTGATCTGATCCTAACCGTCAATCTACTATCACAGAACCATCTCCTGAATCTAACAGAATTAGACACACGAAATAGGAGCAGGATCAGGCTACACGGCCCCTGGGCCCGCTCCGCTACCCACAGGGCCATGTCCGATCCGAACCTAGACTCATGTCCAAATTCCTGCCCGCTCCCCGTAACCCTTAATTCCCTTTACTTCTAGGAAACTGTCTATTTCTGTTTTAAATTTATGTAATGATGTAGCTTCTACAGCTTTTTGGGGCAGCATATTCCATGGACCTACCACCCTCTGAGTGAAGTAGTTCCTCCTCATCTCAGTTTTGAAAGAGCAGCCCCTTATTCTAAGACTATGCCCCCTAGTTCTAGTTTCACCCATCATCGGGAACATCCTCCCCGCATCCACCCGATCCAACCCCTTCACAATCTTATATGTTTCAATAAGATCGCCTCTCATTCTTCTGAACTCCAATGAGTAGAGTCCCAATCTACTCAACCTCTCCTCATATGTCCATCCCCTCATCCCTGGGATTAACCGAGTGAACCTTCTTTGTACTGACTCGAGAGCAAGTATGTCTTTTCTTAAGTATGGACACCAAAACTGTATGCAGTATTCCAGGTGCGGTCTCACCAATACCTTGTACAACTGAAGCAATACCTCCCTATTTTTATATTCTATCCCCCTAGCAATGAAAGCCAACATTCCATTGGCCTTCTTAATCACTTGCTGCACCTGCATACTAACCTTTTGAGTTTCGTGCACCAGGATCCCTAGATCCCTTTGTACTTCAGTACTTTCCAGTTTCTTGCCATTAAGATAATAACTTGCTCTACGATTTTTCCTGCCAAAGTGCATAACCTCACACTTTCCAGTATTGTATTCCATCTGCCAAATCTCTGCCCACTTACTTAGCCTGTCTATGTCCCCTTGCAGGTTTTTTATGTTCTCCTCACTCACTACTTTCCCTCCCATCTTAGTATCATCTGCAAACTTTGATATGTTACACTCGGTCCCCTCCTCCAAATCATTAATATAGATTGTAAAGAGTTGGGGACCCAGCACTGACCCCTGCGGAACACCACTAGTTACTGATTGCCAGTCTGAGAATGAACCATTTATCCCAACTCTCTGCCTTCTGTTAGATAGCCAATCCTCTATCCATGCCAGAATATTACCCCCAATCCCGTGATTTTTTATCTTAAGCAATAATCTTTTGTGTGGCACCTTGTCAAATGCCTTTTGGAAGTCTAAATACACTACGTCCACTGGTTCCCCTTTATCCACCCTATATGTTACTTCCTCAAAGAACTCCAGCAAATTTGTCAAACATGACTTCCCCTTTATAAAACCATGCTGACTCTGTCCTATTAAATTATGATTATCCAAATGTCCTGTTACTGTCTCCTTAATAATGGACTCCAAAATTTTACCTACCACAGATGTTAGGCTAACCGGTCTATAGTTTCCAGCCTTCTGTCTACTGCCCTTTTTAAATAAGGGTGTTACATTAGCAGTTTTCCAGTCTGCCGTGACCTTTGCTGAGTCCAGGGAGTTTTGGAAAATTATTACTAATGCATCCACAATCCCTACCGCCACTTCCCTCAAGACCCTAGGATGTAAGCCATCAGGTCCAGGTGATTTATCCGCCTTGAGTCCCATTACTTTACCGAGTACCACTTCCTTAGTGATTTTGATTGTGTTTAGCTCCTCCCCCCCTTTAGCCCCCTGTTTGTCCAGTGTTGGGATATTCTTAGTGTCTTCTACTGTAAAGACTGATACAAAATATTCATTCAGTGTTTTTGCCATCTCCATATTTCCCACCATTAATTTCCCGGTCTCATCCTCTAAGGGACCAACATTTACTTTAGCCACCCTTTTTCTTTTTATATAACTATAAAAACTCTTACTATCTGTTTTTATATTTTTTGCTAATTTACTTTCATAACCTATCTTCCCTTTCTTAATCAATCTTTTTGTTATATTTTGCTGTCTTTTAAAGTTTTCCCAATCCTCTATCCTCCCACTAGATTTGGCTACCTTATATGTCCTTGTTTTTAGTCAATACTATCCTTAATTTCTTTACTTAGCCACGGATGGCTGTCTTTTCTTTTACACCCTTTTCTTCTCAGTGGAATATATATTTTTTGGAAGTTGTAAAATAATTCCTTAAATGTACACCACTGATCATGTATCGTCTTACCCTTTAATCTATTTTCCCAATCCACTCTACTCAATTCCACTCTCATACCTTCATAGTCTCCTTTATTCAAGCTTAGCACGCTTGTTTGAGATCCAACCTTCTCACCCTCTAATTGAATATGGAATTCAACCATGTTATGGTCACTCATTCCAAGGGGATCCTTTACTAGGACATTTTTAATTAATCCTGTCTCGTTACACAGGACCAGATCTAAGGTTGCTTGCCCCCTGGTCGGTTCAGTTACATACTGCTCAAGAAACCCATCCCTAATACGCTCAAGAAACCCATCCCTAATACACTCAATGAACTCATCCTCAAGGCAGCCCTGCCCAATTTGATTTGTCCAATTAATATGATAGTTAAAATCCCCCATAATTATAGATGTTCCCTTATTACAAGCCTCAACTATTTCCTGATTGATACTCCGTCCAACAGAGTTGCAACTGTTCGGAGGCCTATAGACTACGCCCACTAGTGTTTTTTTCCCCTTATTATTCCTTATCTCCACCCAAACTGTTTCATTATCCTGATCTTTTGACCGAATATCATTTCTCTGTATTACAGTGATTCCTTCCTTTATTAACATAGCCACCCCACCTCCCCTTCCTTCCTGCCTGTCCTTCCTGACAGCGCCACCTGCAGGCCGCTCAGTATTATTTCATAAGTCTTTCTTTCATGAATGACTGATTCATGTCAGGTGGATGATCCAATATCGCCAAAAGTTACCCTCCCCTCCCCCATGACATTTACATCAATGTCCTAGACAGTCAAAGGGCTCCAAACCAATAAATCCCTAGGGACGAATGGTATATACCTGAGGGTGCTAATTATTGCTTATGGCTAGGGATAAAATCTAAAATGTAATGTTGGCCACCATGAGAAAATCAATGAATAGAAGGAAGATTCCACTGGATTGGAATTGAGCCAACCTGGCATCTATTTCCAAAACTGATGACAAAACAAATGTCTCCCCATCCACCAGGATCTCAACAACATCCCTCACCACCGCTTAAAGCCCCACAAGCCCTTTTGGACCCATGCGCCTAACATAGAAACATAGAAGATAGGAGCAGGAGTAGGCCATTCGGCCCCTCGAGCCTGCTCCGCCATTCAATGAGATCATGGCTGATCATCCAAATTCAGTACCTTGTCCCTGCCTTCTCCCTTGATCCCTTTAGCTTTAAGAAATAACCTTCGACAATGCGACTTCCAACCCTGATGATGCTTGGAAAACCAAATGGAGATCACACGAACTCACAAACACCTCGTGAAAGACCCGACGCAGAAGATCCCTGGCTTCGATCTTCGAAGCAAAGCTTATGGGCGACCCTAAACCCCATCCGCACAAACCATGGCAGATGCGGATACTTGATGCACAAATGGAAAATTGAAAGTTCTCCAGTGCGCGACTGTGGTCACCCAGAACAACTCAATGCCCGATTCACAAATACGAAGGAGGCATCACAGCGACACACTCTGCCACTCCCTGACGCAATTATCTGGCTTAACCACCTTAGTTATAGTTGTTGCTCTACATCTACATCAGCCATATGAAGTGTGCTGAAGATGCTCTGACTAGGCCACACGTTCAGTACTGCATTCAGCTTTCGTCGCTGAGGTATAAGGGAAACTTCCATGTGTTGGAACATGTGCAGAGAAGGACCACGAGGGTGACCTATAGTGTCAGAGGACTGAGTCTTGAAAGGAGGCAACTGAGAAGCAACCTTAGAGGTATTGACACCCAATAGCATATATCTTAGAAGTGTGTAAAATATCAAGTGGGATGAAAAAGGTTAATGTGGGCCAGTATTACAAGTTCAGTTGACTAAGACGCCCAATTCAGTATAGTCACCTTCACACAGAACCTGAATCTAAACTAGAGTACAAGGAGATAGGGAGAGAGAGATGGGGCTTGTTAAAAGTGGCATTGACTGGGGAGCCTGACCACACCTCATGCAGTACGGGGGATTCTGGCTGTAGTTACAGGGTGAATATCAGTGGGTTATCGGACTACTACTAGTTACAGGTATGATATGGAAAATGTTGATGTACAGAGGGACCTGGGTGACCTTGTACACCAGTCACTGAAAGCAAGCATGCAGGTGCAGCAAGCAGTTAGGAAGGCAAATGGTATGTTTGCCTTCATTGCAAGAGGATTTGAGTACAGGAGCAAGGAGGTCTTACTACAGTTATACAGGGCCTTGGAGAGACCACACCTGGAGTACTGTGTGCAGTTTTGGTCTCTTTACCTAAGAAAGGTTATACTTGCCATAGAGGGAGTGCAGTGAAGGTTCACCAGACTGATTCCTGGGATGGCAGGACTGTCGTATGAGGAGAGATTGGGTCGACTGGGCCTGTATTCACTAGAGTTTAAAACAATGAGAGGGGATCTCATTGAAACGTATAAAATTCTGACAGGGCTAGACAGGGAGGATGTTTCCCCTGGCTGGGGGGTCTAGAACGAGGGGTCAGAGTCTCAGGATACGGGGATAGGATATTTAGGACTGAGATGAGGAGACATTTCTTCACTCAGAGGGTGGTGAACCTGTGGAATTCTCTACCACAGAAGGCTATGGAGGCCAAGTCACTGAATATATTTAAGAAGGAGATAGATAGATTTCTAGACACAAAAGGCATCAAGGGGTATGGGGCGAGAGCGGAAATATGGTATTGAGATAGAGGATCAGCCATGATCGTATTGAATGGCGGAGCAGGCTCGAAGGGCCGAATGGCCTCCTCCTGCTCCTATTTTTCTATGTTTCTATATCGGGCCTTACACCCATTACTACCAGTTACATATAGACTATCAATGAGTTATTGCATTACTGGTAGTTATGAGGGTTACTGAGTGTTATCAGTATTACTTTTAGTTATCGGTGCAGTTTCATAGAAACATAGAAGATAGGAGCAGGAGTAGGCCATTCAGCCCCTCGATCCTGCTCTGCCATTCAATGCGATCATGGCTGATCATCCAAGTTCAGTACCCTGTCCCTGCTTTCTCCCCATACCCCTTGACTCCTTTAGCCTTAAAAATATATCCAACTCCTTCTTGAATATATTTAATGAATTGGCCTCTACTGCCTTCTGTGGTAGAGAATCCTTGTTTCAGTGAGTTAATATTAGTTACTGGCCGAATCAAAGTTCTGCCCACCTCTGGTTTCCTCCCCAGCGAATCCCTCCCCCCGGTCTTTGGTTTCCCCTCTTCCCCAGCTCCTGGTTTTTGGAACTTCTCGCACGACAATTGCTGGCACGAAACCACGAGCAAAGATACTCAACTACCGGGGACCCAAATTTTGTAAGATAAATGCACATTTTTGCAGATGTCAGGTGATCAGACTTCCAGGAATACCGCCAGCCAGAGATGGGCAAGCCTATCTTCATGCGAAGAAAGTATAGTGTCGTGGAGGCAACAACTCGGGAATCATTCAAGAAGCAGTTGGATGCTGTGATGGGAGAACATCGTCTTCTATGGAAGGATGGGCTTAATGGCCTCCCTCATCTCTATTCATTTCTGTGATCACTATTACTAGGCTTATTGATGTAGTGGGGGATCCTTGTGCATGAAACACAAAAAGTTAGTATGCAGGTACAGCAAGTAATCAAAAGGCAAATGGAATGTTGGCCTTTATTTCAAGGGGTTGGCGCGTAAAAGCAGGGAAGTCCTGCAACAACTGTACAGGGTATTGGTGAGACCACACCTTGAGTACTGCGTACAGTTTTGGTCGCCTTATTTAAAGAAGGATATACTTGCATTAGAAGCAGTTCAGAGACGATTCACTAGGTTAATTCCAGAGATGAGGGGGTTGACTTATGAGGAAAGGTTGAGCAGGTTGGGCCTATACTCATTGGAATTTAGAAGAATGAGAGGTGATCTTATTGAAACATAAGATACGGAGGGAGCTCGACAAGGTAGATGCAGAGAGGATGTTTTCCCTCGTGGGGAAATCTAGAATTCGGGGACACAGTTTTAGAATAAAGGGTCGCCCTTTTAGAACTGAGATGAGGAGGAATTTCTTCTCTCAGAGGGTCGTAAATCTGTGGAATTCTCTGCCCCAGAGAGCTGTGGAGGCTGGGTCATTAAATACATTTAAGGTGGAGATAGACAGATTTTTGCAAGATAAGGGAGTGAAGGGTCATGGGGAGCGGGCGGGGAAGTGGCTTTGAGTCCAAGATCAGCCATGATCTTATTGAATGGCGGAGTTGCCACTAGAAAGGAGGTAATTAGAAGACAAGTGTGAAAAGGACCCTGGCTCAGGGACGAGTAGGATAAAAGGAGATAAAAGAGGCCCTTAAACTAAAACCGCAATAGAACACTGGTTAGAGTCGAAACTAAAGACTATGAGACATTAAACTAAATTACTTTGAATGTTAGTTCATTGTGATGCATAACCAAATATGTCTATTACAAAGTATTACATAATATTTACAGCACAGAATCGGACCATTCGACCCAACAGGTCCGTGCCGGTGTTTATGCTCCACACGAGCCTCCTCCCACCCCTCTTCATCTAACCCCAGCAACATATCCTTCTATTCCTTTCTCCCTCGCGTGCTTATCTAGCTTCCCCTTAAATGCATCTATACTATTCGCCTCAACCACTCCCTGTGGTAGTGAGTTCCACATTCTCACCACTCTCTGGGTAAAGAAGTTTCTCCTGAATTCACCGTTGGATTTATTACTGATCATCTGATATTTATGGCCCCTGGTTCTGGTCTCGCCCGCAAGTGGAAACATCTTCTCTACGTTTACCCGATCGAACCCTTTCATAATCTTAAAGGCCTCTATCAGGTCACCCCTCAGTCTTCTCTTTTCTAGTGAAAAGAGCCCCAGCTTGTTCAATCTTTCCCGAAAGGTATAACCTCTCAGTTCTGGTATCATTCTAGTAAATCTTTTTTGCAACTCCTCCAGTGCCTCTATGTCCTTTTTCTAATATGGTGACCAGAACTGTTCACCGTAACTCCAAGTGTGGCCTAACCAAGTTTAACATCACTTCTCTGCTCTTCATTTGTATCCCTCTAGAAATTAACCCCAGTGTTTTTTTTTTACAACCTTATTAACCAGCTTCGCTACTTTTAGTGATTTGTGTATCTGTACCCCTAGACCCTCTACCCCATTTAGCCACTTATTTTCCACGGAGTATGTGGCCTCCTTATCCTTCCTTCTAAAATGTACCACCTCCCACTTACCTATATTGAAGTTCATTTGCCAATCACACGCCCATTCTGCAAGTTTATTACGGTCTTCCTGTATTTTGTCGCAGTCCTCCTCTGTATTAACTGCACCCCCCAATTTGGTGTCATCCACACATTTTGAAATTGCACTTCCGATTCCCGAGTCCAGATTGTTTAAGTAAATAGTGAACAGTCTCAGCACCGATCCTTGTGGAACACCACACAATCTGAGTCATTACCTTTAACCCCTACTCTCTCTTTTCTGTTTTGTAGCCAGCTTACTATCCATTTTGCTACATGTCCCCTGGCTCCACATGTTCTGATCCTAGTCATGAGTCTACTATGTGGTAACTCACCCAAGGCTTTTTGGAAATCCAAATATATTATGTCTACTGAATTACCCTTACTGTTACTTCTTCAAAGAATTCAGTAAGGTTGGGCAAGCATGACCTTCCCTTTTGAAATTCATGCTGACTATTCTTTATTATATTTTCAGTTTCTAGCCGTTTTTCTATTACATCTTTGAGTAAGAATTCCATTATCTTTCCTATCACCGACGTTAAGCTAACTGGTCTATAGTTCCCTGGATTGTTCTAGCTCCCCTTTTATACATGGGAATCGCATTAGCTGTCCAGCAGTCCTCTGGCACTATTCCCTTATCTAACAATTTTTTATTTATATGTAATAGTGTCTACATGCACTGTAACATCTTCCGTTCTTCAATAATTTTTTTTTTATAATTGCTTCCACCTCTACTAAGCATTTGCTAAAGCCCAGTGAATAAGAAATCAATGGAGGAGAAAAATACAGCCTGTGATTGAATTGTAAACTGACCAACCACACTTATACATGCTCAAAAATTATCCCATTGGTCTAACTCGCCCCAACACATCCACTGTACTGGTTACATCTGAAATAAAGCCAGTGAAAGAGAAATATTAGAAAATAAATGGCTCAAAAGCAACAAAAATAAAAGTGCTCGTTGGGGAGAGGAGAAGAAGCTGTTACCATTAAAGAACGAACTTGCATTTCTATAGCTCCTTTCACGACCTCAGAACCTCCCAAAGCGCTTTACAGCCAATGAAGTACTTTTTTTGAAGTGTGGTCACTGTTGTAATGCAGGAAACGCGGCAGCTAATTTGCGCACAGCAAGCTCCCACAAACAGCAATGTGACAATGACCAAATAATCTGTTTTTAGGTGTTGGTTGAGGGATAAATATTGGCCCCAGGACACTGGGGAGAACTCCCCCTGCTCTTCTTCGAAATAGCACCACAGGAATCTGCTGCATTCTGAGAGAGCAGACGGGGCCTCAGTTTAATGTCTCGTCTGAAAAACGGCACCTCTGACAGAGCAGCACTCCCTCAGTACTGCACTGGAGTGTCAGCCTAGCTTTTGTGCTCAAGTCTCTGGAGTGGGGACTTGAACCCACAACCTTCTGACTCAGAGGCGAGAGTGCTGCCCACTGGGCCACGGCTGACAGTTCTCAGTTTCATATTAACGTAATGATTGAATGGATGGTAGATTTTGTCAGCAATAATGACTTTCTAGCTCTCATTTTAACCTAATTCGTTTTACACCCCACCCGATTTTGTTCTCCATTGAAGTTAATGGTGTGTAAAACCGTGCAGAGTGTTAAATAATGTCCAATCTAATCCCACCTTTTTTTCCACCAGGCGGGTTAGGTTCAAATCAGGGCTAATGTCCCAAATCAGGTCTGTTAAATAGAAGCTGTACTGTATGCATTTTTCCATCGGCACCCTGAATTTATCAGTCCAGCATCATGACAGTCATTGCCTTGCCAGCAACATCCTTTCAAGAAATATCCTAGTTTATAAAGTTCTTTCATTGAGCGTCAGCCATACTTCAAGTGATCAAAGGAACTGAAGTCCAAAGGGGAAAAGTTCGGTTGATTTGCGCCTCCTAAGAGGGCGCTAACGGGGCGCAAAGCAACTAGCGCCCGAGTGCGGCGCCACCAACGCCTCCTGCGAAATTCAGCGTGAGGTTAGTGGCGGCAGTAACCGTTAGCGCCCCGTGGCGCTGCGCCGCCAGTGATGACATCATTGCCGTGTGCAGCGCCTTGCTCGCGCCCCTGCTGCGATCTTCGGTCGCGACTCCTGACTTACCGCCGGACGCTATGTCCGATAGGGCCAGGGGGGCCTACCTGCGGCCGGGGCGGCGCAAATTAAAGGGGAGGTGCTGGAGTCCCCCGTTACTGTCCCCAGCCTTCTGTGCAGCCCCTTTGCGGAGTGCTGGCTGCTCTCCGCGAGCCCGGCACTTCTCTTGAGTGCCGGGCTCTTTTGCAGGCACTCTGATCCCTGGTGGCCCAGCTGGGCCCTGGGTCATGCTGCGCAAGGCCCCTCTCCTTTAATAAGGAGAGGAAAGCCTGCAGTACCTCGGCGCGACATGCCGCAGAGCGTGGCGCTGCTGCACGTAGCGCCGTGATATTCATTCACTCCCGAGAGGGAGGCGGGGCGTTTCCAGTAGCGCTCCGCCTCCTTCTTGGGGTGCTACCAGTGAATTTCAGGCACAGGGGGCACGTCAGCGAAGTTAGCACCCCAAAGGGGGCGCGACCCAATTCCCCCCCCGCAAATATTCCTAACTGATGGCCGTAGAAATCTTGCTGTCATGGCATTTGGAGATGGATCTGTCCAAGTCTCCTAATTGCTGGTTTAGGACCTTGACCAGCTGGACCTGGAATAAGTGAAGGCAACAGAGGGAAGATATTCGCCTTTAATGTGCTTGCTCTGCCTCATAGTAACTTGGGCGGATTGCTCCATCTTTTTAGGTGGTTGAGTATTGAGTTTAGGGGGAGGGACGACTGTACTCTTCCACAAACAATGCAATCGAAAACATGTATTTGCATGGAAGGTCTTGAAGGAACTTAATTGAAAAGAGATCCAGGTCTAGCCATCAACTTATTTGGAAAACTAATTGCATATTAAGAGCCAGCTGTGTCCAATTTTGCAGCTTTATTCTTTTAAACTGGAAATTACTGGCAAACCTAATCTAAGTGTTAAATTAATTCTTCAAATGACTCTTCATTTATGAAGATTGTAGATTCAGTCGTTTTAATTCAGGAATCTGTAACATATGCAGAGGTCAGTAAAGCGGATGTTATGAAAAACCGTAAGGAATTAACGGGGTAATTGCATTCTGTTAAGGGAGCATGGGTCAGAGTTGGGGGATACATTGCTGCAACCCATTCTTTGGCCCACTCTCCCTTTGAGCAGGGGGGACAGGGGCGGTTAGATTTTGACTTTGTGCAATTTGACTTTGACTTCAATGGAAATAAAAATGGGGGGAGAGATGTAAAACGGGCTGCCAATTTGCTATGACTCATTTTACACTACCGCACAAAGCCAAGATCTACCCCAGGATCCCAGGATTACCCACTAAAAGTCAGCAGGACACTTGCAGCAGGTGTGCCACACCCTCAAACCCTCAAGAAAATGAAGGAGGAAATAGCTGAAGCTCTTTTTTAAAATATTTTTGAAAGCACCGTTAATATAGTTGCTGCATCCAAGAACTTGACTACGGCAAAAGTTATCCTGACATTTAAATGAGAATTAAGACATGGATCAGGGAATTATAAAAATTATGTTAAAAATGGTCAAAAACATTTCATGGGATGCAACCAATGTTAAGAACATCGAGGTAGTCAGAATGGATTTAGAAGCAATACGTTTTGTCTCAAATCCACTGGAATGCTAGGAGGATGCAACGGAATTAATGGTCTAGGCTATCCAGTGGATATTATTGATTTCAATTTTCAACAGGGATTTGATAAAAGTTCTCCATGTAAGGCTTTCAAACAAGATTAAGGCTCGTGGAATTAATGGGTTAGCTGCCTGGATTGAAAACAGGCTTGGAAATAGAAAGCAGAAGATGATGATAAATAGAAAAGGCTCTGCCTGGGGGAAGCAGTGAAGAGGAAGGTTCCACAGGGATCTGTTCTGCGTCCCCTGTTGTTTACACTAGCGATGAATGATCTGCAGGTGGAGTAATTAATTAATGTTGGTGAATGTGGATTATATGTAAGCAGCTTGAAGTACCCAAATGCAGGTTTATTGATTATGTGATTCATAAGCAATCCATAACCTTGTATATACAGTAACTTCTCACTATAACAATATATGGTGTGACGTACTCTTTTCATGCTTCCTATTTCACAGAGAAATGCTATAAAACATCCCTTGTGTAAAATACTGCACCGAAAAAGCTGTTGTTTTATCTCTCTTGTTGCTTATACCAAGGAGAAGTCAGAGGCTGTATTTCCAAATTCTCACAAGAGCCTTTGCTGACGTCGACACTGCACCCAGCTCTCACACTGACCAGCGGGTAATTGCCCATTTGGTACACCAGATGGTGCTGATGAAGGAATCTACATCTAAACAAGCTGTCAACTGCTTCAGCTTAGCAATTCATCTTGGGACATTCTTCCTATTTTGTTTTTTTTATTTGAATTAGCCATTGCCCTTTTTAAAAGTTAGACATGACTCGGCCAAATCACTTTGCCTGGCACAAACTACTGCCCGCTATTGAAATACATCACACGCTCTTAGCTGAAAATGAATTAAAAACCATGTGAAGCAAACAATAAATCACAAGATAACAAAATCTTATTGGCGAGGTCGTCTTTTAACCATCCTTCTGGACTTTATCACAATTAGAAATATAGAAACACAGAAGATAGGAGCAGGAGTAGGCTATTCGGCCCCTCGAGCCTGCTCCGCCATTCAATGAGATCATGGCTGATCATCCAAATTCAGTACCCTGTCCCTGCCTTCTCTCCACATCTCTTGATCCCTTTAGCCTTAAGAAATATATCCAACTCCTTCTTGAATATATTTAATGAATTGGCCTCCACTGCCTTCTGTGGTAGAGAATTCCACAGGTTCACCACTCTCTGGGTGAAGAAATTCCTCCTCATCTCTTCCTAAATGGCTTACCCCTTATCCTTAGACTGTGACCCCTGGTTCTGGACTCCCCCGCCATCGGGAACATCCTTCCTGCATCCAGTCTGTCCAGTCCTGTTAGAATTTTATAAGTTTCAATGAGATCCCCTCTCATTCTTCTAAATTCCCTGTGATCTTGATTCATCATCAGTTCTGAAACAGGTATCCTGTGCCCTCTACACTTGTTCCTTGCTTTCACCTTGCTGTGTATATACTCGATGGGACGGACAGCGCGTGACCTCAGTTTACTCCTCACCAATTGCTCATGTGGGCGATTTTGGGGTTCTGCAGCACCACACGGAGTCTCAGTTTTGAGATGCAAGATCGGGCCACGGTTCAACATCTCATCCGAAAGACGGCACCTCCGACAGTGCAGCACCCCCTCAGCACTGCACTGAAGGGTCAGCCTAGATTACGCGCTCAAGTCTCTGGAGCGCGACTTGAATCCACAACCTTTTGACTTGGAGGCGAGAGTGCTAACCACTGAGCCACAGCTGACACCTTACGTAATTCTTACTGTCGTTTTCAAATGGAATGGTAGCGCCAATTAGACCCAAGGTTGGTTCTACCAATGACTTCATCTATTACATACGTCATACTTTTAGTTCCATGAGTTGGGCAAAGTGGTTGACACTCATGAGAGAAAAAGACACAAGTGAGTTCCAGTCAGCCCGATGGTATAAATAAAATTGAATTTCAGGAGGGCACAATGCGTATTGAGTTTAGCACAATCACTGAGGCTAATGGAACTTCAAAATTTGATGTCAGGTTTTTGTTCGGTTTTTGACAGCTGGGCAAATCGAGAGAACCTTTGTGAATCACCAAATCTTGATGACGCAACGAGTGTGGGAAATGAAGAAAAATGCTTGCAGTTTCCAGTCCACGTAACAAATATAATAAATATTTAATTGCACGGAAAAAATGGCACTTTATATCTGCAGGCCATGTGCATTCTGCATAAGTTAACTTGCGCTATGATGAAAGTGCAAAAGTGCAATTATTTCATGTCCTACAGCTAAGAGTTACATGAACCATGAATATTTCCCACATTTTTATACTGACACATTTTAAACCGAGCTCCAGCCATATATAATATATATATTAGCATGATTTTATAGCTGACATGGAAAATTTATAAAGAAAATGAATAATTATGTTTTGGGCTGGATTTTGAAATGCTGAGCAATGGAGGACTCGGCCCTGACAGGATAGAGTCAGGTTCACAACTGCAGGCGAGCTGCCAGAAGGCAGCTTGCTTTTTAATAGGCTGCTCATTGTATTGTGTGGGTATTTGTTAAGAGAGCAAAAAATAATGCTTCAGGTGAAAAACCAAGACCAGAGGCAGGTCAATGTATCACCCATAAATGCAATATGTGGCTTATTTGTCATGCAGGAGAGTTAAACAAAAATAGCAGATTAAAAAACAGACTTTTTAACAAAGGCAATAAAGTGAGCCAGGAGCCATGTTGGCGCCAGTTTACTGTAGCAGGGAATGGCAGAAAGTGGGCTCATAAGAACAGGAGAAATAGGAGTAGGAGTCGGCCATTCGGCCCTTCGAGCCTGCTCCGCCACTCAATAAGATCATGGCTGATCCTCTATCTCAATACCATATTTCTGCTCTCTCCCCATACCCCTTGATGCATTTTGTGTCTAGAAATCTATCTATCTCCTTCTTAAATATATTCAGTGACTTGGCCACCACAGCTTTCTGTGGTAGAGAATTCCACAGGTTCACCACCCTCTGAGCGAAGAAATTTCTCCTCATCTCAGTCCTAAATGTCCTACCCCGTTTCCTGAGACTGTGACCCCTCGTTCTAGACCCCTCCGCCAGGGAAAACATCCTCCCTGCATCCAGTCTGTCTAGCCCTGTAAGAATTTTATACGTTTCAATGAGATCCCCTCTCATTCTTCTAAACTCTAGTGAATACAGGCCTAGTCGACCCAATCTCTCCTCCTACAACAGTCCTGCCATCCCAGGAATCAGTCTGGTGAACCTTCGCTGCACTCCCTCTATGGCAAGTATATCCTTTCTTAGGTAAGGAGACCAAAACTGCACACAGTACTCCAGGTGTGGTCTCACCAAGGCCCTGTATAACTGTAGTAAGACATCCTTGCTCCTGTACTCAAATCCTCTTGCAATGAAGGCCAACATATCCCTTGATTCCCTTAGTATCCAAAAATCTATCGATCTCTGTCTTTAATATACTCAACGACTGAGCATCCACAGCCCTCTGGGGTAGAGAATTCCAAACTCGTGGTAGGAACCCCCTGCGCACCCCCCCACACATAAGGTGTTGTTGATCTTAGCCACATGGCTGTGGAGAAACACCAAGCAGGAAAATGCCCCAAGGGATAACATATGCAAGAGGCCTAACGCTTGTTTTAGTTGGCTGCCAACCCTCCTGGATTGCCCTGGAGTCTCCAGGGATTAAAGATACATCCGGGAGAGAAATAATGGCGTTAAAAAAGAAGAAATTGTGTGGGTTTTTTTTCATTTTCTTTAATTATTATTCATTTATTAGTTACTAGCTGGAGTGCCCGGCGGTGCCGAGGGTTTTTTGAGGGCATGTTGTTATGAAAAAAGTAGAAATAATTTTTATTATATGTATATATAAATGAGTTTGTCTGTCTGTCTGTGTGGGAAGGAGAGAGAGAGAGAGAGAGAGGGAAAGAGAGAGAGAGAGGGAAAGAGAGAGAGGGGGAAGGAGAGAGAGAGAAAGGGGGAAGGTGAGAGAGAGAGAGGGAGAGAGAGAGAGAGAGAGACTGGGGGGAGAAGAGAGAGACGGGGGAGAGAGAGATTGAGGGGGAGAGAGGGACTGGGGGGAGCGAGCGAGAGAGAGACTGGGGGGAAGGATATATATAAATGAGTTTGTCTGTCTGTCTGTCTGTGTGGGAAGGAGAGAGAGAGAGAGAGGGAAAGAGAGAGAGAGGGAAAGAGAGAGGGAAGAGGAGAGAGAGAGAGAGAGGGAAGGAGAGAGAGACAGAGAGGGAAGGAGAGAGAGAGAGAGGGGGGAAGGAGAGAGAGAGAGGGGGGAAGGAGAGAGAGAGAGAGAGAGGGAAGGAGACAGAGAGAGAGAGGGGGGAAGGAGAGAGAGAGAGAGAGAGGGGGGAAGGAGAGAGAGAGAGAGGGGGGGGAAGGAGAGAGAGAGAGAATAGAATTTAAAAAAAATTATTCGTTCCTGGGATGTGGGCATCGCTGGCAAGGCCAGCATTTATTGCCCATTCCTAATTGCCCCTTGAGAAAGTGGTGCTGAGCCGCCTTCTTGAACCGCTGCAGTCCGTGTGGTGAAGGTATTTCCACAGTGCTGTTAGTGAGGGAGTTCCAGGATTTTGACCCAGCGACGATGAAGGAACGGTCGATATATGTTCAAGTCAGGATGGTGTGTGACTTGGAGGGGAACTTGGAGGTGGTAGTGTTCCCATGCGCCTGCTGCCCTTGTCTTTCTAGGTGGTGGAGGTCGCGGGTTTATTATGATGAACATCTCCCAAGTTCTGACCAAGGTCTGTACCAGAAAATTCAACCTAACCTCTCACTCTTTAACTGCATTTTCAATAGATAAGCTCCAGCACGTTTTACTGCTCTTATCCCTGGTTTGCAGCAGTTGCAGTTCCCCGTCCTGTGGAAGCAAATTTGTTGCCTGGGGCTACGCGGCTGATTGACAGGCGAGGGCCGCGCGTGCGCACTGAACCGTCTCCGCCACCGGAGAAATGGCGGAAATTGGAGCAGCGGAAACGGACGAAAAAAATTAAAAATAATCTATTTAAAAACTTAATTAAAAAATAAACGTAACTCCTAACTACAACACCCAAAATTTTTAAAATTAAAAAAAAAAAGACAAAACCCCGAGAGAAATAAGGAGCTATTAACGGAGAGTTTATTTTTTTTTAGGAAAATACTGAAGCAAAATTTTTAAAAATCGGTAACTAAAGTGGCGAAAAATCCATTAAACGTTCACCCGCCCTCGTCCGCCTCCGAATGAAAACCGCGGCATCTTTGTCGGAAAGCGCTCCCGGGTTGAGCCTCTCGTGGCGCCGGCTTCAGACCGCCGATTGCGGCTGGGCCTGTGGCCTAGTCGAGGGGGGGAAAGCCCGAGTCCCCGGCCCGCGGCCGCAAACGGAGCCGAGCCCCGGGACCGGGCCTCAATCTCCTCTAAACCATCCACAAAAAAAAACCCTTTCAAATAGAGGAAAGAAGGCTAAAGTTATTTATTTATTCTCTCTCTCTTCACCCACCCAGCAATCCTCCTTCAACTCTCTCCCGTGTCCGTCTCTTTGTTTCGAGGCGTGGAAAAAATCCCCTGCACACACACACAAAGTGGGAAAAATAAAGCTGTTAAAATGTGAATAAAACTAAAAGCTGAGGTAAAGCGGCCGAATTAACGGCAGGCTGAAGGATTAGGCCCCGCCCACACACGCCATGAAACGCTCCCCCGTGACGCACCGCGCTTCCCCCGTAGGATTGGTCAACTATCACGTCACTCAACGCTAATGAGCGGTACGATAGGTCAACCGCTAATAAGCGGATTTTTTCCCGTTTTTTGAACGTTTTTTGTCTACTGTCCGAGCAATTTTTGTTTGAGCAAAAAGTAAATATGCCTATGACACTTCTCTAATCATAAGCCTTCTTTTGATATAACATATGTGTAGGTACGCTCTATAACTTTTGAGTGATGCACAGACAGACAGACAGACAGATCGATCCTTTTATATATATATAACTAGCTGAAGTGCCCGGCGGTGCCGAGTGTCTTTTGAGGGCATGTTGTTGTTGGAAGAGAGAGAGAGAGAGAGCGACTGGGGGGAAGAGAGAGAGCGACTGGGGGGAAGGGGGGGAAGTGGGGGGGAGAGGGGGGGAAGGGGAGGGGGGGAAGGGAGGGGAGGGGGAGGAGGGGGGAGGGAGGGGAGGGAGGGGGAGGGGTGGGGCGAGGGAGGGGGAGGGGTGGGGCGGGGGAGGGGAGGGAGGGGGGTGAGGAGGGGGGATGGGAGGGGGGAGGGGGAGGGAGGGGGATGGGGGAGGGGGAGCGGGGGGGAGGGGAGGGGGGAGGAAGGGGGAGGGGGGAGGAAGGGGGAGAGGGGAGGGAGAGGGGGGAGGGGAGGTGGAGGGGAGAGGGGGGGAGGAGGTGGGGAGGGGGGGAGTCCCCGAGCCCCGCCCCCCGATGTCCCGAGCCCCACCCTCCCGAGGCCCGATCTCACGAGGCCCGATCTCCCGAGCCCCGCGCCCCGCCCCCCGATCTCCCGAGCGCCGATCTGCCGAGGCCCGATCTCCCGAGCCCCGCCCCCCCGATCTCCCGAGGCTCGCCCCCCCCCGATCTCCCGAGGCCCGTTCTCCCGAGCCCCGCCCCCCGCCTGAGCCAGCTTCAAGAGCAGAGAGAGAGACGCCGCCGCGCAACCTACCGTGTGAGGCCCGGCCGGACTCAAGTCGCGCGCGCTGACTCCTGCCCCACCCGCCTTTACTAAGATGGCAGCGGTGGCGACGCTCGGCTCAGGCCCGCCCCCTCCAGCCTTCACAAAGATGGCGGCGATCGCTGGCCTTTTGTCGATCACGACGGGAGGCACCTAGCTCGGGCGTGGCTGGTCAACAGACGCCCAGGCTTTGAGGCCTGGAAAAACGGTGAAAGGTAGGAAAATTATAGAGGTTAGACAAAAGATTTACAAATTAATTAACTTTTTTTTAAAAACAATATGGCCTAGAAATTGAGTAGCCTTAGCGCCGCATTTGAGGCGCTAGAGGGCCTAGCGCCGGAGTTATGGCCGGTTGGGAAATTGAGTGGGGCCCTTCCGTCGGCGTTAAGCTGGTAGCGCTGCGCCAGCACCGATGACGTCATCGGTGTGCGCAGCGTCCCGGTTGCCATGCCGACGGGCCCCAGCGCCGAAATTCAGTTGCGGCCGCCTCGCCCGTGGCAGCCGCAACTAAGACTCTGGCAACCGAGTCTTCCCCGAGTTAGCGCCGGCGCATTAAGGTCGCGCGGCGGCCGGCCGCTTTCCCGTCGGCTGCCTGCCCGCACCTCCCTCCCCGGACTCCTCCACCCCCCCCCCGTGGAACAGATGCGTCTGGCCTGCAAGCCCGGCACTTGTCCGAGGTGCCGGGCTCATTTTTTCAATATTTGAACGGACAGCGGGCGGGTGCAGGCAGCTCCTCCTTAACTGAAGGAGGAGGCCTGCACTTCCCCAGCCTGCCGCACCGCATCGGGTGCCGCAGCGCCGGATTAGCGCCGCAATTCGGCACTCAGCGCCCATTGGGAGGCGATCACGCCCGCCAGTAGCGCCGGCAGCCGTCTGGGCGCGGCGCTACTGAATTTTTGGCGCGCGCAAGGGAATTAGCGCCGGCGCTAAATTTCTGGCGCTAAAGCCCTGGCGCGGCGTCAACTCAATTTCTAGGCCTATGTCTTTTAAAAGCAACTTTTTTTTTGCTGGAAATGTAGATTTGAAAAGAAACACGCAGAAAGCGGGAAAAAGAAATGAAAAGTTTGGAATCAAGATGGCGGCGACTCACCTCGGTTCAGAACAATAAGGCCCGCCCACACATGCACCGATTGGTGGACTGTCAGGTCACCGAAGCGTAGGATTGGTCAATTGTCCCGTCACTCGACTCTAGGAGGGCCCGCCCGCACGCGCCAGGAACCCGCCCCCACCACGCAGCGATTGGTCGACCGTCAGGTCGCTCGACCGTACGATTGGTCGACCTCGACGTCACTCGATGCTAATGAGCGGATAATGAGCAGAATGTTGAACGGTTTTTGGATACCGCGGGCGCAATTTTTGTCTCGCCGAAACGTAAATACGCTTATGACGGTTCTGGAATCGTAAGCTTTCTTTCGATGTAACACACGTGTAGGTACGCTCTATAACTTTCGAGTTTATACAATACAGACAGACAGATGGAATGACAGACAGATGTATCCTTTTATATATATAGATAAATAATAGATAAAAATATTGGAGATGGAATAAAAATGGCTGTCTGGCTGAGGAGAGTGGAGGCAGGAGGTCATGTGATCAAACCTCCAGGAATATGTCCAATCAGAGGTAGTGACCGTACCACCAGGGACGCTGACCCAATATAGGGTCGGACGTATTAGAGTCGAATTTGGGGCGCGGGGCATAACCCTGCAAAGTTGGTCCTTTTTTTGCCTTTGTTTTCCACCTGGACCAATTGCTACCCCAGCATCTTTATGCAGAGGCCAATGTAGGGCGCAGTATTCTACAGTGAACATTGTGAGTAAGAGTGCATTTACACAACCAAATTTCACTTTGGTGATTTTGTGCCCAAGTTGAACTTGTGTGGTATAAGCCCAGATGTAAAAGGCTGAACCTAACTCTTTCGGGGATTCCCATTCCGTTTTGTTCCAGTGCCTGCTCTGGCTCTGAATTTGACTCGCACTGAACCTATAACTGCAGCCTCAGTCTGAAGCGAAGGCTAAGCTGCAATGTAAATCCACCCTAAGTACCCTGAGGTTTACAAAACTGTGAGAGCCGGTCACAGTGCTGATATTGTTTCCACACCAATCTAATTTTGTTTGTTACACAGAAAAGAGATAAGATGCTACACATTTAGGGTAGATAGCAACTGACTGAAAAATGATTATTTGGAAATGAAAAGTATCATCCTGCACGTTGTCCTTCCACCAACCTCTTCCTCACATGTTGAAAATCAACATTTGATAAGTCATAGAATCACCGACGTTTACAGCACAGAAGGAGGCCATTCGGCCCATCATGAAGAGGATAAGTATTTGTTTAGTAAGTGAATTTCTGTACAAAATAAAGCAAGTCCCTAGTTTTATTGTTATAACACTATAAATACATATCTAGACTTTGTTGAGCAGGCACAAGGCATTGTCCCTAACAATCTCATTACAAGTACAATAAAGAACATACAGTATAATATTGGCTGGTTAGGGTTGAGCTACTTAAGCTGTTCAGGCAGATGAAATTTGCTCCAAAAAGATGTAGGTGAAATAGTAATAAAGAAAGCTTCATATATCAGGCACTCGTGCAGCATAAGAAAATACAATAAAGTTTATATTAAAGAGAGATAACGCTTTTTTTCTTCAAACAAACAGCAGTTGAAATAATAAGATTCTCCTTCATTTTGTTTCCTTCAGGAAGTTATGAAATAAGGCTGGGTGAACAAATTTCTTACAATGTTATAACTTTTTATTTTAAAGGACACTTTGATCTTTATATGTTATTGACTGCGTGGTAATATGATCCACAGTCCCACAGAGAAAAAGAATGCATTTTTCACAGCTTACGAGATGGCTATGGTTAAAAATATCGAAAAGATATTCAAAGCTCTTGATATGTTGTGACATTGCTGCAGTCATTTGGGAATAACAGGAATTGGTGTTGAAATTTGCGGATGTTACCAAATTTGGGGGTATAGCTAATAATGTGGAAGACTGCACCAAAATACAGGAAGACTTAAGCAGGCTTGCAGATTGGGCGGATAAACATAGAAACAGAAAAATATGAGCAGGAGTAGGCCATTCGGCCCTTCGAGCCTGCTCCGCCATTCAATATGATCTTGGCTGATCCTCTATCTCAATACCATATTCCCACTCTCTCCCCATACCCCTTGATGCCTTTTGCGTCTAGAAATCTATCTATCTCCTTCTTAAATATATTCAGTGACTTGGCCTCCACAGCCTTCCGTGATAGAGAATTCCACAGGTTCACCACCCTCTGAGTGAAGAAATTTCTCCTCATCTTCGTCCTAAATGTCCTACCCCGTATCCTGAGACTGTGACCCCTCGTTCTAGACCCCCCCAAGCCAGGGGAAACATCTTCCCTGCATCCAATCGGTCTAGCCCTGTCAGAATTTTATACGTTTGAATGAGATCCCCTCTCATTCTTCTAAACTCTAGTGAATACAGGCCTAGTCAACCCAATCTCTCCTCGTACGACAGTCCTGCCATCCCAGGAATCAGTCTGGTGAACCTTCGCTGCACTCCCTCTATGGCAAATATATCCTTTCTTAGGGAAGGATGGCAAATATAATTCAATATATCGAAGTGTGAGGTGGTTCATTTTGGTAGGAGGAATAATGAGACCACTTATTCCTTGAAAGGTAAGAAGCTAAATGGGGTAGCGGAGCAAAGAGATAGAAACATAGAAGATAGAAGCAGGAGTAGACCATTCGGCCCCTCGAGCCCGCTCCGCCATTTAATGAGATCATGGCTGATCATCCAAATTCAGTACCCTGTCCCTGCTTTCTCCCCATATCCCTTGATCCCTTTAGCCTCAAGAAATATATCTAACTCCTTCTTGAATATATTTAATGAATTGGCCTCAACTGCCCTGTGTGGCAGAGAATTCCACAGGTTCACCACTCTCTGGGTGAAGAAATTCCTCCTCATCTCAGTCCTAAATGGCTTATCCCTTATCCTTAGACTGTGACCCCTGGTTCTGGACTCCCCTGCCATCGGGAACGTCCTTCCTGCATCTAGTCTGTCTAGTCCTGTTAGAATTTTATAAGTTTCAATGAGATCCCCTCTCATTCTTCTAAACTCTAGCGAATATAAGCCTAATCGGCCCAATCTCTCCTCATACGTCATTCCTGCCATCCCAGGTATCAGTCTGGTGAATCTTCGCTGCACTCTCTCCGTGGCAAGAACATCCTTCCTCAGATAAGGCGACCAAAACTGCACACAATACTCAAGGTGTGGTCTCACCAAGGCTCTCTACAACTGCAGCAAGACATCCTTGCTCCTACACGCGAATCCTCTCGCTATGAAGGCCAACATACCATTTGCCTTCTTAACCGCCTGCTGCACCTGCATGCGTACCTTCAGCGACTGGTGCACAAGGACACCCAGGTCTCGTTGCACTTCCCCTTTTCCCAATCTATTGCCGTTCAGATAGTAATCTGTCTTCCTGTTTTTGCCACCGAAGTGGATAACCTCGCATTTATTCACATTGGGCAAATGCAGTATAATCACCCAACCTGTCCAAATCGTACTGGAGTTTCTCTGCATCCTGCTCACAGAACACACGCCCACCTAGCTTTGTGTCGTCTGCAAACTTGGAGATATTACATCTAGTTCCCTCGTCTAGATCATTTATATATATTGTGAATAGCTGGGGTCCTAGCACCGATCCCTGCGGTACCCCACTAGTCACTGCCTGCCACTGGTAATACAGAAACATAAATCGCTAAAAGTAGAAGCGCAAGTTGATAAGGCCAGAAAGACTGTAAACAAAATACTGGGGTTCATTTCTAGAGGAATAGAATACTGTGATATCTGAGTGGTAAGGTCAGAAACTGAGAGAAGCGAGATATTAGGAACAAACCCAACTGTTTATTTACACGGTGTAGCAGAGGAACATATCTCTTACTAGCTGGAGGCCAGGCACATTTCTTATTGCACGAGCACAAGATGGAGGATCAACCTCTGAGTCATACCCATAATGCAATGCCACATTACCGTATTAACTGGTGTACCAGGACATTGAATACATGACCCCTTACCTTAAATACTGGTGAATGTGAACCCTTAATATTTGGCTCTACCTGGTGGATAACTTAAACATTACATCCCAGATTACTATAAATACAAAAGCAGGGAAGTTATGTTAAATTTATATAGAACCTTGGTTAGACCACACTATATGCAGTTCTGGTCTCCATATTACAGAAAGCGTGTTGGTGCACTAGAGAAAGTGCAGA
The DNA here is from genome assembly GCF_052327205.1 of Somniosus microcephalus. Taxonomy (NCBI): domain Eukaryota; kingdom Metazoa; phylum Chordata; class Chondrichthyes; order Squaliformes; family Somniosidae; genus Somniosus; species Somniosus microcephalus. The sequence continues at coordinate 90,897,267 of NC_141002.1, read as the reverse complement.
AACGATTTACAAGAATGTTACCAGAATTGAGAGGATGCAACTATTAGGGAAGGTTGAGCAGGTTGGGGCTCTTTTCTCTGGAAAAGCGAAGATTAAGAGGAGACCTGATAGAGGTCTTTTAAAATTATGAAGGGGTTCGATAGGGTGGATGTAGGGAAACTATTTCCACTTGTGGGTGAGGCCGGAACAAGGGGGCATAAATGTAAGATAACCACCAACAGATCAAAAAAAGAATTTAGGAGGAATTTCTTTACACAGAGGGTGGTGAGAATGTGGAACTCGCTGCCACGTGCCGTGGCTGAAGCAGCTAGCATCGATGCATTTAAGGGAAGACTTGATGCACACATGAGGGAGAAGGGAATAGAGGGATATGGGGACAGGGTGGGAAGAGATAATTAGAATGGGAGGAGGCCGGTGTGGAGAATGAACACCGGCACAGACCTGTTAGGCAGAATGGCCTATTTTTGTGCCGTAGATTCTAGGTAATTCTACGCAAATTCTAATGGCCTTGAGTTTATAACACACGAGTTCTGTGAAGGGTATCTGATGATGCCTATGAACCACAGGAATTAAGCTCAAATTTACTGACATCTATGTTTGAATGCATAAAATACGCACTGATTAGCTCATCAGAATAGATTGCTTTTGACTTTTATTACAATTCAGTATTGCTCACACTGAAACAGTTTGTGTGATAAAGCTGACACAACACAGCTCAGATGAAACCCATGGGTTCTGATGTGGATTCCATTCAAAAGATAATAGGCTCAATTATTAAAGAAAGAAAGACTTGCATTTCTATAGCGCCTTTCACGACCGCCGGATGTCCCAAAGCGCTTTACAGCCAATGACATACATTCACTGTTGTAATGTGGGAAACTCGGCAGCCAATTTGCGCACAACAAGCTCCCACAAACAGCAATGAATTAAATGACCAGATAATCTGTTTTTAGTGACGTCGATTGAGGGATCAATATTGGCCAGGACACCCTTTGCTCTTCTTCGGAATAGTGTCATGAGATCTTTGACGTCCACCTGAGAGAGCAGACGGGGCCTCGGTTTAACGTCTCTTCCAAAAGACGACACCTCCGACAGTGCAGCACTCCCTCAGTATTGCACTGGAGTGTCAGCCTAGATTTTTGTGCTCAATTCTCTGCAGTGGGACTTGAACCCACAACCTTCTGACTCAGAGGTGAGGGTGCTACCCACTGAGCCACAGCTGACACCCACTTACAGAACAAAGGCCGCGAAATTCGGCTCCTTTGTGCCTGGGGGAGGCGCTAACGGGGTGCAAATGGCTTATCGCCCAGGTGGGGGCGCTAAAAGCGACTCCCGAGAAATTCAGTGGGGCGCCACTGAAGCGTTAGCCGATAGCGCTGGGCCCCCGCTGGTAGCGCCCCGGGCCACTGCGCTGCCGGCGATGATGTCATGGGCATGCGTCGCAAGCCCTTAGCACCCCGCTATGTCCCCTTACCGCCCCATTGTAGAAATTTGGTTGTGCCCTGCGTGGCTGCCGTGAGCGGTGTCAGCGCCAGACTTGCGTGTCGCGAGCCGGGCCGACCTCTGCTTGCGGGCCGCTAATTAAAGGGAGGTGCAGCCGCGACCCGCGCTGTCATTTGATTTTTTTTGGCTGACCTCCAGGTCAGCCCTCCATGGTGGCCCTTGGCACGGTCTGTGGCTGCCATCGCACAGCCCGGCACCGCGTCTCGGTGATGGGCTGCAGCCACGGCACTGCGCCCCCCTGGTGGGCTAGTGTGGGCCATCGGAGGCCCTGGTGAGCTCGCACCATCATTCCACTTTAACGGAAGGGGAGGGGCGATGAAACGCAAAGGGGCCACGTAGTGCTCCGGCGCTACTGCGCTTGGCGCCCCCAACACCACCCCGAGAGGATGGGGAGCGCCCGAGATAGCCCTCTGCTTCCTCGCCAGGGCGGATGCCGAATTTCACGGCCGGGGTAGAAGAGTGAATTTGCATGAAGAAGTGAGAAATGCAGAAAGAGGGAGAGAACGAGGAATTAGAAAATGTGGAGAGAAAGAGTACAAAATGACTGAAAGATGACTTCAGTTTGCTTTTTTGCGGAATAATGGGATGTGGCATTGAGCTCATGATTTCCCACAGGTGGGTTTCTGAACTTGGCTATACTTCCAAACTGGAAAAGCTGACAACAGAAGCTACTTCCCCGCGGAGACAAGGGAAAGGTGATGCGGCCCATCTATTCCCACTCACCTCTCAACAGGAGCCTTAATTGAGCACATCAGAAGTTGACCCTTCAATATGTGGACACACGGTGGCTGCTGAGCTGGAACACAAGGTGCATTGCCTATGGTACACATTAAAGGGTAATCAAGCTGACTGTGATCTTCAATCCAACGTCGCGTGGCATCGAATGACAGACAGCTACTGTAGTATTTGAGCTTCTTCAGCAGCAGATTGCCAGGCTATTTGTGTACTTACAGGCACATCAAGGATTCAGATGATAAAGCTTCAGTAGTTTATCAGTGTCAGCTGAAGCCTAAGGTATGATTCTGCCTTGAAATACACTCCAGACGATGTTTGTCCTGATTGTATATGCAGATGGAGTTAAACGGCTTTCATTCTGTTTTCAGTTTAAGTGCATTTGATTGAATCGGATGATTAGACCAGAAATGGTGCCTAGCCATGTGATTGAACCAGTAATAATTGCCCCTATCAGGATAAAAACCCAACAAAATACACTTCCTCTCTCCTGAACGCCGTGGCTCCTGTTGGAGACTGTTGCTCAGGTGCCCAAGAATCTTTTCTTGTACCCTGTCCAAACTGGCCGTTCTTTATCGTGTGGATCTTAACTCCTGGGTGGAGCCGTTGAACTTCCTGCCCGGGATTCTCCGAAGGAGGTCCGCCCCTCGTTAACATCCCGCCAGCCAGCTGACTCCCCGAAACGGGCGCAAAGAGGCAGCTGGCCGGCCGCGATTGGGCGGTCCGGAGTAAGTCGGGGAGGGGAGGGGGAGCGGGGGATGGAGGGGGAGGGGGCGGGGGGGAGGGATGGTGGTGCGGTCAGCAATCCATGGGACCTTTTGAGGCCTGGTTGCGCGCCAACTTTTACTGGTCCATGGCAGTCAATCTGCTCAGCAGGCCGACAAAAATCGCCTCCGGGTCCTATCTGGGCGTTAGCGCATATTAATGAGGCGACCACCTGAGTCAAATAGTTGTCCGGCTCTTAAAATCACGATTGTATGTTGGCGGCATCCTAGCGGAAAAAAGCGACACTTGATGGGCCGAATGGCCTCCTTCTGTGCCCTTTTGACTCTATGATTTTAAACCCCATTCCGCCTGCCTTCCGCTAGGTGGAGCCAGTTAAAATAACCCTTGTGTGCAAGTTGGGACAATAAAACTATTGGTTTGCTTATGTCAGCTGTGGCTCAGTGGGCAGCACCCTCGCCTCTGAGTCAGAAGGTCGTGGGTTCATAGTCCCACTCCAGAGACTTGAGCACAAAAATCTAGGCTGACACTCCAGTGCAGTGCTGAGGGAGTGCTGCACTGTCGGAGGTGTCGTCTTTCGGGTGAGACGTTAAACCGAGGCCCCGTCTGCTCTCCCAGGTGGACGCAAAAGATCCCATGGCACTATTTCGAAGAAGAGCATGGGAGTTATCCCCAGTGTCGTGGGCCAATATTTATCCCTCAATTCAACATAACAAAAACAGCTTGCTGGGTGCAAATTGGCTGCCGCATTTCCTACATTACAGCAGTGACTACACTCCAAAAGTACTTCATTGACTGTAAAGCACTTTGAGACGTCCGGTGGTCGTGAAAAGCTAAATATAAATGCAAGTCTCTCTTTTCTCATCAATACTAAGCCCAATGTTGTTCTTCCTCCTTTGTCCACTCACACAGACATCTCAGCAAAAATAGTTGGATAATAATCAGAAGCAGGAGCCCTGACTGTTCTTTTCCTGTCCTTCCAACTTGCGTGCACTGAGGTTAATTTTAAGATCCTCATCTGAGTTCAGTTGACTCAGCACAGAGTAAGGATTGAACCTGGGTTCTTTCTGGCCTCTTATGACGCATTACTGCACTGTTTGGTGCACTTACCCAGTCCAAACATCATCTTGTATATTTTGTCTCTCGACATTAAACATCATCTAAGAAACGGTGCCATTTTGGGGCTGTTTTACGGAATAATAAACAAACACAGCATGTTTCACAGCTCGATATTAGTCAGCTAATTTATGCTAAAAAACCCCCCCACTATCCTTTGGGACAATGTGCAGCCCATTGATCTCAGACTTGATTACTCAGGACGCCAACAGTACCTGTGGGGGAAAAGGAAATTGCCCCTATGCACAGAAAGTTTTAAACAACGTTTTCAGATGTACGTAGCAATCATAGAATTATAAAATCATACAGCTCTGAAGGGGACCATTCGGCCCATTGAACCTGTGTCGGCACTTTGACAGAGCTATCCAATTAGTCTCTGCTCTTTCCCCATAGCCCTGCAAATTTTTCCTTTTCAAGTATATCATCGAATTCCCTTTTGAAAGTTACTATTGAATCTGCTTCCACTACCCTTTCAGGCAGCGCATTCCAGATTGTAACAACAAAGAAGTTCAGCGATGCATTTGGCGATCCCGCCACTGCCTATGCAGATATTTTTCATCAAGTGATAGGGCAATTTTAACCCTACTTGCTCAGCAGAGACCTGGCGGGTGGGCGGGCAGTTAAAATCGCCCCTGGCTGTTACCTTATCTGAGGAAGGATGTTCTTGTCATAGAGGGAGTGCAGCGAAGATTCACCAGACTGATACCTGGGATGGCAGGAATGACGTATGAAGAGAGATTGGGTCGATTGGGCTTATATTCGCTACAGTTTAGAAGAATGAGAGGGGATCTCATTGAAACTTATAAAATTCTAACAGGACTAGACAGACTAGATACAGGAAGGATGTTCCCGATGGCAGGGGAGTCCAGAACCAGGGGTCACAGTCTAAGGATAAGGCGTAAGCCATTTAGGACTGAGATGAGGAGGAATTTCTTCACCCAGAGAGTGGTGAACCTGTGGAATTCTCCACCACAGAAGACAGTGGAGGCCAATTCATTAAATATATTCAAGAAGGAGTTAGATATATTTCTTAAGGCTAAGGGGATCAAGGGATATGGGGAGAAAGCAGGGACCGGGTACTGAATTTGAATGATCAGCCATGATCGCATTAAATGGCGGAGCAGGCTCGAGGGGCCGAATGGCCTATTCCTGCTCCTATCTTCTATGTTTCTATGTTACCTGTCCAAAAGCCGCCATGATCACAAATCTGCAATTTTAACCCGCTCTCCTGAGCAGGCAGCAAGGACACACACCCGGAGCCAACAGGGTCCTTCTTTACATAGGCATGTTGCGGCCCGATGATATCATTGAGACCCGACTGTAATTTTAAGTCAAGCCTGAGCAGGGAATCCACCTGGAGTTAAAATCAGGGCCCCAGGTTGTTTCTGCTAAGAAGTGTAAACACTGGAGGCTGTTCGAACAGTTTTACAACTTCAACAGGAAAGAGTCGTTATTATGACAGTAGAATATTTTCTCACTATACATAGTTTAGAATTCAATTGGTGACCTACAAGATTTAATATTTATTATGAATTCTAAGGAAGTAACTAACAGGGTTGCAATTTGGTTTAATGAAGGGAAATGTTCCTTCCGTTGAATGTACTGTATGAGTGAAGATGACCTAGTTTATGGACAACTGGAATTAAAAACGATAGCCCATTACTTACCCTAAGCCATCTGTCATTTTGGAGTTTATCCCAGATCGATCGTTTGTAATGCATATCATACCTTAAATAAAATGAAAATTATACTTGTGATATTTAAAAGTAATTGCACTGAATCACCACTTTGTAAGCTTATTGTGATGTCATTGTAAGAAAGAACAAGTGAACTCTCATTTAGATAGTGCTTTATCATGAATCGCGGATATTTTACAAACTGCTTTGCATAAAATGAAAGTTCAGTGCTTTGTTGTGTATCTCACGTGACAGCCGCTTTGCACAGAGGCCTCACAAATAGCAATTAGATGAATAACCAGTTAACCTGTTCATGGCGGTGCTGGTTACTTGGCCAGGACACTGGGAAAACTCCTTGTTCTCCCGCAAATGAAAGAAGGAAAGACTTGCATTTCTGTCGCGCCTTTTATGACCACAAGATGCCCCAAAACACTTCACAGCCAATGAAGTATTTTTGAAGTGTAGTCACTGTTGTAGGAAAGGCAGTGGCCAACTTGCGCATAGTAAACTCCCACAAACAGCAATGTGATAATGGCCTGATCATTTGTTTTGTAGTGATGTTGATTGAGGGATAAATATTGGCCATGGGATCTTCAATGTACCCAGGATCCCGAGAATAGGGAAGAGCTTACCTCTATTTAATGCCGGACATTATCTCTGCCAAGATTTGCGAGAATGTTTCCAGTGATACATAGAAGATAGGAGCAGGAGTAGGCCATTTGGCCCCTCGAGCCTGCTCCGCCATTCAATGAGATCATGGCTGATCATCCAAATTCAGTACCCTGTCCCTGCCTTCTCCCCATATCCCTTGATCCCTTTAGCCTTAAGAAATATATCCAACTCCTTCTTGAGTATATTTAATGAATTAGCCTCCACTGCCTTCTGTGGTAGAGAATTCCACAGGTTCACCACTCTGGGTGAAGAAATTCCTCCTCATCTCTGTCCTAAATGGCTTACCCCTTATCCTTAGACTGTGACCCCTGGTTCTGGACTCCCCGGCCATCGGGAACATCCTTCCTGCATCTAGTCTGTCCAGTCCTGTTAGAATTTTATAAGTTTCAATGAGATCCCCTCTCATTCTTCTAAACTCCAGCGAGTATAAGCCCAATCGACCCAATCTCTCCTCATATGTCATTCCTGCCATCCCAGGTATCAGTCTGGTGAATCTTCGCTGCACTCCCTCCATGGCAAGAGCATCCTTCCTCAGATAAGGCGACCAAAACTGCACACAATACTCAAGGTGTGGTCTTACCAAGGCCCTGTACAACTGCAGCAAGATATCCTTGTTCTTGTACTCAAACCCTCTCGCTACGAAGGCCAACATACCATTTGCCTTCTTAACCGCCTGCTGCACCTGCATGCTTACCTTCAGCGACTGGTGCACAAGGACACCCAGGTCTCGTTGCACTTCCCCTTCTCCCAATCTATTGCCTTTCTGATAATAATCTGCCTTCCTGTTTTTGCCACCAAAGTGGATAACCTCGCATTTATCCACATTATATTGCATCTGCCATGCATCTGCCCAATCACTGAGGGACTTCAGTTACGTGGATAGAGTGGAGAAGCTGGGGTTGTCCTCCTTAGAGCAGAGAAGATTAAGAGGAGATTTGATAGAGGTGTTCAAAATCATGAGGGGTCTGGACAGAATAGATAGAGAGAAACTGTTCCCATTGGCAGAAGGGTCGAGAACCAGAGGACACAGATTTAAGGTGATTGGCAGAAGAACCAAAGGCAACGTAAGAAAACACTTTTTTACTCAGTGAGTGGTTAGGATCCAGAATGCACTGCCTGAAATCACGGCTATCAAAAGGGAGTTGGATAAGTATCTGAAGGAAAGAAATTTGCAGGGCTCCAGGGAAATGGCGGGGGAGTGGGACCAGCTGAGGTGCTCTTGCAGAGAGCCGGCACAGGCTCGATGGGCCAAATGGCCTCCTCCTGTGCTGTAACCATTCTATGATTCTATGAACGTAGCACTCCCTCGGTACTCCATTGAAGTGACGGCCTATTAAGGTAGTCAGATGATTCAAAGGAGGGAGAAGGAAAGGAATCTTTAGTTGAGCAAAAAAAAATAGGGCTATTAGGACAAAGTTATAACCATTTAACATGAACAGTCAGGTGGTGTGATTTTTTTATTTCAGGTTTTCAGTTCAGCATCTGTGGTATATATTTAGCTCAGCTTTTAAAGGCTGTCAAACGCCTGCACTCTCCGCGTAGTTAAGCTGAGTGGCCCCTCATGATTAAGGTTGTTTTTGCCTGGCTGCGTACCAGAAACTGAATTTAGTTCACTCAGGTCATCATTATTGGGCCTTGTTGTTGCCGAGTGATTACATAACTGACACGGCAGCTTTCTGACTTCAGGCTCTCCTTGCCCTGGGAATAGTCATCTTAACCCGCGGAACGTTTTCCCATATCGCTTCATAAATGAACTGACCAAATAAGCGGACAAAAAAATCCTTGCAAGATGAATTGCTGTCTACAATAGGGAGATATTTGAAAGAAGGTCCTTTGCGTCCTCACTAACATCACCGTCTCATTAAAAAAAAAACAAGGGGCAGCAGCCAAGTTGGAAAGAAAATGGTTGACTTGCATGCAATTTGCTGCACCAGCATCATATAGCATAATTCACAGCGGGAATTTAGCCCATATATATACTGTTATCACTTGGGTGCAGTTGCCCTTCTCTATACTTTTCTCTCGACCTTCAAAAACCTTCGCAAAACCCACCTTTTTACCCAAGCCTTCAGTCGCCCCATCTAAACTCTCCCTTGTTCCATTCCTCTTACTACAACTCTCTGCATGTTTTGTATACTAATGGCACTATAGAAATTTAGGTAGCAGGCACTTCAAAGCACTGGAGAGGTACCACCAACGCTGCCTCCGCAAGATCCTGCAAATCCATATAGGCGCACCAATATCAGTGTTCTTGCTCAGGCCAGCATCCCCAGCATCAAAGCTTTGACCACGCTCAATCAGCTCCGATGGACGGGTCACATTGTCCGCATGCCTGATACGAGACTCCCAAAACAAGCGCTCTACTCGGAGCTCCAGCACGGCAAGAGAGCCCCAGGTGGGCAGAGGAAACGCTTCAAGGACACCCTCAAAGCCTCCTTGAAAAAGTGTAACATCCCCACCGACACCTGGGAATCCCTGGCCCAAGACCGCACAAAGTGGAGGAGAAGCATCCGGGAAGGCGCCGAACACCTCGAGTCTCTTCGCCGGGAGCAAGCAAAAGCCAAGCGCAGGCAGCGCAAGGAGCGCACGTCAACCCAAGCACCCCACCCACCCGCCCCTTCAACCACCATCTGCCCCACCTGTGACAGAGACTGTAGGTCCTGCATTGGACTCATCAGTCACCTGAGAACTCATTTTTAATGTGGAAGCAAGTCATCCTCAGTTCCGAGGGACTGCCTAAGAAGGAAGGAGAAATTTAGGTTGTGGTTGTTATTGGCTTGCTAAAAAAAAAGACACTGTTCTGAGGAAATTCAACACATATGTTTGATTGCTGAATTCTCTAGAATTATAGAAAGTCACTGTATAGGTGGCCATTCGGCCCATTTTCTCTCTGCCAGCTCTTTGCTGGAGCAATTCATATCGAATCCTGCTGCCTTCTCCTCAAAGCCTTGTATCTTGCTGTACTATAAATATTATTCCACTTTTCCTGTAACAGATGTAATGGTCTCTGCTTCAACTGCTCCCAGGAGCAAAGCATTCCATGCTCCGACAACTTTCTGCATTAGGAAATTTCTCCTAATCTCACTCCTCGCTCTCTCAGTGACAATTTTAAATTGATGACCCCTTGTCACTGACTTTCCAATTAGAGGAAATAGTCTTTCCCTATTCGCCCTTTCAAAATCCTGCATGATTTTAAACATAGAAACATAGACGATAGGAGCAGGAGTAGGCCATTTGGCCCCTCGAGCCTGCTCCACCATTTAATGAGATCATGGCTGATCATCCAAATTCGGTACCCTGTCCCTGCCTTCTCCCCATATCCCTTGATCCCTTTAGCCTTAAGAAATATATCTAACTCCTTCTTGAATATATTTAATGAATTGGCCTCAACTGCCTTTTGTGGTAGAGAATTCCACAGGTTCCCACTCTCTGGGTGAAGAAATTCCTCCTCATCTCAGTCCTAAATGGCTTACCCCTTATCCTTAGACTGTGACCCCTGGTTCTGGACATCGGGAACATCCTTCCTGCATCTAGTCTGTCTAGTCCTGTTAGAATTTTATAAGTTTCAATGAGATCCCCTCTCATTCTTCTAAACTCCAGCGAATATAAGCCCAATCGACCCAATCTCTCCTCATGCGTCATTCCTGCCATCCCAGGTATCAGTCTGGTGAATCTTCGCTGCACTCCCTCCATGACAAGAACATCCTTCCTCAGATAAGGCGACCAAAACTGCACACAATGCTCAAGGTGTGGTCTCACCAAGGCCCTGTACAACTGCAGCAAGTCATCTTTGTTCCTGTACTTGAATCCTCTCGCTATTAAGGCCAACATACCATTTGCCTTCTTAACCGCCTGCTGCACCTGCATGCTTACCTTCAGCGACTGGTGCACAAGGACACCCAGGTCTCAAAGCACTTCCCCTTCTCCCAATCTATTGCTGTTCAGATAATAATCTGCCTTCCTGTTTATGCCACCAAAGTGGATAACCTCGCATTTATCCACATTATACTGCATCTGCCATGCATCTGCCCAATCACCCAACCTGTCCAAATCATACTGGAGTTTCTCGCCATCCTCCTCACAGCACACATGCCTACCCAGATTAAAAAATCTCGATTAAATCTCCTCGCTGCTCCAGTGGAATTAGTTTCAGAATTTTAAGTCTCTCTTCATAACCATAGTTTCACAGCCTTGCTATCAGCTGGTCAATCTATGCTGTACGCACTGTATGGCTTAAAATCATTGGTGTTAGCCGCAGCTCTGAATAGCATGGATGAGCCGCTAAACCAAGGCCCCGTTTGCTCTCTGAGTCCGAAGGTTGTGGTTTCAAGTCCCACTCCAGAGACCTGAGCACAAAAATCTAGGCTGACACTCCAAGCAGTGCTGAGGGAGTGCTGCACTGTCGGAGGTGCCGTCTTTCATATGAGACGTTAAACCGAGGCCCTGTCTGCTCTCTCGGGTGGACGTAAAAGATCCCATGGCACTATTTCGAGGAAGAGCAGGAGAGTTCTCCCCGGTGTCTTGGCCCATATTTATCCCTCAATCAACATCACAAAAAAAACAAATTATTTGGTCATCATCTCATTGCTGTTTGTGGGACAGCGTTGTTGACTGCTGCGTTTCTCACATTACAACCGCGACTACCCTTCAAAAAGTACTTAATTGGCTGTAAAGCACTTTGGGACATCCTGAGGTCATGAAAGGCACTATATAAATGCAAGTCTTTCATTCTTAACAAAGGCAGGACTGCCTGAGCATGGCAAAATGGTGTCATGTTAGGTACTGTGGAAGCGGATATAAACCCAAGATGGTTGAAAGCAAATCTAGCCACACGCACATCAAACCACACAGTGAATTTAGCATCAGGATATCATTACCATTTCAATTCCAGTGTATCAGCAGCACGCCTCTTAACTGCTGTGCATTTGTTGCTGCAGACTTCGGAAATAACTTTGCAGATAAACTCTGATCACTTTCCCTGCAGACTATTACTGGGAGATATCACTGTAGCCCACATCAGCAGGGCAGGGCCGATGCGTTGGTGGACTTTTCCTTGACAGTTGTGCGAATTAGACCGCAGGGGTGATTCTGCAATCTGGGGGCAGGCAGCGTATAGCTCAGAACCTCACCCGAGACGCACTCCAGGCAAGTAGCGCCGGATTGCCGAACCACCTCTCGTGATCTGTCTTCAGTGAGAAACAAGTGAAGTAAATGAATAGTAACTGGTTATCGAGTCGAGACACTTTTGACTGAATAATTATATATGATTATTAATGATTTTGCAGTAGTGGTTGTGCAATTGAACCATTAGTGCACTAATTTGTTTGCTTAGACTGATCCAGCGAGGCAAGCTACTATAAGCCCAATAACACATGCGCTATAAAATAAGCATGGTTTATTGGTTAAAGGCACTGGGAGTGAAATTCGACTTGGACAGGGAGCGCAAAGTGGGTGGTGTCGCATCTACCATCCGTTATACGCCCCGTCCGATATTCAGTTCCATTCATTTCAATGGAACAGGATATTGGGGGTCAGGCGAGAGGTGGAGATGTGATACCGCTCGTATTGCCCTCCCTGTCTGAGTCAACTTTCCCCCTTACAGTATGTTATGGTGCTGAACTACCCAGATCAGTGGATCCAGGCTCCCCCCACCAAGTCTGTACTGAGGTAGCTGATTTAAGGTGGGTCACCAAGAGAGTCCCAGACCTCAATTTTTATCCAGGGTCGCGTTTGGGATGGACAAGGCCTGTGGGACACCTCCCCTCCCCTAACGGGGATCTCAGCATGAGGCTAGGGCCATTTTAAGGAGTGGAGGGAGTGCAGCGAAGATTCACCAGGCTGATACCTGGGATGGCAGGAATGACGTATGAGGAGAGATTGGGTCGATTAGGCTTGTATTCGCTAGAGTTTAGAAGAATGAGAGGGGATCTCATTGAAACTTATAAAATTCTAACAGGACTAGACAGACTAGATGCAGGAAGGATGTTCCCGATGGCGGGGGAGTCCAGAACCAGGGGTCACAGTCTAAAGTTAAGGGGCCATGGTGTGGAGATGCCGGAGTTGGACTGGGGTGGACAAATGTAAGAAGTCACACAACACCAGGTTATAGTCCAACAGCTTTATTTGAAATCACAAGCTTTCGGAGCGCTGCTCCTTCGTCAGGTGAAGTGGAGAAATGCATAAAGACACAGCTTATATAGTCAGAGAATCATGTCAGATGTCATCTGACATGATTCTCTGACTATATAAGCTGTGTCTTTATGCATTTCTCCACTTCACCTGACGAAGGAGCAGCGCTCCGAAAGCTTGTGATTTCAAATAAAGCTGTTGGACTATAACCTGGTGTTGTGTGACTTCTTACATTTAAAGATAAGGGGTAAGCCATTTAGGACAGAGATGAGGAGGAATTTCTTCACCCAGAGAGTGGTGAACCTGTGGAATTCTCTACCACAGAAGGCAGTTGAGGCCAATTCATTAAATATATTCAAGAAGGAGTTAGATATATTTCTTAAGGCTAAAGGGATCAAGGGATATGGGGAGAAGGCAGGGACAGGGTACTGAATTTGGATGATCAGCCATGATCTCATTGAATGGCAGAGCAGGCTCGAGAGGCCGAATGGCCTACTCCTGCTCCTATCTTCTATGTTTCTATGTTAACTCCCAGGCCTCATTTAATTAATGCAGGACAGTCTCGCTCTCGAAACTGGCAGTGCTGACGTCGGAGCCGGTGGGTGAGAGCGGGAAAATGGCTCGGGAGGCTTAGGATGGCGGGGACCCAAAGGAACAGTCCTTGACATAACGCCTGCGCGCAGAGGGGGAGAGGCAATGGCGGGGGCTGGGGGATGCTCAAGGACTCCTTGCATGGCCTGGGGGCAGGAAGGGGTAGGGTGGGGGGTTTGGGGGTAGGGCGGGGGGAGGGGCGGGGGGCGCGGGGTGGGAGAACTCCTGCTCCTCCTGGCTCACAAGGTTTCATGAAAGTAATTTTTGAAAACTTTCCTGGGTCTCTTCTGGCCAGTTGGCGTCTCCCGCTGTGGGATTTTACACCAGGTGGGCTGCTTTCTGACTCGTTGTTAAGATCACGTCGCGGCGCTGATGACGTCATCGGGCTGCGACCTTTGAATTTAAAGCAGGACCGCCCCCCCCCTCCTGTAGCGGGAGGCTCGGCTGACTTTCACGTCGGCGAAGATAATATGGCGGGCGGGCAGGAAGGGAGCGACCTCAGGCCAGTAAGTGGATGAGGCCTAATCTTAACTCCATCCCATGCACCACTCTCGCTGGGCGAGGGGAGTTAAAATCGAGGCCTCAGTGGTCACTAGCCTAGGGAGAGGAAATATCAACCAGGATTCCCATAATTATTAACCTCTGCTGTATTCTTGTGTATATGGCGACATAACGTGAGAAAGGAACTGGGCTGCCGATACTCAGTGTCTCACTCTGCCACATGAAAATGGCCACTTGGCTCATGACACTATACTCTAACATGAGGCACCAGTAGCAGAAAGGAAAATAATTTGGCTTCGGGGTGGGGAGAGGCAAAACAATTGTCAGAGATAGTTTTGCAATGCTTAGGGTATTTGTAATCTATGACCACATCATTTTATGATACATTGGGGCAAATGTTTGTCTTCCCTGCTTGGACGATGACCTGGCAGAGTGGATTGCTTGCCCGTTATAGAGCCCGCCCGATTTTCATCTCCTTGATTTGAATGTAATAAGAATCGGGCAGGTTCTACAATGGGCGGGCAATCAGCTCCCCCAGATTGCCGCCCAGGCACTGAAGACGAAAATCTATTATCGCTACCCCACCATTGGCGGCCGTGCCTTCAGCTGTCTAGGCCCTAAACTCTGGAATTCCCTCCCTAAATCTCTTCATCTCTCCGCCTCTCCCTCCTCCTTTAAGACCTTCCTCAAAACCTACCTCTTTGACCAAGCCTTTGGTCATCTGTCCCAATGGCTCCCTCATTGGCTCGGTGCCAAGTTTGGTCTGATTACGCTCCTGCAGAGCGCTTTATAAATGCAAGTTGTTGTTGATTTAAAGAACAGTGTACAACCATGATTTTAAGAATTGGACAACTGTTTGAGTAAAACAGCAATGAAATCTTAAAACTGAGCTGGAGGAATGTTAGAACAGCAACTTAAGGGGATCTGTGATCTGCTGAGGAGCCCAGTCCATTGTTCTGGCAATATATTAATTCATTTCTGCGTAATTTACTCCATGTCACAGCATTGATAAATTCATATATATTAAATAACGAGGCAGGTCCGGGGGCAAAAGAAAGAAAACTCTCAAGGCAAGATTTTGTTCTCATCGGTTCCCCTCTACATACTGCAGCACCAGAATGTGCGGCCCAAATGCTATTTCAAAGCCTGTCAGATAGAAAGAAAGAAAGACTTGTATTTCTATAGCGCCTTTCACGACCACCAGATATCTCAAAGCGCATTACAGCCAATGAAGTGCAGTCACTGTTGTAATGTAGGAAACAGCGGCAGCCAATTTGCACACAGCAAGCTCCCACAAACAGCAACTTGATAATGAGCAGATAATCTGTTTTTTTAGATGTTGATTGAGGGATAAATATTGTCCAGGACACCAGGGACAACTCCCCTGCTCTTCTTTGAAATAGTGCCATGGTTATCTTTTACATCCACCTCAGAGGGCAGACGGGGCCTCGGTTTAACATCTCATCCGAAAAATGGCACCTCCGACAGTGCAGCACTCCCTCACCACTGCACCGGAGTGTCAGCCTAGATTTTTGTGCACAGGTCTCTGGAGTGGGACTTTGAACCCACAACCTTCTGACTCAGAGGCGAGAGTGCTGCCCACTGAGCCACGGCTGACGCACAAGGAAGATAGTTCTTTCTGCCCATTAATAAGAGTGCAGGATTTTTCCACTGCATCACTATGCGGGTGCTTGAGACGGGCAGCGTCACTTCAGGGGACTGAGGGAACTGCTAACAATGATACTTAGACGCTTATGTTGTTTATTCTAGAAACGCACAGACTGAATCTTGGACGCTTGTCACCGGTGTGATGAAATATTCCATTCATCACTCATCAGTATTTCTCTGCCTGTGACTGTGGTTGGTTTCAGTTTCATTTCCATTGTATTGTACTGTGTGTAGGGCTCCACCCATACCTGGCTCCTATGTAAGCTGGCCCAGCCTGCAGCACATCCAGTACGGCAGACCTCTGGATGGAAGATACATTCTCCTCTGTGTGTTACCTTCTAAGTCAATAAAAGCCTTGTTTTGTTTCGCTAACATCGAGTCTCGGATTTATTGAGGTACATCAATTTTATTGACTTAATTTTCAACACAATGGATCAACTCTTGAAACCCGAACGTTTGGATTTGGACCAGCATGCTTCTGACGCATCGGCACGCTTCGGACACTGGTTTATGTGTATGGAATTCTTCCTGGACAATTCCGCAGCCGTCAAAGACGCTACGGACGCTGCGAGTATGAAACTCGGAATTCTGCGGAATTGGGTAAGCCACCGGGTTTACCCCCTCATCCAAGACGCCGACACGTACCCGGCCGCCTGCGACATCTTAAAGGTGCATTACCAGCAGCCTACGAATGAGGTGTATGCTAGGCATCTGCTCGCTACTCGCGCACAGCGACCTGGGGAATCGGTGGAGGAGTTCCTAGGCACCCTGAAAACGCTTGGCAAAGACTGCAAGTGCCAAGATGTAAAAGCCGCAGTGTACACTGATGAGCTTGTTCGCGATGCCTTTATCACAGGCCTCAGCTCCACTTACATCCGGCAGAGACTGCTGGAAAAAACGGGATTGGACCTGAAACAGGCTGCGGACACAGCACGATCCCTGGATGTGGCCCAGAGAAACTCGGACGCCTACTCTTCAGCCCGCGCCGTCCACGCCGCCACGTGTGCACCAAGGGCGCCGCCATCTTGGAAGGCATCTTCCCCGCCTGGCAGCCCGACACCATCGGGGCCCCGCTCTCCCCCCAGAAGCCCTACGACAGCCGCGACGCGTCGGGGACCCAACTGCTACTTCTGCGGGCAGCCGAAGCACACCAGAAACCTGTGCCCGGCGAAAGGCACCACCTGCTTTAAGTGCGGTAAGAAGGGGCACTTCGGGAAGGTTTGCAGAGGGAACCCCGCCGGAAAACCCGCCACCGCCGCGTGTGCGCCGTGGGAGCGGCCATCTTGGACGCCATCTTGCCCGACCTCGTGGGGTCCGCCATCTTGTGAGCAGACAGCGTGGACGCCATCTTGTCTCGATCAGGGCCCTACAGTGGCATCGGTCACAGTGGACCAGACCAGGCCGCACCCGCTATCCAAATCAATGGTGGACATCGAGGTAAACGGGTGCAGGGTTAAATGTTTAATTGACAGTGGAAGCACGGAGAGTTTTATCCACCCTGAACTGGTACAACAACTCTCCCTAAAGGTGGTCCCTACTCGGGGTACCATCTCTATGGCTGATAAAACCCAGACATCGACCATTATGGGTTACTGCATGGTACAATTGTCCGTTAACGGAACTGTATACGATAATTTTAAAGTATTAATCATGAAGAATCTATGTGCGAGCGTGATCTTGGGTCTGGATTTCCAGTGCTACCACCAAAGCATCACGCTCAATTACGGTGGGTCCCAGCCGCCCCTCACAGTGTGCGGTCTGGCTACCCTGAAGGTAAAGCCGCCTTCGCTATTCGCGAACCTTACCCCTAACTGCCGGCCAATAGCGACCAAAAGCAGGAGGGACAGCTGGGAGGACAGGCGGTTTATCGCGACCGAGGTAGACAGGCTCCTGAAAGAGCGCATTATTGAACGCAGCAATAGCCCGTGGCGCGCCCAAGTGGTGGTGGTAAGGGGTAGCGAGAAGAAACAGATGGTGGTTACCGGCTGGGGCGGGCAGCCGAAGCAGAGGCGAACGGACGCCTCTACCAATTCCTCAGAGTCCCCTTTGGGGTGACGAATGGGGTCTCGGTCTTCCAGAGGGAGATGGACCGAATGGTCGATGACCACCACTTGCAGGCAACCTTCCCCTACCTCGACAACGTCACCATCTGCGGTCACAACCAGCAGGGTCACGACTCGAGCCTCGAGAGGTTCCTGAAAACCGCACAAAAACTCAACCTCACCTACAACGAGGACAAGTGCGTTTACAACACCACGCGCCTCTGCATATTAGGCAGCGTGGTGGAGAATGGGGAAATCGGACCAGACCCCGACCGATTGCGCCCCCTACGGGAGCTGCCCCTGCCCAACACTCCCAAAGCCCTGAAAAGGTGCCTGGGGTTATTTTCTTATTATTCCCAATGGGTCCCCAACTACTCCGACAAAGCCCGCCCCCTCTTGAAAGCATCCTCTTTTCCGCTCTCTGCTGAGGCCCATGCCGCCTTCAAAAGCATTAAGCAGGATATTGAGCGGGCCACGCTACAGGCAGTGGACGAGAACACTCCCTTTCAAGTGGAAAGTGATGCGTCTGACTTTGCCTTGGCGGCCACCCTCAACCAGGCGGGGCGGCCCGTAGCTTTCTTCTCGAGGACCCTCCAAGGCCCCGAGATCAGACACTCCTCCGTAGAAAAGGAGGCCCAAGCCATCGTGGAGGCAGTGCGCCACTGGCGCCACTACCTAGCCGGCAAACGCTTCACCCTACTTACCGACCAGCGGTTGGTAGCGTTTATGTTCAATAATAAACAGAGGGGGAAGATTAAAAATGATAAGATTCTTAGGTGGCGGATCGAGCTCTCCACCTTCGATTATGACATCATTTACCGGCCAGGGGCCCTTAACGAATCCCCCGACGCCCTCTCACGAGGGATGTGTGCCAGCGCCACCGGGGATCGGCTACAGACCCTCCACAATGACCTCTGCCACCCAGGGGTCACACGGCTGTTCCACTTCATAAAGTCCCGCAACTTACCCTACTCGATTGAGGAAGTTCGGTCCCTGACCAGGAACTGTCGCACTTGCGCTGAGTGCAAGCCTCGGTTCTACCGCCCTGATAGAGCCCACTTAATCAAAGCTACACGGCCCTTTGAGTGGCTCAGCTTAGATTTCAAGGGCCCCCTCCTGTCCGTCGACCGCAATGTTTACTTCCTGAACATTGTGGACGAATACTCTCGTTTCCCATTCACCTTCCCCTGCCCAGACATGACCAGCGCCACGGTCATTAAATGCCTCAACAGCCTGTTCTGCCTGTTCGGTATGCCGAGCTACATCCATACGGATAGGGGGGCGTCCTTCATGAGTGAAGAGCTACGCCAGTACATGCTGTCCAGGGGGATCGCCACGAGCCGTACCACCAGCTACAACCCCCGGGGTAACGGTCAAGTGGAGCGAGAGAACGGGACAGTATGGAAAGCAGTCACTCTAGCTCTAAGGACCAAAGGCCTCCCTATCTCCCGCTGGCAGGAAGTCCTCCCAGATGTGCTCCATTCGATACGGTCGCTATTGTGTACTGCCACTAATGCCACGCCTCACGAGCGAATGTTTGTCTTTCCCCGGAAATCCACCTCAGTCGTATCCATGCCGTCATGGCTCTCCACCCCAGGTCCGGTATTCGTGCGAAGGCATGTGAGGGTCCACAAGACGGACCCTCTCGTGGAGTCAGTGCACCTACTCCACGCCAACCCCCAATACGCGTATGTCCGGCACGCCGACGGAAGGGAGGACACCGTGTCCATAAAAGACGTCGCCCCAGCCGGTAACGACAACAACCACGACAATAGCAGCAACAACGACCACAGCAACTCTTACCCACCCACTACTCTTTCATCACCCCCGGAAGAACATCGACCAACGGTACCCCCACCAACTACCCCTTCAACAACCCTGGCGGCACCCCCGGCAAAGACCCAGGAGGCCATCGGGGACACCCAGCCGACACCCGCGGCACCACAACAGCCACGTCGGTCACAGAGGACTATCAAACCCCCGAACAGACTAAATCTATAGAAGGGGTGAATGTGATGAAATATTCCATTCATCACTCATCAGTATTTCTCTGCCTGTGACTGTGGTTGGTTTCAGTTTCATTTCCATTGTATTGTACTGTGTGTAGGGCTCCGCCCATACCTGGCTCCTATGTAAGCTGGCCCAGCCTGCAGCACATCCAGTACGGCAGACCTCTGGATGGAAGATACATTCTCCTCTGTGTGTTACCTTCTAAGTCAATAAAAGCCTTGTTTTGTTTCGCTAACATCGAGTCTCGGATTTATTGAGGCACATCAACCGGTAAGGTGACATTGGTGGCAATGCAGCAGTGGTCACAGCTGGGCAAGGCTGGACATTCGTTCCATTGTCATCCATATGTTTTATCAGGGAGCATTACAGGATTGGGGGTCCCTTTGAATCCCAGCACTTGCTGAGCCGTTTCACTCTGGCATGAACGGGACAACAATATTAGCAGCTGAACAAACACGCTGCAGAAGAGTTTTAAAATTATTTTAAACATTCATCCGATGACACATAATTCTCAATTTTTATTTTGGTGCTAAGAATCAATATTAATATAGACATAGAATTACAGGGAGAATGACATAGAATTTCCAATACAGAAACAGGTCATTTGACCCAACTGATTTATGCCCGTGTTTGTGCTCCACATGACCCTTTAAAGAATAACTAAAAGATTAATTAAGAAAGGGAAGATAGATTATGAAAGTAAACTAGCAAAAAATATAAAAACTGATAGCAAGAGTTTCGACAGTTATATAAAAAGAAAAAGGGTGGCTAAAGTGAATGTTGGTCCCTTAGGGGACGAGACCGGGAAATTAGTGGTGGGGAACATGGAGATGGCAAAAACGCTGAACAAATATTTTCTATCAGTCTTTACAGTAGAGGATACTAAAAATATCCCAACAATGGACAAACAGGGGGCTATAGGGGGGGAGGAGCTAAACACGATTAAAATCACTAAGGAGGTGGTACTCGGTAAGATAATGGGACTAAAGGCGGATAAATCCCCTGGACCTGATGGCTTACATCCTAGGGTCTTGAGAGAAGTAGCGGTAGGGATTGCGGATGCATTGGTGGTAATTTTCCAAAACTCCCTGGATTCAGGAAAGGTCCCAGCAGATTGGAAAACTGCTAATGTAACGCCCTTATTTAAAAAGGGAGGTAGACAAAAGGCTGGAAACTATAGGCCAGTTAGCCTAACATCTGTGGTTGGTAAAATGTTGGAGTCCATTAGTAAGGAAGCAGTAACAGGACATTTGGATAAGCATAATTTAATCGGACAGAGTCAGCATGGTTTTATGAAGGGGAAGTCATGTTTGACAAATTTGCTCGAATTCTTTGAGGACGTAACAAACAGGGTGGATAAAGGGGAACCAGTGGATGTGGTGTATTTGGATTTTCGAAAGGCATTTGACAAGGTGCCACACAAAAGATTATTGCACAAGATAAAAAAAATCACAGGATTGGGGGTAATATACTGGCATGGGTGGAAGATTGGCTATCTAACAGAAAACAGAGAGTTGGGATAAATGGTTCATTCTCGGGTTGGCAATCAGTAACTAGTGGTGTTCCGCAGGGGTCAGTGCTTGGACCCCAACTCTTTACAATCTATATTAACGATTTGGAGGAAGGGACAAGTGCAACATATCCAAGTTTGCCGACGATACAAAGATGGGAGGGAAAGCAGTGAGTGAGGAGGACATAAAAAACCTGCAAAAGGACATAGACAGGCTAAGTGAGTGGGCAGTGATTTGGCAGATGGAATATAATGTTGGAAAGTGTGAGGTTATGCACTTTGGCAGAAAAAATCAAAGAGCAAGTTATTATCTAAATGGAGAGAAACTGCAAAGTGCTACAGTACAAAGGGATCTGGGGGTCCTGGTGCATGAAACACAGAAGGTTAGTATGCAGGTACAGCAGGTGATCAGGAAGGCCAATGGAATCTTGGCTTTTATTGCAAGGGGGATGGAGTATAAAAGCAGGGAAGTCTTGCTTCAGCTATACAGGGTGCTGGTGAGGCCACACCTGGAATACTGCGTACAGTTTTGGTTTCCATATTTAAGAAAAGATATCCTTGCTCTCGAGGCAGTTCAGAGAAGGTTCACTCGATTGATTCCAGAGATGAGGGGGTTGACTTATGAGGAAAGGTTGAGTAGGTTGGGCCTCTACTCATTGGAATTCAGAAGAATGAGAGGCGATCTTATCAAAACATATAAGGTTGTGAGGGGGCTTGATTGGGTGGATGCGGTGAGGATGTTTCCACTGATGGGTGAGACTAGAACTAGGGGGCATAATCTTAGAATAAGGGGCTGCCCTTTCAAAACTGAGATGAGGATAAACTTCTTCACTCAGAGGGTAGTAAATCTATGGAATTTGCTACCTCAGAGAGCTGTGGAAGCTGCGACATTAAATAAATTTAAAACGGAGATAGACAGTGTTAAGTCTGTGTGTTCTAGTTGTAATTACTAACACAGACTACAAGATTAAAGTTCAACAGGCCTTTACTGGTTGGAGGTCAGGACTATACTAAATACAATGTTACTACACAGTGCTTATATACCGGTGGTCACCACCGGTATTACGTATACAGCAGCCAGAGAAAGTAGTACATCTCTTAAGGTGGAACAGGCTTAAGTTCTCTTAAGGTGGAACAGGTTACATACACCACAATCCTCCCTTTTTAGCTTAACAGTCATATCCCCATTTAACATAACATAATAACATATATAACTTCAGGTATAAACAGTTCAAAGGTTCAGTCTCTCAGGAGGCCTTCTGATTCGGTTTGGATAACGCCTTTCAGTGGTCTCTGATTCCTGTTGCTGAGGTGACTCCTCTAGTTGGTCTCCCATGCATTGGGTGTTATCATCATCAGGTACATTCCCTGCCGAGGTAGATGCTTCAGGTTCATTAACGTCTTCCACAGTTGTCTCTGTCGCAACCATGGGTTCGACCCTTGCTCTCGATTCTACCAGTTGATCCGCATGACGCCTTATCACATTGTTACCAATATCTACTGTGTACATCAGAGGTCCTTGTCTGGCCCGAATTGTTCCGGACTGCCATTTTTCATTTCCATAGCCCCTTGCCAACACTGGTTGTCCTACGTCGAAACTTCGAGTGGTCTTGTTATTAATATGCCGGAACTGTTTGTTTTCCACTTCCCTCCGCACATTTGGTTTTAACAAGTCCAACCTGGACCGCAACCTCCTGTTATAAAACATCATGGCAGGACTTTGGTTAGTCACTGCATGAGCGGCGTTTCGATATGTCATTAGGAAATTGTCCACCTTGTGCTGTAGCGGAATCTGATCATCGTTCATGGCCTTTATTGCCTTTTTGAATGTTTGGACAAATCTCTCGGCCATCCTGTTTGTCGCCGGATGATATGGGGCAGAGGTATAATGTTTAACTCCATTCTTCTTTAAGAATTTTTGGAATTCTTCCGACACGAACTGTGGTCCGTTGTCCGAACAGATCTGTTCTGGCAATCCGTTCCTTGCGAATATTGTTCTTAACACCGCAATTGTCTTTTCTGAAGTAGTGGTATTCATCTTGATCACTTCTGGCCATTTGGAATGTGCGTCCACCGCAATTAGGAACATGGAGTCCATGAATGGACCAGCAAAGTCAATATGTACGTGTTGCCATGGGGCTGAAGGCCATTCCCATGGGTGTAGTGGTGCGATCGGAGATGCATTTTGCACTTTTTGGCACCCAGTGCAGCTTTTCGTCAACTCCTCTATCTGTTGGTCAATACCCGGCCACCATACATAAGCCCTAGCAAGACTTTTCATCTTAACTCCCCCCAGATGACCTTCATGCAGTTTTTTTATAACTCTTTCCCTTAACTTGGGAGGAATAATCACTCTTGTCCCGTACATCAAAGTACCATGGCAGACGGACAGCTGGTCTCGCCTTGCCGAGAATGCCGGTAACAGAGGATCACCATGTGTTGGCCATCCTTTCACTGTCACCTCGTAGACTCTGGACAGTGTCGGGTCGTTCCTGGTTTCTCTTTCAATACTTGCATTGGTGACTGGTAAACACTCGATGATGGTCGAATGAAATAACTCAACAGGGTCAACTTTTGTCGTTTCTTCTTCTTCAGGTAGTGGCAGGCGCAACAGCCCATCAGCATTGCCATGCTGCTTCGTACCTTTGAATTCTATTTGATATTGATGTGCCCCTAGGAAAAGGGACCATCTCTGGAGACGCTGTGCTGTCATCACTGACACACCCTTCTTAGGGTTAAAAATGGATACCAACGGCTGATGGTCTGTCAGAAGTGTGAATTTTTGGCCCTGCAGGTAATGATTAAACTTCTTCACTCCCCATACAAGGCTGAGAGCCTCCCTATCGATCTGCGCATAGTTGCGCTCAGCGGAGGTCAATGATCTGGATGCAAACGCGACTGGCCTTTCCGTGCCATTTGGCAACTTGTGTGAGAGTACTGCCCCAATACCATATGGAGAAGCATCACAAGCCAACTGAATAGGCAGTGTCGGGTTGAAGTGAGCCAACACTTCCTCTGAGGTGATCAATTCTTTGCTTTTGCGAAATGCCTTCTTACAGTTTTCGCTCCATTCCCATGGTACCCCCTTCTGTAAAAGAGCGTTTAGCGGGTGCAGTACCGTGGATAGATTTGGTAGAAATTTATGGTAATAGTTAATCAATCCTAGAAACGACCTCAACTGAGAGACATTATCCGGAGCGGGAGCCTTTACAACTGCCTCTATCTTGTCAGGAGACTTATGAAGCCCCTCCCGGTCAATGACATGACCACAGTACGAGATCCGCTTCTGGAAGAACTCACATTTCTGCCGATTAACTCTAAGTCCATACTCTTTCAGTCTGTTGAGCACCAGTTCCAAGTTTGCGAGGTGTTCTTCATCACCATCACCTGTAATCAGAATATCGTCCAGGTAACATTGTGTGCCTGGAATTCCCTGTAATACCTGCTCCATGGCCCTCTGCCAAATTGCTGGAGCCGATGCCACTCCAAAAACCAGCCTATTGTACCGGTACAAACCTCGATGCGTGTTGATCATGAGGTATTGGCGTGACTCTTCTTCAACCTCCATCTGCAAGTACACCTGCGCCAGGTCTATCTTGGTGACGTGTTTCCCGCCAGACAACGAAGCAAAAATATCCTCAATCCGCGGAAGCGGATACTGCACCGTGTGAAGCACCGGATTAACGGTGATTTTGAAATCTCCACAGATGCGAACCTTCCCTGGTTCTCCTGGCTTGTTGCTCGAAGGACGTTTCATAACGGGAACAATGGGCGTAGCCCACTCACTCCAATCTACCTTAGACAGTACACCTGAACGTTCTAGCGCTTCCAGTTCCGCTTCTACAGTAGGTCGTATTGCATAGGGTACCGGTCTGGCTTTAAAAATTTTTGGGTGTGCATGTTCATCAATCTTGATGTTTGCCGTAATTCCTCTCAGTGTTCCCAGTCCCTGCTGGAACACCTCTTTAGCATCATCCAATATTTTGGACAATCGTTTAGGTTTGACATCTGTTTCCCCGGAAGCTACCGTTAGTGCCTTCAAGGAGTGCCAGTCCATATTCATTTTCCTAATCCACTCCCGTCCCAGTAGTGGTGGACCTCCTTCAGGTAGCACATATAAGTCCATTACTTGGCTTTCTTCGCCCTTGTGGACCACTTTTACCTCTATCTTTCCGATGGGGTGCACTCTTTGCCCCGTGTATGTTTTCAATATAATCTCCGTATCCCGTAGGGGAATATGTTGGAATAACCTTTTGTAATCTTTCTTATTCATGACCGTCAATGCCGATCCAGTGTCCAATTCCATCTTTACTTGGACTCCTGCTATCTGAAGGGTGACCCAAATTGTCTGGAGATCTGCATCCTTACCAACGTTGTGTACTCTTAAGCTACCCAGTTCATTACTGCTAGCGTCTGAATCTGACTTCTGTTCGGTCGAACTGTTCTTTGTCACCTTGTGTACCTTTATGTATTTTCCTTGCGGTGACTTTTTGTTGCTGGTCTTCTTTCCTGACCGGCATACTTTAGCTATGTGGCCAAGCCTGCCACACGTTCTGCATTCTTGGTTTTTAAACCAACACTGGTTCTGATCGTGTGTTGTCTTTCCACAACGATAACATTTTACAGTACTCAAACCCAATTTATTTGTACTGTGTTCCGGTGGCCGTAGCTGCATTACTGCCGTGCCTCTCGCTGCGGCTTCGTGTGCTGCTGCCATAGTGACCGCTTTCTCAAGCGTCAGCTCATTCTCCTCGAGCAGTCGCTTTTGTGTCTTCTTTTAATAAACCACACACAAACTTATCTCGTAGCGCCTCTGTCAGTCTCATTCCAAACTGACAGTACTTTGCTAGCTTACGCAATTCCATTAAATATTCAGCATTGCTTTCATCCTTCAGCTGCCTTCTGCTGTAAAATTTAAATCGTTCCGCTAGCATCAGCGGCGTGGGGTTTAGATGATTTTTCAGGACAGTAACAATCTCCTCGAACGTCTTATCCGCCGGTTCATCTGGTGATAAAAGGTGTTTCAATTGCCCGTATGTCTTCGCACCCATTAAGTTTAATAATGTTAGTGCTTTCTCTTCATCTGGGATTTTATTTGCTTTACAATAATTTTGTATGCGTTCTACATACATGGCCCAATCTTCGATGTCGCTATCAAAGGTATTAATGTTCCCATGTTTAGGCATCGTTGCAATTTAATTTATTTTTATTTTTATCCAAGATGGCGGCTTCCCGCTCTTGTCTTCGTCCTCCGCCTACAAAATGGCGGTTTTCCCGCGCTTGGCGGTCTTCACCCGTCCCCCGACGCTGTCTCCGCTTCACCGCGGCTCTCGCGCCTTCAGTTGCCCCAGACGCTGCGCCTTTTTAGCCCGAATGCGGCCCGACCCTTATCACCAGCCGCGATCGATGTCCCCGCGCTGCGCCTTTCGGCCCGATGCGGCCCGGCCCTTATCTCCGGTCGCGATCAATCTCACCGCCCTTATTCCTCCGTCTTCCCTCCCCGTCTGTACAGCCAACGCGGCCGACTTTCTGGTCGCGTTGCTGCCCGGCTTACCCACCACCGAGGTAGAAAGAAGATAGCTGACAGCCGCTGATGGAGGCTTCGAGTTCAGGATGTCTTCTGCACTCTGGTTTCTCGATGTCTGCCGCGCGACATGTCTTCCAGCAGGGTGATGAGGGTGGAAGCCTCTCTTCGACGTCCGTTCTGTGGACGAAGCCGCCGTGGATATAAACTGCCGCAGGGTAAGAATCGGACTCGTCGCCACTGTTAAGTCTGTGTGTTCTAGTTGTAATTACTAACACAGACTACAAGATTAAAGTTCAACAGGTCTTTACTGGTTGGAGGTCAGGACTATACTAAATACAATGTTACTACACAGTGCTTATATACCGGTGGTCACCACCGGTATTACGTATACAGCAGCCAGAGAAAGTAGTACATCTCTTAAGGTGGAACAGGCTTAAGTTCTCTTAAGGTGGAACAGGTTACATACACCACAGACAGTTTCCTAGCTGATAAGGGGATTAGGGGTTATGGGGAGCAAGCAGGGAAGTGGACGTGAGTCTAGGTTTGGATCAGCCATGATCCTATTGAATGGCGAAGCAGGCCCGAGGGGCCGTATGGCCTACTCCTGCTCCTACTTCTTATGTTCTTATGTTCTCCCACCCCTATCTGCATAACCGTCTATTCTTTTCTCCCTCAGGTACTTGTCTAGCTACCCCTTAAATGCATCTATGCTGTCCACCTCAACTCCTACATGTGGTACCAAGTTCCACATGCCTAACCACCCTCTGGGTAAATAAGTTTCTCCTGAATCCCTTATTGGATTTAGTAGTGACCATCTTATGCTTATGACCCCTAGTTTTGGACTCCCCACAAGTGGAAACATATTCTCCATGTCTACCCTATTTTAAAAAAGACTTGCATTTATGTAGCACCTTTCATGACCACCGGACATCACAAATCTCTTTAGAGCCAATGAAGTAGTTTTTGAAGTGTAGTCTCTGTTGTAATGTAGGAAACATGGCAGCCAATCTGCGCACAGCAAGCTCCCACAAACAGCAATGTGATAATGTCCAGATAATCTGCTTTTTTTGGTTGTTGATTGAGGGATAAATATTGTCCAGGACACCGGGCACCGGGCACAACCCTCCAGCTCTTCTTTGAAATAGTGCTATGGTATCTTTTACATCCTCCTGAGAGAGCAGATTGGGCCTCGGTTTAACATCTCATCCGAAAAATGGCACCTCCGACAGTGCAGCACTCCCTCAGCACTGCACCGGAGTGTCAGCCTAGATTTTTGTGCGCAGGTCTCTGGAGTGGGACTTTGAACCCACGACCTTCTGACTCAGAGGCGAGAGCGCTGCCCACTGAGCCACAGCTGACACACAAGGAAGAGAGTTCTTTCTGCCCATTAATAAGAGTGCAGGATTTTTCTACTGTGTCACTATGCGGGTGCTTGGGACAGGCAGCGTCACTTCAGGAGACCGAGAGAACTGCTAACAATGATACCTAGAAGCTTTTGTTTTTTCTAAAAACGCACAGACTGAATCTTGGACGCTTGTCACCGGTAAGGTGACATTGGTGGCAATGCAGCAGTGGTCACAGCTGGGCAAGGCTGGACATTTGTTCCATTGTCATCCATATGTTTTATCAGGGAGCATTACAGGATTGGGGGTCCCTTTGAATCCCAGCACTTGCCGAGCCATTTCACTCTGGCATGGACGGGACAACAATATTAGCAGCTGAACAAACACGCTGCAGAAGAGTTTTAAAATTATTTTAAACATTCATCCGATGACACATAATTCTCAATTTTTATTTTGGTGCTAAGAATCAATATTAATATAGACATAGAATTACAGGGAGAATGACATAGAATTTCCAATACAGAAACAGGTCATTTGACCCAACTGATCTATGCCTGTGTTTGTGCTCCACATGACCCTTCTCCCAACCCTATCTGCATAACCATCTATTCTTTTCTCCCTCAGGTACTTGTCTAGCTTCCCCTTAAATGCATCTATGCTGTGCACCTCAACTCCTACATGTGGTACCAAGTTCCACATGCCTAACCACTCTCTGGGTAAATAAGTTTCTCCTGAATTCCTTATTGGATTTAGCAGTGACCATCTTATATTTATAACCCCTAGTTTTGGACTCCCCACAAGTGGAAACATATTCTCCATGTCTACCCTATTTAAAAAAGACTTGCATTTATATAGCGCCTTTCACGACCACCGGACATCCCAAAGTGCTTTACACCCAATGAAGTGCTATTTGAAGTGTAGTCTCTGTTGTAATGTAGGAAACGCGGCAGCCAATCTGCGCACAGCAAGCTCCCACAAACAGCAATGTGATAATGACCAGATAATCTGTTTTTAGTGATGTTGATTGAGGGATAAATATCAGCCAGGACACCAGGGAGAACTCCCCTGCTCTTCTTCCAAATAGTGCTATGGGATCTTTTATGTCCACTTGAGAGAGCAGACGGGACCTCGGTTTAACATCTCATCTGAAAGACGGCACCTCCGACAGTGCAGCACTTCCTCAGTACTGCACTGGAGTGTCAGCCTAGATTTTTGTGCTCAAGTCTCTGGAGTGGGGCTTGAGCCCTTGACCTTCTAACTCAGGCTAGTGTGCTGCCCACTGAGCCACGGCTGCACTTCAAACCCTGTATAATTTTAAAGACCTTTATTAGGACACCCCTCAGCCTTCTCTTTTCTAGAGAAAAGAGCCCGAGCTTGTGTAGTCTTTCAGGCATAGCAGTGATAACATCTTGCCTTTACTACTTACATAGCTCTCCTTCTGGCCACTGGCGAGTTTAATGATGTGTGCTCGATTTGTTTTCCCCATGACGGAGGGCTATGGTTTTTGGTAGATTCTGTTTGTGTTTCTCCGAGAAGCGACAACACAACCCGACTCCAAAGGGTCTGAGTGAAATGCAGAATGAGACGCGTTTGGTTCCTTGTAAAAGGAAATTGCACAAAAAGGGGGGATATTTATGAAAAGCCAATTGCATCAACTGCGCTTTGCTAATTGGGCTGCCTTTTCCCCAGAGCATAAAGTCAATATTTTCAGTGCATTAGTGCTTTGAATCACACATGCTCAAATGAGCACAAACGCCGCAGTGCTATTATGTTACTTTGATATTGAAAATTTACAGGGATCTTATTTTTTGGCGCTGAAATGAAAGTGGACAAATTATCATTTAATAACAAACTCCTATGCTGCACAACTTTAAATAGTCAAACTTAGAGCACAGATTGATGTCGTTGGGGGGTGTCCAACCCTTTTCATGGGCCATGTAATATGCGCTGTCGAGTCTCAGGGTCCAAGTAGAAAGTTTACATCCATGCGCCCAATAATTTGCATCTCTCTCTCTCTTGAGCTGCTGACACAAACAAGCGTTTTGACACAGGATCCATCCACCCAAAGGGACAACAGCACTAAGAAGGCCCTGTCCAATCCTTGAGGCCCACAGAGTTCAAACAGGTCAAGCCGCCAAATAGGAAACATAAGCAGAAATAGGATCAAGTTGCCTGGTCTTCATGGACCAGCAGGGGCTGCAGTTTGAACACCTCTGAGTTTGTGGATCAATTTTATTTCAGAGACGTTGGGGGCGACTTTCACCTTCACTGACTGGGACATGGCAGAGCAGATCACCCACCAGTTACAGAACCTGCCCAATCTTCATACCATTGATTTCACTGAGGGCGAATGGTTTTACAATGGACGGGCGATCTGCTCCGCCAGATTACCGTCTAGCCACTGAAGGTGAAGTTTACCCCCACTTTATTCGATAGCAAAATACTGCGGATGCTGGAAATCTGAAATAACAACAGAAAATGCTGGAAAAACTCAGCAGGCCAGGCAACATCCGTGGGGAGAGAAATAGAGTCAACGTTTCAGGTCGAAACCCTTCGTCAGGACTGAAAAAACACAGGAAATGAAACAGATTAAAAGGCCAGTTTGGGGGCTGGGAAATGGGGATGAAAGAACAAAAGAGAAGTGAAGAGACCTTGGCCTAGAAATTCAGTCTAGCCACTTTTGGGGCGGTAAAGTCGGGTGGCCGCTAAAGTTTGCGCCCGCCGGAAAGTGGAGGCCACTTCGCCGATATTCAGTAGCTCTGGCCAAGGAGTTTGCTCGAGCGCTAAAACTGGCGTTGCACGGCTATCTTTAGGCGCTAAGCCGGCGGTGCAGACTGATACCGCCGAGGCCGGGCGCAGCGCAGGTGCGGTCATGTTTTGATTGACAGCAGACACCCTGGCGCCGGCCAGCTCTTAAAGGGGGAAGGGTCGACTTGGTCTGCTGCCATGCCCTGGATACTGCAGCCCTCCAGCTAGGCCTAAACACTGCTGCTGGAGAGAAATAGCGCCAGGAAGGATGCAGAGGGCCCGTGAGCGAGCGCAGCGCTTCTCTGCCCATGATTTAAAGGTGCTGGTTAGGGCTTTGGAGAAGAGAAGCCATATCTTGTTCCCGGACAGTGGCAAGAAGCCTCCCAAGAGGGTGTACAGGAGAGCCTGGAGGGATATCGCCCAGAGGGTCACAGCCACCTGCGATGTCCCCAGGACTGGTGTCCAATGCCGGAAAAAGTTTAACGACCTCACTCGGATTGTCAGGGTGAGTACCCTTTCCAGTGTCCTCCTCATCCTTGCATGTGCACTTCACATTATGGGCAAAGGGACCTCAAAGGCCTAATGGCCAGCCCTCGTCCAGCAGCTATGGCACTGGCATGAACATCAATTACACTTTCTGCACTTTACACACTGGCCAAGCTATTCGACCATGGGAGGCAGTGCACACAACAACAGGGCACCACACTGGCCAAGCTATTCGACCATGGGAGGCAGTGCACACAACAACAGGGCACCACACTGTACTTAGAGGCCGTCCTTTCTCTTGCAGGCCAAGCTGGCCCAGAATCTGAAGAGCCGGACTGTCACCGGGGGAGGCCGTGCCCAGTTCCAGCAGCTCAGTGACCTGGAGGAGCGCGTGGGTCGACTCATGGGTGCCCAGGTGATTGGCCCCGTTGCAATTGGAGATGCCGACCCTGTGCTGGGCCCCAATGGTAAGGACATGACCGTTTGGACCTCTCTCGTTCCCCTTGCGCTTCAGATCTACATCCTTTGCCACTGTCCGACCAATGCGCAGAATGCCACCACTCATGCCTCCCTCGCTGACGCCCTGTCCTCACTCTAAAGCTACTCTTGTGCCTTCCTGCTTTCAGCTGGTGAGGAGGAGGTCCCTGAAGCTGCGAGTGTCAGTCCCTCGGAAGAGGAGGACGAGGAGGAGCAAGAGGAAGGCGGCACATCGGGGGAACCCTCATCCGCGCCAGGGGATGGCAATGGAGGGGACACGTCTTCCCTGGAGGAGAGCCAGGGGGAAGTGTTGCAGGGGGGTGTAGCTCCTGTGCCCAGTGGCGTCCAGCCACGCGGGAAGGGTCGGGCAGCACGGCTGCCTTCTCCCCAGAGGGGGGAAGTGTTGCAGGGGAGTGTAGCTCCTGGGCCCAGTGGCGTCCAGCCACGCGGGAAGGGTCGGGCAGCACGGCTGCCTTCTCCCCAGAGGGGGGAAGTGTTGCAGGGGAGTGTAGCTCCTGGGCCCAGTGGCGTCCAGCCACGCGGGAAGGGTCGGGCAGCACGGCTGCCTTCTCCCCAGAGGGGGGAAGTGTTGCAGGGGAGTGTAGTTGCTGGGCCCAGTGGCGTCCAGCCACGCAGGAAGGGTCGGCCAGCTCGGCGGCCTTCTCCCCAGAGGGAGAGTCCGGCCTCCAGTCCGGAGACGGTCCTCGCCCAGGAGGTGCGCCTCCTTGATCAAATGTCCGCGGACTCGGATCGTCGGCACACCGAGTTCATGGGGGTTGTGGCACGGTTGCCTGAGGCCATCGAGTCCCTGGCTCATAGTGTGTCCGATTTCGGGGCCTCACAGGCCAGGGGTTTCGAACAACTCGCGGCAGCACAGGCCAGGGGTCTCGAACAATTCGGGGCATCACAGGACGCGAGTCGGGCCGAATTCGGGGCATCACAGGACGCGAGTCGGGCCGAATTGAGGGCAGCACAGGTCGCGAGTCGGGACGAATTCAGGGCAGCACAGGACGCGAGTCGGGACGAATTCAGGGCAGCACAGGCAGCGAGTGGACAGTTGATCAGTGGTGCCGTGCAGTCACTGGCTGGTCTGATGCGGGCACAGACCAGGGCAGTACGGGCACTCACTGCTGCCACACTCGCTGTGTCAGGCAGGCATCGCCAGGGCACCCACCGCGCTGCAGCAGCACAGCGGTCTGGCCTTCACCAGATTGCTGCGCTTGCTGCAGTGCCAGCCCGTCCGAGTGCCAGTGTCTCAGGCGAGCAGCGAGCGCCTGGCATCAGCCAGCTTGCCCCCATTGCTGCAGCCGCCACTGCCACTCCCCCAGCGAAGCTGCGACGAGCTGCTGGAGGGACTGATGCTGCCCAGCCACAGCTGCAGCAGTCAGCAGCCGGCCCCTCGAGGGCCAGAGCTTGTCTAGGCCGACCCCCAAGGGCATCTGCCGTCACGCAATGTGCCCCTCAGGAGCCTTCCCCCAGCCTTGCAGCACCCACAGGGCCCAGGTTGAGGCGGAGCAGCAGGTCGGCCAGGGGCCGGAAAAGCCTGGACAAGGACTCGCCCTCTCGGCACACAAAGTAGAGTGTGTTGGCAAATGTTTTTTTATATGGGGGTGGTTGTCTTGTCTATGGGGGGGGGTTCTTTTGGTAAGGCCGAGGATGAAGGCCATTTGGATGGACAAGTTTTGTTATTCCTCCCCAGGTTGTGGGAGTGAGATATGTATTTGAGTGTTTTTTGGGGGTGTTGTCTGTTTTTCGGTTTCATGTGGGAAGGGCCCTGAGTTTGTTCAATAAAGCTTTTTCTTTATTCAGCTTGTCCATGTGTGATGTTTCAAGTGGTTGTTGCGTTAACCGGCTGAGGGCTTGTGGAGCGGCTGCATTCATGTGCGTTCATTGCCGCAAGCCATTCCCCGACAGGGGGCCTAGAAGTGTCGTTCAATAAGCCGCCGACGGACGGCCCTTGGACCTTGTGGCTCCCTCCTGGGCTGGTACTCCTCCTCCTCCTCCTCCTCATGGTCCTCCTGCTCGTCCTCCTGAGGTGGTGGTCCAACGTGAGGTGGCAGTGCCTGAGTCCTGCGGATAGCCAGGTTGTGCAGCATGCAGCAAACGACGACGAACTGGGAGACTCTATCCGGCGAATACTGCAGAGATCCGCCGGAGCGATCCAGGCAGCGGAACCGTTGCTTGAGGACGCCAATCGTTTGCTCTATGATGTTCCTTGTGGCTTGATGGCTTTCGTTGTATGCCTCCTCAGCAGGGGTCCTGGGCGCGCGGAGCGGGGTCATGAGCCATGTACACAAAGGATAGCCTTTGTCCCCGATAAGCCATCCTCTTGGGGGAGGCTGTGCCTGGAACATGTCAGCCACAGTAGTCTGGCGCAGGATAAATGCATCGTGGCTGCTGCCTGGAAAGCGGGCATTGACAGCTAGGATGCGCTGCCTGTGGTCACACACCAGCTGTACATTGAGGGAATGGTAGCCCTTCCGGTTGCGGTAATCCTCGGCATTGTCGATAGGTGCCCGCAAAGCCACATGCGTGCAGTCAATGGCGCCCTGCACCATGGGGAAGTCGGCGATCCTCGCAAATCCGACTGCACGCTGCTCCTGCCTCTCTAGGGTCATGGGGAAGGAGAGGAATTGGTGTCTCCTTGTGAAAAGGGCATCGGTGACCTGCCGGATGCAGCGATGCAC
This sequence comes from Somniosus microcephalus, assembly GCF_052327205.1. NCBI lineage: Eukaryota > Metazoa > Chordata > Chondrichthyes > Squaliformes > Somniosidae > Somniosus > Somniosus microcephalus. Next base: position 90,863,126 of record NC_141002.1, on the reverse strand, counting down.
GGCGAACTGGGAGATGCTAGCTATGTCCCCAGCAGCGGCTTGGAAGGAGCTGCTTGCATAAAAGTTCAGAGCCACCGTGACCTTCACTTCCACCGACAGAGACGTCCTGCACATCAGCTGTGGATGCAGATCTCTGTGAAGCAGCTGGCAGATCTCTGCAACCACCTCCCTTCTGAAGCGCAGCCTCTTAACACACTGCGCGGCAGTCATGGTGAGATAGGACACCTGCTGGCGGTATTCCCTGAGTGGGTAAGGCCTACGTTGCCGACGCCTGATGCCCCCTCTGCGTCTAGGCATGGCTGCCCCTCTCACACAGCGTCTGTGAGCCCTTCGCACATAATGCTGGAACTGAGGGTTGGAACCCCATGCAGCCCCCATAATATTCTTGCAAACAGTGAAATCACAATGAGTCAAATTTCCAAGCTTTGGCCAGAAGCCAAAAATACCTCTCCTATGTTGGGCCAAATCAGTAAGGTGTCTTCCTTGGTCTTTGTCCAGAAATCCGTTGCACTAGAGTCATTGCAGCAAAATGGCTGGCCTTTATAGTTCAGTCTAAGTGCCCTTTAATTAGCGCTCCCCGAGGCCCGCAGGGCCTCTGCTGCGTTCCACTTCACAGTTCTTAACACCGCCACGCCCACATTGGGCGGGCGTGACTGAAGTTCCGGTTTGGGGCGCACAAAGGGCGTTGCACGATGAAATGACGTCATAAGTTGCGCGCGCAGCTGAGCGTGCGCAAACACTTTGCGCCGGCGCTAAATGTCTACTGAAGTTGGGCGTAGGCGCAAATCGTTCTGCGCCCGGCCGCTAAGTGCCTAGCGCTCGAGATCTACTCCTCCTAAGGCGCTAACGGCTGGCGAACGCAACTGAATTTCTAGGCCATTAAGAGTTATTCAAAACCAGACGAGATGGTGATAGGACTAGTGGAGACAAAAGACGGCTCTAGATTAGGTGTGAAATGCGCTGGCAGAATGAGAGACAGCTGCCATGTGGGAGAGAAAAAAAGGGGGAAGGGCAGCACGGTGGTATAGTGGTTAGCACTGTTACCTCACAGCGCCAGGGACCCGGGTTCGAATCCGGCCTCGGGCGACTGTCTGTGTGGAGTTTGCACATTCTCCCCGTGTTTGCGTGGGTTTTCTCTGGGTGCTCCGGTTTCCTCCCACAGTCCAAAGATGTGCGGGTTAGGTTGATTGGCTATGATAAATTGACCCTTAGTGTTAGGGGGATTAAATACGTGGGGTTACAGGGATAGGGTGGGATATGTGTTGGTGTAGGGGTTACGGGGATCGGGTGGGATATGTGTCGGTGCAGGCTCGATGGGCCGAAATGGCCTCTATCTGCACTGTGGGGTTTCTGTGATTCTGTGAAAACAAAGGTGTGGATAAAAAATATATAAAAATGTAATGGGGCCGAGGTTATGATCTGAAGTTGTTGAACTCGATATTGAGTCCGGAAGGCTGTAAAGTGCCTAATTGGAAGATGAGGTGCTGTTCCTCGAGCTTACGCTGGGTTTCTGTGGAACAATGCAAGAGCCCGAGTACGGTGAGGTCTGAGTGGGACTGGGGCGGTGAATTAAAATGACAGGCGACCGGAAGCTCGGGGTCACCCTTACCGACTTTATTACTTCTCTGCAATTCCCGATGAACTTGGCAACATCTCTGCTAAGAAAAGATGGCCTGGAGCAACCACATAGCAGTTAATGTTGGTTTCTGCATGCTTTTGATCATGACCTCCCTGCTGATGTCAGTGGAGTATGGGAACGGTACCATAGCGGTAATGTCACTGGGCTAGTAATCCAGAGGCCTCGATTAATGATCCAGAGACGTGAGTTCAAATCCCACCACGACAGCTGGAAAATTTAAATTCAGTTAATTAAATAAATCTGGAATAAAAAGCCAGTATCAGTCATGGTAACCATGAAATTATCAGATTGTCGTAAAAACCCATCTGGTTCACTGATGCCCTTTAGGGGCTATATGTGACTTAAGAGCCACAGCAATGTGGTTGACTCTTAACTGCCCTCTAAAATGGCCTAGCAAGCCACTCAGTTGTAATAAACCGCTACGAAACACAATAATAAGAATGAAACCGCATTGACCTTGGCTACGGCAATGGCAAAGTCCTCCTCTTGTGCCAAAATTAGACTATTCAAGCAACAGCCTGACATAGTCATACTCACAGAATCATACCTTTCAGCCAATGTCCCAAACTCCTTCATCACCGTCCCTGGGTATGACCTGTCCCACTGGCAGGATAGACCCACCAGGGGTGGTGGTACAGTCGGGAAGGTGTGGCCCTGGGAGTCCTCAACATTGACTGTGGACCCCATGAAGTCTCATGACTTCAGGCCAAGCATGGGCAAGGAAACCTCCTGCTGATTACTACCTACTGCCCTCCCTCCCTCAGCTGATGAATCAGTACTCCTCCATGTTGAACACCACTTGGAAGAAGCACAGAATGTACTCTGGGTAGGGGACTTCAATGTCCATCACCAAGAGTGGCACCACTACTGGCCGAGTCCTGAAGGACACAGCTACCAGTCTGGGCCTGCGAGAGAACCAACACGAGGGAAAAACCTACTTGACATCATCCTCACCAATCTACCTGTCGCAGATGCATCTGACCATGAGAGTATTGGTAGCAGTGACCGCTGCACAGTCATTGTGGAGACGAAGTCCCGTCCTCACACTGAGGACACCCTCCATTGTGTTGTGTGGCACTACCACCGTGCTAAATGGGATAGATTCAGAACAGATCTAGCAGCTCAAAACTGGGCATCCATGAGGCGCTGTGGGCCATCAGCAGCAGCAGAATTGTATCCCACTACAATCTGTAACCTCATGGCTTGGCATAGTCCTCATTCTACCATTAACATCAGGCTAGGGGACCAACCCTGGTTCAATAAGGAGTGTAGAAGAGCATGCTGGGAGCAGCACCAGGCGTACCTAAAAATAAGGTGCCAACCTGGGGAAGCTGCAACACAGGACTACATGCATGCTAAAAAGCGGAAGCAGCATGCTATAGACAGGGCTAAGCGATCACACAATCAACAGATCAGATCAAAGCTCTGCAGTCCTGCCACATCCAGTCATGAATGGTGGTGGACCATTAAACAACTAACGGGAGGAGGAGGCTCCATGAATATCCCCATCCTCAATGATGGTGGAGCCCAGCACGTGAGTGCAAAAGACAAGACTGAAGCGTTTGCAACCATCTTCAGCCAGAAGTGCCGAGTGGATGATCCATATCGGCCTACTTCTGAGGTCCCCACCATCACAGAAGCCAGTCTTCAGCCAATTCAATTCACTCCATGTGATATCAAGAAATGGCTGAGCGCACTGGATACAGCAAAGGCTATGGGCCCCGACAACATCCCGGCTATCGTGCTGAAGGCTTGTGCTCCAGAGCTAGCCGCGCCTCTAGCCAAGCTGTTCCAGTACAGCTACAACACTGGCATCTATCCGACAATGTGGAAAACTGCCCAGGTATGTCCTGTCCATAAAAAGCAAGACAAATCCAATTCGGCCAGTTAACGCCCCATCAGTCCACTCTCAATCATCAGCAAAGTGATGGAAGGTGTCATTGACAGTGCTATCAAGCGGCACTTACTCACTAATAACCTGCTCAATGATGCCAAGTTTGGGTTCCGCCAAGACCCCTCGGCTCCCGACCTCATTACAGCCTTGGTCCAAACATGAACAAAGGAGCTGGATTCCAGAGGTGAGGTGAGAGTGACTGCCCTATACATCAAGGCAGCATTTGACTGAGTGTGGCATCAAGGAGCCCTAGTAAAACTGAAGTCAATGGAATCGGGGGAAAACTCTCCACTGGCTAGAGTCATACCTAGCACAAAGGAAGATGGTTGTGGTGGTTGAAGGTCAATGATCACAGCCCCAGGATACCGCTGCAGGAGTTCCTCAGGGCAGTGTCCTAGGCCCAACCATCTTCAGCTGTTTCATCAATGACCTTCTCTCCAACATAAGGTCAGAAATGGAGATGTTTGCTGATGACTGCACAGTGTTCAGTGCCATTCACAACTCCTCAGATAATGAAGCAGTCCATGCCCGCATGCAACAAGACCTGGACGACATTCAGGCTTGGGCTGATAAGTGGCAGGTAACATTCGTGCCACAGAAGCGCCAGGTGTTGAGTCTGTGTTTACAAGTGCAGTTATAATGAATAACAGGACACAGACAACAGAAGTAAGTAAACAGGTCTTTAGTGATTGAGGGTCAGGGCGGAACTGAGGTACACTTTGCTCCGCAGGGTTTATATACTGGTGTGGTCACCACCGGTACTACAATGTACAGGAGCCGTTAAAAAGTAGTCCATCACCTTAAGGTATCCTCTTAAGGTAGTACAGGTTACATACACTACAATTCCTCCCCTTTTAGCTTAACAGTGGACACCCCCAATTAATACACTACATGGATAATATACATATATACAATTTACCCACAAGAACTGTTCAAAGATTCAGTCTCTGAGGAGACCTCCTGATCCGGCCCGGATAACGCCTTTCAGGGATCTCTGGTTCCCGTTGCTGGGGTGACTCATCCACTTGATCTCCTATGGATTCAACATCATCCAATACGTTCGAGTCTGAGGTAGATGCTACAGGCTCAATAAGTTCTTCAACTGGTGTCTCTGCCGTAGACATGGGGTCGACCCTTGTTCTCGATTCCACAAGTTGGTCAGCATGACGTCGTATTACGTTCTCTCCAACGTCTACCGTGTACATCAAGGGTCCCTGTCATGCACAAATTGTCCCAGGTTGCCATTTATCATCCCTATAGTCCCTGGCCAACACTGGTTGTCCTATTTCAAAACTACGAGTGGCCTTTTTATTTACATGCTGGAATTGCTTGTGTTCGACTTCCCGTTGCACATTGGGTTTTAACAAATCCAACCGGGACCGCAACCTTCTGTTATAGAACATTATGGCAGGGCTTTGATTTGTCACTGCATGCGTGGCGTTTCGATACGCCATTAGGAAATTGTCCACCTTGTGTTATAGTGGAATATGATCTTCACTCATGGCCTTTATCGCCTTTTTGAACGTTTGTACAAATCTCTCGGCCAACCCATTTGTAGCTGGATGATATGGGGCAGATGTATAGTGTTTCACCCCATTCTTTTTCATGAATTTCTGGAATTCTTCTGACACGAACTGTGGTCCGTTGTCTGAACATATTTGCTCCGGCAAGCCATTCCTTGCAAATATGGTTCTTAGAACTGCAATCATCTTCTCAGAGGTAGTGGTCGACATCGTAATCACTTCTGGCCATTTAGAATGTGCGTCTACTGCTATCAAAAGCATGGAATCCATGAATGGACCTGCAAAGTCGATATGCACACGTTGCCATGGGGCTGAAGGCCATTCCCACGGATACAGCGGTGCAATTGAAGGTGCGTTCTGAACTTTTTGGCACCCTGAGCAGCTTTTAGTCAGATCCTCTATTTGTTTGTCAATACCTGGCCACCACACATAAGCCCTAGCAAGGCTTTTCATCTTGACTCCCCCCAGATGACCTTCGTGCAATTCTTTTAGAACTCTCTCCCTTAATTTAGGAGGAATAATCACCCTTGTTCCATACATCAATGTTCTTTGACATACGGACAGCTGTTCTCGTCTGGCTGAGAATGCTGGTAACAGTGGTTCGCCATGTGCTGGCCATCCCTTCACTGTCAAGTCGTAGACTCGAGACAGTGTCGGGTCATTTCGGGTCTCTCTCTCAATACCCGCATTGGTGACTGGTAAGCATTCGATGATGGTCGAGTGAAATATCTCGACAGGGTCAACTGCCGGTGCCTCTTCCGCTGTAGGTAGTGGCAGGCGCGACAGCCCATCAGCATTACCATGTTGCTTTGTACCTTTGAACTCAATATCATATTGATGTGCCCCTAGGAAAAGGGACCATCTCTGAAGCCTCTGCGCCGTCATTACCGGAACACCCTTCTTAGGGTTGAAAATGGAAACCAACGGCTGGTGATCTGTCAGCAGCGTAAACTTTTGGCCTTGCAGGTAATGGTTAAATTTCTTAACTCCCCACACGAGGCTGAGAGCCTCCCTATCTATCTGAGCAAAGTTGCGCTCAGCAGAGGTCAATGATCTGGATGCGAAAGCGACTGGCCTTTCCGAGCCATCTGGAAACTTATGTGAGAGCACTGCCCCGATACCATATGGAGAAGCATCACAAGCTAAGCGAATAGGCAGCGTTGGGTTAAAGTGAGCCAACACTTCCTTAGAGGTGATCAATGCCTTGCTCTTTTGAAAAGCCCGCTTACAATCATCGCTCCACTTCCATGGTATTCCCGTTTGCAAAAGAGTGTTTAGTGGGTGTAACACCGTGGATAAATTTGGAAGAAACTTGTGGTAATAGTTAACCAACCCCAGGAACGACCTCAACTGGGATACATTTTCCGGTGCTGGAGCTTTGACAACAGCTTCGATCTTGTCAGGTGACCCTCCTGGTCAATGACGTGGCCGCAGTACGAGATTCGCTTTTGAAAGAACTCGCATTTCTGGCGATTAGCTCTTAGCCCATATTCTTTCAATCTGATGAGCACCTGCTCCAAATTCGCGAGGTGATCATTATCGTTATCTCCTGTAATCAGGATGTCATCCAGGTAGCATTGTGTGCCTGGGATTCCCTGCAATACCTGCTCCATGGCCCTTTGCCAAATCGCTGGAGCCGATGCCACTCCAAAAACCAGCCTATTATACTGATATAAGCCCTTATGTGTGTTGATCGTGAGATACTGTCGTGACGCTTCATCAACTTCCATCTGTAGGTACGCCTGCGCCAGGTCTATCTTGGTGAAGTGCTTTCCGCCAGACAGCGAAGCGAAGATATCTTCAATCTGCAGAAGCGGATATTGCACCATGTGAAGAACTGGATTAACAGTGATCTTGAAATCGCCACAGATGCGAACCTTCCCAGGTTCCCCCGGCTTGTTGCTCAACGAACGCTTCATGACAGGAACAATGGGTGTAGCCCATTCGCTCCAGTCCACCTTGGACAGTACCCCTGAACGTTCTAGCCCTTCCAGCTCTGCTTCCACAGCAGGTCGTATCGCATAAGGCACCGGTCTGGCTTTGAAAAATTTTGGGTTTACATGTTCTTCAACCTTGATGGTTGCCGTAATTCCTTTCAGTGTTCCAAGTCCCTGTTGGAACACCTCCTTAGCATCGTCTAAGATTTTGGACAGTCGTTTAGGTTTGACGTCGTCCTCCTTACAGGCATCCACAGTCAGTGCTTGTATGGAATGCCAGTCCAAATTTATTCTCCGGATCCATTCCCGTCCTAGTAGTTGCGGACCTCCATCAGGTAACACGTACAAGTCCATTTTCTGACTTTCTTTACCATTGTAGACCACATTTACTTTTATCTTTCCTTTGGGGTATACTATTATGTTTTCAATACAATCTTCGTATCCCTCAGGGGAATGTGCGAGAATAACCTTTTGTAGTCTTGCTTATTTATGACTGTTAATGCCGACCCTGTGTCCAATTCCATCTTCACTTGGACTCCTGCTATCCGGAGCATGACCCAGATAGTTTGGTGGTCTGCTGTGTTACCCACATTATGTATTTTCAGACAACCCAGTTCCTTACTACTGGAGTCTGAATCCGTCTTCTGTTCATCCGAACTGTTCTCTGTCACCTTGTGTACTTTTTTGTACTTCTCCTGCGGTGACTTTTTGCTGCTGGTCTTCTTTCCTGACCGGCATACTCTCGCTATGTGACCAAGTTTGCCACATTGCCTGCATTCTTTGTCTTTGAACCAGCACTGGTTCTGGTCATGCGTTGTCCTTCCGCAACGATAGCACCTTACTGCGCCCAATGCCATTTCATTGGTGCTGAATTCCAGTGGCCTTTGCTGTATCTCTGCAGCGCCCCGTGCTGCTGCCTCGTGGGATGCTGCAATGCTGAAAGCTTTGTCCAGCGTAAGATCCTTTTCCTCTAGCAGTCGCTTCTGGGTTCCTTCCCTTAGGAGCCCACACACAAACTTATCTCTCAGTGCGTCTGCTAGGCCTGTTCCAAACTGGCAGTACTTTGATAACTTGCGCAGTTCTGTTAGGAATTCAGCGTTGCTTTCTTCTTTAAGTTGAATTATTTTGTAGAATTTAAATCGTTCCGCTATCAGCAGCGGTGTGGGGTTTAAATGCTCTTGCAGGATAGTAACAATATCCGCGAAACTCTTTCCTACCGGTTTGTCTGGGGTTACCAGGTTCCTTAATAACCCGTACGTCTTCGCACCCATCGAGTTTAATAGGGTTAGTGCTTTCTTATCATCCGGTACATCATTCGTTCTACAGTAAACTTCGATGCGTTCCACATAAGTGGCCCAATCTTCCACATCGTTGTCGAAGGCAGTGATGTTACCTGTTTTCGGCATCCTTGCTGAGTTTCTCCTTTCCCTTCAGATATTATTTAATATGATGACTTTTTTAAATTTTTATTTAAGATGGCGGCTTTTCCCGCGCTTGGCAGCTTTTCCCGCGCTTGTCTTCTTCCCCCGCCGACTCAAGATGGCGATTCCCGCGCTGTTGCTGTCCACGCCTCCCAGCGGTCCTTCCTGCCTTTATTTTCCCGTGTATACGCTTCCTTGCGCTGCTGCTCTTGTTGCCCCGCCGCTCCCGCGGTCCTTGTGGCAATAAAGCGCTTTTCTGGCTGCTGCGCGTCTCTGCCCCGATTGCAGTCCGGCCCCTGACACCGGCTGCGGTCGTGTTGTCCGCCCTTTTTCTTAGTTTTTCCTCCCCTTCTCCCACTGACAACTCGGCCGACTTCCCCCCCCCGTGCCGCTCGATCGGGCTTACCCGCCGCTGTCGTAGAATGGATGATCACTGCCTGTTGCTGATGTTGGACTTCGTGGCCAGAAAACCAAACCGGGTTCCCGATGGCCTCCCGTGCGATGCAGTGCTCTGCAGGATGTTGAGGGCGGATGCCCCTTTCCGACGCCCGTTTCTGAGGACGAAGCCTCCTTGGAATGGACCCCAGAATCAGTACTGGGGGAGGTGATGCAAAACTGCTGCTAGGTACGGTCAGACTCGTCGCCACTGTTGAGTCTGTGTTTACAAGTGCAGTTATAATGAATAACAGGACACAGACAACAGAAGTAAGTAAACAGGTCTTTAGTGATTGAGGGTCAGGGCGGAACTGAGGTACACTTTGCTCCGCAGGGTTTATATACCGGTGTGGTCACCACCGGTACTACAATGTACAGGAGCCGTTAAAAAGTAGTCCATCACCTTAAGGTATCCTCTTAAGGTAGTACAGGTTACATACACTACACCAGGCAATGACTATCTCCAACAAGCGAGAGTCTAACCACCGCCCCTTGACATTCAACGACATTACCATTGCCGAATCACCCACCATCAACATCCTGGGGGTCACCATTGACCAGAAACTTAACTGGACCAGCCACATAAATACTGTGGCAACAAGAGCAGGTCAGAGGCTAGGTATTCTGTGGAGAGTGTCTCACCTCCTGACTCCCCAAAGCCTTTCCACCACCTACAAGGCACAAGTAAGGAGTGTGATGGAGTACTCTCCACTTGCCTGGATGAGTGCAGCTCCAACAACACTCAAGAAGCTCGACACCATCCAGGACAAAGCAGCCCGCTTGATTGGCACTCCATCCACCACCTTAAACATTCACTCCCTCCACCACCGGCGCACTGTGGCTGCAGTGTGTACCATCTACAAGATGCACTGCAGCAACTCGCCAAGGCTTCTTTGGCAGCACCTCCCAAACCCGCGACCTCTTCCACCTAGAAGGACAAGGGCAGCAGGCGCATGGGAACACCACCATCTCCAAGTTCCCCTCCAAGTCACACACCATCCTGACTGAGAAGTTTATCGCCGATCCTTCATCGTCGCTGGGTCAAAATCCTGGAACTCCCTCCCTAACAGCACTGTGGGAGTACCTTCACCACACGGACTGCAGCGGTTCAAGAAGGCGGCTCACCACCACCTTCTCGAGGGCAATTAGGGATGGGCAATAAATGCTGGCTTTGCCAGCGACGCCCACATCCCATAAACAAATTTAAAAAAAAGTATATTTGCTTCATGTTGAATAGATTAAGTGATGCTCTCCTGGGTTTATGGCCCAGGGAAAACGGGAACCCTTTTAACTCAGGGTTATTTTGCAATACCAGTCTAATAGAAAGTAGACAGAAAGAATTTGCATTTATACAGCACCTTTCACAACCTCAGAATGTCCCAAAGTGTTTCACAGCCAATAAAGTACCTTTGCAGTGTAGTCACTGTTGTAATGTAGGAAACGCGGCAGCCAATTTGCGCACAGCAAGCTCCCACAAGCAGCAATGAGATAAATGACCAGATCATCTGTTTTTAGTGATGTTGCTTAAGGGATAAATGTTGGCCAGGCCACCGGGGCAAACTCCCCAGCTCTTCTTTAAATAGCGGCCGTGGGATCTTCTATGTCCACCTGAGAGAGCAGACGGGGCCTCGGTTTAACGTCTCATCCGAAAGACGGCACCTCCGACAGTGCGGCACTCCCTCAGTACTGCACTAAAATGATATCCTGGATTATGTACTCTAGTTTCACTGATAGATCCAAAAGCTGTGGGGTACAAAAGAGGGAAGGTTGTTGACACTACCTCCTATTTAATTTTTCATTGAAAGTGATGCAATGCAAGAAGGAAATTAAGCATTCAACGAATTAAAGTATCTGAAGCTCCAGACATCAAAGCGGACTCATATTTTAATTTATGTCTTTGCAGTGATATTGGCTTAGGAATATGAGACATTTTCATTTGTAAGCTGTTTTAACATGGGAGATCTGGCTACAGAACCATTTTTTTTTGTACATAATTAATCTGAGTAGAATAACTGGAGTTTCATTTCCAATAACAAAGGGCTGATTAATGAGTTCCTCCGACACTGTAGGTGTTATGTATTTGGGGAAGATTGAAATCTCTTGGCACTGCACGCGTTAGATTTCTTCGCTTAAGGATTGCCAGCTTATTCCTCAGCCACAAACAAGACGTGCTTAATAAAAAATGCAGCGTTTTCCTGAATTGTGTCGGTCTGACAGTTGCAAATGAATAGAACGGTTGTTACTTTAGCAATACTTTATTTCACAAGTTGATGACTGGCAGTTTATTGCATTACCATCGAACTGAAATTGTGCACTGTTAATGAATTATAAGCTTTACACACAGGAGGCTTTTCATTGCATTATTTCCCCTGCTGAGTAACATTTAATTTATTACTAATCGATTCATTGTTATGTTATGTCCTAAAAGGTGCAATGAACTGTAAACAATGATCTATCTCTCTCTCTCTCTCTTCTTTTCTAAAGGATGGTTAAAGGGACACTGCTACTTATCATATGTGTGATAACCCTTTGGGGAAAATTGGTCTCAGCTGCGAACCATCATAAAGGTATGGAATCTTTCACACTGTCGACGTTCTACATTTTCATAGCACTGTAGTATTCTGGCACATTGTACTCAATGGTCTAATTATATGCAGCTGTACACAAACAGATAACTTGCCCGGCTGTAAGCAAAATAACAGGCTCAATTTATTTTAATAAGGCTGAAGTTTGTTCGGAATTTAATGATCTCTGCTGAAGCCCAATAAAATCTTGATTGTGTTGACCAAAGTGAATTCATCTAAAGCCAACTCATTAGTTTTGGTTCCTTCCATCATCTCCAGCCTAGGTGTTGGGAATTTGGAGCGAGTAAGCAAACTATAAATATTGACTCAAACTCTGCCACTTATATTGCAAGTTTATATTTTAAACTGCTAAATGACAGAAACACTTTAATTAATTTGGGTTTTGCCAGAATTATTCTTATTCATTACGAGGGATCAGGCTGCGGCGGGGGGGGCGGGGAGTGCGATTGATCCCCACCACAAGGTGTCGAAAAGTTCCAGCTCTGCGTAAGGTTTAGCAATAAAAGGTCACCCCTTGTCCTATTTTCCCCATGGAAAGCGGCAAGAGGAAATGCAGGTTAGAATCAAGGAGGTTTTGATCTGAAACACCAGGCAAAATGCCACTCTATGAAAGTTGTTAGATAAGCCAGAAACAAAACCCCCACCCAGGCTGGAGTTTTCCGCTATGTGCTCGCCAGCACAAGAATTTTCACCCCTTCACTCTAATGGGTGGGACATTGCGGTGCTGGTGAACACAGAGACTGTAAATCTCGGCCTCAATTCACCAACTATGGCCATTTTGCTATTCACATTTTTCGATTGGTCAAGATATTGAAAAAAAAAAGACACTATTAACTTGACCAGAAAGCACAGCCAGAAAATCTGTTTTTAGAAGACTGCGCTGAAGATTCAGACAATGCTTCAAAGGGGATAAATATCATTAATGGTTGAAATAGAACTCGGTTCAAAGAACAAGTGTGATCCTTCTTTGTTTGTCGTAGTTCACTACCGTCGGAAAATTACAAAATTCTAACAGGTCTAGACAGACTGGATGCAGGAAGGATGTTCCCGATGGCGGGGGAGTCCAGAATCAGGGGTCACAGTCTAAGGATAAGGGGTAAGCCATTTAGGGCTGAGATGAGGAGGAATTTCTTCACCCAGAGAGTGGTGAACCTGTGGAATTCTCTACCACAGAAGGCAGTTGAGGCCAATTCATTAAATATATTCAAGAAGGAGTTGGATATATTTCTTAAGGCTAAAGGGATCAAGGGATATGGGGAGAAGGCAGGGACAGGGTACTGAATTTGGACGATCAGCCATGACCGCATTGAATGGCGGAGCAGGCTCGAGGGGTCGAATGGCCTACTCCTGCTCCTACCTTCTATGTTTAGTCAGGAGTCCCAAGTGGCAGTGCATTCCACTGACTCGAAGCTTGGAGAAATGATTCCTTAAGTTTACAAACACGCCCTTTGGCCATGCCTTCTGTTGCCTGGGCCCCAAGCTCTGGAATTCCCTGCCTAAACCTCTCCTCCTCGCGACCCCTCTTTCCTCCTTTAAGAAGCTCCTTAAAATCTACCTCTTTGACCAGGCTTTTGGTCACCTGCCCTAATTACTCCTTATGTGGCTCGGTGTCAAATTTTTTGTCTTGTAGCACTCCTGTGAAGCGCCTTGGGACATTTTACTTTGTTAAAGGTGCTATATAAATACAAGTTGTTGTAGTAGTATGTCACTCTGGTTTTGCTCCATATGTTCTCTGCAACCAGTTGCTCAATTGGCCCGATCTTAAACTTTTGCCTAAAGTGTCCCCTTTGCCTGGTGCTTGAAATCGAACCTCCTTCATTCTAACCGGCTGCTTCAAAGAGAGTTAGGGCTGGATTTTGCCAATGGGGAGCTTTTGGAGGTGGGACTCCCACTTGTCGGGTTTTAGTCCCGCCTCCATCGACTTCTGGCCAACCCACACTATTTTCCCTTGATTGACCTTGTTAAGCCCGCCCAGTGGGCTCAGCAGGCCAATAAAAGGGAAGCCAGTTACAGAGAACGTCAGCGTATGACATTTCATCTGTCAAAAAGTTTTGACAGATGCATTGTCATCATTTGCCAGCTCTGTGAAGCTGTCAAACACTGACATTCTCTGTTGTTTGATGAGCCTTGTATTCAAGACTCATCAGACCTCTTTTGTGAGCAGAAATTAGATGGTTGTTGCATCGGAGAATGCAGCAGCCATCTGTCATCTCTGCCGGTGAGATGCGCGAGTCTCCGCATCCCCAACAGTTGAAGCCTGCAGGAAGAAACAAAGGTTAGTAAACATTTTCTATCACTTCCCACTCACCTCATCTACTTACCTCTCCACACTTGCACCCATCACTTACCTCCACAGCGCACTTTTGCACCCCTCCGACCCCCACAGACCCACTGCTCGCCTCGGTGACCCTGGCGGGGTTTCCCGACGTCGGGAAGCCATCAGATTCTGCCATTTTCCCGGCAGTCCCGCCTCCAAAGGGCTGGCAAAATCATCCCCTTAGTTTCGCAGGCAAGCTCTGTAAGTTTTTAACTCTGAGTCTCGGGGATCAAGGTACTTTTAATTTGATTTTGGTGGATATTCTGGATTAGAATTAAGAATAAGAAATGTAAAAATGTACGAATTTAAGATTTGAGAATAAGAATCTCTGAGGATAAGACATGTAAGCTATTTGTATTTTGAACTGTTAAAGTTGCGATTGACTCACAAGCTGTTAACTGTATGTCGGCTCTTAAATAAACCTATATATTTTTAGAATTGTCTCACAGAGTATTTCTGTATCAAACTCGCAAACTTAATTTCTGTACAGTCTTTTGTAAGGAGTTGCAGAATTCTGGGGGGGGGTTTCTGGACCCTCATAATATCTGGAAGGTTACAGTCTAGTTAAACTTATTAAAAGTGCTATCCGGAGGATGGTAACACCTTCAGGTCATTCCTCTCCTTTAGGGAAAGATAGCCTGGACCTTTAGACCCAATTAAGCGTCTTATAGAATTCGGCTATCTCTAACTTTAGTTGAAGGTGAACGTCTGGGGACTACGCCTGATCTGGAGTAGCCCAAAAAGGGCTAGGGCTAGTAATTATCCCTTCAGTGGGAGGAAATAAAAAGTCACAAAAATAACAAGCGAGAGTCCAGGACCAAGGAATTAACCCAAGTCATACAGGCCTTCCAAGTGTTTATAACATCCATCCATACAGATACTTATTTTTAATTACTTATATATATGTGGCTATAAATTTACTGAGAGTCTTTTTTTTCCTGAGGGTTAAGTGATAAATGATGGGTATCCTAATCTGGAAAGGTCACTTCGCTAGATTTTTCAACCATAGAAGGGCGAAGGATACCATGTCACTGCATTTCCAATTGTAAGTGGTGGAACAAATCTATTATTTTATCGCAAGTTTTAATGTAAAAACTCAGCTAAAAATACAAAACTGCATTAGGAAAAGTCACTGAATAACTCCGCAAACGTTCCTTAACGGGGGAGTACAGCAAATCTGCAGCACCATTTTCAAGGTAGGCTGTTCCAGAAGCTTCTTGAAAATTCAAAAATGCAGTGATAAAGTCTCACTAAAGCTACATTATAAATATAGTTGTTTTTTTTAGTAATTTTCATATTTATATATGAGAAACAAGGCAGAAGGAGAAGTTGGTCTTGGAAGGAGTGCAGCGCAGATTCAGCAGAATGATACCAGGGCTCCAAGGGTTAGATTATGAGGAGAGATTACACAAACTAGGCTTGTATTTCCTGGAATGTAGAAGGTCAAGGGATGATTTGATTGCGGTCTTTTGGATTTTGAAAGGAGTTGATTGGGTGGATAGAGAGAAACTTTTTCCGCTGGTGGGGGAGTCTAGGACAAGGGGACATAAACTTAAAATCAGAGCCAGGCCATTCAGGAGAGAAGTTAGGAAACATTTCTTCACACAAAGGGTGGTAGAAGCGTGGAACCCTCTCCCACAAAAAGCAATAGTTCAATTAATAATTTTATATCCGAGATCGATAGATTTTTTTCTAGCCAAGGGTAGTAAGGGATATGGAGCCAAGGTGGGTGGATGGAGTTAGGATACAGATCAGCCATGATCTCTTTGAATGGCGGGACAGGCTCGAGGGGCTGAACGGCCTACTCCTGAGCCTTTGCTCCTAAATTGAGGTATGACAGTGCAATGTGTTGTTTAAAAGTTATTCTTCGGAATAGAGTCTTGCATTTGTAACAATGGATGTTAATCTGCACATAAAGGCATCAACACTGTCTGTATTGAAGTGTCTACAAAGCATGTCACCTTATTTGTCACTTCAACAAAGAGAAAGGTGTTGGAAGTTGTTGGCGATGTAGACGGGCAACACTTGTGACAGGCTCGTCAACTGAAGGGAAATTCCGATTGGGTTCACGTGATGATGCTATTTGATGGGATCGCCCACAGGGGGTGCTGTTGTTAGTTTTATTGATGTTGAGCAGAGAATTCTTTTACAAACCTCGTCGGATTACGCTAGGGCCAGAGCAAAGTTTAACCCATGACTTGCCCCCAAATCCAAGCTGAAAGAATTAGGAGGAAGGGATCAAGTTTTCACATAGGTGGATAAACCAGCAATCGTAAAACCAAGAGAACATAAACATACATGTTGACATCTGGTGAACCTTTAAATATGGGTGGACGAGGCATCTTTCTGATGATGTGCTGCTGGAGGTGGGAAACCTTGCCCACTGCCAGAGCATGTTTGGAGAATTTAGGCTACAGTGTCCACTGTGTGGCTTGACTGCTTAATGTTTCTGAAGGAACATACAAGACCAGTGTCTGGATCAGGATTGTCAAACTCGCTTTATATGGCAGGCCTGATCCGACATCCTGGCACTTAGCGCAGGGCTACACTCAGCAGAATGTTATCTGGACGCACAGGGACATGAACTCGACATCGTTGCGCCCGTTTTATGGGCTGCGTCTGAATTTCTACATGTGCTTAGGCCGGAGTTGGTGAGCGTGGACCTCATTTTTATATAATGGGACGGTTGTCGAGTCGTTCTCTTCTGTCGCGCGCACAGGTTCAGTGCGCCGATCATTCCGCGCCCATTACCTGGCGCTGTCACATTTAGGGCCCCCCCGCTATTCCTGCAGCTTTTAGCAGGTGGCCCTTCAGAAAGAATTTCTCTCAGAAAATGGTTTCGATGACACGCCTATTTCAAGAGCATCACTCACGTGGTGAGCGTTAGTGAACGTTGATTACAGCTCTTTTAACGATTGTGCTAATTCAGAAGACTTACCTTCACATAACTTTCCTGCATCACTTATGTCATGGGATTCTCGCCGTGGTTTGCTTAATAGTGTGTTCGAGTGTTGTATACTTTCACCAGGGCTACTTGTTGCTTTACAGATTAAGCACATGGGCTTTTGCTTTCATGTACACAAAGAAATACAAAATTAATTTCATAACTCATGTGAATGTTCTGCTAATTCACCCAATGGATGCCGCGTAGTCTCTGGGTAACATGCTTCACGGTTTAAGAGGGGCAAGTAAAAGAAAGATTTGCATTTATGTAGTGCCTTTCACAACCTCAGGATGTCCCAAAGCGCTTTACAGCCAATGAAGTACCTTTTGAAGTGTAGTCACTGTTGTAATATAGGAAACACGACAATGAATTTGCACACAGCAAGCTCCCACAAACCGCAATGTGATAATGATCAGGTAATCTGTTTTAATGACATTGATTGAGGGATAAATATTGGCCCCAGGACACCGGGGATAACTCCCCTGCTCTTCTTCGAAATAGTGCCTTGGGATCTTTTACGTCCACCTGAGAGTGCAGGCGGGGCCTCGGTTTAACATCTCATCCAAAAGATGGCACCTCCAACAGTGCGGCACTCCCTCAGCACTGCACTGGGAGTGTCAGCCTAGATTTTTGTGCTCAAGTCCCTGGAGTGGGACTGTGAACCCACAACCTTCTGACTCAGAGGCGAGAGTGCTGCCCACTGAGCCCCGGCTGATCACAAAAGTGACAGCGAAGAGTATTGACATGGCTTAAAAAAACTCCCAATTATTTTTGCTTTGGAAAAGACTAGGGGGTAATAATTGGAGTAGGTGGGAAACGGGTCCAATTTAGGGGTCCAACCTCCCATGCCCGAACAGTGTGGGAAACACTTATGATACTATTTTGGTACCGGTGCTCTAGAGGTGCCCCTGGTGTTAGACTAAAACAGGCGTGAGGCCCCTTTCATATGCTAATGAGGGGCCCTATTTCCCATTTAAGGACCCCTTCCTGAAATTGAGCCGCTCTGCTCAGCTTTTCCAGGGAGTAGATGCGGCCTAACGAGTGGGTGCCGCAAAAAGCTAGGACTTTCTTTGAAGAAGATTCATCTAGAACTCTTCCTGGCTCCACGGCACTGCTGAGTGCCACTGTCAGCCCTCCTTTCATTCTCCCGTCACCGCGGCCCTAAAACTGACCTTCCCCGTCACTTGCGGGCTGCCCAGGGTCCGTCGGCTCAACGGGCTTATTAAAATGAGGCTCGAGGACCCATATCGATCGGGCCTCGGGCCTACCTGTTTGTTCGAAGGGATTGTTTCCTGTGCCCAGTCCACACTGGCCGAGCAGCACGAATGAGTTTCCACCCCCCAAATTTTCTTTTGTAACAAAGGTGACGTAAGAAAACTACGAGGCACTTGGTCTGAGTATTAAACAAGACTTTAATCAACTGTTTTCAACAGTTGTGTCCTTCACTAGTTCCTGTTAAAGAATGCCCTGAGCAAGCTGGGCCCATTCCCGAGTATTTATACTCTCCCTGGACAGCGCCACCAGCAGGCCGCCCAGTATCATTTCATAAGTCATTTCCACATGAATGACAGGATTCATGTCAAAAGGTATGCTGGTGGTAATTGGTTTTTCTCAAGTGAATCAGTAGCATGGGTTTGGCCGAGGGAAAATGAAACTACTTTGCTTCGAAATTCCGTCTTTGAATTCTTAGATTTACCATCACTGCCCAGTATAGTAAATGGAGCAAATAAAAACATATCATTAGTCATGGTGGGGAGCTGAGGGATGGCGGTGATGGGGGCCAGGGCTGTGCTTCTTCCCCCTCCTCTGCCAGCCCAGCGTGTGGTCCAGCACCAAAAGGCTGCTGCGACAGACAGGACCCAACCCTGGCAGATCCCTCCCGCTGCCTGGTGAACCCCGGCCCCAGCTCTCCCCCGCCACCCACCCCCCGCAGTGTGAAGCGCTGAGAAACGCTCAGCTCCGGAGTAGCTGTGCCTTCACTGAGTGTCTGTGCTGCAGCGCGTGCACGCGCGACGCACGCACCAGGACGGCTTGCGGGAGAGTCCCACAGGTCAGTGGAGCCTCGCGGGATGGACCGAAAAGTTGCGTGGGTTGGATCAGGGCTACTTCTGACACCCCTAGATTCCTCTTGATTCCATGGGGGAAAAGTTCGGTATTGCCCATTTTGGGGCGCTAATATCGGTCGGGCGCAGAGTTTAGTGCCTGGCGCTAATTATCGCCTCCGACTGCAAAATTCGCCTCTATCGCCCCTGGAGGTGATTTGAGCACTAAATCAGGCGCTTCACACCTCTGTTAAGGCGCAAACATCAGGGAGCGAGGCGCTACCTCAGAATGCTACCGAAGCTCAGGCGATGTCCGTTACCATGGATGCCAGACAGACTGGCACCGTCCAGTTCTTAAAGGGGAGGGGCCAGCTTGCTTGGCCAGCCACACCCTGCTCATTGCAGCCTTGAATCTCGGCCTGGAGAGACCTCTAAATCAATTGTGTTGGAGGCACTAATGGATAGGCCCAGGGAAAGAGCTCGGCGCTTAACAATCTCAAAAGTGGCACTGAGGGCCAAAACTCCTTCGGACAGCGTTAAAACCAAATATTTTGCCGACAAGAAAAGGCAGGAAGCGCCCGCCTTTAAATAACGCTCCCCCAGGCCGTTACCTGTCGTTTCTAGTGGCAGGCGCCAAGGCAGGGGGCGTGACTAAATATCCGGTCCGGGGCGCTACCGGGGCGTTGCACGCTTGACTGATCTGCGGGTGCAGGAGATCATGGCGATAGTGTTTAGCGCCGCCGCAAAATGACTGGTCAATTTCGCGAGTGGCGCTAAAATTGCTGCGCTCAAGCGCTAAGTGTCTAGCGCCCCATTAGCGCCCCATGGAGGTGCTAACGGGAGGCGCTAACCAATCGAACTTTTCCCCCCATAAGTCTTCAGCCAGATGGTCGCGGGTTCAAGCCCCACTCCAGAGACTTGAGCACAAATTCTAGGCTGACACTCCAGTGCAATACTGAGGGAGAACTGCACTGTTGGAAGTACCGTCTTTCAGATGAGACGTTAAGCCGAGGCGCCGTCTGCCCTCTTGGTGTAAAAGAACCCAGGGCATTATATCAAAGAAGAGCAGGGGGGAGATCTCTCTGGTGTCCTGGCCAATATTTGTCCCTCAACCAACATCACTAAAAAAAAAAGGTTATCCGGTCATTATCGCATTGCTGTTTGTGGGAGCTTGCTGTGCGCAAATTGGCTGCCAAATTTCCTACAATATAACAGTGACTTTGCTTCAAAAAAGTACTTCATTGGCTGCAAAAAACGCTTTGGGACGTCCTGAGGTTGTGAAAGGCAAGTCTTTCTTTTCTGAAGCTCATCGCATGCTGGACATGGAATCAGATGACCTGCGGGCCGAGAGACATAAGCCGAAACGTTTCATCGTGGTTATTTGCAAGTCTATGAGGATTTGATCAGCAACAGAACGAAATATGGTGGGTCATTCAGCTCTGACAGAAAGTAAAGAGATGAAATAAATCTGTTACGCAGTGGGCATTGCTCATTTTGCCCAAACTCAGATTAATATCCGTGCCCTCCACCTGCACCGTCATGCACTGAATTTTAATCCTGCATTGAGTAGCAAAAATCTCACTACCAGTCGCTGAATAATGCAATAGTACTTGACCACCATTTAAAGCCATAATGTGCAGTCAAAAAAAAATGAAGCAATTCTGATACATCTGATTAAAAAGAAAAATGTCCCACTAATGCTCTTCAGTTGCTGGGGTCTCTTAATGTAAAGAATACCATATTTTTACCTTTGGAATGGTTGTTCATGACATAGAATTACACAGAACGTACCGCACAGAAACAGGCCATTCGGCCTAACTGGTCTGTGCTGGTGCTTATGCTCCACACGCGCCTCCTTCCACCATACTTCATCCCCGGTGTCCTGGGGCCAATATTAGTCCCTCCAGCAACATAACAAAAACAGATTATCTGGTCATTAGCACGTTGCTGTTTGTGGGAGCTTGCTGTGCGCAAATTGGCTGCCGCGTTTCCCACGTTACAACAGTGACCGCACTCCAAAAGTACTTCATTGGCTGTAAAGCGCTTTGAGACGTCCGGTGGTCATGAAAGGCGCTATAGAAATGCAAGCCTTTCTTTTATTTTGTTATTCCTATCTGCATATCCTTCTATTCCTTTCTCCCTCATGTGCTTATCTAGCTTCCCCTTAAAAGCATCTCTCCTATTGGCCTCGATTATACCCTGTGGTAGAGGGTTCCACATTTGAACCACTCTCTGGGTAAAGAAGCTTCTCCTGAATTTGTTACTGCATTTATTAGAGACTACCTTATGTTTATGGCCTCCAGTTTTGGACTCCCCACAAGTGGAAACATCTTCTCTACGTCTACTCTTTCGAACCCCTTCATAAATTTAAAGAACTCTATTAGGTCACCCCTCAGCCTCCACTTTTCTAGAGAAAAGGGCATCAGCCTGTTCAGTCTTTTCTGATAGTTATGATGTTTTACGCTGTGCGATTAAGTAGGTGGCAGTCTGACCATTTTCAGTTCTGCAATATATACCAAATGTTACACAGCAAATGAGGAAATTGGGAATGACAACAAGGCAATCACCTACTGATGGGGCTCAGATACCACGGACACACAAGACTTCATTACAGTCTATATTACGCACTCAGCAACAACCGGTTTTACATACGAAAGCAAAATACTGCGGATGCTGGAAATCTGAAATAAAAACAGAAAATGCTGGAACTACTCAGCAGATCAGGCAGCATCTGTGGAGAGAGAAACAGAGTTAACGTTTCAGGTCGATGACCCTTTGTCAGATGAAGGGTCATCGACCTGAAACGTTAACTCTGTTTCTCTCTCCACAGATGCTGCCTGACCTGCTGAGTATTTCCAGCATTTTCTGTTTTTATTACAGGAAACTTTGTGCTATCCGGCACCCACGGGACCGAGCTGCTGCCGTTGCCTAAAAAGTGCCGTACTCTCCAGAGTTAATGTTGAGAGATACGGAGATTCTTATCTCCGTATTTGACAACAAACACTGTTGCTTAGCAACAGCTTCTAAACACTCGGGTGTGGCCCTAAAGCTCTGTAGCTGAAGCTGTTGCTATAGCTACAGACCTTGCACAGCTTGACTGTTCAAACAAAGCAAAAAAAACAAACAAAAAGAATAAAAAACAGCTGCTGATTTTTGCCGGTGGCTCCAGATTGCCGGATAGCTCACCTCCGGATAGCACAAAGTTTCCTGTACCGGTTATATATATAGTTTAAACTTAATGCTGAGGCTTCGGGATGAGATTCCTCTTCAAATGAGAAATAGGAGAGTTCCCATCTCCTTCATAAATAATGAGCCACTAATGAAATTGCATGTTTTAAAAAATGCTTATTCCCACAATCTTAGTGGCGGATCATTAATTACAAGGGGGAAGGGAGGGAGGCAATCTCCCACTTTTCATTAGAAGAAGAATTTCAGGCCATTGATCAGCGCTTGTGCTGGCACTGGTGTCAGTGTGAACAGCAGTCTTTCGTTCAGTCCATGTCCTTACAGCACGGAGCTGCTCACGCTGGGACATTAGCAGCTGTTAGCAGCAGTTACCAAGCAGTAGAAGGTATCAAGAGAATCTTTGCCCACCGTACAATCGGTTTCTGTAATCCTCATTTACAAACATCATTGGCATCACAAGATGGCGTCAAGACTACAGCCTGTGAGCCAGGTCGGGCTAACATGCAGTTCAGAGAAGGTTCACTCGGTTGATTCCGGCGATGAGGGGGTTGACTTATGAGGAAAGGTTGAGTAGGTTGGGCCTCTACTCATTGGAGTTCAGAAGAATGAGAGGCGATCTTATCGAAACATATAAGATTGTGAGGGGGCTTGATCGGGTGGATGCGGGGAGGATGTTTCCACTGATGGGTGAGACTAGAACTAGGGGGCATAATCTTAGAATAAGGGGCTGCCCTTTCAAAACTGAGATGAGGAGAAACTTCTTCACTCAGAGAGTAGTAAATCTATGGAATTTGCTACCCCAGAGAGCTGTGGAAGCTGCGACATTAAATAAATTTAAAAAGGAGATAGACAGTTTCCTAGCTGATAAGGGAATTAGGGGTTACGGGGAGCGGGCAGGGAAGTGGACGTGAGTCTAGGTTTGGATCAGCCATGATCCTATTGAATGGCGGAGCAGGCCCAACGGGTCGTATGGCCTACTCCTGCTCCTACTTCTTATGATTGACCGACGGTTCTAAAAGTAGATAGTTCTAAAGGGAAGGTATTCAGCAAAACTGAGAATTCACGCTTTTTTTTCTTCTTCTCCAATTTAAGGTTATTTTGGGAAGAGCTCCACATTTTAATGACACCGATGGCCCTGGGTTCTTAGAAGAGACCTTTGGTATAATAATAAGCGCTCTGCAGTGTGATCTTTGGTATGATAATAAGCGCTCTGCAGTGTTATACACTTCCAGTGTATGATTAATGGAACAAGTTTGGGGTTCAGGGCTTGGCGGCTGCGGGCCAGAGTCGAGATCACTGATTAATCAGGACAGATTCAGCACTCCTCCTACCAGCTACAGGCCTGGCTTTTGTGGGGTTTTGTTTTACACACAGGATTTTCCTTGCTCTTCACTTATGCACTAGTTTATTTGTTTTGGGGCCTGCACATGAACAGATCTGATAATACGTGCAATATTTGTCTCCAATTTGCCTTTCACCTGTCTTGGAACTGGAAGAACATAATTCATAATATAAGAAAAAGAGAGAAACTCAGAATGTAATTTCGGTGACTAATACATATTTTGAAACCAGGGCAACATAATTCATACATAACAAGACACACAATCATATATAACAAGACGCACATTCATATATAACAAGATGCATGTTCATATATAACAAGATGTATATTCATATATAACAAGATGCATGTTCATATATAACAAGA
Organism: Somniosus microcephalus; assembly: GCF_052327205.1. Taxonomy (NCBI): domain Eukaryota; kingdom Metazoa; phylum Chordata; class Chondrichthyes; order Squaliformes; family Somniosidae; genus Somniosus; species Somniosus microcephalus. Next base: position 90,839,495 of record NC_141002.1, on the reverse strand, counting down.
CGCACACTCATACATAACAAGACACACACTCATACATAACAAGACACTCATACATAACAAGATGCACATTCATATATAACAAGATGCACATTCATATAAAACAAGACGCACATTCATATATAACAAGACGCACATTCATATATAACAAGACGCACATTCATATATAACAAGATGCATATATATAACAAGACTCAAATTCATATATAACAAGACGCACACTCATACAGAAGACACACATTCATACATAACAAGACACACATTCATATATAACAAGACACACATTCATACATAACAAGACACACATTCATATATAACAAGACACACATTCATATATAACAAGATGCATATTCATATATAACAAGATGCATGTTCATATAGAAACATAGAAGATAGGAACAGGAGTAGGCCATTAGGCCCCTCAAGTCTGTTCCGTCATTTAATGAGATCATGGCTGATCATCCAAATTCAGTACCCTGTCCCTGCTTTCTCCCCATATCCCTTGATCTCTTTAGCCTTAAGAAATATATCTAACTCCTTCTTGAATATATTTAATGAATTGGCCTCAACTGCCTTGTGTGGTAGAGAATTCCACAGGTTCACCACTCTCTGGGTGAAGAAATTCCTGCTCATCTCAGTCCTAAATGGCTTACCCCTTATCCTTAGACTGTGACCCCTGGTTCTGGACTCCCCCACCATCAGGAACATGCTTCCTGCATCTAGTCTGTCTAGTCCTGTTAGAATTTTATGTTTCAATGAGATCCCCTCTCATTCTTCTAAACTCCAGTGAATATAAGCCTAATCAACCCAATCTCTCCTCATGCGTCATTCCTGCCATCCCAGGTATCAGTCTGGTGAATCTACGCTGCACTCTCTCCATGGCAAGAACATCCTCAGATAAGGTGACCAAAACTGCACACAATACTCAAGGTGTGGTCTCACCAAGGCCCTGTACAACTGCACCAAGACATCCTTGCTCCTGTACTCGAATCCTCTCGCTATGAAGGCCAACATACCATTTGCCTTCTTAACCGCCTGCTGCACCTGCATGCTTACCTTCAGCGACTGCTGCACAAGGACACCCAGGTCTCGTTGCACTTCCCCTTTTCCCAATCTATTGCCGTTCAGATAATAATCTGTCTTCCTGTTTTTGCCACCAAAGTGGATAACCTCGCATTTATCCACATTATACTGCATCTGCCCAACCACCCAACCTGTCCAAATCATACAGGAGTTTCTCTGCATCCTCCTCACAGCACACATGCCCACCCAGCTTTGTGTCGTCTGCAAACTTGGAGACATTACATCTAGTACCCTTGTCTAGATCATTTATATATATTGTGAATAGCTGGGGTCCTAGCACTGATCCCTGTGGTACCCCACTAGTCACTGCCTGCCATTCGGAAAAAGACCCTTTTATTCCAACTCTTTGCTTCCTGTCTGCCAACCAGTTCTCTATCCAAGACAGTACCTTACCCCCAATCCTGTGTGCTTTAACTTTGCACGCTAATCTCTTATGCGGGACCTTATCGAAAGCCTTCTGAAAGTCCAAATACACCCCATCCACTGGTTCTCCTTTATCTATTCTACCAGTTACATCCTCAAAAAATTCCAGTAGATTAGTCAAGCATGATTTACCTTTTGTAAATCCATATTGACTTTGTCCGATCCTGTCTCTGTTTTCCAAGTGCTCTGCTATTACATCTTTTAGAATGGACTCTAGCATTTTCCCCACCACCGATGTCAGACTTACTGGTCTATAATTCCCCGTTTTGTCTCTACCACCTTTTTTAAATAGTGGGGTTACATTAGCTATCCTCCAATCCAAGGGAACTGTTCCAGAGTCTATAGAATTTTGGAAGATGACCAGCAATGCATCTACTATTTCTAGGGCCACTTCCTTAAGTACCCTAGGATGTAGATGATCAGGTCCTGGGGATTTATCGGCCTTCAATCCCGTCAATTTCCCTAACACCATTTCCGTACAAATACTGATTTCATTCAATTCCTCCCTCTCATTAGACCCTATGTTCCCTGACATCTCTGGGAGGTTATTTGTGTCCTCCTTTGTGAAGACAGAACCAAGGGGGTAGATTTTGCCGAACCTGTCGGGAAGAAGGCGGGACTTCCCCTTTCGGGCTTTTGACCCGCCTACTTCGATGTCCGGCCAATCCACGCGATTTTCCCTTGATTGACCTTGTTGAGCCCACCCAGCGGGCTCAGCAGGCCAACTAAGGGCCACCCGGCAACAGGTGACATCACAGATGAAATTTCATCTGTCAAGAGTTCTTGACAGATGAAATATCAGTGTCTCACAGCTGTTTGAAGCTGTGAAACATTGACACTCGGAGTTCTAAGCTGAGTCATTCTGCACAGACTCAGTTAGAACTCTCACCGGCTCTCAAAGCTGAAGGCTGTCACTTTCGTGTAGATCGCCACTAAATAAGAGAGTTTGACTTCGATGAACTATTAACAAGTTGTTTATTTACAGGAACAGACTAATTACATCAGGTAAGATGGCTGACTGTAGGAGCACCGTGGTATAGGTCTTGTCCCAGCGGGGACTCCACGAGGACTGAGTTCGCAGTCCTGTGGGGAGCGTGAGTTAAAGGGAATTATGTGTCTTTATGTAAGGTACAACCGGTGGTACCGCCACATGGGCCCCCCCAGAATTCGCTTTAACGAAAGTCCAAGAATGAGATGGTCTGACGAGCTGGTGGTCACGGCGGTCGTGCTGTCTCGACTTGGTAGGCGAGGTATGAAGATGCTGCTCGTGAGCGGATCCTTACGCGCGTCGTGGCGAATAAAACGTATCCGTCAGGCAAAGGACCGTGGAGACGTGCGAAACAGCTGGCCTTGTCAGAGTGACGGGCAGGTTGGGTGGACGCGGGCGATGTCTCCGTTGATGTTGAAACAAGTCCTTGTTCCGACGAACTCTGCAGGAACGCCAAACGAGCGATCCAGAAGGACTTGACAGGCAAGGTCGGTGAACTCGCCGACAGGTGAGCGAAACCTTCGGGAGGCTGGAACGCACGGAACGGTGCGTGCCATAGTGCTATGACAATAACACAACGGAGGGTGAAGAGTTGCTGCATTGATCAGTGATCGGTGAGGCCAGCAACTTTCACGTGGCTGATCGCTGCCGCAGGATGCCCGTTGGACCCGTCCTCGATGTGTGCAGCGTCAGTAGACGTTTGCGTTTGTTAAAGGGAAAACTGGAGAAAGGGCGGCAACGGTCCAGGTTGTTGTTGCTTTCAGGAGGGGTTAACTCTGGAGGGCGTCAACACTTGTAACAGTTGTAGATTTAGGAGAAAACAGCCGGGAGGGCGGCATGCCTTTTGTTCACGCCGAATCGTGTAGTAGGTAACACAACCAGCAGGCTGAAGGGCTGGTGCGTCGTCGGCGGGGAAGGAGCCGTCAGTGTTCACGAGGGATGGGTTCTCGTGGTTCGCGAGGGATGGGTCCTCGTGCGTGAGGAGTGGGTCCTCGTGTTTTGCGGGGGTGAGTCCTCGTGGTATCCCCGCGGGGCGCGCTCCGATCTTGTGGGCCCGAACATGCTGTACCCCGCGCTTGGAGAGATGTATACTTGCTGTTGCTTTGGACGTAGAGGCGGACGATCCGTGTGGCGGTAGAAGAGTCGAATACGGAGACCGTGAGCACGTGCATGGTCTGTGCCACATCGATGTTCTCGGCGAACAGGGCTTCTACCTTCATAAAGCACGAGGGAGACCGTGGCTCCCTGGATTGCGGTAGCGACAGCGGAATGGCTGATGCTTCCATAGCGTGCTTCGTTTGTGAAAGACGTTCACAAACCCACCAATTGTAGCGCTGGTGGACGACGGTTACCGTTGGTTGTGCTCTACCTCTGTGAGATTGTTCGTGAAAAACGGGCTCACCTCCAAGCTGCGTTTCCGTTGCGAATACGTACGCAAAGACGGGGTCGCTTTTGGTGGAATCGATGTTAGGCGGTTGCTGTTCCGTGGTTGTTTGTCGGTTGTGCATTGGTCGTCTTGAGGGAAGACGAGGTTCAGGCGCGCGTTGCTACCGTGAAAATCGTTCACGGATACGGGTTCACCAATTGTAGTGTAGGAATTGATGAGCTCCCGTACTCACGTCGTTGGGTCACCAATGTAGCGGTTCGTGTAGATCGCCACTAAATAAGAGAGTTTGACTTCGACGAACTATTAACAAGTTGTTTATTTACAGGAACAGACTAATTACATCAGGTAAGATGGCTGACTGTAGGAGCACCGTGGTATAGGTCTTGTCCCAGCGGGGACTCCACGAGGACTGAGTTCGCAGTCCTGTGGGGAGCGTGATGACGTCATCGCGTTTGTGTTGTGACATCATCACGGTGTTCGCGTTTCCCATGCTTAGGGCGTCACGTGATGCGTGTCGTTGCATCGCTGGCCATTGAGGCTGAAGTCGGGAGGCCGGGATGTGCCGGTGCTTGCCGCGGGAGCGGAAGATCGCGTCGCTCCCGTCGGCTGGCCGTTGAGGCCGAAGACGCTAGGCTGGGCTGTGCCGGCGCACGCACATCACGTCGTACGTGACGTGACGTCAGCGCGCTAGGGCGTGTCTTAAAGGGGCAATGGCCCCAACAGGTAAGTTAAAAGGGCAACGGCCCAAAAGGTAAGTTAAAGGGAATTATGTGTCTTTATGTAAGGTACAACCAGTGGTACCGCCACAATAGAATTTTATATTGAGTTTGAAAGTGACTTAGTTAAATCCAAAACTAGGCTCTTAAATCTAAACAAAGCAGACGACGTAGGTACAAGGGGCGAGTTGGCTAAGGTAGATTTTGGAAACTGCATTAAAAGGTATGACAGTGGACGTGCAATGGCTAGCATTTAAAGAATTAATACATAATTTACAAAAAATATACATTCCTTTAAGGCACAAAAATCCCAGAGGAAAAGTAGTCCAACCGTGGCTAACAAGGGAAGTTAAAGACAGTATTAGAGCAAAGGAAGAGGCTTATTAGTGCTGCCAAAAAGAATAGCAAGTCTGTGGATTAGGAGGATTTTAGAATTTAGCAAAGGAGGACCAAGAAATTGATAAAGAAAGGGAAAATAGAATATGAGAGTAAACTAACGAGCGACATAAAAACAGACTGTAAAAGCTTCTATAGGTATGTAAAAAGGAAAAGATTAGTGAAAGTAAATGTGGGTCCCTTACAGGCTGAGACAGGAGAAATTATAATGGGGAATAAGGAAATGGCAGAGAAATTAAACAAATACTTTGTGTCTGTCTTCATGGAAGAAGATGCAAAAAACTTCCCGGAAATAATGGGCAACCAAGGGTCTAGCGAGAATGAGGAACTGAAAGATATTATTATTAGTAAAAAAGTAGTACTGGAGAAATTAATGGGACTGAAAGATGATAAATCCCCTGGACCTGATGGCCTACATCCTAGGGTTTTGAAAAAGTTGGCTAAAGAGATCGTAGATGCATTGGTTGTCATTTTCCAAAATTCCATAGATTCTAGAACGGTTCCTGCAGATTGGAAGGTAGCAAATGTAACCCCACTATTTAAGAAAGGAGGGAGAGAGAAAATGGGGAACTACAGACCAGTTAGCCTGACATTAGTAGTAGGGAAAATGGTAGAATCTATTATTAAGGACTTGGTAACAGGGCACTTAGAAAATAATAATAAGATTGGGCAGAGTCAACACGGATTTATGAAAGGGAAATCGTGTTTGACAAATCTGTTAGAGTTTTTTGAGGTTGTACTAGCAGAATAGATAAGGGGGAACCAGTGGATGTGGTGTATTTGGATTTTCAGAAGGCATTCGATAAGGTGCCACACGAGGTTATTAAACAAAATTAGGGCTCATGGGATTGGGGGTAATATACTCGCATGGATTGAGGATTGGTTAATGGACAGAGAACAGAGAGTAGGTATAAATGGGTAATTTTTGGGTTGGCAGGCTGTAACTAATGCAGTACAGCAAGGATCAGTGCTTGGGCCTCAGCTATTCACAATGGGCCGTATATTCCGAAGCCCACGGGTGTGTACGGGCTGTGTACACACCCGTAGGGACATCAGAAATGCCGGTTTCAGGCATGCCAAATGCATGCGCTGAAAACCGGCATTTCCGATCTGTCAAGAATGCTCTTGACAGATCGGACACCTGCCCTAGAGAAGGGCCTCTGCGGGGGGGAGAGTTCTGCTTTCTGGAGAACCTCCGCCCGCAGAAAACCCTTAGAAATCTTACGCCTGGTAAAAGCAGGGGGAGTAAGATCTGCTTTTACCAGCATAAGAGTTGAAAAAAAGTAAAAAAATAATTTTTTTTCACTCATTTATTGTTTAAAAATACTTTAAAAAAGTATGTTTATTTTTAGCCCCGTAAAAAACTTTAATTATTTTTTTCAAAAAATTAAATTTTTGCTTAAAATATTTAATTTATTGTAATTTCAACTCATTTTAAAAATGTGTTTTTTAAGAAAAAATTATTTAATGTTTTACTGTGTTTTGGGGGTGATCTCCATTCATATATTTGACAGGTCTATCTGTCAAGTGTATGAAGGGAGATTTCCTTCTCCTATTGGCTTCCCATGGCCCATGTGATCCCAGGGACGCTTGCGAACCGCCTGCGCCTCTGGGATACGTGGACCCTGTGCATTTCAAGTTGGAGAGGCCCAGGATCGGAAGTGTACGGACCTCGGGAGCCCTCAGGTAAATCCGTAGATTTTTTCCAGACCGGAGGCTTCCGCACGCAGGAAGCCTCCGATCGGAAAATACGGGCCATTCTATATCAATGATTTGGATGAGGGGACCAAATTTAATATATCCAAGTTTGCTGATGATATAAACATAGAAACATAGAAACATAGAAGATATTAGCAGGAGTAGGCCATTCGGCCCCTTGAGCCTGCTCCACCATTCAATGAGAACATGGCTGATCATCCAAATTCAGTACCCTGTCCCTGCTTTCTCCCCATATCCCTTGATCCCTTTAGCCTTAAGAAATATATCTAACTCCTTCTTGAATATATTTAATGAATTGGCCTCAACTGCCTTCTGTGGTAGAGAATTCCACAGGTTCACCACTCTCTGGGTGAAGAAATTCCTCCTCATCTCTGTCCTAAATGGCTTACCCCTTATCCTTAGACTGTGACCCCTGGTTCTGGACTCCCCCACCATCGGGAACATTCTTCCTGCATCTAGTCTGTCTAGTCCTGTTAGAATTTTATAAGTTTCAATGAGATCCCCTCTCATTCTTCTAAACTCCAATGAGTATAAGCCCAATCGACCCAATCTCTCCTCATACGTCATTCCTGCCATCCCAGGTATCAGTCTGGTGAATCTTTGCTGCACTCCCTCCATGGCAAGAACATCCTTCCTCAGATAAGGCGACCAAAACTGCACACAATACTCAAGGTGTGGTCTCACCAAGGCGCTGTACAACTGCAGCAAGACATCCTTGTTCTTGGCTATAAAGCTATAAAGCTAGGAATGTAAGTTGTGAGGAAGATGCAAGGAGGCTTCAAGGGGATATAGACAGGCTAAGTGAGTGGGCAAGAACATGACAAATGGAATATAATGTGGAGAAATGTGAAGTTATCCACTTTGGTAGGAAAAATAGAAAAGCAGAGTATTTTTTAAATGGTGAGAGATTGGGAAATGTTTGTGTTCTGAGGGACCTGGGTGTCCTTGTACAAGAATCACTGAAAGTTAACATGCAGGTACAGCAAGCAATTAGGAAAGCAAATGGTATGTTGGCCTTTATTACAAGAGGATTTGAGTATTAGAGTAAAGATGTTTTACTGCAATTATATAGGGCCCTGATGAGACCACACTTGGAGTATTTGGTCTCCTTACCTAAGGAAGGATATATTGCCATAGAGGGAGTGCAACAAAGGTTCACCAGACTGGTTCTTGGGATGGGGGGATTGTCCTATGAGGACAGATTGAGTAGACTAGGCCTATATTCTCTAGAGTTTAGAAGAGTGAGAGGGGATCTCATTGAAGCATACAAAATTATTACAGGGCTTGATAGGATGGATGCAGGGAGGATGTTTCCCTTGGCTGGGGAGTTTAGAACCAGGGGTCACAGTCTCAGAATAAGGGGTCGGCCATTTAGGACTGAGATGAGGAGAAATTTCTTCACTCAGAGGGTGGTGAATTTTTGGAATTCTCTACCCCAGAGGGCTGTGGAGGCTTAGTCGTTGAGTATATTCAAGACAGAGATCGATAGATTTTTGAATATTAAGGGAATCAAGAGTTATGGGGATAGTGCAGGAAAGTGGAGTTGAGGTAGAAGATCAGCCATGATCTTAGTGAATGGCGGAGCAGGCTCGAAGGGCCAAATGGCCGACTCCTGCTCCTATTTCTTATTTTCTTATGTTATGCTCTAAGACACGCATTCATGTATAAAACTGAATTTACAGTGACGTACATCAGAATACAAAGCAGCTGCATAGCTTCAGAAAACAATTAGGGGAGCAAATATTGATGCGTGATCTGCTTCAAATCCAAAGCTGCATTTTTTTCCCGTACCTCACTGTGCAAATATTTATTCATTGTTCATTCTAACACAAATAAACCATTTTTCAAGCTTTCTCGTGTGCTGAAAGGTGCTTAAAACTTGCACGGCTGTGCCCAGCATTTGCAGTTACCTTTTAGACACATCTAGAAACCTCGGCGATTGAAGATTTACTAAGTGTTCCAATTAGTTGCACCACAGGAGGCCTTTTTATTCCGAGAGGTCAGTAACCGGTGTGGACAGGGACAGCTCATCTGTTTTCATTTGTGTGGCTGAGAAGCAGAATTTCAAGTTGATAACCATATGTCTGTGCGTGAAGGATTTTTAAAAATGAACAACAGGAAAAGAAAAACCCAGAAGAATTTATTACTTCTGTAAGCAGACTGCTAACCTACAGCAAGGACTCGTGTTTCTCACCATCAGCAGAGAAATACGTGACAATCAGCAGCCGTTGCTGACATGATTATGCAGTCCACTTGCAAGTGGCACTGTGCTTTCGTGGCAACCACAGAGTGTTCCACATCGCTTCAAAATGCCATCATCTGGTGCAAAGATGAAAGAAAAGAAAGACTTGCATTTATATAGTGCCTTTCACGACCACCGGACATCTCAAAGCGCTTTACAGCCAATGAAGTATAGTCACTGTTGTAATGTGGGAAACACGGCAGCCAATTTGCGCACAGCAAGCTCCCACAAACAGCAATGTGATAATGAGCAGATAATCTGTGTTTTTTGTTATGTTGAATGAATGGCCAGGGCACCAGGGATAACTCCCCTGCTCTTCTTCGAATTAGTACCATGGGATCTTTTACGTCCACCTGAGGGGGCAGACGGGGCCTTGGTTTAACGTCTCATCGGAAAGGCGGCACCTCCGACAGTGCAGCGCTCCCTCGGTTCTGCACTGGAGTGTCAGCCTCGCTTTATGTGCTCCTGGAGTGGGACTTGAACCCACAACCTTCTGACTCAGAGGCGAGCGTGCTACCCACTGAGCCACAGCTGACACAGTGGGCGCCCCCCCTCGGCCTCCACCCCCCCCCCATATCTATCCCGACACACGAGGGCTGGCACACCGCGCGGGGAGGCAGGGAGAAGGCAGCATGGCTTCTCTTTCTTTGTGTGTCAATCATCGTCACCAAAGATAAACCGTGCTCCGCGCAACATTCTCTTTGAAACTGCCACTGAGTGACACCTTGCAACAGCGTGGGTTTCAAGGGCACTCAGTTAATTGATAGAATATATTTTGAAGCTTCATTCTTTTTTTTTTTGTTTTGCTGAAACTTCTGTCTCTTCCAGCTGGCATGAATCAGAAATTTTATGTAAACTTGGAGATCACTATTGAATAGTCATACTGTATATAAACGAACTCAAGTGACATTTAAAAAGCAAATCCTGGCAAGGCAGGAATAAAGAAAGCAACGGTAACCAAGCCATCACTGCATGGTGCTTAAAAGGTTATGATCCACCTTTCATGTCCTTACAGAGTGAAAGTGCTCACATCAAAGGATTTCTTCAACTAGTCTCATTCATTGTGGGGTTAGTAATTCTTCTGATTACATTCGGATTATTATTTTATTCTATCACCAAAGTATTGTAAAACTTTATTATTAACGTCAATGTTGGGAGGTAGTCAATCTCTTGCTCTTCTCTAAGCCCATTGTTAAAAGGAATGATTTATTTGACACGAGTGGGTTCATTTTTAAAATCTGTTTTCAATTCTTAAATAAGGGGAACAAGAAGATTTCTGGAGTCATTTGTCAACTGAAGCTATGCCCTCCATTGTCAGAATGACCAGCCTCATCGACAGCCTGGCTCAATTGATAGCGCGCGCACCTCTGAGCCAGGCAAGAAAAAAGACACAGAATAATCAGGGGCAGTCAGCATGGTTTTGTTAAGGGAAGGTCGTGTCTGACTAACTTGATTGAATTCTTTGGGGAGGTAACGAGGAGAGTCGATGAGGGCAGTGCGTTTGATGTAGTTGATATGGATTTTAGCAAGGCTTTTGACAAGGTCCCACATGGCAGGCTGATCAAAAAAGTAAAAGCCCATGGGATCCAAGGGAGAGTGGCAAATTGGATCCAAAATTGGCTCAGTGGCAGGAAGCAAAGGGCAATGGTTGAGGGGAGTTTTTGTGACTGGAAGGCTGTTTCCAGCGGGGTTCCACAGGGCTCAGTACTCGGTCCCTTACTTTTTGTGGTATGTATTAATGATTTAGACTTAAATGTAGGTGGCATGATAAAGAAATCTGCAGATGATACAAAAATTGGCCGTGTGGTTGACAGTGAGGAGGAAAGCTTTAGACTGCAGGAAGATATCAATGAACTGGTCAGTTGGGCAGAAAAGTGGCAAATGGAATTCAATCCAGAAAAGTGTGAGGTAATGTATTTGGGGCGGGGCAACAAGGCAAGGGAATACACAATTAATGGGAGGATACTGAGAGATGTGGAGGAATGGAGGGACCTTGGAGTGTATGTCCACAGATCCTTAAAGGTAGCAGGACAGATCGATAAAGTAGTTAGAAAGGCATATGGAATGCTTTCCTTTATTAGCTGAGGCATAGCATATAAGAGCAGTGAAGTTATACTAGAACTGTATACAACACTGGTTAGGCCACAGCTTGAGTACTGCATGCAGTTCTGGTCACCACATTACAGGAAGGATGTGATTGCACTAGAGAGGGTGCAGAGGAGATTTACGAGGATGTTGCCAGGACTGGAAAACTTTAGCTGTGAGGAAAGATTGGATAGGCTGGGTTTGTTTTCCTTGGAACAGAGGAGGCTGAGGGGAGATTAACTGAGGTGTATAAAATTATGAGGGGCCTAGATAGAGTGGATAGAAAATAAACTGGTCATTCCTCTCTTAGATGTTTAAGGGATCATGCCTGGAAGTGCTTCTATTTCCCTTAGCAGAGAGGTCAATAACCAGGGGACATAGATTTAAAGTAGTTGGTAGAAGGCTTGGAAGGGAGATGAGGAAAAACAAATTCACCCAGAGGGTGGTGGGGGTCTGGAACTCACTGCCCAAAAGGATGGTAGAGGCAGAAACCCTCATCACATTTATAAAGTACTTGGATATGCATTTGAAGAACCGTAACCTACAGGGCTACAGACCTAGTGCTGGAAGGTGGGATTAGGCTGGGTGGTTCTTTTCCGACTGGCACGGACACGATGGGCCGAATGGCCTCCTTCTGTGTCGTACTTTTTCTATGATTCTAGTAGGTTGTGACCTCGAGCCCCCTCCAGGACATGAGCCCCTAATCTAATCTGATATTTTAGTGTGGTATTGAGGGAGTGCTGCATTGCTGGAGGTGCGGTCCTCTAGATGCAATACTAAGCAGAGGCCCCCTCTGCTTGTTCAGATGAATGTTAAGGATTCCATGGAACTATTTGAAGAAAAAAACGGGATGTCTCCCGATGCTCTGGCCAGCATAATTCCTCAACCACTACCACCAAAGAAAATAAACTGGTCATTCCTCTCTTCGATGTTTATGGCATCATGCCTGGAAGTGCTTTGGGTGCTCCTGGGCGGTAATGATAAGGTACAATGGCCCAGAAATTCGGGTCGGAGGCTTCCCATGGGTGCAAGCCTCCAACCTGCACTTACCTAGCGCGCCGGCCGTTGAGCTGTGGGCCCGCGTGGGATTCCGATCCTGGGCCTCCTCCAACTGCCGGCGCGCAGTGCTTGCGTATCCCAGGGGCGCAGTTAGTTCGATGCGTCCCCTGGGATCACGTGGGCCATGGAGAGCCAATGGTAGCAGGGAAATGCCCATTCATAAAATTGACAGGAAGAGTTGTCAAAACGATAAATACTATAAGCCCCAAAACATCACTAAAACTTCAAATAAATGTTTAAAAAATCACATTTTTAAAATAACTATAAATTACATAAAATAATTATTTTAAACAATAATTTAAATTTTTGAAAAAATTAATTACATTTTCTAATGGGGCTAAAAATAAACTTACCTTGCTTTAAAGTATTTAAAAATAATAAACCTGTGGAAAAATGTTTTAATTTTAATTAATTCACCACTTACCTTGTTAAAAGCAGGCCTTACGCCTGCTTTTTACATGTGTAACTCCTGGAGACTTACCCTCCTGGAGAACCCTTCAAAAAAAATGTAAGTTCCATGCACACGCGCTGCCTCTCCGGTGTACCCGTTCGACCCCTGAACCCCTTCCTTTAAGGGAATGGAAGTTCCGGTTTCCCGCGCATGCACAGTGCATGCACGAAACTGGCACTTCCATTGGGCCTACGGGTGAGTACCCCGTGCGTGCTCACCCGTGGAGACCCGAATTTCTGGGCCATTGTAAATGCAACTTCTTCCTTGGCATTTTTTCCAAGCCCTATTTACACTCCCCGTGTTTCTGGAAGTGCACCCGTGCTCCAAGTAACATTCATCTCACATCCCCAGGAAGAAAATTTACGTGGTGTTTGTTTTATCCTTATACGTGTTTTGGGCTTTTTTTTTAAAGAGTGCCCGAGAGAAGTTAAATCAGAGATTATGGTCCCTCTGTCAGCAAAAAGTAACTTGCAACATCTTCACTACGAACTATGGCCTACTCCTGCTCCTATTTTTCTATGTTTCTATGTTTGTGAAGTTCGTGCTGATGCTTTCGCTTTAACTCAACAACCTGTCGAGATTGAGGAACGTTTACTGATTCTGAGTATGTGTGAACGATTTCATTGAATGCCTGGAGTTATAGCTTGTAGAAGTATCAATCTATATTTTGGCACACATGGCAAGGGTTTAAAAAGGACATTGTTTTAAGGGGTACTACTGTGACACTGGAGGCCCAGGGCAATCCTCAGTGTCACGGAGTGGTGGAATGCGGGTTTGTGCCTACAATTGCTCCCCAGTTGATGAGTTTCTGATCTCAGCTGTTGTATCAAAGAGCAGAGGTTTGGAACTTCCCCACAGGGAGTGAAGTTACATTTTGAGGGCGAGAGTTGCTTGGCACTAATCCTGTCTACCTCCTGTGTGACACGGTGGCCCCCGATTTTAACTCCAGGCGGATTCCCCGCTCAGGCCTGAGTTAAAATTACAGTCGGGTCTCAATGACGTCACCGGGTCACAACATGCCTATGTAAGGAAGGACCCTGTTGGCTCCAGGAGTGCGTGTGCCTTGCTGCCTGCTCAGGAGAGCAGGTTAAAATTGCAGATGTTGCCATCATGGTGGCTTTCGGACAGGTAAGAGCCAGGGCGATTTTAACAGCCCGCCCGCCCGGTTTCTGCTGAGCGAGTAGAGTTAAATTTGCCCCTGTCAGAGTGCAGCATTGGTAGAGAACTGGGAGCAAGTCGCCTTGTCATCGAGTGTATTGTGCTTGTTATGGAAACAAAAGGAAGAAAATAATAACCTGGAGTTGTATTTTGCTCTGTATATAAAGTTGTAAAAAATTTATTTTTCTAAACTATTATATTTTTCTTGGCTTTTATAAATTTTGCACACAGAGTGACATGAATCTTATCATTCATGTGGAAATAACTTATGAAGTAATACTGGGCGGCCTGCTGATGGCGCTGTCCAGGGAGAGTATAAATACTCGGGCATGGGCCCAGCTTGCTCAGGACATTCTTTAACAGGAACTAGTGAAGGACACAACTAGATCTCCATGTTGAAAAACAGTTGATTAAAGCCTTGTTTAACGCTTAGACCAAGTGCCTAGTAGTTTTCTTACGTCACAGAGTAAATATACCCAGGGTTTGAAATTCTGCAAAGCGCCATTTTTAATGCACTGGTTACAATTTCTGTATGTGCAATTTTTAACAAAGTTGTTAACCCAAAATCAACAAGTTAACATCCTCATTAATAGAGAGCACCTCACCTACGCGTTATCCGGTGGGTTTAAACTAGCATATTCACTGGATTTTAAACCCCTCTGAAGATCACAGTAACCAAAAAGGGGAATATCTTAAAAAAAGAAAGACTTGCATTTCTATAGCGTCTTTCACGACCACCAGACATCTCAAAGCGCTTTACAGCCAATGAAGTACTTTTGGAGTGTAGTCACTGTTGTAATGTGGGAAATGCGACAGCCAATTTGCGCACAGCAAGCTCCCACAAACAGCAATGTGATAATGATCAGATAATCTGTTTTGATTATGTTGGTTGAGGGAGAAGCATTGGCCAGGACACCGGGGATAACTCCCCTGCTCTTCTTTTACATCCACCTGAGAGAGCAGACGGGGCCTCGGTTTAACATTTCATCTGAAAGACGGCACCTCCGACAGTGCAGCACTCCCTCAGCACTGCACTGGGAGTGTTGGCCTAGATTTATGTGCTCAAGTCCCACAACCTTCTGACTCAGAGGCGAGGGTGCGTCCCACTGAGCCACAGCTGACGCTTTTAAGCACATTGCCATCCATTTTCTAATTTATCCAATTTTTAGTGAAAGTTGGATTAATGAAGATTATTACATTTTACAAATTACATCATTTTAACATGGAGTAAAACGTACCTTCACAACAAATGTGCCAGCTGGAAACATGTCCCTTTATATTTAGGAACACATTTGTACCTGTAAAAAAAAAACCAAATATTCATTACAGATTCTATTGAAATCCATGCCTTCTATTACTTAATGGAAAATTTCATATTCCTGGCACATGAAAGTTTCTCCTCTCCATTCCCCCACCCCCACATCATATCTTAAATAGGTGTTGTGCCAAATCCTTTGATTGATTGATTTTCAAACTTTGCTAGCCTGGGATTTTTGTTACTGATATTCCAGTGGACTGGGCCAGTGTTTGACAGCTTGTAGCACTTTTTCCTGAGTGGAATCATGACTTGATGGCAATTTTCCAGAAACATCTGATTGATGAACACCTTTGGTGGCTCTGTTTTCTCGTTGACATTTGGTTAAATGCAATAATTTATCACCAACGCTACAACTTAAGTTTCGTGTGCTCCCCCTCCCCCCCGATACAAGCCTCTCCCCTCCCCCCCCGATACAAGCCTCTCCCCTCCCCCCCCCCGATACAAGCCTCTCCCCCCTACCCCCCCTGATACAAGCCTCTCTTATTTATACATTAGTCATTTTGATGGAAGGCAAATTCCATAAAGTGAACTGCGATGGAGACATGTAAATAAAGACCAAAAATATAATCACTAAATATGTCAAAGCTCTGCATGTGTGAAACAATAACATTCTTATAGTAAATCTACCAAAATGACAGATTCAATATTACGTTCCTTTTCCCAATCTGATTTTTGCTAACCTTTTTTTATTAACTTTGTATTTCTTTTGACAAGTTCGAGCATTGAGAAGAAATAAATCCATTCTATGCCATGAACACAATAATGCATTGAAAATGGTTATTATCTCAAATACTTCAGGCTATATCATCATTGTTTGACCTTTCCATCATCGCCTTACAAGTGTCGTCTGTGGTAGCACTCTTGTCTCCGAGTTAGAAGGCTGCTGGTTCAAGCCCCAGCCCAGGACTTGAGCGCATAATCCAGGTCGATACTTCTGTTCAGTACTGGGGGAGCGCTGCATTGTCAAAGCTTCTGTCTGACAGATGAGATATTAAGCCAAATCTGCCTGTTCAGAGTGGACATTAGATGTTACACTTTTTTTTTTGAAGCAGACCAGAGAGTTCCCTAGTGTCCATACATTCATCCCTTCAAACATACATTCAAACACATTAACCGGCCATTCATCTCATTGCTGTTTGGCTGCTGTGTTTCCCTACTTAACTGTACTTCAAATATAATTCATTGGCTGTGAAGCATTTTGGAACATCCTGAGATTGCGATGGTTGTTACATAAAGGCAAGTTCTTTCTTTTCTTTAAGCCCCTCTTGCTAGTTGTCAATAAAACCTGTAGTGGAGCCACCCCATGCATTTTAGCCGGATGGTCAGATACAGTCAGGATGCTATTTAGTCCTCAGTTATGCATTCCATTGAGAGAAAGATGTTGGTGAGGGAGATCTGGCTGTGTATTTCAGCTGCAGAAATTTTAGTCGACTGACTAGACGCTTGGGAGATTTTTGAAAGCCGCACTACATAAGCAGTAAACTGTCTCTCTACTTATTCTCTCCACTAATTGATCTCTCCCTCTTTCTCCTCCTCGTTCCCTTTCAAAAAAAAATGAAAAAACACAAAATTCTGTAAAAGCGAGAAAAGCAAGATGTAAGAATTAAAAAAAAAATGGATATCAGAAAGGTAAATAGAAAGCTTTAATGAAGTAACACAAAGAAACAGGACGAAAGGTGAGGGCATGAACAACAAAAAAAGAGGTAAAGCTAAACAAGGAAAGAAAACAAATGGCTTAAAATATACAGGAGAAAGGGATCAAAAGAAAGAAGTGTAAGAAAAATGGGGGGGAAACTTGAGGAAAAGGCAATAAAGGAACTAAGAACAAGAGAGAATTTTAGGAAGATAAGAAAGTCACTAGGCACAACAAGTCTATTTTCTTTTTATGGGTCATCCCACTTACTGGTCTTCATACCATATTGCTTCTCTCTTCAGAAATACTGGTTGTGAAGTGCTTTGAGAACTCCTGAGGGTATCACGAAGCACTACCTCAAGGCAATTTCTTCTTTCTTTCATGATACCTTTCATGCTTCACTGATCTTCCTCGGTAACTTATTCCACAACTCCATTACCCTTTGCATGGAAAGGTTCCGACTGACTTCCCTTCTTACCATTAACTTCCTAATTTCTTTTTTAACTTGACCCCCTTCGCCATCTGAACAATTTGCCTGGATCAATTTTGTGAATTCCCTACACAGTCTTGAAAATGTCAATTAAATCACCCTGAAGTCTCCTCTTTCCCCCAAATTGCTGCACATTAATGTAGAATTTTTATACATAAAGCATACATGTTGCATAATAATGAGTGATATAAGAACAGGCACCGCTAGCGACAACTATAAGAACAGAAGAAATAGGAGCAGGAGTAGGCCATTCGGCCTCTCGAGCCATGGCTGATCTTCTACCTCAACTTTACTTTCCTGCCCAATCTCATATCGCTTGATTCCCTTAGTGCCCAAGAATCTAACGATCTCAGTCTTGAATATATTCAACGACTGAGCCGCCACAGCCCTCTGGGGCAGAGAATTTCAAAGATTCGCCACCCTCTGAGTGAAGAAATTTCTCCTCATCTCAGTCTTAAGTGGCCATTAGGAGAAAAATGTCTCCTGGAATTGACCTTAGTGCTGAGTAAGAAAGGAAGGAAAGAAGGACATACTTGCCTCCATGTCTATGTAGCACCTTATTACATTTCTCAAAAACACCTCAAATGAATTACTTTGAAGTGCTGTGCGTGTTGTCATGTAAACAAACATGGCAGCCATTTTACACGGAAACTGCAAAAAAAATCCCACCCACCCACAAAAATAAATGCAAATTAGGGAAAAAAAGCAAAGAAAAAGGAGGAACTACCAAAGGAAAAATAAGGCTGTGAAGCGAAGATGAAATAATTGAAGAATCACAAGGAGTTGGGAAGAATAATTCATAAAACCATTCCTCTTCAAGGTCTCCTCATTTCCCATACAAGTTTCAAACAGTCATACCTTAGTACATTGTTGTTACATTTCTGGTGACCCTACAAGGTATGGTATCATTAGTTGGCCATTTTCACGGCACAAAATTAAAAATCTTCAGAGGTTTGACTGGTAGAAGGTTTATGTTCCAATGAACGATACCTTGTTTAGTCAGTTAGTGCGGAGTTACCTTAATGTCAAACACTTCCGAGAATATAGAGTCAGGAAACCCATTGCTAATTCCTGGAGTTTGTCGGTTGTGAATATAAATTCTGATGTTATGTAAAAATTGCAATGTCAAGTGAGCTGTTCAAAAAACATGTTAAAATATTTATACAAAATGATAAAAGGTTTAACTATATTTATCACTTGAAAGATAAAAAGATGAAACACCTACTAGAGCAAGACAACTGCACTTTTAAAATTCTGACAACGACAGGCTCGCTTATTAAAGCCATGCTTTTAAACACCGAGTAGCGTGATTTTGTTAATTAAGCGTCTTCCAGGTGTGTACTTTACCTGCTCCCCATGGTCATCGGGCTTCTGTTCACGAACACCATCTTGAACAGCTTGCTGTGTTACTGATGGTACTGCATAATAAACCAGATAAAATAGCCTCCGGTATTTCAGCTGTAGCTTTTGCTGCACACTTATGTGGAATATTTATCCATGAAACATTAATGCTATTTGATTTATATCATAATAGTTAATGTAACAACAGGTGCAGCTCGGAATAGCTGTAACGGAGACAGAGAACTTATAGAAATGACAAGGGAAGGAAAGAGAGATTAAAAAAGATGTGCATTTGCATTGTGCCCGACCACATCTCTCAAACACCTCAAATTCATTATAAATAAAAACAGAACACGCTGGAGAAACTCAGCAGGTCAGGCAGCATCTGTGAAGAGAGAAACAGAGTTAACGTTTCAGGTCGATGACCTTTTGTCAGAACTGGAAAAAAGCAGGAAATGGAACAGATTTTTAAGCAAGTGTAGGGGCTGGGAAAGGGGGAGGGGATGAAAGAACAAAAGGGAAGGTCTGTGATAGGATGGAAGGCGGAAGAGGTTAAGAGACATTGGCCTAGAAATTGGGTTGGGGCGCCAAAGTGGCGCAAAAGTCGCCTGAGTGCAGGATTTAGCGCAGCGTTCGAGGCTTTAGCGATCGTCAGATATTCAGTTCCATTGCCCCTAGAGGGAGATGGGGCGAGGCTCGAGGCGCTCCGTGTCCCTCTTAGGGCGCTGAAACTGAATATCGCAGCGCAACGCTGCGGCACGGCACGCTGCGGTACTGCAGGCCTTCCTCCCACTGTTAAGGGGGAGGGGCCTGCAATAGCACGAGCCCCGATCGCGAGTGCTGGCAAACGAGCCCGGCACCAAGGAGAAGTGCCGGGCTCTCGGGAAACAGTCGGCAATGCCACGGGGGCGGGGGGGGGGGGGGCGGTCAGGAGGCCGGGGACGGAGGTGCTGGCAGGCGGCCACCGAAAAAGGCGGCCGCCCCGCACCTCCACCTTAACTTGCGCTGCTGCTAGCACAGTAAGGCCCCGTGAACCGGGCGCGGGTAGTGAACGGCGCAATTGTGGTGTTTGCTACCAAATATCGCGAACGGGGCGCGAACGGGGCGCTGCGCACACCGATGACGTCATTGGTGGCGGCGCAGCGCAAATGGCTAACGCCACCATTAGCGCCCCTGTTGAATATCACGGGAGGCGCAGCCAGTGGCGCTACAGCCACTGACTGCCCTCTTTAGGCGCTAACAGGTGGCGCTACTCACCCAATATCTCCCCCTTTAAGAGATATTCAAGGCAAAAGGAGATGGTAATGGGACAGGTTAAGAAACAAAGGATGGCTCCAGAACCTCTAATTAATTACTTTTAATTGTTTGCCTGTTGTGTGCACACAGCTCATTTGCCTATCGAAGAAGATTTCGCAAACAGTAATGAGATGAATGACCAGTTCATTTGTTTTTGTTGGTGTTGGTCAAGCGCGTAATGTTGGGCAGGAGACCAGGAGAACTCCCTGGTTTTCTTTGAATATAGCTTTGGGATCTTTAACATCCATCTGGACAGGTAGGCAGGAGCTGGTTTAACATCTCACCTGAAAGAATGGCACCTCCGACAATGCATTACTTCCTTAATACTGAAAAAGAATGAGCCTCGATTATATGTTCGCGTCCTGCAGTGGGACTTGAATTGACAAACTCCTCATTCACAAGTGAGAATGTTACTAAGTGTCACCCGTGGCTCTGTCAGTCACGCTCTTGCCCCTGAGTCAAAACTTTGTGGGTTCAAGTCTCACTCCATGAAACTTGAGCATAAAATCTAGACTGACACTCCCAGTGCAGTGCTGAGGGAGTGCTGCAATGTTGGAGATGCTGCCGTTCAGATGAGACGTTAAACCGAGGCCCTGTCTGCTCTCTCAGGTGGACGTAAAAGATCCCATGGCACTATTCGAAGAAGAGCAGGGGAGTTATCCCCAGTGTCCTGGGCCAATATTATCCCTCAACCAACATTGCAAAAACAGATTATCTGGTCATTATCACATTGCTGTTTGTGGGAGCTTGCTGTGCACAAATTGGCTGCTGCGTTTCTCACATTACAACAGTGACTACACTTCAAAGTACTTCATTGGCTGTAAAGCGTTTTGAGATGTCCTGAGGTCATGAAAGGTGCTATATAAATGCAAGTTCTTTCTTTTTTTAACTGACCCAAGCATAGAAAATTCTTACATACAAAATTCTTACAGGGCTTGACAGGGTAGATGCAGGGAGGATGTTTCCCCTGGCTGGGGAGTCTAGAACCAGGGGTCACAGTCTCAGAATAAGGGGTCGGCCATTTAGGACTGAGATGAGCAGAAATTTCTTCACTCAGAGGGTGGTGAATCTTTGAAATTCTCTACCCCAGGGGGCTGTGGAGGCTCAGTCGTTGAGTAGATTCAAGACAGAGATCGATAGATTTTTGAATATTAATGGAATCAAGGGATATGGGGATTGTGCAGGAAAGTGGAGATGAGGTAGAAGATCAGCCATGATCTTATTGAATGGCGGAGCAGGCTCGAGGGACCGAATGGCCGACTCCAGCTCCTATTTCTTATGTTTTTATGTTCTTATAAACAGACAGAGATCATTTGAACTGGCTTCAATGGGCAAACCATAGATTTCCCTTGTGGGGAAATCTAGATCTCGGGGGCATAGTTTCAGAATAAAGGGTTGCCCTTTTAGAACTGAGATGAGGAGGAATTTCTTCTCTCAGAGGGCAGCATGGTGGCATAGTGGTTAGCACTGTTGCCTCACAGCGCCAGGAACCCGGGTTCAAATCCGGCCTCGGGTGACTGTCTGTGCAAACTCCACACATTCTCCCCGTGTTTGCGTGGGTTTTTTCCGGGTGCTCCGGTTTCCTCCCACAGTCCAAAGATGTGTGGGTTAGGTTGATTGGCCATGATAAAAATTGGCCCTTCGTGTTAGGGGGGATTAAATACGTGGGGTTACGGGGATAGGGCTTGGGTGGGATGGCTGTCGGTGTAGGGACCGGGTGCTAGGGTTTGGATGATCAGCCATGATCTCGTTGAATGGCGGAGAAGGGCCGAATGGCCTACTCCTGCTCCTATCTTCTATGTTAAATCTGTGGAATTCTCTGCCCCAGAGAGCTGTGGAGGCTGGGTCATTAAATACATTTAAGGTGGAGATAGACAGATTTTTGCAAGATAAGGGAGTGAAGGGTTATGGGGAGCGGGCAGGGAAGTGGCTTTGAACCCAAGATCAGCCATGATCTTATTGAATGGCGGAGCAGGCTCGAGGGGCCAAGTGGCCTACTCTGGCTCCTATTTCTTATGTTCTTATGATACCTAAATATCTGGCCCTGGCAAACCTCTGTCGGTGGAAACAGTTTCTCCTAATTTACTCTATCATAACCCTTCATGATATTGAGCGCCTCCATGAAATCTCCCCTTAATCTTCTTTGCTCTTGGTGTTGCAATAACAAGACATCTATTCATAATGACCCTTTGTTTATCTCCTTTGAAGAAGTCATTTGATAACTCTCTGGATATATTACAAGAGGGTAGCTTTGCAGTAATACAGTACCATGTTCTATAAAACTAGTCCAACTCTAACAGTATTGCTCAGTGTCATCATTAACATATGGACACCCTTCCTTGGAAAAAAATAATTAAAATTATTTCTTTCACTTGTGTTGGTGCTGTCAAAAGTCTAGTTGTGATAGTCGGTTACCAATGGTGATTATTACCACTCGGAAGTGATTTTACATCTGGCTCACCGAATGTTATTTCAATGACTAAGGTTGAAATTAAGCTTATATTTTTATGATAACACAATGATGATAGTTGCACCATTATGAGATTGCATAGGTGCCATTTTTTTAATGCATGAGACTCCTCAAACTACCAATGGATGGCCCAGTTCTCGTAGGGCCTAGTTATTCCAGTTCTTCAATCATCATATATTAGCTTTAAAAATGAAAGCATTGCTATTTAGGGACAATTCATAGAACAATCATTTATTACCCATTAAATGTGAAACATTGCAATATTGCTGTTTTAATATGTGTGGTCCCGAAAGGATTAATTAGATCTGTACCTGTGCACTTAACAACCGATAGGGTGAAATTCTATGCTCTCTCAATAGCTTTAGCAAAAAAGCCAGCACCAGTACAAAACAGGATTTCCCATTTTACACTCATGATGACTTTCCCGATAAAATTATCAGTGGAGGAGGTGTTTCATTCCAAGATTTACCAAAGAACCTATTTATGACCACAATATTTTTAATGGCTGTCTAATCCTGTGTTAATCCAAACATACTCAGCTTTGGCTCAGTTGTTAGCACTCTCGCCTCTCAGTCAGAATGTTGTAGGTTCAAATCTCACTCCAGAGACTTTGAGCTCAAAAATCTAGGCTGACATTCCAGTGGAGTACTGCACTGTCGGAGGTGCTGTCTTTCGGATGAGACGTTAAACCAAGGCCTCGTCTGCCCTCTCAGGTGGACGTAAAAGATCCCATGGCACTATTTTGAAGAAGAGCAGGGGAGTTATCCTCGGTGTCCTAGCCAATATTTATCCCTCAACCAACATAACAAAAACACAGATTATCTGGTCATTATCACATTGCTGTTTGTGGGAGCTTGCTGTGCGCAAATTGGCTACTGCGTTTCCCACTTTATAACAGTGACTCCACTTCAAAAGTACTTATTTGGCTGAAAAATATTACAGCATATGGAATCATTATGCTGTCCCATGAACTAACCGTATACAACAGGGAATGATTTCTCTATCATATAGAACAATACATCACAATGATTACTTTGGGACATGGTAGAGACTAAGCAGAACTTTCTTAATTTTACCTGGAAACGTTTCTAATATGTTGCAGTTCCTACCAGTATGTCCTGCAATATCATAGAACACTATAATGTTAGTGAGTATTCAATTAGGTTTTACAAGAAAAAAATTATTCAATTGTAGATTTATGAATGGATCTTCACACCCAATCAGTTCATCACTTGAAGAGTCATTCATTTGGATTTTGCTTGCTGTGCAATGATCTGTCCCCCAGGATTTACAAGACAAATTATATTTGGACTTGGTGCGCGTTAGGATATGGCCAGCAGAGTTTTGGATGAGCTTAAGTTCACAGAGGGTGAAGGATGGGAGGCTGGCCTGGAGAGCGATGGAATAGTCAAGTCTGGAGTAATAAAGGCATGATGAGGGTTTCAGCAGCAAATGGGCTGAGGCAGGGGCGGAGACAGGCGATGTTACGGGGGTGGAAGTGGGGGGGTCAAGGTGATGGAGAGGATATGGTGTCAGAAGCTCTGCTCAGGGTCAAATAGGATGCCGAGTGATGTAAGAAAAGGAGTCTTACACATCAAGTAACTTTAAGGTAAGCTTTAAGCAACTTACAAACACACTATATACAAGAGAGGTCTTTACCATGCCTCTGGTAGAAGCCTCTTACAATACTGAACAGTCCAGTATTTATACCAGTCCAACAGGAAGTGACATATGACAGGAAGTGAGGTATGTACACAGTTCATAGTTCACAGTTCACAGGAAGTGATGACATAACTTCCCGGAAGTTATTATTATTATCACATTCTTCCCTCCTGCAGGATTAGGAGGCTGTGGTCTACCTTTTGTTCCGCAGCCGCCGAACGAGGAAGAGTCGCACCCGTTTGGGTTCCCGTCGTAGAGGGTCGCTGGTCCGCTTACATGCGGTTGGCCATTGGTCAGAGTCTGTGTGGCCTGGATTACCCTGTGAAGGGTCGGGGAGATCATGGCTCCGTGTACGAGCCCCAATAGGTTCAAAGTCGGACTGCCTCTGTTCAGAGGGAGGTGCAGAGCTGGTCTGTGGCGGATCAGTACTTTCATGCGCGGTACTGGGAGGGTCGCAACCTTGAGTACGGGGTTCTACCGGCACCAAGCTAGTTGGTGTCCGATCAGGATCCTGGAGAAGGGTACCCGATAGGTCCCAAGAGTTTCCTGGTGAAATGCCATCACCCGATGTCCCACTAGGTCCTGGTGGGCAGGGAGCCAGATCCTGTAATGATACGGTAGATTCTCGGCCGTCGGAATATCGTATGTTTGCATAGGTGGGGTTGGCATCGGTTAGTTCGACCTCGTCTACGAGAGGGTCATTTTTAGATGTCCGAACGTATCTTCGGAGTAATACAGGTCCAGGAGTAGTTAGCCATGATGGGAGTGATGTCCCATGAGATGAGCGACGCTGGAATCCAAAGAACCGCTCATGAGGTGTAGTATTTGTGGCTGTAGAAAGCAGGGACCGTATAGAGTGCAATGCATCCGGAAGCACTGTTTCCCATTGCTGGTCTGGTAGGCCCCGAGATCTTAAAGCGAGACGTATGGAATTCCAGATGATACCGTTATACCTCTCTACCTGCCCATTTCCGATGGGATGGTATGGTGTTGTTTTGCTTGTAGCAATTCCCCGTTCTGAGAGGTAGTCCTTGAGTTCCCTTGACATAAAGGATGGACCCCGATCTGAGTGAATATAAGCCGGCATGCCACAGAGAGAAAATACCTGCTCAAGGCAGCAGATTACTGTGGACGCCAGCATATTGGAGCAGGGGAAGGCAAATGGAAAACGTGAATATTCGTCGATCATGGTGAGCAAATATGTGTTCCGAGTTGAAGAGGGCACTGGGCCCTTAAAATCGATGCTAAGTCGTTGCATCGGTTGGGTTGCATGTATGAGTATACCATCTGAGGGGCGGAAGAACTGAGGTTTTAATTCCGCACAAAGCCGGCATTCTGAGCATATTTTCTTTACATCTCCAGTGGAAAAAGGGAGATTCCGTGATCGTACGAAATGTAGCATGCGCGTAATGCCAGGATGACACAATCCATTGTGGACATCCATGAGAGTCGAGGACGACATAGTGGAGCAGAATGCCCGTGTGAGGGTGTCCGGGGCCACATTCTCCTTGTCTGGCCGATAGAGAATGGTATAACCAAAAGAGGCCAGTTCCATCCTCCAAAGTTGTATTTTATTATTCTTAATTTTGGTTCGTTTTCGATTATCGAGCATGAAGGCGACTGATCGTTGGTCCGTGATTAATGTAAAGTGCTGGCGAGCTAGAAAATGGTTCCACTTCCGTACTGCCTCTATGATGGCTGTGGCTTCCTTCTCAACCGGAGGATAATGTAGCTCAGCACCTTGTAAGGTTCTGGACATAAATGCTACAGGACGACCTTCCTGATTCAGAGTAGCCGAGATCGCCACCTCCAAGGCATCACATTCAACCACGAAAGGGAGATTCTCATCGATGGAGTGAAGAGCCGCTTTCTCCAACTGTTTTTTGAGAAGGTTAAAGGCTGCAACAGCCGCTGTTCCCAGTGGGAATGATCTAGCATGCAGCAAGGGTTGGATTTTGTCCGAAAAATGAGGAATCCATTTAGCGTAGTATGCAAACAGACCGAGAGCCCGACGTAAAGAAGCCGGATTCTTAGGTGACGGGAGCTCTTGGAGCGGGCGAAGTCTTTCTGGGTCTGGCTTAATGATACCATTGCCTATGCAGTAGCCAAGGATGTTGATGGTCGGTTGCGACTCAACAGATTTGGATTCATTCAGGGTTAAATTACGGCGATGGAGGGCATCCCGAAATTTTTAGAGGTTGGCGTCGTGTTCCTGTTGATCGTGACCTGCAATGGTAATGTTATCAAGATAGGGAAAAGTATTTCTTAGGTTTTCTTGTTTAACCAGGCCATCCATTGCCCGTTGGAAGACAGCCACTCCATTAGTAACCCCGAATGGGAGGCAACGAAATTGGTACAGCCGTCCATTAGCCTCAAAGGCCGTGTACTGCTTATCTGAGACCTTCAAGGGTACCTGATGATAGGCACTTTTTAAGTCGTAAGTTGAGAACACTTTGTATTCGGCCAGTTTATTAACCATATCATCAATGCGTGGCAATGGGTAGGCGTCCAAGTCGGTATATTGATTGATGGTTTGCGAATAATCAATGCATAGTCGCTGTTTGTGAGGTTTTAGAGGGTTCTTGACAATGACGACTTGAGCCCGCCAGGGCGATGAACATGGTTCGATGATATCCTCTGCTAGAAGTCGAGAGATTTCAGCCTCAATAAAAGATTGGTCTTCCTGATTAAAGCGCTGCGATTTCATTATTATTGGTTTGCATCGAGGCGGAATACTGGCAAATAATGAGGGTTCATCCAGTGAAGCTGCTGATAATGCACAAAACGGTAATTTAGACGGTATATTAGAAATAGTAAGACCAGGTTTGGATCCGCCGAACTCAATAGTGAGTTTCTTATGCTGTTTCTGGAAATCCAGCCCTAAGAGGAGATCACTACATAAGTCCTTGAGTACCGAAAGTCGGGTGGAGGGATACATGCGATCATTAAGTGTCATATCAACAATACAAAAGCCTGAGATTCTGGTATTCAGTGATGACTGAGCCATCGCAATTGCCTGGTCCGATGGGAAGACATGTAGTTTCAATTTCGCAACAATCTGTTCCTTAATGAAACTATCAGTACTTCCTGAGTCAATTAAGGCATCTAAGGTATGCCCTTTAATTGAAACTTTTGTAGCTGCATGAGACAGGTTCTGTGGGCAAGCAGCTGTAATTGGTGTGGTTGCACAGAGAGTGGCTAAAACTCTCGGTGTGCTTCTTCGGGAGAGAGCTCGAGAGGAAGCTTGATAGGTCCTAGCTGGAGCATCCTGATAGGCCCTAATTGGGGCAGTTCGGTAGGCCTTAGCTGGATTGGTCCTCGTAGAGGCCCTTGATAGGCAAACTTTAGCAAAGTGTCCTTTTTTTTTGCAATAACTGCAGATTGCATTGCGAGCAGGGCAGGTTTTCCTAGGGTGAAAAGCATCTCCACAAAAGAAGCATTCCCTCCTAGATTGCCAAGAGGCTGCTAAAGTGGGGTCATCCTCCTCTTCTTCATCAGAATTATCAGAATTAGATTCCCCCATGATAGGGTTCACCTGAGACCGCTTGAATTGTCTGGTTGCAGCTACAGCAGCAGATCGAGACCTGGGCAGCTGATAGAGGTCTGCATTTCTCTTTGCCAAATCCAGAGAACAAGCTAGGTCAAAAGCTTTTTGTAGCTCAAGTGTTTTACTTTCTAGTAGACGCTGGCGTATAAATGGAGAGGCAATCCCGCAGATGAAAGCATCACGAATCATTTCTTCGCGGTACAGCTCAGCTGAGGCTGCCTGAAAGTTACAATCTATGCTGAGCCTGCGAAGTTCTTGGAGGAATTCGTTAATTGATTCCCCTGGCCCTTGTTGGGCTGTGGCCAGTAGATGTCTAGCATAGACCTCATTTGGAGTCTTGGCATACAGTTTCTTAAGTGCCCGAATCACCTCATCGTAATTATCCCATTCATCAACATATTCGAACACTTTTGGGGTTACATAGTTGATAAGTATCCTCAATCTAGTAGGAGCATCCGCTTCACATTCATCCAGAAAATTCTCAAAAGTACGGTACCAATGCTTCCATACCCTGCCAGCTGCTGGTGTATTCGGGTCCAAGTCCAGACGAATAGGTCTAAGGATTCTCTCCATGATGGGTGGTTCCCTGGATCCTTAACTCCGAGTTTGTCCGAAGGTCTAGTATTTGTGAGTGTAAATATTAAGTTGCTTAAATTGATGTAAGAAAAGGAGTCTTACACATCAAGTAACTTTAAGGTAAGCTTTAAGCAACTTACAAACACACTATATACAAGAGAGGTCTTTACCATGCCTCTGGTAGAAGCCTCTTACAATACTGAACAGTCCAGTATTTATACCAGTCCAACAGGAAGTGACATATGACAGGAAGTGAGGTATGTACACAGTTCATAGTTCATAGTTCACAGTTCACAGGAAGTGATGACATAACTTCCCGGAAGTTATTATTATTATCACACCGAGGTTGCAAACAGATTGGTTCAGCCTCAAACACTGGCCAGGGAGGGGGATGGAGTCGGTGGGGAGGGAACAGAGTTTGTGGCGGGGACTGAAGACAATGGCTTCAATCTTCCCAATATTAAATGGAGGAAATTTCTGCTCATCCCATACAGGATGCCAGACAAGCAGCGTGATAAATCGGCGGCAGTGGACGGGTCAAGAGAGGTGATGGTGAGGTAGAGCTGGGAGTCATCAGTGTACACGTGGAACCTGACGATGTGTTTTCAGATGATGTCTCCAAGAAGCAGCATGTAGATGAGAAAGAGGCAGGGTGCCAAAGATAGATCCTTGGGGGACTCCAGAGGTAATGGTGTGGGAGCGGGAAAAGAAGCCATTGCAGGAGGTTCTCTGGCTACGACTGGATAGATAGGAATGGAACCAGGCGAGGGCAGTCCCACCCAGCCGGACAATGGAGGCGAGGCGTTGAAGGAGGATGGTGTGGTCAACCATGTCAAAGGCTGCAGACGGGTCGAGAAGGATGGGGAGGGATAGTTTACCACAATCACAGTCACACAGGATGTCATTTGTGACTTTGATAATACAGTTAGTTAATACAAACTGGAGGAGAAGCATCCAGGAAGGCGCCAAACACCTCGAGTCTCTTCGCTGGGAGCAAGCGGAAGCCAAGCGCAAACAGGGCAAGCAGCGCACATCAACCCAAGCACCCCACCCACCCGCCCCTTCAACCACCGTCTGCCCCACCTGTGACAGAGACTGTAGGTCCCGCATTGGACTCATCAGTCACCTGCAAACTCATTTTTAATGTGGAAGCAAGTCATCCTCGGTTCCCGAGGGACTGCCTAAGAGAGAAGAAGAGAAGAATTCAGTTAGGTTTCACAGTGGAAAATATCCCTTGTAAGTATTCAGAGACCAACGTTGAAGAATACTCTGTATTTGGAGCAATGTTTTCCACAGTAGTACTCTGGGCATTATCCTACTTAGGACCTCTTTCATCAGGAAACAATCTCTTATGTATCACAGACACTGCAGGAAGAAATGCTGACTCTCTCTGGTGAAAAACAAAATGCCTTCCAGAATAAAGTGGTACGTATTGTAAGGTGCAGGGATGGTTACGTGATAGCTGCCAAAGAGAGAAGTTACCTTTAAATCCAAAATCCCCTTTGGATTGTTTGCCAAATGATTTAAAATGTATTTTTCCCCCACATTTTAATTATGTCCCTCAATTTATTGTAACAGTTACTAAGTTCACAGGTTCAGTAGGTGAAACCAACCTTGTGAAAACATGTTAAAATGATCACAATTGAATTCTGCTACGATTCACGTGTCGCTGTATCCTGAAGGGAGAGAAGCCCATTAGCTGTGAATCCCCGAGACTATAGCCAACAGCATATTTAAATCTCTAATAATTAAAGGCTTCCTTACTAAACTATGATGCCAGGAAAAGCCGGAAATCCTGCATTTATATGCATTTCATTTTCCCCTCTCAGTCTGCCCCTTTCTGTCGGTCTCCTTTTGTTATACGCACTTCCTCAGAACGCCTTCCCGCACAGTGTTTGTGCTCTGATCTTTAACAAGTTAAAAGAAAAATGAGAGGGGCCACAAAATATTTTCATGTATAAATGCGCCTGCTCCCAGGCTTCTGTCACGGTCGCTGGTAACCGAGTTGGTAGCAGGTGTATAAAGGGTGGGCCAGGCTATCTTTGCCTCAGATTTTCCCTTCCTCGTGTCTTCTCCAAGAAGATGTCTTGAGGGAGGGATTGCTCTGGCAGTAGTATGGGCCCGAATTTGCGGTGGGAATTAACGGCGAGCTGAACAGCGTTCGTTGTTATTACCCCTTTGAAACTGACCAGCAACTTCAGGATGTAGCGTGTGCGCTTGTAAACGCGGAAATCCTGAAGTTGCGGTCAGTCATTCACTTCTCTGCTACGGGCAGTGCTGTGGACACACCGCGCCACCCCACCCCCCGCATAGCCAGCAATCAGTGTAATCAGTGAACCTCATGGAAACTTAGGCTTTTCCACGGTAATATTGCTGCTAAACACCCCATTAAATATCAGTCCTGGTTGGATTAGGTGTAACTGGGGTTTAAACAGCGTATTGACTTCTAAACAAATGTTATGGCCCTGAAAAACTAATTTTGTGGGGTCTCAAATTTCTCCATTATGATAAAAAATTATAATTTTTAAGAAACTTTGTAAAAAAAATAGTTTTTTTCAAAAAAGTTTGTTTATGATATATCACGTTCTACCTTATCCCCATGCACTAGGGAATCCCCACTATCGAGCGCTGAAATCACTTACGCGTCGTAAAAGGCAAACATCTCGTCACAGAGATCGCGAGATCAGCTTTCACTGGGGCCAGCGGCGAGTGCCTTTACATAAGAAAATAGGAGCAGGAGTTGGCCATTTGGCCCCTTGAGCCTGCTCCACCATTTAATGAGATCATGGCTGATCTGATCTTGGGCTCAGCTCCATTCCCTGCCCGCTCTCCCCTATTGTTCAAAAATCTGTCTATCGCCACCTTAAATATATTCAATGTCTCAGCCGCCACAGCTCTCCGGGGAAGAGAATTCCACAGATTTACGACCCTTAGAGAAGAAATTCCTCCTCAGCTCAGTTTTAAATAAGCGTCCCCCTTATTCTGAAACTATGCCCCCGAGTTCTAGATTCCTCCATGAGGGGAAACATCTTCTCTGCATCTACCTTGCCGAGCCCCCTCAGTATCTTATATGTTTCAATAAGGTCTCCTCTCATTCTTCTAAACTCC
This sequence comes from Somniosus microcephalus, assembly GCF_052327205.1. Taxonomy (NCBI): domain Eukaryota; kingdom Metazoa; phylum Chordata; class Chondrichthyes; order Squaliformes; family Somniosidae; genus Somniosus; species Somniosus microcephalus. The sequence continues at coordinate 90,808,350 of NC_141002.1, read as the reverse complement.
AATGAGTATAGGCCCAACCTGCTCAACCTTTCTTCATAAATCAACCCCTTCATCTCAGGAACCAACCTCGTGAACCTTCTCTGAACTGCCTCCAATGCAAGTATATCCGTCATTAAATAAGGAGACCAAAACTGTACGCAGTACTCCAGGTGTGGTCTCACCAACGCCCTGTACAGTTGTAACAGGACTTCCCTACTTTTATACTCTATCCCCCTTGCAATAAAGGCCAACATTCCATTTGCCTTCCTGATTAATTGCTGTACTTGCATGCTAACTTTTTGTGTTTCATGCACAAGGACCCCCAGGTCCCTCTGAACTGTAGCATTTTGTAATCTCTCTCCATTTAAATAATAATTTGTTTTTTATTTTTCTTACCAAAGTGGATAACCTCACACTTTCCCACATTATACTCTATCTGCCAAATGTTTGCCCATTCACTTAGCCTGTCTATATCCCTTTTCAGATTCTTTGGGCTGGATTTTCCAAGCCCCGAGAAGGCGTGACAGCCGGTAAAATCGCAGAAAGTGGGGGCGGATGGCAAACCCGCCCCCATCCCGACTCCGTGCCCTTTTGCCAGGAGGTGAGAAGAAGTACAGCTTCGGGTCCCGTCTCCTGGAGGCAGGAAAGGCTTTTAATACTTTTAACTGTCTGTTAACAGGTAGTTAACAGGCAGAAAAAAGGATTAGTGCCATTTTACCTTCACAGGTGAAGGCTTCCCGACCTCGGAGAACCCCGCTGGGTTGGAGGAGATGTGGAGGAGGTCGGCGGCAGTCGGAGGCACCTGGAAGTAAGATGTAGAGGTGAGTGATGGGTGCAAGTGTGGAGTGGTAAGTATGCAAGGTGAGTGATTAGTTTAAAAAAGTGTTCACTTACCTTTTTTTCCTTCTATAGCCTTTAGCCGTGCTGCATCGGGAGAGTGGACATCCACCTTGTCAATTTCAGGTAATGGCTGATGGACCCTCCAATCCATCAGACATCTGAAATTTACTTATTTTCAATGTTTGTTGAGTCCTCACCACAAAGACTCATCAAACTAAAGAGAATGTCAGTGCTTGACAACTTCACAGAGCTGTCAAACGCTGTCATTTCTTCTTTCAAGAAGTCTTGACAGATAGCATGTCTGACGTTGACGTGATCTGTCAGTGACTTCTTCCCTAATTGGCTTGCTGAGCCCACACGGTGGGCTTAATAAGCTCAATCAGGGGGAAATCCCTCTGAATGGTCAGGCGAGGATAGAGGCGGGGCATTGACATGAAAAGCAGCAGTCCCGCCTCCAACTCACCTCCATTCACAAAATAAGAACATAAGAACATAAGAAGTAGGAGCAGGAGTAGGCCATACGGCCCCTCTGGCCTGCTCCGCCATTCAATAGGATCATGGCTGATCTGAACTTAGACTCACGTCCACTTCCCTGCCCTCTCCCCGTAACCCCTTATTCCCTTATCAGCTAGAAAACTGTCTATCTCCGTTTTAAATTTATTTAATGTCGCAGCTTCCACAGCTCTCTGAGGTAGCAAATTCCATAGATTTACTACCCTTGGAGTGAAGAAGTTTCTCCTCATCTCAGTTTTGAAAGGGCAGCCCCTTATTCTAAGATTATGCCCCCTAGTTCTAGTCTCACCCATCAGTGGAAACATCCTCCCCGCATCCACCCGATCAATCCCCCTCACAATCTTATATGTTTCGATAAGATCGCCTCTCATTCTTCTGAATTCCAATGAGTAGAGGCCCAACCTACTCAAGCTTTCCTCATACGTCAACCCCCTCATCTTCGGAATCAACCGAGTGAACCTTCTCTGAACTGCCTCGAGAGCAAGTATATCTTTTCTTAAATATGGAAACCAAAACTGTACGCAGTATTCCAGGTGTGGCCTCACCAGTACCCTGTCTAACTACAGCAAGACTTCCCTGCTTTTATACTCCATCCCCCTTGCAATAAAAGCCAAAATTCCATTGGCCTTCCTGATCACCAAAATCCAGCCCTTTGTGTCCTCTTCACAACTTGCTCTCCCACCTATCTTTGTATCATCAGCGAATTTGGTTACATTACACTTGGTCCCTTCATCCAGGTCTTCGCTGCTGACTGCAAGTTCCGGGCCAATGTGTTCATGGTGCCATTACATGTAGCAACTCCCCCATCACCCCATCCCCTTAGTCATTGCCAACACACATTGTGTTACAGTCCCCCAACATCTCAAATTTAAAGTTCTCATCCTTGTCTTTCAATCTCTCCATAGCCTTGCTCCCTTTTCTCTGTCACTCCTCCAACCCCTCCTGGAACTCTGCAGTCCTCTAATTCTGACTGCTTGTATTTTCCCCACTCCCTTTTCCCCATGTTGGAAGTCATTTCTTCAGCCGCACGGGTCCCACTCTCTGGATTACCCTCCCTACTGTCCCCGCCTTGCCCCCCTCCCTCTCCTCCTTAAAAGCCACCTCTCTGAGCAGGCTTCTGGTCACCTTCCTGTTCTCTTTCTTTGGCCAGGCGTCCATTTTTCTCATGCTTCTGCGAAGCACCTTTGGGAAGTATTCCTGTGCTAAAGGCACTATGTAAATGCAAGTTATTGTGCAGCAATTCTTTTCCACTCCTCCCTCTCCTTCCTTGTGAGGAATTGTGAGAAACAAGCATATAGCATGGGAAAGAGCCACACTGCCAGACTACATGTAACTAGTGTTTGTCAAAAATTGCTCTGAGGTATTTTAATTTTTAATACGGTTCATATTATGGGCTAATATTGTACAGTTTTGGGGTTAGTTTCCTTGTGCAGGCTGCCAGAAGCTGGCCAATTTGTTGATGCCCAGTTACATTCCCTTCAGGAATAATAATTGTGATGTTTATCATGACGTGTTTGAGAAATAATTTGCATATAGTTGCCCGGAAATTAAACAAACAGCATTGCATTACAAGATAGCCTTCTAACTGAGAAATGTTATTATAACATCAGGAAAAGGTATTGTGGGCGCGTTACCTTCACCTGACCCCTGGGATTAGACTGCAGTCTGAAAAATCATTCGCTTATCTGAAAGAAAAACTTGCATTTCTATAGCGCCTTTCACGACCACCAGACGTCTCAAAGTGCTTTACAGTCAATCAAGTACTGTTGAAGTGGAGTCGCTGTTGTAATGTGGGAAATGCAGCAGCTAATTTGTGCACAGCAAGCACCCACAAACAGCAATGTGATATTGACCAGATAATCTGTTTTTTAGTGAAGTTGGTTGAGGGATAAATACTGGCCAGGACACCGGGGGGAACTCCCCTGTACTTCTTCGAAATAGTGCCATGGGATCTTTTACGTCCACCTGAGGGGTAGACAGGGCCTCGGTTTAATGTCTCATTGGAAAGACAGCACCTCCGACAGTGCAGCACTCCCTCAGCACTGCACTGGAGTGTCAGCCTAGCTTTATGTGCTCAAGTCTCTGGAGTGGGGGCTTGAACCCACAACCCTTCTGACTCAGAGGCGAGCATGCCACCCACTGAGCCACGGCTGACACAGCGGCCCCCCCCATATCTATCCTGACACACAAGGGCTGGCTCGCCGCGTGGGGAGGCAGGGTGAAGGTGGTGGCGTGGCTTCTCTTTCTTTGTGTGCCATGGGATCTTTTACGTCCACCTAAGAGGGCAGACGGGGCCTCGGTTTAACATCTCATCTCTAGCACCTCCGGCAGTGCAGCACTCCCTCAGCACTGCGCTGGAGTGTCAGCCTAGCTTTATGTGCTCAAGTTTCTGGAGTGGGACTTGAACCCACGACCTTCTGACTCAGAGAGTGAGTGTGCTACCCACTGAGCCACAGCTGACACACTGTGCAACTGTATCAGTGTTTACATTTTATACCGGTTCCGTTTTTATGCCAGTGACATCTTCCAGTGCAGATATCAATCATCAGTGTGCTTAATTTCACTGATGCATGATGACATCCACCCTAAAAGGCTATGATGCCATTACTGCAGGTTTATTGGGAAGGCGCCGAACACCTCGAGTCTCTTCGCTGGGAGCAAGCGGAAGCCAAGCGCAGACAGCGCAAGGAGTGCACTTCAACCCAAGCACCCCACCCACCCGCCCCTTCAACCACCGTCTGCCCCACCTGTGACAGAGACTGTAGGTCCCGCATTGGACTCATCAGTCACCTGCGAACTCATTTTTAATGTGGAAGCAAGTCATCCTCGGTTCCGAGGGACTGCCTAAGAAGGGAGAGATTGAGAAACAATATGCAGTTGACAGCAGGAGATTCCGTAGCCACCACGCTGTTTCCTTTAAGCCTCTCCACTCTGAAGTGCTTCTACATATACTATTTCTATTTTTAAAGATTCTGCATTTGACCAAAAAATAATTTTGTAATGATTACATCGGGTGAAATGAAAGGGATAAATGAAGAGGAAATTGTAATTTCATGGTTGCTATTTCTATTACCTTTAATTTCTCCCATTTTGTACTTTGTAATAGTCCATTTTAGTGATTAATAGGACCATGCTGTTTTTCATCGACAATTTTATTAATGTTTTAATGACTTCAATTTAACCGGATGATTGATAATAAATCCCTTCTTACTTTCTTAATCTGTGTAACTTTTAAGATTTCAATTTTGAGATTTATAAAGTGTGATACAATTACACGCAAGTTCTGCATTTTTTAACACGTGTTAAAATAAGCAAAGAGTAGATAATCCGTAAAAGCAAAATACTGCGGATGCTGGATGTGATAAAAATGATAACTTCCGGGAAGTTATGTCATCACTTCCTGTGAACTATGAACTATGAACTGTGTACATACCTCACTTCCTGTCATGTCACTTCCTGTTGGACTGGTATAAATACTGGTCTGTTCAGTATTGTAAGAGGCTTCTACCAGAGGCATGGTAAAGACCTCTCGTGTATATAGTGTGTTTATAAGTTACTTAAAGCTTACTTTAAAGTTACTTGATGGTAAGTCTCCTTTTCTTACATCAATTTAAGTAACTTAGTATTTACACTGACAAATACTAGACCTTCAGACAAACTCGGAAGTTAAGGATCCAGGGAACCACCCATCATGGAGAAAATCCTTAGACCTATTCGTCTGGACTTGGACCCGAATACACCAGCAGCTGGCAGGGTATGGAAGCATTGGTATCGTACTTTTGAGAATTTTCTGGATGAATGTAAAGTGGATGCTCCTGCTAAATTGAAGATACTTGTCAATTATGTGACCCCAAAAGTGTTCGAATATGTTGATGACTGGGATAATTACGAAGAGGTGATTCGGGCACTTAAGAAACTGTATGCGAAGACCCCAAATGAGGTCTATGCTAGACATCTACTGGCCACGGCCCGACAAGGGCCAGGGGAATCAATTGACGAATTCCTGCAAGAACTTCGCAGGCTCAGCGTAGATTGTAACTTTCAGGCAGCCTCAGCTGAGCTGTACCGCCAAGAAATGATTCGTGATGCTTTCATCTGCGGGATTGCCTCTCCATTTATACGCCAGCGTCTACTAGAAAGTAAAACACTTGAGCTACAAAAAGCTTTTGACCTAGCTTGTTCACTGGATTTGGCAAAGAGAAATGCAGACCTCTATCAGCTGCCCAGATCTCGATCTGCTGCTGTAGCTGCAACCAGACAATTCAAGCGGTCTCAGGTGAACCCTATCATGGGGGAATCTAATTCTGATAATTCTGATGAAGAAGAGGAGGACGACCCCACTTTAGCAGCCTCTTGGCAATCTAGGAAGGAATGCTTCTTTTGTGGAGATGCTTTTCACCCTAGGAAAACCTGCCCTGCTCGCAATGCAATCTGCAGTTATTGCGGGAAAAAAGGACACTTTGCTAAAGTTTGCCTATCAAGGGCCTCTACGAGGGCCAATCCAGCTAAGGCCTACCGAACTGCCCCAATTAGGGCCTATCAAGATGCTCCAGCTAGGACCTATCAAGCTTCCTCTCGAGCTCTCTCCCGAAGAAGCACACCGAGAGTTTTAGCCACTCTCTGTGCAACGACACCAATTACAGCTGCTTGCCCACAGAACCTGTCTCAGGCAGCCACAAAAATTTCAATTAAAGGGCATACCTTAGATGCCTTAATTGACTCAGGAAGTACTGATAGTTTCATTAAGGAACAGATTGTTGCGAAATTGAAACTACATGTCTTCCCATCGGACCAGGCAATTGCGATGGCCCAGTCATCACTTAATACCAGAATCTCCGGCTTTTGTGTTGTTGATATGACACTTCATGGTCGTATGTATCCCTCCACCCGACTTTCGGTGCTCAAAGACTTATGTAGTGATCTCCTCTTAGGGCTGGACTTCCAAAAACAGCATAAGAAACTCACCATTGAGTTTGGTGGATCCAAACCCGGACTTACTATTTCTAATATACCGTCTAAATTACCATTTTGTGCATTATCAGCAGCTTCACTTGATGAACCCTCATTATTTGCCAGTATTCCGCCTCAATGCCAACCGATAATAACGAAATCGCGGCGCTTTAATCAGGAAGACCAATCTTTTATTGCGGCTGAAATCTCTCGACTTCTAGCAGAGGATATCATTGAACCATGTTCGTCGCCCTGGCGGGCTCAAGTCGTCATTGTCAAGAACCCTCTAAAACCTCACAAACAGCGACTATGCATCGATTATTCGCAAACCATCAATCAATATACCGACTTGGACGCCTACCCATTGCCACGCATTGATGATATGGTTAATAAACTGGCCGAATACAAAGTGTTCTCAACTTACGATTTAAAAAGTGCCTATCATCAGTTACCCTTGAAGGTCTCAGATAAGCAGTACACAGCCTTTGAGGCTAATGGACGGCTGTACCAATTTCGTCGCCTCCCATTCGGGGTTACTAATGGAGTGGCTGTCTTTCAACGGGCAATGGATGGCCTGGTTAAGCAGGAAAACCTAAGGGACACTTTTCCCTATCTTGATAACATTACCATTGCAGGTCACGATCAACAGGAACACGACTCCAACCTCCAAAAATTTCGGGATGCCCTCCATCGCCGTAATTTGACCCTGAATGAATCCAAATCTGTTGAGTCGCAACCGACCATCAACATCCTTGGCTACTGCGTAGGCAATGGTATCATTCAGCCAGACCCAGAAAGACTTCGCCCGCTCCAAGAGCTCCCGTCACCTAAGAATCCGGCTTCTTTACGTCGGGCTCTCGGTCTGTTTGCATACTACGCTAAATGGATTCCTCATTTTTCGGACAAAATCCAACCCTTGCTGCATGCTAGATCATTTCCACTGGGAACAGCGGCTGTTGCAGCCTTTAACCTTCTCAAAAAACAGTTGGAGAAAGCGGCTCTTCACTCCATTGATGAGAATCTCCCTTTCGTGGTTGAATGTGATGCCTCGGAGGTGGCGATCTCGGCTACTCTGAATCAGGAAGGTCGTCCTGTAGCATTTATGTCCAGGACCTTACAAGGTGCCGAGCTACATTATCCTCCGGTTGAGAAAGAAGCCACAGCCATCATAGAGGCAGTACGGAAGTGGAACCATTTTCTAGCTCGCCAGCACTTTACATTGATCACGGACCAACGATCAGTCGCCTTCATGCTCGATAATCGAAAACGAACCAAAATTAAGAATAATAAAATACAACTTTGGAGGATGGAACTGGCCTCTTTTGGTTATACCATTCTCTATCGGCCTGGCAAGGAGAATGTGGCCCCGGACACCCTCACACGGGCATTCTGCTCCACTATGTCATCCTCCACTCTCATGGATGTCCACAATGGTTTGTGTCATCCTGGCGTTACGCGCATGCTACATTTCGTACGATCACGGAATCTCCCTTTTTCCACTGGAGATGTAAAGAAAATATGCTCAGAATGCCGGCTTTGTGCGGAATTAAAACCTCAGTTCTTCCGCCCCTCAGATGGTATACTCATACATGCAACCCAACCGATGCAACGACTTAGCATCGATTTTAAGGGCCCAGTGCCCTCTTCAACTCGGAACACATATTTGCTCACCATGATCGACGAATATTCACGTTTTCCGTTTGCCTTCCCCTGCTCCAATATGCTGGCGTCCACAGTAATCTGCTGCCTTGAGCAGGTATTTTCTCTCTGTGGCATGCCGGCTTATATTCACTCAGATCGGGGTCCATCCTTTATGTCAAGGGAACTCAAGGACTACCTCTCAGAACGGGGAATTGCTACAAGCAAAACAACACCATACCATCCCATCGGAAATGGGCAGGTAGAGAGGTATAACGGTATCATCTGGAATTCCGTACGTCTCGCTTTAAGATCTCGGGGCCTACCAGACCAGCAATGGGAAACAGTGCTTCCGGATGCATTGCACTCTATACGGTCCCTGCTTTCTACAGCCACAAATACTACACCTCATGAGCGGTTCTTTGGATTCCAGCGTCGCTCATCTCATGGGACATCACTCCCGTCATGGCTAACTACTCCTGGACCTGTATTACTCCGAAGATACGTTCGGACGTCTAAAAATGACCCTCTTGTAGACGAGGTTGAACTAACCGATGCCAACCCCACCTATGCAAACATACGATATTCCGACGGCCGAGAATCTACCGTATCATTACGGGATCTGGCTCCCTGCCCACCAGGACCTAGTGGGACATCGGGTGATGGCATTTCACCAGGAAACTCTTGGGACCTATCGGGTACCCCTCTCCAGGATCCTGATCGGACACCAACTAGCTTGGTGCCGGTAGAACCCCGTGCTCAAGATTGCGACCCTCCCAGTACCGCGCATGAAAGTACTGATCCGCCACAGACCAGCTCTGCACCTCCCTCTGAACAGAGGCAGTCCGACTTTGAACCTATTGGGGCTCGTACTCGAAGCCATGATCTCCCCAACCCTTCACAGGGCAATCCAGGCCACACAGACTCTGACCAATGGCCAACCGCATGTAAGCGGACCAGCGACCCTCTACGACGGGAATCCAAACGGGTGCGACTCTTCCTTGTTCGGCGGCTGCGGACCAAAAGGTAGACCACAGCCTCCTAATCCTGCAGGAGGGAAGAATGTGATAAAAATGATAACTTCCGGGAAGTTATGTCATCACTTCCTGTGAACTATGAACTATGAACTGTGTACATACCTCACTTCCTGTCATGTCACTTCCTGTTGGACTGGTATAAATACTGGTCTGTTCAGTATTGTAAGAGGCTTCTACCAGAGGCATGGTAAAGACCTCTCGTGTATATAGTGTGTTTATAAGTTACTTAAAGCTTACTTTAAAGTTACTTGATGGTAAGTCTCCTTTTCTTACATCACTGGAAATCTGGAATAAAACCAGAAAATGCTGGAAATACTCAGCAGGTCGGGCAGCATCTGTGGAGAGAGAAACAGAGTTAACGTTTCAGGTCGATGACCTTTTATAAAAACTGGTGATGAAAGGCCATCGAGCTGAAACACTGGCTGGAATTTTCTAGGGTCCGTGTGGGCACGATTGGAGGCGGGTCAAGTGAGAAATTTGAAAAATCTTGCAGTCGGGAACCCGTCGTCCTCCCGCCCCCGCGCGCCTTTCCCTCGGGCGCGTTTGCCGGCGCGGCAGCAACCCGAACAGCAGAGGTGGGCGAGCTAATTTAAATCATTATGAGGTCCTTGTCAGACCCTTAAGTGCCTTTTTCACCCTACCTTTCAAATTTTCCTGGATGAGCACGGGAATCGCGCAGCTCAGGAACCACGTCTGTCAACCTGAGGTGGAAGTTGAGTGGCCATTGATCCAGCTCATTAGTGCACATGAAAAGTACAATAAAAACTCCAACCTCACAGCTGATCACTTTCCTAAAGCCGATGCTGTTGCTGACTACATTGCCAGCACAGATTTAGCTTTCTAGAGGTTGCAAGTGTTCTCAGCAACGTCAGCATCCACTGTCACCTCATTGGTGGAACCTATCACACCATTGACAGATTGCTTCTGTCATCTCTACTTGACCTGTCATCTATTCCATCAGCATGGGTGCTGTTTATACTCTCTCACCTTGGTCCTCAGAATCAGACCACGATGGACCCCCAACACCAGTCGCACCAGGCACACCATCAGCACCAACAACAACACCACCAACCTTCTCCTCAACCACCTGACGCTGCACAGGACAGAGGGCATCAGCGCAGGGCTGCACCGTGCCAGAGGGTATACAGGCAGAGGATGAGCTTCCTCAACATGATTGAGCAGCAGTGCCAAAGGAGGCTCAGGCTATCGCGCCAGGTCATCGCAGACATTTACACATTGCTGGAGGAAGACCTGCAGCCCAGAGGCGTGGGTGGACACACCTTACCAGTGGCTGTCAAAGTCACCAGCACCCTCAATTTCTTCGCCTCAGGCTTCTTCCAGGGATTTGCAGCAGACATTTGTGGCATCTCGCAGTCGGCCACCCACAAATGCATCACACAGATCACTGATGCCCTCTTTGACAAGCCAGCCAATTATATCAACTTTGCCACTGATGAAGCCAGTGTTACTGAGTGGGCGATCGGCTTTGCTGCTCTGGCTGGCTTCCCACGGGTGCAGGGCGTCATCGATTGCACACATGTGGCCATCAGGGCACCCCCACATCACCCAGGAGTGTTTGTCAACCGCAAGGGCTTCCACTTCCTCAATGTGCAGCTCGCCTGCAACCATAGTAAGATCATCATACATGTGTGCGCCAAATTCCCTGGCAGCTGACATGATTCTTTCGTCCTGCGCCAGTCCACCCTCCCTCAGCTCTTCACTCCGCCAAACAGCTGGCTGCTTGGAGACAAGGGCTATCCACTGAAGACGTGGCTCATGACACCCTTGAGGAGGCCAAGTACTGAGGCCCTGGAGACTTAAAATGAAAGCCACTTTTCCACCAGATGTGTCATAGACCAGACAATAGGCATGCTCAAAATGCGCTTCAGATGCCTTGACAGATCTGAAGGATCCCTTCAGTATGCACCAGCCAGGGTCTCCAGATTCATCGTGCCCTGCTGCACAACATAGCACGGCAGCGAGGATTAGTGCTGCATGAGGAGCAAGGCTCTGATCGCACAGCCTCTTCAGAGGAGGAGGAGGACGAAAAGCAGGAGGAGCATCAGCTGGATGACGAGGAGCAGGAGGAGCAGGAGAAACCTGGGGCCCAGATCCCACCAGCACCCGAGCACATTGCTGTCCGGGAGGCCAGGGATGGCCTCCTCATGGCCAGATTTACTTAACTTTACGCAGTACACCCATATGGCTGCCACATGCTGAGCCAGGTTGTCATCACCCCACAGCAACACCATAAAACATCCCTACATTGACCAAGCCATTCCTTTCAGACTTACCACCATTGCTGGAGGTAACGTTATGTCTCACCATTCACTCCAACTCACTAAGCCACTTTCAAAGGTGCAGACAAATTTGTCCATGACCGGAAAGTGGTGAAAATAAAGATTGTTATCTGTGATATCACAGTAATGGAAACTTTGCAGAAACATTTAATAAAACACCCAAGTGGCTACCCTTGTGAATTTACTTGTGTTTCATCTTTTTCTTAAGCGTGCTTCTATGAGGTGCTACCCCTGTGGCTTCAGCAGAGGTAGAGGCAGCCTGTTCACTTTCCTGCTGCGACTGCACTGACCCTTTTGGCAGACGTTCTCTGGGTTTTGGAGCCTATGATGGCCCTGCCAAAGTCTACTCCTCCTGCGACTGTGCAGGGGCAGACTTGGCCATCGCGATCCGAGGAGGCATCTGGAGCTCTGACTTAGGCAGTGGGGTGGGGGAGGGGGGGTTGCGGCAATGGGGGTGAAGTGTGAGCACTTTGAGAGGAGCACCCACTTGCGTATCCCCTCTCACCATCATCCCTCTCTTGGGCCATCTGCACTAGCCTGCTAGCAAGATGCTGGAGAGGAGACACCGCGGGACACATTCACTGGAAGGAGACACCGTGGGACACACTCACTGGAAGGAGACACTGCGGGACACACTCACTGGAAGGAGACACCGCGGGACACACTCACTGGAAGGAGACACCGCGGGACACACTCACTGGAAGGAGACACCGCAGGACACACTCACTGGAAGGAGACACTGTGGGACACACTCACTGGAAGGAGACACCGCGGGACACACTCACTGGAAGGAGCCACACTATAAGGAGGTCAGGACCCAGGAGCGAGGACGGGACCCAGGGGCAAGGAAAGGGCCCAAGAGCGAGGTCCAGTCCCAGGAGCGAGGTCAAGACCCAGGAACGAGGATGGGACCCAGGAGCGAGGTCAAGTCCCAGGAGTAAGGTAGGGACCCAGGCGCGAGAACGAGCCCAGCAGCAAGGTCGAGGCCCAGAAGTGTTGCAGCGTGGTCCAGCAGTGGGGTCAGGAGGACCACACTGCAGCCTATGAAACCCAGGCAGAGAGGACCTGCGGGAAGGAGGGAGGAGGACAGTAGGAGTATGTTTGTGTGTGTGTGCTAGGCTGATGTAGCAGAGCCTGGTCTCCAATCGTCTTGGATCCCCTTGCCATTGGACCAAGACCTTGCTCTGTCAAGCCCGTGTGGTAGCTGGTGTGCAACGGCCACCCCACGTTAAAAGAATTCACGCACAGGCATCTTCCACCTTTTAAAATGAAGTTCGGGACCTGGAACGTCAGGACCCTCATGGACAACCCCAACAGTGACAGACCGGAACGCCGTACTGCTATCGTTGCCCGGGAGCTCAGATGTTTCGACATAGACATCGCCGCCCTAAGCGAGATCCGGCGGGCAGGGGAAGGCCAGCTCAAGGAGCAAGGCGGTGGTTACACCTTCTGGAAAGGCAAACCTGAAGAAGAACGCCGCCTCCATGGGGTAGGCTTTGCCATAAAAAATGAGCTAGTTGAACCTCTCAGAGACTCTCAGCAATAAACAAACATCTCATGATCCTACTGCTCACCCTAGCCCGGAACCAGTGCGATACGGTCATCAGTGTGTATGCCCCAACACTGGAAGCCACAGACGAGACCAAAGAGGAATTCTACTCCAGTCTCAAACAATCCCTGTCCCAAGTCCCAACGGGCGACAAGCTGATCCTCCTTGGCGACTTTAACGCCAGAGTTGGAAAGGACACAGACCTCTGGGGAGGTGTGATCGGCAGAGAAGGGGTAGTGAAAGCCAACTCCAATGGTACCCTCCTCCTGTCGAACATGGCCCTGTCATAACCAACACCTTGTTCTGTCAGAGAGACAAGTACAAGGCTCCAAGTACTGGCATCTGCTGGACTACGTCATCGTCCAAGCGAGGGACCGCAAGGATGTCCGCATCACCCGCGCTATGACAGGAGCTGACGACTGTTGGACAGACCATCACCTAATCTGCTCTGTCATCTCTATCAACGTAACACCAAAACAGTGGCGGCAACAGAAGCAATGCCACAGGAAAATCAACGCTGGAGCACTCAAAGACCCTGCTAAGAAAGGCCTATTCAGCCTGCGCCTCACAACCAACCTGACGACTCCCAGTGATTCAGAGACACAGAGTGTCCACAGCGCCTGGTCTGCACTCAAGGCCTCCATAATCAGCACCTGTGAAGAGACGCTCGGTCACTCGACCAGGAAACACCAAGACTGGTTCGACGAGAACGACCAGGAGATCTCGGAGCTAATAAGTCGCAAGCGCAAGGCATTCCTGATCTGGAAACAGCAACAGAACTCGAGAGCAAGAAAGCAGCTCTACAGACGCCTGAAGGCCGAGGTCCAACAAAAAACTCGCGAACTAATGATTAGACGGTGGGTGGAGAAAGCGCAGGAGATCCAGCAGCTACCCGACATCCATGATGTGTGTGGATTCTTTAGCACAGTCAAGACCACCTACGGCCCAAGCACCCAAATGCTACCCCACTGCGGGCCAAGAACGGAGAGGTACTCATCAAGGACGGAGAGGCAGTCAGTGCCCGCTGGAAGGAGCACTTCGAAGAACTCCTTAACCGAGACTCTGTCTTCGACGCGAGTGTCCTCAACTCCATCCCGCAGCATGCTACCCGCCATCACCTCAGCACAACCCCGCCCGGCATGAGGTTGAAAAGGCCATCCGACAACTGAAGAACAACAAGGCCTCAGGAGCAGATTGAATCCCCATGGCGAAGAAGCACTATTGGCATGAATACATGAACTCATTTCTCTTATTTGGAAGGAGGAGAGCATGCCAGGGGATCTCAGAGACGCCGTAATTGTGACCATCTTCAAGAAAGGTGACAAGTCCAATTGCGGTAATTACAGAGGAGTCTCCCTGCTGTCTGCCACAGGGAAAGTCATCGCAAGAATCCTCCTCAATTGCCTTCTCCCAGTGGCTGAAGAGCTCCTCCCAGAGTTGCAAAGTGGATTCCGCCCACTAAGGGGCACAATGGACATGATCTTCACTGTGCATCAACTACAAGAGAAATGCAGGGAACAGCACCACCCACTGTACATGGCCTTCTTTGACCTCACAAAGGCCTTTGACACTGTCAACCGTGAGGGATTATGGAGTGCCCTCCTCAAATTTGGCTGCCCTCAAAAGTTTGTCACCATCCTCCACCTGCTTCACGACGACATGCAAGCCGTGATCCTGACCAACGGTTCCACCACTGACCCAATTCATGTATGGACCGGGGTCAAGCAAGGCTGTGTCATCGCACCAACGCTCTTCTCGATCTTCCTGGCTGCAATGCTCCATCTCACCCTCAGTAAGCTCCCCGCTGGAGTGGAGCTAATTTACAGAACAAATGGGAAACTGTTCAACCTCCGTCGCCTCCAATCCAGATCCAAGGTCGTCCCATCCTCTGTCGTCGAATTACAGTATGCAGACGACGCTTGCATCTGCGCTCACTCGGAGGTCGAACTCCAAACCATCGTCAACACCTTCACTGAAGTGTATGAGAGCATGGGCCTTACACTAAACATCTGTAAGACAAAAGTCCTCTATTAACCTGCCCTCGCCACACAGTATTGCTCCCCGATTATCAAAATCCATGACGAGGCCTTGGACAACGTGAACCACTTTCCATACCTCGGGAACCTACTGTCAACAAGGGCAGACGTCGATGACGAAGTCCAACACCGCCTTCAGTGTGCCAGTGTAGCCTTTGGTTGCCTGAGGAAGAGAGTGTTTAAAGACCTGGACCTCAAACCCGGCACTAAGCTCATGGTCTACAGGGCAGTAGTGATACCTGCCGTGCTGTATGCTTCAGAGGCATGGACCATGTACAGCAGGCACCTCAAAGCACTGGAGAGATACCACCAACGCTGCCTCCGCAAGATCCTGCAAATCCATTGGCAAGATAGGCGCACCAACGTCAGTGTTCTTGCTCAGGCCAACGTCCCCAGCATCGATGCTTTGATCACACTTGATCAGCTCTGATGGACGTGCCCAATATGAGACTCCCAAAAGAAGCGCTCTACTCGGAGCTCCGACACAGCAAGAGAGCCCCAGATGGGTAGAGGAAATGCTTCAAGGACACCCTCAAAACCTCCTTGAAAAAGTGCAACATCCCCACCGGCACCTGGGAATCCCTGGCCCAAGACCGCACAAAGTGGAGGAGAAGCATCCGGGAAGGCGCCGAACACCTCGAGTCTCTTCGCCGGGAGCAAGCGGAAGCCAAGCGCAAACAGTGGAAGGAGCGCACGTCAACCCAATCACCCCACCCACCCGCCCCTTCAACCACCGTCTGCCCCACCAGTGACAGACACTGTAGGTCCCACATTGGACTCATCAGTCACCAGAGAACTCATTTTTAATGTGGAAGCAAATCATCCTCGGTTCCGAGGGACTGCCTAAGAAGAAGGAGAGCACCTTGCTGCACAGCAGTGGGGCCATGAGGACCCACTTCTACGTTGACATCCCGCCTAGAAAGGATGTCTATGAGCCTGTGCCATCTATTCTCTATAGAGACCATGTGCTCCTGTGAGTGGTGCATTAGCTGCTCCATGCAGGTGGCCATCCTTTTCATGGAAGAGTCGCCATCACCAGCGACACGGTGGTGCTCATGTTGGAGATGGACTCCTCCATTCTCTGGACATTTACAGACATCCCGGTCGCAAAACCTGTCAGAGCCCCCTGCACTTCTTCCTGCACCTCCAGGATCGCCCTCTTTCTGGATGGCCCCCGAGGCTCAGCATCTGCATGCAGCTGAGCAGAGGTTGGAGCGTCCTGCGCCCTCCAGCGTGGAGTCTCCACAGCTGTCCCTGTCTTCACCATCTCCACTTGCTCACTTGTGACTTGTGAGACACCAGGTGACAACACCAGTGTATCTCACATGGAACCCACCGAGGTGTGCTTCTCTGCGCTGGTGCTGGGTGCGCTTATGTCTGGCGATGGTGCACATGATGAACATTCGTTGCACTCCCATAGAGGGAGTGCAATGAAGGTTCACGAGATTGATTCCTGGGATGGTAGGACTGTCATATGAGAAGAGATTGAGTAAACTAGGCCTGTATTCTCTTGAATTCAGAAGAATGAGAGGGGATCTCATTGAAGTATACAACATTATTACAGGGCTTGATAGGATGGATGCTGAGAGAATGTTTCCCTTAGCTGGGGAGTCTAGAACCAGGGGCCACAGCCTCAAGATAAAGGGTAAGCCATTCAGGACTGAGATGAGAAGAAATTTCTTCGCACAGAGGGTGGTGAATCTTTGGAATTCTCTACCCCAGAGGGCTGTGGAGGCTCAATCATTCAAAACAGAAGTCAATAGATTTCTGACTAGTAAGGGCATCAAGGGACATGGCGATAGGGCCGGTGAATGGAGTTGAGGCAGAAGATCAGCCATGATCTCGTTGAATGGCGGAGCAGGCTCGAAGGGGCGAATGGCCGACTCCTGCTCCTATTTCTTATGTTCTTATTCACTGGCTGTTGACATCAGTCCCCATATGAGTGACTGCTGTATGCCATGTAGCTGTATGATATGTAATTCTGTCACCAGGTTGCTGAGATGTCCCCCTCTCTCCATTAGAAGGGAAGAGGACCTCCCTGTGTGCTCTCACTCCCTCCACAAGTATATGGAGGGAGTCATCGGAGAACCTGGGTGCAGCCCTCTGTCTCAGTGTAGTCACGTTTGGCACTCTTTCCAGCAGTCCAGTTGTGCAGTGTGCTTCCGGCACACTCCTAGATAAACCTTCAAACGCAATGTGGCTGTGGCCCCTTTAAATAATCTGGCTGAAAACGCGTCATCGCTGATGTCATCAGACCCGCACCATTTAATTGGACCGGGTAACGCGCAGGGCGGGCTTAAAAGGCACCATTAACAGAAAGTCGATCTCCGGAGCGGCATGGGATGAAGAACGGGGTCGCGACCCACCAAGTTGACCGCCCACACCCGACTCGTCCAGGTACAGAAAATTCTGGCCATTGACTCTGTTTCTCTCTCCACAGCTGCTGTCTGACCTGCTGAGTGATTCCATCATTTTCTGTTTGTATAGTAGATAGTCCCTGTCATTTTGTACACCATAATTTTCTTAAATGCCTTTTGATTTGGGCAAAAGGTAAGTTTTTTTTTTTACTTACCTCAGCCACCTCGCCTTTAATCATCGCCCCCAAAGTGGGCTTGCTGGCCAATTAAGGGAAAGCCGGTGTCAGATAACGTCAGTTGATGACGCTTTATCTGCCGTTTTTCTTAAAGGCGCATGAACCATAAATTTTTGACAGATGACTTGACAGTGTTTGACAGCATTGGTGTGCTGTCAAACACTGACAGTCACTGTGCAAAGGTGAGCCCTTGTACCCAGGCTCTCCAATTACTCTCTCCTTAGGATAAAACAGATGGCAGCTGCAGGTGAGGGTACAGAAGCGATCTGTCGCTTCTCCCATTGAGGTGAGGCCACACAAACACTTCAAAGCTTGTCAGCTACAGAAAAATCTAAACACATTAAAAATGACTTTCCCAACATTTCCTTACCTCCGATACTCACCAGTGTCCCATTGCATCCTTCACACCACTTCTGCAGCTGTCATCTGTACACCAACAGTACAACAGACCCACAGCACGCCTAACTTACCCTGGCGGGGTTCCCTGACATCGGGAAGCCCACAGCAGAAGTCGCAAAATAAGAAAAAGCCTCTTAACTGCCTGTTAACTATCTGTTAACAGGCAGTTAAGTGGCTATAATCCTCTTCCCGCCGCCAGGAGTTGGGTCCCTGCTCAAATCGGGGATCTGACTCCTGGGAAGATTGTATGGAGGCAGGTTCGGGACCTGCTCCCATTCTTTTTGACTTCCCCAGCAGTCCCGCCTCCAAACCCGCCTCCTCAAGGCTGGTAAAATCCAGCCCAATGTCTCCAATGACCAACATGGTGGCACTATTTCCCAAGAACCAAACAGGTCGCAAACTCCTGTTGAGTTGTTCAGACTACTTTAAGGTAACATTACCTGCATCATATGGACGTATAAAGTATTTAACTAGGAGTGTAGTTTGGCAAGGACATTGTCTGTACAGGAGTCTACATGTTATGGCTTTGCATGCTGTCTGAACTACTAGTGGGGTGCATTGATGCCTTTAATGAAAGTGATGGTGATACAGCAAAGGTCCGCTCAGTACAATTATTTTGTTA
Organism: Somniosus microcephalus; assembly: GCF_052327205.1. Classification (NCBI taxonomy): domain Eukaryota; kingdom Metazoa; phylum Chordata; class Chondrichthyes; order Squaliformes; family Somniosidae; genus Somniosus; species Somniosus microcephalus. The sequence goes on along the minus strand of NC_141002.1, from coordinate 90,789,894 downwards.
GAAATGAACTGAATCTCAATGGAGAGCACCATCTAATATTAAATAAGGAAAATGTTTCTAAAGTGCAAAAAAAATGTACCTGCGAAATGTAGAAAAGAAAACTCAATCAGTTTGCGCTACCTAAGTCGCCTTGGTATTGCAATGTGTCTCCGGATCAAGTCCAAAGAGAGACGAAATATGTCGCACTCCGCTAACTAGGTAAAAGTGTTGAACTTCTTGAAGGATTCATTTAAGTTACGAAGATAATGGTAAACGATAAATTCCTGCTTACAGGGAAAAGATATCCTGGTGAACTGTAACCTGATCCCAAATGTTATGAAGGGAAATAGCCACACAGTTATAAATATCTCCAACCCTCTCATTTTAACCTTGTTATATGCTTGAACTTTGGAGACAGCCTGGGAGCAGATATATTATGTAAACCTTTAAGGGGACAATCAAGATCTGCTCCCGTGATACCATGAATGGGAATGCAGGTGAAGAAGATATAGGGCCTGAATTTGCGATCGGAGGCTTCCCGCGGGCGGATGCCACCGATCATCAAATTTTCTACGCATTTACCTGGTGGTCCGGGGAGATGCGGAGGCTTGCGATCCTGGGCCTCTCCTGGTAGAAATGCGTAGAGGTTCACATATCCCAGGGGCGCAGGTGGCTCGCAAGCGCCCCTGGGATCACGTGGGCCAGCCCAACCAATGAAAGAAGGGAATAAAAACAGAAAATGCTGGAAATACTCCGCAGGTCAGGCAGCATCTGTAGAGAGAGAAACAGAGCTAACGTTTCAGGTCGATGACCTTTCGTCAGAACTGGAATCCCCATTCATACTTATGGGGATTCCGTACGTACGCAACTGTCATAAGTATGAATGGGGATGACTTTAAAAATACACGAGCACATGAAATTAAAAAAAATTACATATATAAAATTAATTAAAATGGCATTTAATTAAATATTTTAAACAAAAATTACAGTTTTGGAATTTTTTTAATGTGTTTTAATGGGGCTAAAAATAAACTTACCTTATTGAACAGGGTTTTTAATGTATAAGCTAGTGATCAAATTTTATTTTTCTATTTTTAAAAACTCTTATGCTGGTAATAGCAGGCCTTACGCTTTTACCAGGCGGAAGAATTCCACGGCCTTTCAGCGGGCGGAGGTTGGGCAAATAGCGCAACTCTCCACCCACAGAGGCCCATCTCCCGGGGATGCGGAGGATCTGTCAAGAAGATTCTTGACAGGTCACAAGTACTGGGTTTCAGCACATGCGCTTCACATGCCTCAACCTGGAACTTGCGCGGCCCCCTACAGGCGCGTGTGCACCTCGTACGCACCCGTAGGGGTCGCAAAATACGGCCCAATGTTTTCATCAATGGGAAACAGAGAGGGGTGGCATGGTACCAATGTAAATGCTATGCTGTGGTGCTTATAACTCGATACATATCTCCCTTCGTAACATTTAGGATTAGGTTAGGATATAACTGAACCAAAGGGCACATAAAGTGGAAAAAAAGAGAGGGAACAGAAAGGACAATTAGGAGAATTATAGATTCATAGAATTTACAGCACAGAAGGAGGCCATTCGGCCCGTCGTGCCTGTGCTGGCTCTTTGAAAGAGCGGTCGTGCTTAGTCCCCAGCCCCCTGCTTTTTAACCGTAACCCTGTAAGTTGCTCATCCTCAAGTACCTGTCCAACTCTGTTTTAATTAAGGGGCAATGTTCTCCTAACTGTGACAGATGTAAACCACCACCAAAACCAGATGAAAACGAGATGTTAACAGCTGGAAACACAGAACAATGGAGGAGAAAGGAAAACAAATAACATCTGGGTAAAGACAAGGGAAAGATTGAAAACCGTTTTTAAAAAGTTAATACATAATTGGATCAGGACCTAAAGTAAAGATGCAAGGTTACAGCTGTTAGAGTACAGGACAGGTTATTGTGTACACACCCAGTACTCATCCTGAATATAGGCACTTTATTTAGGAAGGATGTGAAGGCCTTAGAGAGGGTGCAGAAAAGATTTACAAGAATGATTCCAGGGATGAGGGACTTCAGTTACGTGGATAGACTGGAGAAGCTGGGGTTGTTCTCCTTAGAGCAGAGAAGACTGAGGGGTCTAGACAGAGTAGATGGAGAGAAACTGTTCCTATTGGCGGAAGGGTCGAGAACTAGAGGACACAGATTTAAGGTGATTGGCAAAAGAACCAAAGGCGACATGAGGAAAAACTTTTTTATGCAGCGAGTTGTTAGGATCTGGAATGCACTGCCTGAAAGGGTGGTGGAGGCAGACTCAATCACGGTTTTCAAAGGGAATTGGATAAATACCTGAAGGAAAAAAAATTGCTGGGCTACGGGGAAAGGGTGGGGGAGTGGGACTAGCTGAAGTGCTCTTGCAGAGAGCCGGCACGGGCTCAACGGGCCGAATGGCCTCCTGTGCTGTAACCATTCTATGATTCTATGAAATCAAATAATGAGTGAGAAACACAAAAACAGGACTGGATACAAATATTGATTGTTATAAACCATTATAAGAAAGTGCACAATCCTGAAATAATTCAAAGTAAAATGGAAATTATCTCAGCACTTTAACTGTGTAAACAATATTAATAAGTCACTCGTGTAATGTGGTCAGGCCAGGGATTGTGGGGAAAATAGTGTTATTTTCCTTCCTGTCACATGATGTTATATCATGAATGCTTCCATTGCAATGCTTGTAACACCCTTCTTCCTGTCCCATGATTTAATCGCCTCCAGGGAAGGAAATAATAGGCCACTGATCGTTTATTATATTTGAAAGAATTATCAAATTGCATGTCATTTTTGAAAAAATGGTGGCTGCATGATAGAAGGTCGCAAGATTATGTTCTTGATTGATTACGTAGATTCAAAATCTCTACTGTGCGAACAGGGCAGATACAGAAGGGAGGTGCTTTCCTACAGAGAGAGGGTAAAAATCAGAGGACAATTCTCTCTGGGCCACTTCAGTGCTCCAGAGTGGCATATCTGGAGGCCTGGGTTTGGACTACCTTCCCCGGATGGAGGATGTGTGCATACTGCAAGGAAACCTAACTAGGTGGAAGAAGATACAAGGGGCTAGATTTTCAGTTGCTTGCGCCAGCAGTTAGCGCCTTAAGAGAAGTGATTTCCGGGCGCTATGCGTGTAGCGCCCGGGCGCAGCGCAGTTTGCGCCCCGCCCCAAATTAAGTTGCCCGTTAGCGCCGGCGCAAAGTTTAGCGCCCGCCCGGATGCGCGCGCAGAAAATGACGTCACATCCTCGTGCAACGCCCTTTGGCCGCCCCGATTGCAAACTTCAGTCGGACCGCCCCATTGTGCGGCGGGCGGCCGGAGCGTTTGGAAAAAGGAACGCAACACAACCAGCGCGGGCCCCGGGGGGCGCTAATTAAAGGGAACGTCCTCTCCAGTATAAAGGCCATCCATTATTTCAGAAAACAGTCTTGTGCAACGCATTTCTGGAGACACAACAAGGAGGATAGCTAACTGGTTTCAAGCAGCAAGAGCCAGGTATTTTTGGACTCAGGCAACAGCGCTGCAAGTGGCCATTTGGAAATTAGAGTGTTTGCCAGGATTTGATGGGGGTTGCATGGGGTGCCAACGCGGAGCTGCAGCTCCATGTCCGTAGGGCTCGCAGACGCATTGTGAGAGGGGCAGCCCTGGCTAGAGGCAGAGGGGGCTACAGGCGTCGGCCACGTAGGCCTTACCCAGTCAGGCTATACCGCCAGCAGCGCTCCTACCTAAACATGAGTGCCGCGCGATGTGTTAAAAGGCTCCGATTCCGGAAGGGGGTGATTGCAGAGATCTGCCACCTGCTTCGCCGAGATCTGCGGCCAAAGCTCAGGTGCAGGACGTCTCTGTCGGTGGAAGTGAAGGTGACAGTGGCATTGAACTTCTATGCCACCGGCTCCTTCCAATACGCTGCTGGGGACATAGCAAACATCTCCCAGTACGGCGCGCATCGCTGCATCCGCCAGGTGACCGAAGCACTGTTCAGAAGGAGAAGCCAATTCATCTCCTTCCCCATGGCCCTGGAGAGCCAGCATCAGCGCGCATTGGGATTTTCCAGACTCGGGGAATTCCCCTTGGTGCAGGGCGCCATTGACTGTACGCATGTGGCTTTGCGGGCCCCTCTGGAGCATGGCGAGCAGTATCGCAACAGGAAGGGCTACCATTCTCTGAATGTGCAGCTGGTCTGTGACCACAAGCAGCGCATCATGGCAGTCAATGCCAGCTTCCCAGGCAGCAGCCACGATGCCTTTATCCTGCGGCAGAGTACTGTGCATGACATGTTCCAGGCACAGCCTCCCCCAAGAGGATGGCTACTCGGGGACAAAGGCTATCCTTTGTGCACCTGGCTCATGACCCCGCTCCGCGCGCCCAGGACCGCTGCTGAAGAGGCCTACAACGAGAGCCATCAAACCACCCGCAACATCATCGAGCTAACTATTGGGGTCCTCAAGCAGCGGTTCCGCTGCCTTGATCGCTCCGGAGGAGCTCTCCAGTATTCGCCGGACCGGGTCTCCCAATTTGTGGTGGTTTGCTGCATGCTACACAACCTGGCTATCCGCAGGACTCAGGCACTGCCACCTGACGTTGGACCAGCACCTCAGGAGGAGGAGCAGGAGGAGCATGAGGAGGAGGAGGAGGAGGAGGAGGAGGAGCAGGAGTACGTTCCCAGGAGGGAGCGACCAGGGCCAAGGGCCGCACGACGCCACCTTATTACACGGTACTTCTAAGCCCCCTGTCAGGGAATGGCCAGGGGCCATGAGGGAAGATGAATGCAGCCGCTCCGCAAGCCCTCAGCCGGCGAAGCCAACAAACACTAAGAAGAACAACCATGGAGACTGCATGAATAAAGATAATTTTTTATTAAACAAAAATGAAAAGCCCTTCCCACATGAATCCCCAAAAACAATAAACGGGCCCCACAAAAAGCCCAACAAACGACTCACTCCCACAAACTGGGGAGGAGCCACTCCACCTTTATTGAAACCGGGCCTCAACGTCGGCCTAACGCAAAAAAAAAGCCCTCCAAAAGCACAACCATGGGCAAAATAAAGATGGCCACCGCCATATTAAAGGAAAGCTGGCCACACCCTCTACTGAGTGGCCCGCGAGGGCGAGACCTTGGCCAGCATTTTGCCTCCCCTGCCCTGCCTGCTGCTCCTTCGCAAGCTCTGCCCAGTGGCTGCTGCGAGGCTGGGGGAAGGCGCCTGAGGCTCAGATGCCCTTCCGCCAGATGCCGCTGGGGGGCGGCCTACACGGCGTTTGGGCCTCGAGGGGCCGTCTCCTGAGTGGCGCGCCTGAGCCTGGCCACCATCAGCTGCAGCCGCTTGCCCTTGACGCCCCAGAGGGGGAATGGCGGCGACGGATGGTGCAATGTGGGCCAGCTGGTGTCTGGGATGCGCTGGCTGGTGCTGTGGCGCGGTGGCACTCGGCCGGGCCCGCACTGCAGGATCCGCAGCAATCAGCCGACGGCCGGCTTGCTGGGATGGTCCAGCGCGGCGCCTGCCCTGGCGATGCCTGCCTGAGACAGCGCGTGTGGCAGCAGTGAGTGGCCCTGTGGTCCTGGTGTGCGCGTGCATCACATCCGCCAGGGTCTTGACGGCATCAGTTAGCATGCGGCCAGTCGCGGCAGTTGCTGCCCCGAACTCGCGCACACTGGTCGCCAGCGACTCGATGGCCTCAGGCATGCGCCCCACCACGCTCATGAGCTCCGTGTGGCGCCGGTCCGAGTCGTCGGCCATCTGATCGAGCTTCCGCACCTCCTCCGAAGTGAAGGTGTCCGGACTGGAGTCGCGACTCTCCCGCTGGGGAGGAGGGGGCCGAACTAGGGGACCCTTGCCGCGTTGGTGACGGCGAGTGTGCCGAGCAGCAGCACTCCCCTCTGATCCTTCCCCCCTTTGGGGGGAAGGCCACGGGCCACGCGCACGGCTGCTGGGTGGCTGGACGCCACTGGTCCCAGAAGCTGCATTGCCCTGCGACAGTTCCTCCAGGCACTCGTCCAGTGAGGAGGTGTCGAGCATTTCCTCCTCTCCTGCGGGACGTGACTGTTCCCCCGAAGGTCCGGCTTGCTCCTCCTCCTCCTCCTGGTTGGAGGTGCTGTCACTGGCAGCCTCAGGGTCCTGGTCGTCACCAGCTGAAAGCAGGAATGCACAAGAGTAGCTTCAGAGTGAGGAGACGGCGTCAGCGAGGGAGTTAGGACTGGTGGGATTCAGCGCATTGGTGGGACAGTGGCAAAGGAGGTAGCTCGGATGGGCCAGTGCGACGCGAGAGGGCCAAAAGGCGAGGTCCTTACCATTGCCGGGCAGTGGAGGGTCGGATACACCGCACGCTGTGGGGACAATCACACGTGCTCCCATGAGCACACACACGCGCTCCTCCAGCCGAGTGAGCTTCTGCAGCTTGGCGCGGCCACCCCTGGCACGGGCCTGGCGATTAAACGCTACTTTAGCCTGCAAGAGAAAGGACGGGCTGTAAGTGCGCAGTGAAGCCCTGATGTAGTGTGCACTGCCTCCCATGGTGGAATAGCTTGGACAGAGTGAAGCCCTGATGTAGTGTGCACTGCCTCCCATGGTGGAATAGCTTGGACAGAGTGAAGCCCTGATGTAGTGTGCACTGCCTCCCATGGTGGAATAGCTTGGACAGAGTGAAGCCCTGATGTAGTGTGCACTGCCTCCCATGGTGGAATAGCTTGGACAGAGTGAAGCCCTGATGTAGTGTGCACTGCCTCCCATGGTGGAATAGCTTGGCCAAAGTGTAGAGTGCCGAATGGCCATTTGATGCTCATGACTGTCCCAATGCTGCTGGCTGAGGGCTGGCCAAAAGGACTTTCAGGTCCCTTTGCCCATCATGTCAGGTGTACATGCAAGAATGAGGAGGAGACTGGAAAGGCTACTCACCCTCACAATCCTGGTCAGATCGTTGTACTTCTTACGGCATTGTGTGTGGGTCCTGGGGGCCTCGCCGGTGAACGTCACCCTCTGGGCGATCTGCTTCCAGGCTTTGGTGTAGTCGTGGTGGGTTGGATTCCTCCCACTGTCTGGAAACAAGATCTTGCGCCTCACCTCCAGAGCTGTGAGCATGATGTCCAGATCACCCTCTGAGAAGCGCAGGGCACGCTGACGGGCCTTCTCTGGCGTTGCCATGACTCCCTGGGGCTGAGCAGTAGTGTTGAGGCCTCTTTGCAAGGCTGCAGTGTGCAGGGCGTGGCAGCAGACCAATTCGTCCCTTCCCCCTTTAAGAGCTGGTCGGCACCACGGGGTCTGCTGTCAGTGCAAAAATGACCGCACCCGTGCTGCGCCCCGCCTGGGCGCTATCCCTCTGGACCGCCGGCTTAGCGCCTAAAGAGAGTAGTGGAACGCCTCTTTTAGCGCTCCACCAACCTCTTAGGGCGAAGCCACTGAATTCCCGGCAACGGGGCGCTACTTTGGGGCGGGCGCTAACTTCGGGCGGGCGCTAAGGTTAGCGCCCCAAAACTGCCTATACTGAAAATCTAGCCCAAGAGCTTTAAGTGGCTTTCTGAAATGCATCTCGTAGTCTGGTAAGGCGCCATAGAGACCAGGGTGGTCCCAGGTTTGATTCATGGGCTGCACAAGGGTTGGGGGGGGGGGTGTGGGGTGGTGCTCAGTGCCCTTAAGGCTAAGGAGGGAAGATATTAGACAGTGTGCCCACTCCTGATTACTATCCAGTGACCCCCTGTTAGAAAATACCTGTCTGCGCACCTCAAGTGATGACTGTGTTAGACTTGGATGAGATGTCCCTCCGTGGTTAAATAACCTGATGGCACTCAAGCGTCCAGGCTCAAGCATGAAGAATGCTCTGTTGCGTATGATAATCAAGGGCTATTGAAGCCTGTAGTCAGTGCCGTCGGGAGAAGAGAGGGAGTAAGAGACATAATTTTAAACTGTATCTGGACATGTATTTGAAAACTGTAGCAGGGGGATTCACTCGATGTTAATAAACCTTCGCCGGCTGTTTAATAACCCTGAGATTGTCTTGCAGTTCTAACCATATCCTGGCTATTTATTATATTATAGAATCATGGATGTGTGGAAGAACACTGCAGTGTAACCGAGGACAGCAATTTTGATTGATGGATGAGATTGTGGATCGAGCCAATCAATCACACTACCTGTCCTCAATAATAACCTAGTGTATGACCGCGAATGCATTATTGTGATTTGAGCATGCTCTACTTTTTAAGGACTATTTAAATATATTGTAGTACATTAATAAAAACATACTTTGCCTTGATATCTGTGGGCTCTGTGGGGAGAGTGGTTCTGAGGCAGCTCAGTGGGGAAGGGTTATGGAGAAGACAAGCGCGGAAGATAGCAGCTTTTAACAGTGCTGCCCGAGACTCCCACTTGGATTTTTAACAGGCCTGACAGCATTAATAAACTTATCAATCCACATTGTTGTCTCCAGCTCCCCAACATCCTGTAATGGGTAGCCCTGTCACAATGTCCTCTGTTTGCTATGAGAATTACAAATTGAGCACCCTTGCACGACTAATCACAGAGGCGGCATCTTGGCCTAGTGCAACATAATTAAGAACATAAGAGCATAAGAAATAGGAGCAGGAGTCGGCCATTCGGCCCCTCGAACCTGCTGCACCATTCAATAAGATCATGGCTGATCATCGACCTCAACTCCACTTTCCCGCCCAATCCCCATATCCCTTCATTCCCCTAGAGTCCAAAAATCTATCGATCTCAGCCTTGAATATACTCAAAGGCTCCGCATTCACAGCCCTCTGGGGCAGAGAATTCCAAAGATTCACAACCCTCTGAGTGAAGAAATTCCTCCTCATCTCAGTCTTAAATGGCCGACCCCTTATCCTGAGACTACGTCCCCTTGTTCTAAACACTCCAGCCAGGGGAAACAACCTCTCAGCATCTACCCTGTCAATCCCCTTCGGGATCTTGTATGTTCTAATGAGATCACCTCTCGTTCTTCTAAACTCCTGAGAATATAGGCCCATTCTACACAATCTCTCATCAGAGGACAGCCCTCTCATCCCAGGAATAAATCTAGTGAACCTTCGTTGCACTGCCTCCAAGGCAAGTATATCCTTCCTTAGATAAGGAGACCAAAACTGTGCACAGTACTCCAGGTGTGGTCTCACCAAGGCCCTGTACAATTGTAGCAAGACTTTCTTACTCTTATACTCCAACCCCCTTACAATAAAGGCCAACATGCCATTTGCCTTCCTTATTGCTTGCTGTACCCGCATGCTAGCTTTCTGTGTTTCTTGCACGAGGACACCCAAATCTCTCTGAACACCATCATTTGAAAGTTTCTCACCATTTAAAAAATATTCTGTTTTTCTATTCTTCCTATCAAAGTGAATAACCTCACATTTCCCTACATTATACTCCATCTGCCACCTTACTGCCCACTCACTCAGTCTATCGATATCCCTTTGCAGACTCTCTGGGCAGGATTTTCATTGGGCCGTGGAGTCGGAATTGGCGGCGTGTCGGGGGTTTAAAATCCCGAAATCGGGGTCCCGACCCCATCCCGCCCCCAACCCGCCTCCATGCCAGTTTGAAAGGAGGCGGGTACCCGCCCCGCACTGGGACCCGCCTCCCCGAGGTGGGAAGGGGATCAGTGCCAATTAACTGCCTGTTAACAGGTAGTTAACAGGCAGTTTTTAGCCTAATCCCTATTTTCATTGTTGAAATGTGGGATTCCCAATGGCTCCAAACCCCGCCAAGTTAGCGAGGCGGGCCGTCGGGATGAAGGGCTTGGAGGGGTCGAGATGTCCAGTGTTCAGGTGAGTGATGGGTGCAAGAGTGCAGAGTTAAGTGTGTTTGGTGTGTGTAAAGTGTTTAAAGAAGTTCTACTAACCTTTACTTACCTTTACAGCCTTCCTTCCTTCAGGTCTCGGGAGTCCCTCATCTCACCGGCACAGAAAGCAGAATGGCTGCCAGCTGTCAAAATCTGCAGCATTCAGTTTTCTGTTCCGGGGAGATCTCTAAATCATCCTGAGAGGAAGGAATTAACCTGGAGCACAGATTCTCAGTGTTCAAACAGCTGTGAAATGCTGATATTTCATCTGTCAAAAGGTCTTGACAGATGAAATTTCAATCTGTGACGTCACCTGTTGCCGGGTGGCCCTTAATTGGCCTGTTGAGCCCGCTGGGCGGGCTCTGTAGTGTATGTGCTTTAAGTCAGAACTACTTTTTTACAGCTCCTGTATACTGTAGTACCGGCAGTAACCACACTGGTATATAAGCTGTGCGCATGCCTCTGTACCCCAGTCTAGAGATTGCCCTCCTCCAGTAAAGACCTGTTATTTGTTTATGTACAGCATCCGTGTAATTATTTATCCACTGAACCACGGATCTAACAATGGCGACGAGTGTTGATGCGAATCTACCTGCAACATTAAACAAAAAAAAACAAAAAACAAAAAAAATAGTCGAGTCCAGGAACACGGGCGTTGACCGCGAGCAACCGCCCAGCAGTCAGGCAGAGATCCAACTTCACTGGGGAGGCTGTGGAGAGCCGGGCTTGGTTCCCCAGCCACAACGAGCAGTTAGAGACCGACGACAGGTCCAGAGCCGACCGACGGCGGAGAGAGAGAGCCGGGCAGCGTCGACGGGGTAAGAAAAAGGGTGAAGAGAGCAGGGCGCAGCCGGGGGTTGATCACCGAGCGGCGTCGAGGAAAAATACTGCAAAACCGGAGAGAGAGAGGGTAAGAAACAGCCGGGTTCTAGACTGAGCGGTGTCAACAAATATCAAGAGAAGAACGCGCAGAGCACAGCCAGGGATCACGGGCTGATCAGGGTCCGCGGGGCGAAGCAAGGGGAGACGCCATTGAGCTGCAGAGAAGCAGGGAGAGCGCGGGAGACGCCATTGAGCCGCGGAGAAGCAGGGAGAGCGCGGGAGGCACCATTGAGCCGCGGAGAAGAAGGAAGAGCGCGGGAGACACCATTTTGCGAAGCCGCAGCGGAGAAGACGGGCGAGCGCGGGAAGGAAGGAAAGCGCGGGAGACGCCATTTTGTGCCAGCGGAGAAGAAGGGGAAGCGCGGGAGGCGCCATTGGGGATAGTTAACGCACAACCAAGGATGCCGAAGAGTGGCAGTATCTCTACGTTCGACAATGAAGTCGAAGATTGGGCGACATATGTGGAACGTATTGAGGTGTACTGCAGGGCGAATGAAGTGCCAGATGCTAATAAAGCACTGGTTCTGTTAAATTCCATGGGTGCAAAAACTTATGGGTTACTGCGTAATCTAATAACCCCAGAGAAGCCGGTAAACAAGAATTTTGAAAGCATAGTAGAAATCCTACAGGACCACTTAAACCCCACACCGCTGCTGATAGCAGAACGATTTAAGTTCCATAAAAGGAACCAACACAAAGACGAAAGCAATGCTGAATACCTAACGGAACTGCGCAAGCTATCGAAATACTGCCAGTTTGGAGCGGGACTAGCAGACACGTTAAGGGACAAGTTCGCGTGTGGGCTACAAAGTGAAGGAATGCAGAAACGGCTTCTATCAGAAAAGGACCTTACGCTGGACAAAGCTTTCAGTATGGCAGTATCACACGAAGCAGCCGCAAGGGGCGCTGCAGAGATACAACGGAGACCGCAAGAATATGGCACCAATGAAATGACCTATGGAACAGGGAAGTGCTATCGCTGTGGCAGAACAACACATGACCAGAAAGATTGTTGGTTCAAGGACCAAGTGTGCAGACAGTGTGGGAAAGCAGGACACATAGCAAGAGTCTGCAGGTCTGGGAAGAAAACCAACAGTAAGAAATCTCCACAGGAGAAGTACAAAAAGGTACACCAGGTGATGGACAGTGGTTCAGATGAACAGAAAAGTGACACAGACTCCGGAAGCAAGGAGCTGGGTTGTCTGAAACTACATAATGTAACTGAAATGGAGGATCACCAGACTATCTGGGTTACACTCAAGATAGACGGAGTCCAAGTGGAAATGGAATTGGACACAGGGTCAGCTCTAACAGTCATAAATCAAAGAGACTACAAGCGGCTATTTTCACACATACCCTTGAAAGCTACAGAGATTGTCTTGAAGACGGGCGAAAATGACGATGATCACCTCGCTAACTTGGAGAAGGTGCTCGCCAGATTAAAGGAATATGGGCTACGAGCTAATCGCCACAGGTGCGAGTTTTTCCAGAAATAGATCTTGTATTATGGCCACGTCATCGATGAAGAGGGGTTACATAAGTCCCCTGACAAGATAGAGGCAGTAGTCAAGGCTCCAGCACCGGAAAATGTGTCACAACTGAGGTCGTTCCTCGGGCTGGTAAACTATTACCACAAGTTCTTACCAAATTTGTCTACGGTATTACAACCGCTGACCACCCTACTGCAAACAGGGGTACCATGGAAGTGGGATGACGAACGTAGACGAGCTTTCCAGAAGTGTAAAGAATTGATCACATCAAAAGAGGTGTTGGCCCATTTCAACCCAGCACTACCAATTCGGTTGGCGTGTGATGCATCACCCTATGGCATTGGAGCGGTGCTGTCGCACAAATTCCCGGACGGTTTGGAGAGGCCAGTAGCTTTTGCGTCTCGGTCACTAACCTCAGCCGAGCGCAACTACGCCCAGATTGACAGGGAGGCCCTCAGCCTAGTATGGGGAGTAAAAAAATTCAACCACTATCTGCATGGACAGAAGTTCACCTTGCTGACTGACCACCAACCACTTGTCTCCATCTTTAATCCTAAGAAGGGTGTGCCAGTAATGACTGCACAGCGGTTACAAAGATGGTCCCTGTTTCTCGGGGCGAATCAATATGAAATAGAATATAAAGGCACGAGACAGCATGGGAACGCTGATGGGCTATCGCGCCTGCCATTGCCTACTGTGGAGGAAGCAGCAGCAGTGAACCCTATCGAGATATTTTATTCATCGATAATTGAACGATTGCCAGTAACAAACACGGATATAGAGAAGGAGACCCGCAATGATCCGACACTGTCTCGGGTATATGAATTGACGGTGAGGGGATGGCCAACACATGGCGACACACTGTTGTCAGCATTCTCATCCAGAAGAGAACAGCTGTCAGTATGCCAGGGGACAGTGATGTGTGGATCCAGAGTGGTGATTCCACCCAAGTTAAGGGAGAGAGTGCTAAATGAGCTACATGAAGGTCATCTGGGGGGGATGAAAATGAAAAGCCTAGCTAGGGCTTATGTGTGGTGGCCGGGAATCGATCAACAAATCGAAGACCTAACTAAGAGCTGCTTAGGATGCCAGAAGGTCCAAAATGCACCACCACATGCCCCTCTACACCCATGGGAGTGGCCCTCCTCTCCATGGCAACGGGTGCACATTGATTTCGCAGGTCCATTCATGGACTCAATGCTCTTAATAGCAGTGGATGCTCATTCAAAGTGGCCTGAGGTGATAAAGATGTCTTCAACCACTACAGAGAAAACGATTGCAGTCCTACGCACCATATTTGCCAGAAACGGGTTGCCAGAGCAGATCGGCTCTGATAATGGACCACAGTTTGTGTCCGATGAGTTCCAAAAATTCATGAAAAGGAATGGGGTAAGGCATTACACATCCGCCCCGTATCATCCAGCCACCAATGGGTTGGCTGAGAGGTTCGTACAAACCTTTAAGAAGGCGATAAAGGCCATGTGCGACGAGGAAATTCCACTACAGCATAAGATGGACAATTTCTTATTAGCCTACCGAAACGCGACACATGCAGTTACCAACCAGACCCCGGCCATGATGTTCTTTAACCGAAGGTTGAGATCTCGTCTGGACTTGCTCAGACCAAATGTGCGGAGAAATGTTGAGGACAAACAATTCCAGCACATCAACGAGAAACCGACAAGGAGCTTCAATGTAGGGCAACCAGTCTTGGCCCGGGACTATCGAACAGAAAAATGGCAACCCGGAACAATATGTACAAGGCAGGGGCCATTAATGTACACAGTGGATGTCGGGGTGAACATTGTGAGACGCCACGTCGATCAGATCTTAGCATCACAGGAATGCGTCAACCCCATGTCTCGAGTACCTGGGGATGAACCCGACATACCGGTAGTATCTACTTCAGACCCAGTAGCAGTGGAAACCGATGAACTACCCGATGAAAGGGGGTCAGAATCGCCTCTGCACCACGAACAAGAACCTCCGGAAAGGCGCTATCCCGAAAGGGTCAGGAAGCCGCCCCAAAGACTGTATCTGTAAATGGACTTTTGTTATTGAATGTACATGTAAAAATGTAATTGTTATTTGAATATTAAGGGGGTATTATTAATCTAAAAAGGGAGGAATTGTCGTCTATGTGCTTTAAGTCAGAACTACTTTTTTACAGCTCCTGTATACTGTAGTACCGGCAGTAACCACACCGGTATATAAGCTGTGTGCATGCCTCTGTACCCCAGTCTAGAGATTGCCCTCCTCCAGTAAAGACCTGTTATTTGTTTATGTACAGCATCCATGTAATTATTTATCCACTGAACCACGGATCTAATAGGCTCAACAAGGTCAATCAAGTCTAAATCGGGTGGGTTGGCTAGAACTCGATGGAGGCGGGACTACAACCCCAAAAGTTGTAGTCCCGCCTCCCACCCGCCTCCTCAATGAAAATCCAGCCCTTTGTGTTCTCCTCACAGCTTACTGTCCCTCCTAGCTTTGTATCATCAGCAAACTTGGATACATTATACTCGGTCCCTTCATCTAGGTCATTAATAGAGATTGTAAATAGCTGAGGCCCCAACACTGACAACATTAAACATACAATATTTGTAGCATCGTTTTAGCAGTTACTCTGTGAATTTCTTTTGTCAATGATACCCTTCTAGTCTATACCATCCCCTTGAAGGTACGCAGAACACATGTACGTTTTCAGCACATGAAGTGAAATCTCTCCCATTATTGGATAGCACTCTTTTGTTTTAAAAGAAGAAATTAGCTCAGATGGTGGAGAAAAGTTGATTTAAAGGAGCTGGATTGACACATAATGGAATCTTGCAAGATGGAAACTACATCAGGTCAATTGAATTGTGATGGCAGTGATAGAATCAGAATTTTATTGTATCTGTGAAACTGTTATAACTGTAAGCTACTGTCACGTTGAATACTCTTGACTGGCCTGTGTAGCTTTTGTCTTTCAAGTCACTTGTTTTACAAGAGGACACAGCCTCTTTGATATTGTTTACACAGGTTCTCAAACAGGGGCAGGAACAAAATCATGTTATAGTGTCAGCTGTGGCTCAGTGGGTAACACTCGTGCCTCTGAGTCATAAAGGTTGTGCGTTCTACTCCCACTCCAGAGACTTGAACACAAAAAACTAGGCTGCCTCTCCAGCGCAGTACTGAGGGAGCGCTACATTGTCGGAGGTGCCGTCTTTCGGATTAGACGTTACACCGAGGCCCCGTGGCACTATTTCGAAGAAGAGCAGTGAAGTTATCCCCGGTGCCCTGGCCAATATTTATCCCTCAAACAGCATAACAAAAAACAGACATCAGGTCATTATCGCATTGCTGTTTGTCGGAGCTTGCTGTGCGCAAATTGGCTGCCGCCTTTCCTACATTACAACAGTGACTACACTTCAAAAAGTACTTCATTGGCTGTAAAGTGCTTTGGGATGTCTGGTGGTCATGAAAGGCGCTATATAAATGCAAGTCTGTCTTTCGTATAGCCACAGGAAATGGGTTAGCGGATTGGAGCTATGATTCGCTGACACATAAAACGCTAACATGTAGTCTTCTCTCTGTGATTGCCCACATAATGGGGTAGATTTTGAATCATCCACCCCCCCCCCGCCTTTTTGAGGCTCCAGCCTCATTTGAATTCGCATGGGGTGCCAAACAGGCCTTCTGACACAGCTCGCCAGATTGAAGCCTGAAAATTGGGCCGGAGCTGGCGCCAGCAAGGTAAGTTGCGTGGGGGGGCGGGATGTGGGTCCCGGCCCCGGAGAGTGGGGGTCCCGGGGTGCCAGAGACCCATGTTATTTTTGTGGGCACCGGAGGCACACAAGAATAATTGAACACTTACCCTTAGCCCATGGAACTGACCAGAGCCTGCGCTGCGCAAACTCCGATCCAGTTCCTCTCTGAAATGGCAACTGGGGTCCTGTTTACGTCATAGGACCCCTATTTCCATATTAAAAGGGGCCTGTCGCCTGAAACAGGCGAGCGGTTTACACACTCGTCGGTAGGCCCCATTTAAAATGGAGCCGTTCGCATTGCCGGTGTTAACGGGATGGTAAGTCTGCCGATCCCATTTGCAGGCCGCTAACTGCCCGTTAACGCCAGGCGAGGTTTGTCGGAAAATTATTATATAAGGGTGTTGATGTTGCTGGGCTAAAGAGGGAGGGAGTTAGTTGGGGTTCCTGCCAACATTCCCTCGCGCAGCTCTCTCTGCTGATTCCGCCCAGCCCGGGACTGGCTTTTTCAATGTTAAATTTCACACATGCGCGAAATTGTGAATGGGCCGCGCAGCCAAAACAAAATGAGGGGGGAACATTGGCTCGACGACTGTATGGTGACCTATTCTGGGAAATGCGTGTGTGGATGATGGGTAAGACTTGGGGCTCAAGTGCGATCGTACCCATAGTTGGATCGCCTGCTGACATTGATTGGGAGAAGATTACCTTGGTTCACTAATTGTGGCGAAATCACAAATGCATTCTTTATACTTACGTTTTTGATATCTCTATGAATGAAGAGAGGAAATCTGAAGAAGAGTCACTGGGGTGAGGTACTTAAGGGCCTATTGGTACCTGTGGGACTGAACCCCAGTTCAAGCCACCAGCATTGGTGGGGGGGTCGGGGGGGGGGTGGGAATGGGAAGGGGTGAAAAAACTGAAAATTGAGAGAAAAATGACCTTGTCGTTCAGTCACTAATTAAAAAATATTTCATGGCTGCCTCCTGTGGAATCTCATTTGTACAAGCATCTCTCATCATAAATCCCCTAACTATAACAAACCACTTCCTCAGTGCTAATGGGAGCTCCTTTATTGTCAGGTGGAGGAGCACAAGATCCTTGACAGCAGCTAATTTGCTCATTGCCACATACATGGTTTGGCTCTAATTCTCAACTGAAAGGAACATATTTTTTTGTAATATGTAGCACTTCAGGACCAAGACAGGGTGAAACAAAGCCACAAGTTGCCCCGCTGCTATGAAGCCATGGCGAAAACACCTCCCTCAACAAAGGTCGTTAAGGGAAGGTTTGTTTTCCATTAGAAATCATAACAACAACTTGTATTTATATAGCGTCTTTAACGAAGTAAAACGTCCCCAGGCGCTGCACAGGAGTATTTTAAGACAACAAATTTGACGCCAATCCACATAAGGATAAATTAGGGCAGGTGACCAAAAGCTTGGTCAAAGAGGTAGGTTTTAAGGAGCGTCTTAAAGGAGGAAAGAGAGGTAGCGAGGTGGAGAGGTTTAGGGAGGGAATTCCAGAACTTAGGGCCTAGCCAACAGAAGGCACGGCCACCAATGGTGGAGCGATTATGATCAGAGATGCTCAAGAGGGCAGAATTAGAGGAGCGCAGATATCTTGGGTGGTTGTGGGGCTGACGGAGATTACAGAGATAGGGAGGGGTGAGGCCATGGAGGGATTTGAAAACAGCCACAGAAGGGGGCCATTCAGCCCATCATGCCTGTGCCAGCTCTCTGAAAGAGCTACTCAATTAATCCCACTCGCCCGCTCTTTCCCCATAGCTCTACAAATGCTTCCTTTCAGGTATATATCCAATCTTTAGTATTGCTGCTATATTGCTTCTTATAAGAAAGAAAGACTTACATTTATGTAGCGCCTTGCATGACCACCAGACGTCTCAAAGCACTTTACAGCCAATGAAGCACTTTTGGAGTGTAGTCACTGTTGTAATGTGGGAAACACGGCATCCAATTTGCGCACAGCAAGCTCCCAGAAAAAGCCATGCAATAATGACCTGATGTCTGTTTTTGTTATGTTGTTTGAGGGATAAATATTGGCCAGGACACCGGGGATAACTCCACTGCTCTTCTTCGAAATAGTGCCACAGGATCGTTTATGTCCACCTGAGAGAGCAGACGGCACCTCGGTTTAACGTCTCATTTGACAGACGGCACCTCCGACAGTGCAGCACTCCCTCAGTACCGCACTGGAGTGCCAGCCTAGATTTATGTGCTAAAGTCCCTAGAGTGGGACTTTAACCCACGACCTTCTGACTCAGAGGCGAGTGTGCTACCCACTGAGCCACAGCTGACACTATGGTATGATTATATAGACATTGGGCTGCATATTCTGATGCCTACGGGTGGGTACATGCTGTGTACCCACCCGTAGGGACATTGTAAATGCCGGTTTCAGGCATGCCAAGCACATGCGCTGAAAACCGGCATTTCCGATCTGTCAAGAATGCTCTTGACTGATCGGACGCCTGCCCTGGAGAAGGGCCTCTGCGGGCGGATAGTTCCGCTTTCTGGAGAATCTCTGCCCGCAGAAAACCCTTAGAAATCTTACGTCTGGTAAAAGCTTATTTTTAGTTTATTTTTAGCCCTGTAAAAAACTTTAATTATTGTTTTCAAAAATGTTTAATTTTGTTTAAAATATTTAATTTATTGTAATTTCAACTAATTTTAAAAAGGTGATGGTTTTTAAAAAATGTATTTAAAGTTTTACAGTGTTTTTTTCATTGATCTCCATTCATATATTTGACAGGTCTATCTGTCAAGTGTATGAAGGGAGATTCCCTTCTTTGATTGGCTCCCCATGGCCCACAAGATCCCAGGGACGCTTGCGAACTGCCTGCGCTTCTGGGATATGTGGGCCCTGCGCATTTGGAGTTTGGAGAGGCCCAGGTGCGGAAGTGTCCGGACCTCGGGAGCCCTCAGGTAAGTTCGTAGATTTTTCCAGATCGGAGGCCTCCTCATGAAGGAAGCCTCTGATCGGAAAATATGGCCCATTGTGTGGCTAGAAGATGCAAATGTTTCTGGTTGCACCAGATCAGGAATATATATTTAGAACCTGCTTTCAGGCTCCAGTAAGTTATGAAATATTAGGGTGCATCCATGGATTGCCCTCTAATACACTGTAGATATGCAATGACATTCACACATGTTGCATAATAGGTGTGCAGTACAGAACCCTAAGCTTCTGAAGTGAGAACGATCCAAATTAACAATGGTCGAAAACCTAAGTTTACGGATATACAAGGATAATTCTGCAGGAAAGCATCCTCATTTATTTCTGTGTTAGAGCCAAAACGGGCTCCAAAACGTATAATTTTTGAGAATACTGCAAACAACGTGGTTTGTCTTGGTTAATAAAACAGTAATGTACCATAAAATATGAATTATGTTCTGACAGGTGAACTTCCGAGTGCTGGAGAAATGGCCTCAGAATTGCCTTAAATATGTCCTCAAAATGGAGTCAGTTGTCAGATTGAAAGTTAGGACAGGAAAGGTCTAATGCTAATTAAACTATACAAACAAAATATTCCGTACCAGGGATAGCAAACAAACCATCAAAACCACAAACCCAGAAATGGCTAGTTGAGGGTGGAGGTGTGTGACTCCACTTTGTTACAAAGACCTGAGCAGATAGGGAGTAAACTAGTGACCTGGCATGTCTAGGTACCAGTGCGTATTGATTTGGAGTGATCGAGGTTTCAACGGGGCTCTGTGAGGTGATTGACACCAGGACACTTCTAACACATGTGCCGCGTAGATTGGTCAATATAATTGAGGAGGTTTCTTTCTCAAAATGAAGAATATATAAAAGAGGGTGTTTTTGACAAAGTTCAGTCTTTAGTTCTCAGTCCTTAGTTTTTAATTCTTAGTTAAGTTCTAGCTCTTGTGGTAGTCTTTGTAGTAGAATGTGTAGCAGCCCTTTGTCTAGTATATTTAGAAGGCTATTGATGTAAAAAGATGACTGAGCACTTGGTTTGAGTATAAAACAAGGCTTTAATCAACTGTTTCACAACCATGAGATTCTAGTTACATCACTAGTTCCTGGTTACAGAAACATCCTGAGCAAGCTGGGCCCACGCCCGAGTATTTATACTCCTTGGATGGCGCCACCAGCTGGCCGCCCAGTGTTACTTAATGAGTCATGATAAGATTCATGACAGGTATCTTTGTAAACTTAGAAAGGGCAACTGTGACAGAGAGAGAGAGAACGATTGCAGAAATTAAGATTGTATGGCTATATCAGCCAGACATAGGCAGATATACAAGTGCCACTTAGATGTGCAATTTTCCCTGACATCAAGGGAGAGCAGATTTAAGCCAGCTAGCCCAGATACAGCTGCCAGCCTAGAAGGTGAATGTACCCAGTAGCAGAGGATCTAGAAGGAATGGATAGCCCCTCTGCAGATAGGAGCTCATCACTCTGATGTCTCAGGAGGCTAACATGATCCCAGATGAAGGTGAGGCAACAAATTCGTCCACACCAGCTCATTAAGGACAAGGTCATACAGGTTCTGGAAACATTGCTAACTACAAGCGTAGGGGGGGTAGAAATTTGTCTGGGCCCGTTTACAGGCCCAGACTCGGCGCTGCGCTGCGAGTGCACTCCCCAACCTGGAGACCCCGGACTGGCCTGAAATTGGGCCTCGGGCCTCATTAACATTTGATGTGCGAGCTGCCTTTGGCGGCACGAAAGGCGCGTTGAAGATACCAAATATCAGGCTGCTTGGCTCGTTGGCAGCAGCCCGAAGATACGTCCCGGCAGGAGGGAAAGAATTCCTGCTCCCCCGCCCCACCCCGCTTGGCTCCGCAGATGTTAATTTCAAAAATACTTACCTATCGTTGCTCGCCGCAGAGGCAGCTGAGGAATTCTGAGCGCCGCGGGCCAAGGATCTGCTCCGCTCATCATACGCAATTTAACATATGCAGGGGGCCTAACCCTGCTTTAGGCGGCCGCTCGGGACGCCTAAAAAACAAGGTTTGACGGATTTAACAGTTGGCCGAACGCACGCTCAGATTGGGCAGGGACCGTCAGCCCTAAGAACAGGTGCCACGCATTCCAATTTCTACCCCATAGACTTTAATCTATTTAATGGATCGTCAAATTTAATGTTGTGAACGTGTCAGCTACCTAAATAGCCTAATTCTAAATTAATCTTGCCAATTTATATCATTCTCAGACACTGATCTCAACAGTAAATTTATAATCAGCGAGCGCTTACAGTTGAATTACTGTGACATAACTGAGCTACCTTTGTAACCTCTGTGATTTATTTTGCCAATTAACCCTATCTACTAATTATTTGCATACTTCTTTGATAATTGGCAAGAAAAGGCTAATTCATTCATTCAGTAGCTTGTGTGGCTCCTGATGAGAGGTTGGTAGTGTAAATAATAATGTAATGCGAACTGGTTCATATAAGAGAGTTCGGCATTGTTAACCCCGAGTCATAGACTGGGTGGTAAACCCCAGATAGTTCCTTGATGAGAAGGATTAAGGATTTGTCTTGACAAACATTCTTGTATCGAAATATCGAAGCTATTGTCTTCAGTTCCCGCCACAAACTCCATTCCCTAGCCACTGACTTCATCCCTCTCTCTGGCCAGTGTCTGAGGTTGAACCAGACCATTTGCAACCTTGGTGTCCTATTTGACCCTGAGCTGAATTTCCCACCCAATCTCCTCTCCATCACCAAGACCGCTAACTTCCACCTCCATAACATCGCCCATCTCTATCCCTTGCCTCAGCTCATCTGCTGCTGAAACCCTCATCCATGGCTTTGTTACCTCTAGACTTGACTTGAGCTTATCTAAAACTCTGCTGCCCATATTCATCTCACCCCAAGTCCCGCTCACCCACCACGTTTGTGCTCAATGACCTACATTGGCTTCTCATGATTGGTTTAGAAGAATGAGAGGGGATCTCATTGAAACTTATAAAATTCTAACAGGACTAGATAGACTAGATGCAGGAAGGATGTTCCCAATGGCGGGGGAGTCCAGAACTAGGGATCACAGTCTAAGGATAAGGGGTAAGCCATTTAGGACTGAGATGAGGAGGAATTTCTTCACCCAGAGAGTGGTGAACCTATGGAATTCTCTACCACAGAAGGCAGTTGAGGCCAATTCATTAAATATATTCAAGAAGAAGTTAGATATATTTCTTAAGGCTAAAGGGATCAAGGGGTATGGGGAGAAAGCAGGGACAGGGTACTGGATTTGGATGATCAGCCATGATCTCATTAAATGGCAGAACAGGCTTGAGGGGCCGAATGGCCTACTCCTGCTCCTATCTTCTATGTTTCTATGCTCCCGGTTAAGCAACGCATCAGTTCTAAAATTCTCATCCTTGTTTTCAAATTCCTCCATGGTCTCGCCTCTCCCTGTCTCTGTAATCTCCTCCAGCACTACAATCCTCCGAGATCTCTGCGCTCCTCCAATTCTGGCCTCTTGAGCATCCCCAATTTTCATCGCTCCATCATTGGCGGCTGTGCCTTCAGCTGTCTCGGCCCTAAGCTCTGGAATTCCCTCCCTAAGCATCTCCGCCTCTCTCTCCTCCTTTAAGACGCTCCTTTAAACCTACCTCTTTGACCAACCTGTTCTAATATCTCCTTATGTGGCTCGGTGTCAAATTCTTGGGACGTTTTACTACGTTAAAGATGGTATGTAAATATTCTTCTTCTTAGGCAGTCCCTTGGAACCGAGGATGACTTGCCTCCACATTAAAAATGAGTTCGCAGGTGACTGATGAGTCCAATGCGGGACCTACAGTCTCTGTCACAGGTGGAGCAGACGGTAGTTGAAGGGGCGGGTGGCAGGGTTGCTTGGGTTGACGTGCGCTCCTTGCGCTGCCTGCGCTTGGCTTCCGCTTGCTCCCAGCGTAGAGACTCGAGGTGTTCGGCGCCTTCCCGGATGCTTCTCCTCCAGTTTGTGCGGTCTTGGGCCAGGGATTCCCAGGTGTCGGTGGGGATGTTACACTTTTTCAAGGCGGCTTTGAGGGTGTCCTTGAAGCGTTTCCTCTGCCCACCTGGGGCTCTCTTGCCATGTCGGAGTTCCGAGTAGAGCGCTTGTTTTGGGAGTCTCGTATCGGGCATGCGGACAATGTGACCCGTCCATCGGAGCTGATTGGGCGTGGTCAAAGCTTCGATGCTGGGGAAGTTGGCCTGAGCGAGAACACTGATGTTGGTGCGCCTATCCTGCCAATGGATTTGCGGGATCTTGCGGAGGCAGCGTTGGTGGTACCTCTCCAGTGCTTTGCGGTGCCTGCTGTACATGTAAATATAAGTTGTTGTTGTTGTCAGGATATCAATCCCAGTGTTCTTGCATGAGGTATTTTTAACTTATATAATGAAAAGATTTACCGTAATCTACGTCATTTTCTATTGTCACTTAAATTCCTCGTGCAAATTACCATATAGATATGGGAAACCTAAAAATAATTGTGTGAATTTGGCCAGCAAGCAAGTTATAATGCTCAGCCAATAACACCTTTTAAACTAACAGCACTCACCTGACAAGAAAGACAGCTATGATAGTACTTTTTCTGACCTCTACTCACTTGAATAGTCTCTGATGTTGGCCATTGCTCTCATATATAGACCATAAGGACCTCCATAGTTTTCATAAAATATGTACACAATATTAAAAAAAAGTTAAAATTGCTTACATTGCTTGAATGCAAACTATATGTACTGCTTGATTATCTATAATAATTGAAAAACTTCTCAAACTGTTGGACTGTACAAGCTGGTTTTCAAGCTTGTGTTAATGCATTTTAGGCTAGACCACAATTTTACAGTGATGATGACTGTGACATATTAGTCTTTGCTTCAGGCAGTTTAAGACCGAAATAGATGTACTTTTAGTTGCCTTGTGATATTACTAATACGCTAACTTCAAATTCACATGAGTCCTTCAGGTTTTCCCTAATGCCTCTGTGAAGTGCCTTAGAATGCTTTTCCATAGTAAAGGTGCTACATCAATGCAAGATGTCGGTGAGGTTGTACTTCACTGTGCACAACACAATAAGTTGAGGAATGAAATATTTATCTAAATGGACAACAGTTGTGGGAACATAACTGTTCAGATGGATAGTCTGATCTGGCCAAATACAAACAGACAGTGACTGGAACCCCCCTCTTCCAAAGACATTGGGGGGGAAAAATTCGGTTGGTTTGTGCCTCGCTAACGGGGCGCAAAGCAACTAGCGGCCGGGCGTGGCACTGCTAACGCCTCCCGCGAAATTCAGTGGGAGGTTAGCGGCGGCGGTAACCGTTAGCGACCCCGCTCGCGCCCTGGCCGCGATCTTCGGTCACGCCCCCTGGCTTACCGCCGGATGCTAGGTCCGACAGGGTGGGGGGGGGGGGCGTATGTGCGGCCGGGTCAGCGCAACTTAAAGGGTTGCCATTTTTGTTGCTGGCTGCCTGCCAGCACCTGCCCCCGTTGCTGTCCCTGGCCACCTGTGAAGCCCCCCCCCCACCCC
The DNA here is from genome assembly GCF_052327205.1 of Somniosus microcephalus. Taxonomy (NCBI): domain Eukaryota; kingdom Metazoa; phylum Chordata; class Chondrichthyes; order Squaliformes; family Somniosidae; genus Somniosus; species Somniosus microcephalus. Next base: position 90,765,468 of record NC_141002.1, on the reverse strand, counting down.
CGCAAGGTGCCGGCTGCGCTCCCTGATGCCGGGCTCTTTTGCCGGCACGCCAATCCCTGGTGGCCCAGCTGGGTCCCGGGTTGCGCTGCGCTAGGCCCCTCCCCTTTAATAGGGGAAGGAAGGTCTGCAGTACCGTGGCGCGACATGCCGCAATAGTCACTCGCAGCGCCCCAAGCGGGAGGCAGGGCACTTCCAGTAGCGCTCTGCCTCCCTATTGTTGCGCTACCAGTGAATTTCGGGCACGGGGGTGCTAACTTGTTCGGGGCGCTAAAAGTAGCGCCTCGGCGAAGTTAGCGCCCCAAAGGGGGCGCGTCCCAATTTTTCCCCCATGGAATTTATAAAGCACTTTTCACAACCTCAAGATGTCCCAAAGCGCTCTACAGCCAATGAAGTACTTTTGTAGTATAATCACTGTTGTCATGTAGGATAAAGTGGCAGCTAATTTGCACACAGCAAGGTCCCACAAACCACTATGAGATAAATGTTTTGGTGGGGCTGGTTGGGAGATAAATATTGACCAGGACACTCCTGCTCTTCTACAAACAGTGCGATGGAATCCTTTACATCCACCCGAGAGGGCAGTCGGGTTCTCAGTTTAACATCTTACCTGAAAGGCGACACCTCTGCCAGTGCGGCACTCCCTCAGTTCTGCACTGGAGTTTCAGCCGAGATTTTTGTGCTCAAGTCTCTGGAGTGGGGACTTGAACCCACAACCTTCTGATTCAGAGGCAAGAGTGCTATCAACTGAGTCATGGCTGCCATTTCCAAGCAATTCAAAAACCCTCCACAGAAAGTAATGCACATTCAGCCTGTAATCTTTCAGATCACAATGTGGTCATAAGCTCAATCTCAAACAAATATTTCCAATTTTAATATTGTGCGCTCCTCCAAGGATAAACATTCCACTGAACTATCGATTCTGAAGGAATTCCGATAGTTCAGTAAACTACAAAGTGAACAAATTAATTTTTACAGTAAAAATCTGGTTTTGATGTTTATTCGTATTACAATAGATCGAATCTGAGTAAAATTTTGGAAGATCCAATTTTACATTACTTAGGTTCTCTTCATTTTAGGGAAACAAAATGCTTTAAGGCTTGCTGTACCCTCATTGCTAACCTTACACCCACCACACAGGCTTAAATACAACAGAGGGGGTGATTTTGTTAATGGAGGCGCGTTGGAGGTGGGACTGCTGCTTGGCGGGTCGATGTCCCACCTCCAACGATTTGTGGCCAACCCACGCTATTTTCCCTTGATTGACCTTGTTAAGCCCGCCTAGCGGGCTCAGCAGGCCAATTAAGGGAAAGCCGGTTGCAGAGAACGTCAACGTATGACGTTTCATCCGTCAAAAATTTTTGATAGATGAAGCATTTTGTTTCCCTAAAATGAAGAGAACATGGGCAGCACGGTGGCATAGCGGTTAGCACTGTTGCCTCACAGCGCCAGGGACCCAGGTTCGAATCCGGCCTCGGGTGACTGTGTGGAGTTTGCACATTCTCCCCGTGTTTGCGTGGGTTTCCTCCAGGTGCTCCGGTTTCCTCCCACAGTCCAAAGATGTGCGGGTTAGGTTGATTGGCTATGATAAATTGACCCTTAGTGTTAGGGGGGATTAAATACATGGGGTTACGGGGATCGGGTGGGATATGTGTCGGTGCAGGCTCGATGGGCTGAAATGGCCTCTATCTGCATTGTGGGGTTTCTGTGATTCTGTGATTCTGTGAATTGTCATCATTTGATAGCTCTGTGAAGCTGTCAAACACTGACATTCTATGTAGTTTGATGAGGTCTTAAATTTAAGACCTCATCAAACCTCTTTCTTTTGCAGAAATTAGATGGTTGTTGCATTGGAGAATGCACCGGCCATCTGCCATCTCTACCGCAGAGGTGTGAGACTCTCCGCATACCCACCGACTGAAGCCTGCAGGAAGAAACATAGGTAAGTACACTTTTTCTAACACTCTCCACTTACTCAGACACTCACCTCTCCACACTTGCACCCATCACTCACCTCCACAGCACACTTTTGGACCCCTCCGACCCCCGCAGACCCAGTACTCGCCTCGGTGACCCTGGCGGGGTTCAGAGCCTTCGGGAAGCCTGTACTTGTGTGGGTAAAATAGGGATAATCCTCTTATCTGCCTGTTAACTACCTGCTAACTGGCAGTTAAGTGGCTGTAATCCCTTCCCGCCTCCAAGGAGACGGGACCCGGCACGGGACAGCTACCTGCCTCCTGGCAAGATGGCACGGAGGCCGGTCGGGGGAGGGTTGGGCACCTGCCCCCAAAATTTGCCATTTTCCCGGCAGTCCCGCCTCCATACCCGCCTCCCCAGGGCTGGCAAGATCACGCCCAGAGTCTCTTCATCACAAACATTGCCATTGTAAAAGTTTAAAAGGCCAGTGCGAGCGCGGGCAGCGCGGAGTGTGGGCAGCGAAAGAGTGCTTATCTAGAGTTTGGTAAGTTTTAGAGTTGTGGCGTAAGATTAATTAATTAGATTATTAAGATATAAGTTAAGCAATTTAAGATAATTTAAGTTAAGGGAAAATTTATTGTTTAAAAAGTCAAACAGCAGGGGTTAATTGGGCCGAAAGAAAAACCGTAAAAAATCGGAAGTGTAATTAATTGAATAGGGGACACTGATTGGCTGCTGAAAGTTTAAAAGGCCAGTGCAAGCAGCGAAAGAGAGCTTATCTAGAGTTTGGTAAGTGTGAGAGTTCAGGCAAGTGGGGAGTGAGGGGCTGTTTCTGTCTTTCTTTTTAAAACCTTTATAAGTTGGTAAGTTCTTTTCAATAAAGGTGTGATCTTCACCTAAAATAGGGGCAGAGGGTCTTCTTAAATAATATTAATAAATTTAATTAATTACATAGAATGGAAGAGCAGGTGATGTGTTACTACTGCGAAATGTGGGAGCTGGTGTGCACCATTGATGCTCACGGTGATTACATTTGCGATAAGTGTTTGCTGCTAGAGGAACTCCGGCTCCGTGTTGATGAGCTTGAGACCAAGCTTCAGACACTGCGACACATCAGGGAGGGGGAGTGTTACCTGGACTCTGTGTTTCAGGAGGTAGCCACACCAATTAGATTAATTAATTCAGATGTAGTCCGTGGCCAGGGACAGGATGGTGTGACTAGAAGTGAGGAAGGTACGGGGATCCAGGATGTAGTGTTGGAGGAGCCACAGCCCTTGCTCTTGTCCAACAGGTTTGAGGCTCTTACTCCCTGTGAGGATGGGAACGGGGACTGCGGGGAGGATGAGCAACCTGGCCACAGCACCGTGGAGCGGGGGGCCATTCAAGTGGGGGGAGTTAAAAGAAATGTTGTAGTGGTAGGGGATAGTATCGTTAGGGGGAGAGATAGGGTTCTTTGCAGCCGAGAGCGAGAGTCGCGAAGGCTGTGTTGCCTGCCCGGTGCCAGGGTTAAGGACATCTCCTCTGGGCTGGAGAGAAACTTGGAGTGGGAGGGGGAGGATCCAGTTGTCATGGTCCATGTTGGTACCAACGACATAGATAGGACAAGGAAAGAGGTTCTGCTGAGGGAGTTTGAGCAGCTAGGGGCCAAATTAAAAAGCAGAACTACAAGGGTAATAATCTCTGGATTACTACCTGAGCCACGTGCAAATTTGGCTAGGGTAAATAAAATTAGAGAGTTAAATGCGTGGCTCAAAGACTGATGTGGGAAAAATGGGTTTTGCTTCTTGGGACACTGGCATCAGTACTGGGACAGGAGATGGCTGTTCCGTTGGAACGGACTTCACTTGGCCACTGCTGGGACTAGAATCCTGGTGAATCGAATAACTAGGGCTGTAGAGAGGGCTTTAAACTAACTAGTGGGGGGGAGGTTTTAAGAAAGCGAAAAATAAAAATGACAGCGGAGAAGGCAATAGAGCAAGGTAGCAGTGGGGGAATTAAAAACCAGAGAGTGTCAGGAAGGGACAGAATGTATGATGATAAAGGTAAAGTAGTAAAAGGGGTAAAAACAGGAATAAATTGTCAGAAAACATATTTGAAAGTTCTTTATCTGAATGCACGCAGCATTCGTAACAAAATAGACGAGTTAACGGTACAAATAACTACACATGGTTATGATCTGGTGGCCATTACGGAAACATGGCTGTAAGATGACCATCACTGGGAACTAAACATACAAGGGTATTTGACAATTAGGAAGGACAGACAGGAAGGAAAAGGAGGTGGGGTTGCTATGTTAATCAAGGATGAAATCACTGCAATAGTCAGAAATGATATTGGGTCAAAGGATCAGGATAGTGAAACAGTTTGGGTGGAGATAAGGAATAATAAGGGGAAAAAGTCACTAGTGGGCGTAGTCTATAGGCCTCCTAACAGTTGCAACTCTGTTGGTCGGAGTATAAATCAAGAAATAGTTGGGGCTTGTAATAAGGGAACAGCTATAATCATGGGGGATTTTAACTTTCATATTGATTGGACTAATCAAATTGGGCATGGCAGCCTTGAGGAAGAGTTCATAGAGTGTATTAGGGATGGGTTCCTTGAGCAGTATGTAACTGAACCGACCAGGAGGCAGGCAATCTTAGATCTGGTCCTGTGTAATGAGACAGGATTAATAAAAAATGTCCTAGTAAAGGATCCCCTTGGAATGAGTGACCATAATATGGTTGAATTCCAAATTCAGTTTGAGGGTGAGAGAGTTGGATCTCAAACCAGCGTACTGAGCTTAAATAAAGGAGACTATGAAGGTATGAGAGTAGAATTGACTAAAGTGGACTGGGAAAACAGATTAAAGTGTAAGACGGTACAAGAGCAGTGGTTTACATTCAAGGAGATATTTCACATCTTTCAAGAAAAATATATTCCACTGAGGAAAAAGGGGAGTAAAAGAAAAGACAGCCATCCGTGGCTTAGTAAAGTAATAAAGGATAGTATCCGACTGAAAACAAGGGCATATAATGTAGCCAAATCTAGTGGGAGGATAGAAGATTGGGAAGCATCTAAAAGCCAGCAAAAAATAACTAAAAGATTAATTAAGAAAGGGAAGATAGATTATGAAAGTAAACTAGCAAAAAATATAAAAACAGATAGCAAGCGTTTCTACAGCTATATAAAAAGAAAGAGGGTGGCTAAAGTGAACGTTGGTCCCTTGGAGGACGAGACCGGGAAACTAGTGGTGGGGAACATAGAGATGGCAAAGACGCTGAACAAATATTTTGTATCAGTCTTTACAGTAGAGGACACTAAAAATATCCCAACACTGTACAAACAGGGGGCAATGGGGGGTGGTGGCGCGGAGGAGCTTAACACGATTAAAATCACTAAGGAGGTGGTACTCGGTAAAATAATGGGACTTAAGGCGGATAAATCCCCCGGACCTGATGGCCTACATCCTAGGGTCTTGATAGTAAGAACTGTCAAACTCATGAAAACTACGGGCGCCCAAAACGCTACTTAAACTTTAAATAAATTTTTTAAAAACATCCCACTAATTAAATGAACTATAAATAACTTTAAAAAACTATTTTAAACAATTAATCAAATTTTTGGAAAAAATAATTTTTTAAGAAATCAGGTCTAAAAATACACTTACCTTACTGTAAAGTCCTTAAAAACAATAAAGCTGTGGAAAAAATGTTATAATTTTAAATAATAGACCACTTACCTTAAAGAATCAAGTCCTTACGTCTCCTTTTTACATTTTTAAAAAGTTGAGGCCCTTACACACGGGCAAACCTGTCAAAAAGAAGGAAGTTCAACGCGTGCGCGCAGAGTCCTGTGCGCACGCGTTGGACCTCTGAACCCCTTGGAGGAAATGCCGGTTTCCCGCGCATGCGCTGTGCATGCTGAAATCCGGCACTTCCAACGGGCCCACGCATGAGTACCCCGTCCGTACTCACGCGTTGGGACCGGAATTACTGGGCCAATATTGGAAAGTGTGAGGTTATGCACTTTGGCAGAAAAAAATCAAAGAGCACGTTATTATCTAAATGGAGAGAAACTGCAAAGTGCTACAGTACAAAGGGATCTGGGGGTCCTGGTGCATGAAACACAAAAAGTTAGTATGCAGGTGCAGCAGGTGATCAGGAAGGCCAATGGAATCTTGGCTTTTATTGCGAGGGGGATGGAGTATAAAAATAGGGAAGTCTTGCTGCAGTTATACAGGGTATTGGTGAGGCCACACCTGGAATACTGCGTGCAGTTTTGGTTTCCATATTTAAGAAAAGATATACTTGCTCTCGAGGTGGTTCAGAGACGGCCCGGAAATAAGGGTTCTAAATTGGGGGAAGGCCGATTTTAATATGATAAGGCAGGATCTGGCCAAAGTGGACTGGGAGCAGCTACTTATAGGAAAATCCACATCAAAACAGTGGGAGACTTTCAGAAGGGAAATAGAGAGAGTACAGCGCCAACATGTTCCTGTAAAGGTCAAGGGTGGGACCAACAAGCAAAGGGAACCTTGGATGACAAGGGATATACAAAAATGCATTAGAAATAAAAGGGGGGCTTTTGGCAGTTACAAAAGACTAAAGACGAAAGAAGCCCTAGAGGAGTATAAAAAGTGCAGGGGCATACTTAAAAAAGAAATTAGGAGGGCGAGGAGGGGCCATGAAATAACACTGGCGAGCAAAATAAAGGAAAATCCTAAGATGTTTTATAAGTATATTAAGGGCAAGAGGATAACCAGGGAAAGGGTAGGGCCCATTAGGGACCAAAGTGGCAATCTGTGTGTAGAGCCAGATGATGTAGGCGGGGTTTTAAATGAATTTTTTGCATCTGTGTTCACTATGGAGAAAGACGATGCAGACGTAGAAATCGGGCAAGGGGACTGTGACATACTTGAACATATTAGCATCGAGAGGGAGGAGGTGCTAGCGGTTTTAGCAGGCCAAAAAGTGGATAAATCCCCAGGCCCGGACGAGATGTATCCCAGGCTGCTGTGGGAGGCAAAGGAGGAGATTGCAGGGGCTCTGACACAAATTTTCAGAACCTCTCTGGCCACAGGGGATGTACCAGAGGACTGGAGAACAGCTAATGTAGTACCATTATACAAGAAGGGTAGCAGGGATAAACCAGGGAATTACAGGCCAGTGAGCCTAACATCTGTGGTAGGGAAATTATTGGAAAAAATTCTGAGGGACAAAATTAGTCTCCACTTGGAGAGGCAAGGATTAATCGGGGATAGTCAGCATGGCTTTGTCAAGGGTAAATCATGTCTGACAAATCTGATTGAATTTTTCGAGGGGGTGACTAGGGGGGTGGATGAGGGAAATGCTGTGGATGTGGTTTACATGGACTTCAGTAAAGCCTTTGACAAAGTCCCGCATAGGAGACTGGTCAAGAAGGTAAGAGCCCATGGGATCCAGGGTGCCTTGGCGCGTTGGATCCTAAACTGGCTGAGTGGCAGGAGGCAGAGGGTGATGGTCGAAGGTTGCTTTTGTGACTGGAAGCCTGTGTCCAGTGGGGTACCTCAGGGATCGGTGCTGGGTCCCTTGTTGTTTGTGATCTACATAAATGATTTGGATGAGAATGTAAAAGGTATGATCAGCAAGTTCGCAGACGACACGAAAATTGGTGGGGTGGTCAATTGCGAGGAGGAAAGCCTTAGGCTACAGGACGATATAAACGGGTTGGTCAGATGGGCGGAAAAGTGGCAAATGGAATTTAACCCTGAAAAGTGCGAGGTGATGCATTTTGGACGGACAAATAAGGCAAGGGAATACACAATGAGTGGTAGGACCCTAGGAAGTACAGAGGGTCAGAGGGACCTTGGTGTACATGTACATAGATCCCTGAAGGCAGCGGAACAGGTAGATAAGGTGGTTAAAAAGGCATATGGGATACTTGCCTTCATTAGCCGAGGCATAGAATATAAGAGCAGGGAGGTTATGATGGAGCTGTACAAAACGCTGGTGAGGCCACAGCTGGAGTACTGTGTGCAGTTCTGGTCGCCTCACTATAGGAAGGATGTGATTGCTTTGGAGAGGGTGCAGAGAAGATTCACCAGGATGCTACCTGGGATGGAGCGCCTCAGCTATGAAGAAAGACTAAACAGGCTGGGGTTGTTTTCCTTGGAGCAAAGAAGGCTGAGGGGGGACCTGATTGAGGTATACAAAATGATGAGGGGCATAGATAGGGTAGACAAAGAGGAACTTTTCCCCTTAGTAGGGGGGTCAATAACAAGGGGGCATAGATTCAGGGTAAGGGGCAGGAGATTTAGAGGGGATTTGAGGAGGAACTTTTTCACCCAGAGGGTGGTTGGAATGTGGAACTCAATGCCCAAAAGGGTGGTAGAGGCAGGAACCCTCACAACATTCAAGAAGCATTTGGATGAGCACTTGGAATGCCATTGCATACAAGGCTATGGACCAAATGCTGGAAAATGGGATTAGACTGGACAGGGATGGATGGGCGGCGCAGACACGATGGGCCGAAGGGCCTCTTTCTGTGCTGTAAAACTCTATGACTCTATGACTAAGGTTCACTCGGTTGATTCCGGAGATGAGGGGGTTGATGTATGAGGAAAGGTTGAGTAGGTTGGGACTCTACTCTTTGGAGTTCAGAAGAATGAGAGGCGATCTTATCGAGACATATAAGATTGTGAGGGGGCTTGATCGGGTGGATGCGGTGAGGATGTTTCCACTGATGGGTGAGACTAGAACTAGGGGGCATAATCTTAGAATAAGGGGCTGCCCTTTCAAAACTGAGATGAGGAGAAACTTCTTCACTCAGAGGGTAGTAAATCTATGGAATTTGCTACCCCAGAGAGCTGTGGAAGCTGCAACATTAAATAAATTTAAAATGGAGATAGACAGTTTCCTAGCAGATAAGGGAATTAGGGGTTACGGGGAGAGGGCAGGGAAGTGGACGTGAGTCTAGATTCGGATCAGCCATGATCCTATTGAATGGCGGAGCAGGCCCGAGGGACCGTATGGCCTACTCCTGCTCCTACTTCTTATGTTCTTATATGTTCTTATGTTCCAATTAGAACTCACCTTTCCCAGCAAAGTCTCTATTGTAGTTAATGAAAGAGATTGAGCCTTGTAAGATAAACCCTGGATAAGATCACAGGATAATCATGGATGTCGAAGGCTATTTGTCCCACTTTAGTTCACCCATCCAGAAAGACACCACCTCATTACATCATCCCATTGTTTCTTATATAACTTGTCTCCGCTACATATGTTTTGGTCATTCTTTGTGTGAAGCAGAACTTCCTGATTTCAATCCTACATTTGCCTTTTACTGGTTTGAACCTGTGTCCCCTTGTCCTCTTCTTACTAATTAGTTTGAAGTACCTTTCTGAATTCAACATTTTCCCACACCTCTGGCTATCTTTTTTATACCTATATAATATCACTTCTCAGTAACCTCCCTTCAAGGCTAAAAAGTCCAAATTTCTCCAAAACTCAGCTCTTTGGAATTAGGAATCAGTCTCAGGGCTGTTCTCTGCAGTGCCTCTAAAGTCTGAGTATCTCCCCTGTGTCTCGGTGACCAGAACTGGACACGGTACTCAAGCTATGGTCTGACCAGAGAGCACATCACAGTTTAAACATGATTTTCTCTTGACTTGTACTCTACCATTTGGCTATATCGTTAAACATTCCATTGGCTTGTTACTTGCTGCTCTGCAGTGATTGGATATATTGAGTGTGAATTCTACTTAGACTCCGAGATCTCTTTCAACTGCAACCGTAGCTATTTTAAGACGATTCATGGACTATATGCATTGCCCATTTTTTCCTTCCTAGGTACAGTAACATAAACTTCCCAACACTGGCTTTCATCTGCCATTGCTCCGCCCACTTACATATTTTATGCAACTCATTTTATAATTTCTGCACTGCCTTGTGTGAATCCTCTGCTTTGTTATCAAAGATTGGCAGGCAAAACTATAATCGAACAATGGGCGGCCTTTAAAGAGGTGGTGGTTCAGGTACAGTCGCGGTTCATTCCCACGAGGGGGAGAGGTCGGGCTACAAAAGCCAGAGCTCCCTGGATGAGGAAAGAGATAGAGAGTAAGATAAAGCAGAAAAAGAGCGCATATGACATGTCAGGTTGAGAATACAAGTGAGAATCAGGCTGAATATAGAAAGTCAGAGGGGAAGAAGGAAATAAGAGAGGCAAAGAGAGAGTATGAGAATAGATTGGCAGCTAACCTAAATGGGAATTCAAAAGTCTTCTATAGGCACATAAATAATAAACGGGTAGTAAGAGGAGGGGTGGGGCCGATTAGAGACCAAAAGGGAGACCTACGCATAGATGCAGAGGACATGGCTGAGGTACTAAATGAGTACTTTGACCAAGGAAGAAGATGCTGCCAAAGTCATAATGAAAGAGGAGGTAGTGGAGATACTGGATGAGATCAAAATTGATAAAGAGGAGGTACTAGAAAGGCTGTCAGTACTTAAAGTTGATAAGTCACCAGGACCGGATGGGATGCATCCTAAGATGCTGAGGGAGGTTAAGGAGGAAATCGCGGAGGTACTGGCCATAATCTTCCAATCCTCCTTAGATACGGGGCTGGTGCCAGAGGACTGGAGAATTGCAAATGCTACACCCTTGTTCAAAAAAGGGTGCAAGGAAAAACTCTCCAACTACAGGCCAGTCAGTTTAACCTCGGTACTGGGGAAGCTTTTAGAAGCAATAATCAGGGACAAAGGTAACAGTCACTTGGACAAGTGTGGGTCAATTAGGGAAAGCCAGCATGGATTTGTTAAAGGCAAATCATGTTTAACTAACTTGATCGAGTTTTTTGATGAGGTAACAGAGAGGGTTGATGAGGGCAATGCGGTTGACATGGTGTATATGAATTTCAAAAAGGCGTTTGATAAAGTGCCACATAATAGGCTTGCCAGCAAAGTTGAAGCCCATGGAATAAAAGGGACAGTGGCAGCATGGATACGAAATTAGCTAAGTGACAGGAAACAGAGTAGCGGTGAACGGTTATTTTTCAGAGTGAAGGAAGGTATACAGTGGTGTTCCCCAGGGGTCAGTACTAAGACCACTGCTTTTCTTGATTAATATTAATGACTTGGACTTGGGAGTACAGGGCACAATTTCAAAATTTGCAGGTGACACAAAACTTGGAAGTATAGTGAACAGTGAGGAGGATAGTGATAGACTTCAAGAAGACATAGACAGGCTGGTGAAATGGGTGGACACGTGACAGATGAAATTTAACACAGAAAAGTGCGAAGTGATACATTTTGGTAGGAAGAACGAGGAGAGGCAATATAAACTAAAGGGTACAATTCTAAAGTGGGTGCATGAACAGAGAGACCTGAGGGTATATGTGCACAAATCATTAAAGGTGGCAGGGCAGGTTGAGAAAGCGGTTAAAAAAGTATACGGGATACTGGACTTCATAAATAGAGGCATAGAGTACAAAAGCAAGAAAGTTATGATGAACCTTTATAAAACACTGGTTCGGCCTCAACTGGAGTATTGTGTCCAATTCTGTGCATCACACTTTAGGAAGGATGAGAAGGCCTTAGAGAGAGTGCAGAAAAGATTTACGAGAATGATTCCAGGAATGAGGGACTTCAGTTACGTGGATAGATTAGAGAAGTTGGGGTTGTTCTCCTTAGAGCAGAGGAGGTTGAGAGGAGATTTGATAGAGGTGTTCAAAATCATGAGGGGTCTAGACAGAGTAGATAGAGAGAAACTGTTCCCATTGGCGGAAGGGTCGAGGACCAGAAGACACAGATTTAAGGTGATTGGCAAAAGAACCAAAGGCGACATAAGAAAAAACTTTTTTACGCAGCAAGTGGTTAGGATCTGGAATGTACTGCCTGAAAGGGTGGTGGAGGCAGACTCAATCGTGGCTTTCAAAAGGGAATTGGATAAGTACCTGAAGGAAAAAAATTTGCAGGGCTACGGGGAAAGGGCGGGGGAGTGGGACTAGCTGAAGTGCTCTTGCAGAGAGCCGGCATGGGCTCAACGGGCCGAATGGCCTCCTTCTGTAACCATTCTATGATTCTATCATCTGCAACTCTGACCAATTTGTAATGAATTTCTGAATCCGAGTCCTTGATGCCAATTAAAACCAATACTGCTCCCAGCGCTGATCACTGGGGTACCTCAATCAATTCTTCTCCCCACCCGACATAACTCCTTTAATAAGTATGTGTTGTCGTTTACCCTTGAGCAAATTTTGTATTCGTTCCCAAGGTTTACTCTGAATTTCTACAGCTTTCAGCTTAACTAACAGCCTTTGATGTGGACCTTTGTCAACTGCCTTTTGGAAGTCTAGGTACAGTCTACTTTTAATTCAAAGTTTCTTATTTTAAATCATCTGATAATTCCAATTTTTTAAGCACTACATTCCTACTTTGCTCTTATTTATATTGCGTAATACATTCTGGATAATTCCATTTTTTTAGTGCAAAAAATGACTTTGAATTAACTGGAGTAGACGGCATGTCATTCCACAGTCCACCTGGTCTGTCACTTCCTCACAAAATCAGTGAGGTTTGTTGGGCAGGATCCCTTCTGAATCCATGTCGACTGCTGCTAACTAGGTTTTTACTGTACAGATAATAAAGCTTCTTCTACAGCACCTCCCCAACCCGCGACCTTCACCATCCGGAAGGGCAAGGGCAGGAGGTGCATGAGAACACCGTGACCGCCAAGTTCCCTCTCCAAGTCACACACCATCCCGACTTGGAAATATATCGGCCGTTCCTTCATCGTCGCTGGGTCAAAATCCTGGAACTCCCTAACCAACAGCACTGTGGGAACACCTTCACCACACGGACTGCAGCGGTTCAAGAAGAAGGCGGCTCACCACCACCTTCTCAAGGGCAACTAGGGATGGGCATTAGATGCTGACCTTGCTAATGATGCCCATATCACCAGATTTTTAAAAAACAAATCCTCATAATTACACCCGATAATCAATTCCATTGCTTTACACAATACTGAAGTAAGAACAATGTATCTGCAGTTGCCCCCATCTGCTTTGCCGTCCTGGCAGGACTGTTGTATGAGAAGAGATTGAGTAAACTAGGCCTGTATTCTCTTGAATTCAGAAGAATGAGAGGGGATCTCATTGAAGCGTACAAAATTATTACAGGGCTTGATAGGGTGGATGCTGGGAGAATGTTTCCCTTGGCTGGGGAGTCTAGAACCAGGGCCACAGCCTCAGGATAAAGGGTAGGCCATTCAGGACTGAGATGAGGAGAAATTTCTTCACACAGAGGGTGGTGAATCTTTGGAATTCTCTACCTTAGAGGTCTGTGGAGGCTCAGTCATTGGGTATATTCAAAACAGAAGTCGATAGTTTTCTGACTAGTAAGGGCATCAAGGGATATGGCGATAGGGCCGGTGAATGGAGTTGAGGCAGAAGATCAGCCATGATCTCATTGAATGGCGGAGCAGGCTCGAAGGGCCAAATGGCCCACTCCTGCTCCTATTTCTTATGTTCTTATGTCCTTTGACAAAATAACCATTAGCCAATGTCTCAGGTTTAAAACACAAAAGGTTCGCTGATGCTGGCGTTTATAACAAATAAAAATACAATCCCTGCTGAAAGTCAAAATACGAGGTACATAACAAATCAAACTTAGAAAAATCAATGTTATACGTCCCTGCACTGTAATTCAATTCTTTCCTGCAAGCCCTTTGGAACTGGTCTGTAGCGCGCGGCGGAGACGGTGGTCACTGGTGCAAGGCCTGACCATCCCTGAAGTGTAACGCTGACCTCCCTGGGGAAGCTTGGGATTCGGAGTGGAAACATCAACTTGTACAATATAGCTAGACAAATTAATTTTCAAAATTTATGACAGCTCTGTTTCAGAGAGTGACAGAAAGCTGAAATATGAAGGAAGGCTGCAGTTTAGTGACAGATATATTGTTGGTTGAAGAAGATAAATTAGAATTTGGCAGACAGTGCGGTGATGATTCTTTCAGAATGAGTCTGTCGAAACTTTTCACATGGGGTAAGAGATGAGACTGAATTTCAGTGGTTTTGTTGCAAGGCCAACCTCATTAGAAGAGCTACATTCAGCTAGTTGATGGAATATGTATTTGATTCCTGCGAGAACAATGCAGAAATTTAAAATAGAGCTGCGCTCTTTTTAAAGACTTAACCATTTCAGGACTGTAGAGGGTTTTTGGCAATGCCACACGACAATAAGGTTTGGGGAAATCATAGAATCACAGAAGGAAGCCATTCGGCCCATTGTGTCTGTGCCGGCCAAAAAAGAGCCAACCAGCCTAATCCCACTTTCCAGTTCTTGGTCCGTAGCCCTGTAGGTTACAGCACTTCAGGTGCACATCCAAGTACTTTTTAAATGTGATGAGCGTTTCTGCCTCTACCACCCTTTCAGGCAGAGAGTTCCAGACCCCCACCATCCTCTGGGTGAAAAAAATTCTCCTCAACTCCCCTCTAATCCTTCTACCAATTACTTTAAATCTCTGCCCCCTGGTTAGTGACCTCTCTGCTAAGGGAAATCGGTCCTTCCTATCCACTCTATCTGGGCCAATATCTTTACATTTTTTACGTTGTAGGCACTGAAGTGTATTTGTGCTTACGGAAAAATGATTTTACAGTTAAGATCCAACCCACCTTAAAGGACATGTCATGTGTTGTTTTTTCCCTTCCAATTTTTCCCTCTCCTGAAGCTGCTGATGTATAGCGTCTTTCACGGGTTCCAACCACTCTGTGGTACCTTATCCAAGTGCCCATTTGTTACGTGTGAGCCTTGACCGGAGGTTCCCAATTAGATTCACATGATCTTACCACCGTTTGATCCTACCTCTGTCCTGGACTTGATTTAATCACACATTGGCTCCACTACTCTTTCCCTTGCCCACTTTTTCTCTCCATTGCACTCTCCCTACTTATTCTGTGTTTCATTCTCTCTCTTATTCTCCCGCTTCCTCTCTCTCTCTGTTATCGCTCTTCTTGTTCTGTTTTTCTCTCTCTTTTTCCCTGTTATACTCCCTGTGCCTCTTTTAGAACCTCTCAAAGGCTCTCTTGTATAATTTTCCCAAATCTTTCTACAATCTTTCCCAAATGCTGCCAATATTATGGAATCCTTTTTACACACAGTTATCACTACATTCTTAGCTTCCCCCGCCCCCGCCCTGCAAATTTCCACTAAGAACTACAGCACTATTTTCTGGCCAAATCCAGAACTAACACCAAGAAAATTTTCTATTTCCTTTGGACATGTTGGGGGCAATTTTAAATGAACCCACCCATCGGAAAACTGACGGGATCAGTGCAACACTGGCTTTACACCCATCAGATTTTACTCTCTATTGGAAACTGGTAAAAAGAATTGGTTAAAAAAAAAGGTAAGTCACTGTAAGCGTTTAACCTGATGCTAATTGTGCATCGTATACAAGGAATGCAGGCGAAAAGGCCATTCCTTATTTTTGGCACACACACCAATTTGTTGCTATTTAGATCCAATTTGGGGAAAAATAGAATTTTCTATGAGTGCATTCTAAAGATCCATATAAGTGGTCTGTAAGCTCAGTGTAGATTCCTTTCATCATGCAGAGAAAAGAGATTATAGGAAATAACTCAATAGGTATTTTAAGACCTAAAAGTAGGAGCAGAGGACAGGAATTCCAAACAATACCTCCTCCCTTCAGAGACTGTTTAAGGTCGTGAAATCTCAGGGTGCTGCCACGAACACAATGTCTGTACCCGATCCTTTGTCTAGTTTGTTTTCTGGTAGGTGAAACTACTGCGATTGAAGCTACTGATGAAGCCATTTCCTCTTCATTACTGGTAACATCTATCACTTGCTGTATCTCAACCTTAAGTCTGAAAGTAATCCAATGTTCTTCCTCGACACATAAATACATATGCGATTGCACTTTTAAAGTGTTTTTTGCCTTCAGCACTGTCGAATCGAAAATACTGCAAATCATTAAACTGCACTAAGCTTAAACATTGAGGAGTGTTGCAGCAAACAAGGTCAAAGATGGCGAAAAAAATTATTTTGGAATCACGGAGGATCTTTAGCATACATAGAAATACCCTTAAGCCACATTAATATGTAAGTACCAGTTCCAACTGAAGTCTACGATACTCATCAGTATTCATGCTTCAAAGAAACTGAAAGTAGGAATTTTGTGCCCAGATACACACATGCACTCTTAGATACCATTTTGAGATGCTATTATTTGCTTCAAATCTAACTATTTGCAGCTAAGACTGTTCAATTTATAGAAAATCTTACCCTTTAGCATGCTGGGCACCTTTTTGAAATTGCAAATGGTTGCTACGACTATAAACATTGCAGAGAGCGAAAAATGTAGTATAGTTTGTGATCACGCACCCGAGAGTTACAACCGTCTTGGTGTCACAGGGCGACTAAGTGAGGGAGCAGAACTATGGCACATGGAGTTCAATGTGGGGGAAGTGTGAGGTCATCCGCTTTGGATCCACGGAAGACCAAATCGGAATATTTTCTCGAGGGCGAGCGATTAGGCGCTGTGGCGGAGCAAAGGGATTTGGGTGTCCGGCTTCACAAAGCACTGAAAGCTGGTGCACGGGTTACAAAGAGTAATCGAAAAGGCAACTGGGATGTTGGCCTTCATCTCAAGGGTCTTAGAATACAAAGGGGAGAAAGTAAAGCTTGCGTTGTATAAAGGCTTGGTCAGTCCCCACCCGGAGTGTTGCATTCAGTAAAGATATCTTGGCCTTGGAAGACGTACAGCACAAATCCACCAGAATGATACCAGGGCTTAATGGGTTAAATTAGGAGGACTGGTTGCATAAACTTGGTTTGTACTCCCTTGAGTTTGGAAGTTTGAAGGGTGATCTAATTGAGGTGTTTAAAATGATGAAGGGATTCGACAGGGTAGATACAGAGAAACTATTTCCTCTCGTGGGGAATCCAGAACAAGGGGGCATAACCTTAAAATTAGAGGTAGGCCATATAGAAGCACTTATTTTACACAAAGGACAGTGGAAATCTGGCACTCATTTCCCCCCAAAAGGCTGTGGATGCTGGGTCAATTGAAATTTTCAAGACTAGGAATCGATATATTTTTGTTATGCAAGGGTATCAAGGGATTTGGAGAAAGGATGGGTAAATGGAGTAGAGGCACAAATCTGCCATGATATAGAAACATAGAAACATAGAAGATAGGAGCAGGAGTAGGCCATTCAGCCCTTTGAGCCTGCTCCGCCATTCAACGAGATCATGGCTGATCATCCAAACCCTAGCACCCGGTCCCTACACCGACAACCACCCCACACAAGCCCTATCCCCGTAACCCCGTAACCCCACGTATTTAATCCCCCCTAACACTAAGGGCCAATTTTTATCATGGCCAATCAACCTAACCCGCACATCTTTGGACTGTGGGAGGAAACCGGAGCACCGGAGGAAACCCACGCAAACACGGGGAGAATGTGCAAACTCCACACAGACAGTCACCCGAGGCCGGATTTGAACCCAGGTCCCTGGCGCTGTGAGGCAACAGTGCTAACCACTATGCCACCATATAACTGAATGGCAGAACAGGCTGGAGGGGCTGAATGGCCGACTCCTATTCCCATGGTCTGACGAATGATGCACCTTCACTGTGGTAAACTCATAGGCGGAAAAATTTGGTATCACCACGTTTGGGGCGCCATTATCGGCCGTGCGCGAAGTTTAGCGCCTGGCATTAATTATTGCCTCTGACGCCAAACTTGGCTTTTATCGCCCCTGGAGGTGATTGGAGCGCTAAATCAGGCACTTCACACCTGTCTTAAGGCGCAAAGGCCAAGGGGCGAGGCGCTACCTCAGAGCGTAGGCGAAGCTCATGTGATGTCAGTCAGCAATGGAACACAGACACACTCGCGCCGGCCAATTCTTAAAGGGGTGGGTTGATCTTGCTCTCCATCCACATCCTGCTCATTGCAGCCTTGAATCTCGGCCTGGAGAGACCTGTACATCAAATCTGCTGGAAAGAACAATGGAGAGACCCAGGGAAAGAGCTCAGAGTGCAGCCCCCACAGTCTCTTCTAAATCGATACAAGGAAGGGCAAATCAAAATTAACCTGCAAAGTGCTGCTCAGTACCCAAAACTTCTTCACATGGCGTTGAATCTCTCCAGAAGTCTCTCTCTCTCTCAGAATGCGTGGTGCAAAAATGTCACCAACAAAAAAAGGCAGGAAGCGGTCGCCTTTAAATAGCGCTCCCCCAGTCCCTTCCTGACTGCAAAACGCTCCCCTCAACCTGTTGTTGCTAGCGGCAGGCGGTAAGGCAGGGGGCGCCACTCAATATCCGGTCCGGGGCACTACCGGGGCGTTGCGCACTTGACTGACGTCATGATCTGCCGGCGCAGGAGATCGTGGCGGTAGTGTTTAGCACCACCGCAAAATGTCTAGTTAATTTCGCGAGCGGCGCAAACATCGCCGCGCCCGGGCGCTAGTTGCTTTGTGCCCCATTAGCGCCCTCTTAAGGCGCTAACGGGAGGTGCAAACCAACTGAATTTTCCCCCATACTTTCCAACCACACACCTGTTGAATTTCTTCAATTCCCTTTTGAGAGCTTTTACACAGTCTTTTCACTACACCAGGTAGTGTGGCTGTTCCATTAGTCAATTATAAGTGTGGAGGGGTTATCTAATTAAGGTTCACTCACAAATACTTTGCAATGTCAGCTTTGTAATATTATCAAGGTTATAATCACTGCTGCGGAAATGTATCCACTCCAAATCTCTTTGCCTGGGCCTATTAGTGGACATCATTAAAAACAATTTCTTGTTCTTTTATACTGGTTCTACGAGAGCTTGAAAACGACCCCAAAAAAATGCAGCGCAATCGATTGTTTTTTGGAGTTCCGCGTTTTTAAAGCTTGAATGCTTTCTTTTTGAAACCCAACCTGCGAAGCTCAAGTTAAAAACAAAGAAAGGACTTTGGATATTAATACACGTACAAATTGTTCTGTGTAGTTGCCGAGGTTATTTTAAGTCCCCGGTTCCCAGTTACATGGGACTGCTCCTTCTGCGGGGAAGTTGGCGATGCAGTTGCTATGTCAACCAGGGGGTGGGGGGGGGGGCGCTGATTGCCTTTTGAGGCTGGCACAAGGTAGAGACGACTCTGGGCCCTAAGGCTGCTGAGGCAAGGTTGTCAGTTTAAAAATACCAGGGCATCAGTCAAGCCAAGGACTCTGAAAATTCACCACACTTGAGATCGCGTTTTTTGACCTGACCTCGTTTTTACTGGGTTTTAAATTTGTCACCGCAGAGTGTATGTCAAAGCATGCTCCCCTTGCCTTCCCAAAAGTGTGGCTTTCGTGGCACAATTATACTGCCCTGTTACAAAGTAGCACAATTAGACAATAATGAGTAAGGTCGTATTAACTGTCTTTAGTTATTGTTTTAGAATGTCATTAAGCAACCAAAGCAGACTTATTTTTATTTCTGGAACATAAAAGAGATGATCTGCTCAACAATTTACATTATTTATTAATTCTTTTATATCAGGCTTTCAGAATGTCCCAAAATGCTTCATATAAAACAAACTACATTTTTTTTAATATAAAGGCAGTCACTGTTGCCATGTGGAAAGGCACAGCAGCCAACGATTTATGCACAGCAAGATCTCACAAACATTCATGACATAAATGACCCACCGGTCTGGTTTTTTTTGGTTGAAGAAGAACTGTTGTCCAGGAAACCAGGAGAAGGCCCTCTGCTTCTTCAGATACCGCCACGGGATTGATTACTCAGAGGCGAGAATACTACCAACTGAGTCAACTTTTAATTGAAGTTTCTTGCGCTGAACAAGTGCCTACATGAACTTTAGATTCTATACCGTTCAGGGCGAGCGAGTACTACTGAACAGTTTAATAAACTGCTTTCAATAACAAACTGCTAGTGCCATTTAAAGAGTGGCTTTGCTTCTTTCATATATAGAGGGGCGCTGATTAAGCGTTAAGCCAAATAATTTCTTTTACACTTAATTAATTTTCAACCCCCATCCCAAGCTTAGATTTCATTGGCTCATAGAATCTTACAGCACAGAAGGAGGCCATTCGGCCCACCGTGCCTGTGCCGGCTCTTTGAAGGAGCTATTCAATTAGTTCCACTGCCCCCTGATCTTTCCCCATAGCCCTGAAAAAAATTCCGTTTCAAGTATATATCTAATTCCCTTTTGGAAGTTATTATTGAAACAGCTTCCACCGCCCTTCCAGATCATGGTGGAATTATACAATGATTGTTACAAATGACTAAGTTGGGTCTCATAACAGGACAATATTGCTGTGATGAAATATGCCATTCATCACTCATCTGTATTCTCTGTGTGATTGTGCCTGTGACTGTGGTTTAGTTTCAGTTTCATTTCCCTTACCTCAGTTCCGTTTCCTCACCTTGTATTGTATTGTGTGTAGGGCTCCGCCCATACCTGGCCCCTATGTAAGCAGGCTCAGCGTGCCTCACATCCAGTACTGCAGACCTCTGGATGGAAGACACCTCTCCACTGTGTGTTACCTTCTAAGTTAATAAAAGCCTTGTTTTGTTCCGCTAAAATTGAGTCTCGGATTTATTGAGGCACATCAATTTTATTGACTTACTTTTCAACACAATGGATCAACTCTTGAAACCCGAACGTTTGGATTTGGACCAGCATGCTTCGGACGCATCGGCACGCTTCGGACACTGGTTTACGTGTATGGAATTCTTCCTGGACAATTCCGCAGCCGTCACAGGCGCTACGGACGCTGAAAGTATGAAACTCGGAATCCTGCGGAATTGGGTAAGCCACAGGGTTTACCCCCTCATCCAAGACGCCGACACGTAACCGGCTGCCTGCGACATCTTAAAGGCGCATTACCAGCAGCCTACGAATGAGGTGTATGCTAGGCATCTGCTCGCTACTCGCGCACAGCGACCTGGGGAATCGCTGGATGAGTTCCTAGTCACCCTGAAAACGCTTGGCAAAGACTGCAAGTGCCAAGATGTAAAAGCCGCAGTGTACACTGACGAGCTTGTTCACGATGCCTTCATCACAGGCCTCAGCTCCACTTACATCCGGCAGAGGCTGCTGGAAAAAACGGGATTGGACCTGAAACAGGCTGTGGACACAGCGCGATCCCTGGATGTGGCCCAGAGAAACTCGGACGCCTACTCTTCAGCCCGCGCCGCCCACGCCGCCACGTGTGCACCAAGGGCGCCGCCATCTTGGAAGGCGTCTTCCCCGCCCGGCAGCCCGATACCGTCGGGGCCCCGCTCTCCCCCCAGAAGCCCTACGACAGCCGCGACGCGTCGGGGACCCAACTGCTACTTCTGCGGGCAGTCGCAGCACACCAGAAACCTGTGCCCGGCGAAAGGCACCACCTGCTTTAAGTGCGGTAAGAAGGGGCACTTCGGGAAGGTTTGCAGAGGGAACCCCGCCGGAAAACCCGCCACTGCCGCGTGTGCGCCGTGGGAGCGGCCATCTTGGACGCCATCTTGCCCGACCTCGTGGGGTCCGCCATCTTGTGAGCAGACAGCGTGGACGCCATCTTGTCTCGATCAGGGCCCTACAGTGGCATCGGTCACAGTGGACCAGACCAGGCCGCACCCGCTATCCAAATCAATGGTGGACATCAAGGTAAACAGGTGCGGGGTTAAATGTTTAATTGACAGTGGAAGCACGGAGAGTTTTATCCACCCTGAACTAGCACAACAACTCTCCCTAAAGGTGGTCCCTACTCGGGGTACCATCTCTATGGCTGATAAAACCCAGACATCGACCATTATGGGTTACTGCACGGTACAATTGTCCGTTAACGGAACTGTATACGATAATTTTAAAGTGCTAATCATGAAGAATCTATGTGCGAGCGTGATCTTGGGCCTGGATTTCCAGTGCTCAATTACGGTGGGTCCCAGCCGCCCCTCACAGTGTGCGGTCTGGCTACCCTGAAGGTAAAGCCGCCTTCGCTATTCGCGAACCTTACCCCTAACTGCCGGCCAATAGCGACCAAAAGCAGGAGGTACAGCTGGGAGGACAGGCGGTTTATCGCGACCGAGGTAGACAGGCTCCTGAAGGAGCGCATTATTGAACGCAGCAACAGCCCGTGGCGCGCCCAAGTGGTGGTGGTAAGGGGTAGCGAGAAGAAACGGATGGTGATCGACTATAGCCAAACGATCAACAGGTACACCCAACTAGACGCCTACCCGCTACCCCGCATATCAGAAATGGTGAACCAAATCGCCCAATACCGGGTGTTCTCCACCATCGACCTCAAGTCAGCGTACCACCAGCTCCCTATCAGACCAGAGGACAGCCCGTACACCGCCTTCGAGGCGAACGGACGCCTCTACCAATTCCTCAGAGTCCCCTTTGGGGTGACGAATGGGGTCTCGGTCTTCCAGAGGGAGATGGACCGCATGGTCGATGACCACCACTTGCAGGCAACCTTCCCCTACCTCGACAACGTCACCATCTGCGGTCACAACCAGCAGGATCACGACTCGAACCTCGAGAGGTTCCTGAAAACCGCACAAAAACTCAACCTCACTTACAACGAGGACAAGTGCGTTTACAACACCACGCGCCTCTGCATACTAGGCAGCGTGGTGGAGAATGGGGAAATCGGACCAGACCCCGACCGATTGAGCCCCCTACGGGAGCTGCCCCTGCCCAACACTCCCAAAGCCCTGAAAAGGTGCCTGGGGTTATTTTCTTATTATTCCCAATGGGTCCCCAACTACTCTGACAAAGCCCGCCCCCTCTTGAAAGCATCCTCTTTTCCGCTCTCTGCTGAGGCCCACGCCGCCTTCAAAAGCATTAAGCGGGATATTGAGCGGGCCACACTACAGGCAGTGGACGAGAACACTCCCTTTCAAGTGGAAAGTGATGCGTCTGACTTTGCCTTGGCGGCCACCCTCAACCAGGCGGGGCGGCCCGTAGCTTTCTTCTCGAGGACCCTCCAAGGGCCCGAGATCAGACACTCCTCCGTGGAAAAGGAGGCCCAAGCCATCGTGGAGGCAGTGCGCCACTGGCGCCACTACCTAGCCGGCAAACGCTTCACCCTACTTACCGACCAGCGGTCGGTAGCGTTTATGTTCAATAATAAACAGAGGGGGAAGATTAAAAATGATAAGATTCTTAGGTGGCGGATCGAGCTCTCCACCTTCGATTATGACATCATTTACCGGCCAGGGGCTCTTAACGAATCCCCCGACGCCCTCTCACGAGGGATGTGTCCCAGCGCCACCGGGGATCGGCTACAGACCCTCCACAACGACCTCTGCCACCCAGGGGTCACGCGGCTGTTCCACTTCATAAAGTCCCGTAACTTACCCTACTCGATTGAGGAAGTTTGGTCTCTGACCAGGAACTGCCACACTTGCGCTGAGTGCAAGCCTCGGTTCTACCGCCCAGATAGAGCCCACTTAATCAAAGCTACACGGCCCTTTGAGCGGCTCAGCTTAGACTTCAAGGGCCCCCTCCCGTCCGTCGACCGCAATGTTTACTTCCTGAACATTGTGGACGAATACTCCCGTTTCCCATTCGCCTTCCCCTGCCCAGACATGACCAGCGCCACGGTCATTAAATGCCTCAACAGCCTGTTCTGCCTGTTCAGTATGCCGAGCTACATCCACACGGATAGGGGGGCGTCCTTCATGAGCGAAGAGCTACGCCAGTACATGCTGTCCAGGGGGATCGCCACGAGCCGTACCACCAGCTACAACCCCCGGGGTAACGGTCAAGTGGAGCGAGAGAACGGGACAGTATGGAAAGCAGTCACTCTAGCTCTAAGGACCAAGGGCTTCCCTATCTCCCGCTGGCAGGAAGTCCTCTCAGATGTGCTCCATTCGATACGGTCGCTATTGTGTACTGCCACTAATGCCACGCCTCATGAACGAATGTTTGTCTTTCCCCGGAAATCCACCTCAGGCGTATCCATGCCGTCATGGCTCTCCACCCCAGGTCCGGTATTCGTGCGAAGGCATGTGAGGGGCCACAAGACGGACCCTCTCGTGGAGTCAGTGCACCTACTCCACGCCAACCCCCAATACGCGTATGTCCGGCACGCCGACGGAAGGGAGGACACCGTGTCCATAAAAGACGTCGCCCCAGCCGGTAACGACAACAACCACGACAACAGCAGCAACAACGATCACAGCAACTCTTACCCACCCACTACTCTTTCATCACCCCCGGAAGGACATCGACCAACGGTACCCCCACCAACTACCCCTTCAACAACCCTGGCGGCGCCCCCGGCAGAGACCCAGGAGGCCACCGGGGACACCCAGCCGACACCCGCGGCACCACAACAGCCACGTCAGTCACAGAGGATTATCAAACCCCCAAACAGACTAAATCTATAGAAGGGGTGAATGTGATGAAATATGCCATTCATCACTCATCTGTATTCTCTGTGTGATTGTGCCTGTGACTGTGGTTTAGTTTCAGTTTCATTTCCCTTACCTCAGTTCCGTTTCCTCACCTTGTATTGTATTGTGTGTAGGGCTCCGCCCATACCTGGCCCCTATGTAAGCAGGCTCAGCGTGCCTCACATCCAGTACTGCAGACCTCTGGATGGAAGACACCTCTCCACTGTGTGTTACCTTCCAAGTTAATAAAAGCCTTGTTTTGTTCCGCTAACATTGAGTCTCGGATTTATTGAGGCACATCAATTGCAAAATAGAAACACCAGCGATCTTCCGCTGAAGTCACAGTGGGAGATTGGCAGACCAGCAGGGAGATTCCACCGCAATGTCTGTGAGCGGCAGGGGTGTAGAATACTGCTCTTTGACCTATCAGGAAAGAGTGAACAGACTGGGGCTCTTTTCTCTAGAAAAGAAAAGACATAGGGGGTGACCTGATACAGGTCTTCAAGATTATGAAAGGGTTTGATAGGGTAAACATAGAGATGATGCTTCCACTTGCAGGTGAGGCCAGATCCAGGGGCCATACATCTAAGATAGCCACTAATAACCCCAGTAGGGAATTCAGGAGAAACTTCTTTACCTAGAGAGTGGCTACAACGTGGAACTCGCTCCGACAGGGAGTAGTTGAGGCGATTAGCATAGTTACATTCAAGGGGAAGCTAGATAATCACGTGAGGGAGGAAGGTATAGAAGGAGATAAGGTTCCACATGGCAGACTGGTCACGAAGTTAAAAGCCCATGGGATCCAGGGCAAAGTGTCAAGTTGGATTCAAAACTGGCTCGGAGACAGGAAACAGTGGGTAATGGTTGATGGGTGTTTTTGTGACTGGAAGGCTGTTTCCAATGGGGTTCCGCAGGGCTCAGCACTAGGTCCCTTGCTTTTTGTGGTATATATCAACGACCTTGACTTGAATATAGGGGGTATGATTTAGAAGTTTGCAGCTGATACTAAAATCGGCTGTGTGGTTGATACTGAAGAAGGAAGCTGTAGTCTGCAGGAAGATATCAATAAATTGGTCAGGTGGGCAGAACAGTGGCAAATGGAATTCAATCCGGAGAAGTGTGAGGTAATGCATTTGGGGTGGGCTAACAAGGAAAGGGAATACACATTAAATGGTAGGACACTGAGTAGTGTAGAGGAACAAAGGGACCTTGGAGTGCATGCCCACAGATCCCTGAAGGTAGCAGGCCAGGTAGATAAAGTGGTTAAGAAGGCGTACGGAATGCTTGCCTTTATTAGCCGTGGCATAGAATACAAGAGCAGGGGGGTTATGCTTCAACTGTATAAAACACTAGTTAGGCCTCAGCTAGAGTACTGCGTGCAGTTCTGGTCACCACATTACAGGAAAGATGTGATTGCGCTAGAGAGGGTACAGAGGAGATTTGCAAGGATGTTGCTGGTGTAATGATATCAGCAAATAGTGATGTTATTTGCCTGTTCGATTATGATGCCTACCAGCATGATTGCATGTATTGATTGTTTGTGCCTGACCAGCAGAAGTCATGTGACCGAGACAAGCAAGGCAGTCTAGTTTAGTTTCAGTTTCGATCTAGATGCATCACTAGCATAATGGTGTCTCCTGAATGCTGTATAAAGAGTTGAACAGACTTTAAATTAAAACTCATTCTCTTTCATAAATGTCTCATCATTGAACCCACAAAGAAATCAATACATGGTGTCAGAAGTGGCTGAAAGAGATGAAGAGAAAAATTCTGAAGTTAAATCAGCTCTCCACAGATTAGCAAGCCAAAAGAGAACATCGTTGCTTACCATTAGAGAATAGCTAACGAAGTGAAAAATGGAAGGTTTACTCCCACCGGCGACGCTTCAGTTGACAGGTAATGTGGCTGAAAATTGGAGAAGGTTCAAACAACGTGTGGGGTTGTATTTATCAGCAATCGGAGCTGACGAGAAAAGTAATAAAAGGAAATCGTCACTGTTCTTACATGTCGTGGGTGATGAAGCGGTGGAGGTGTATAATAACTTCACATTCGCTGTTAATGGAGACAAAATGAAGCTAGATAAAATAATGGAACAGTTTGAGGCCTACTGCATACCTAAACGTAACGTGACGTTTGAGAGGCACAGATTTTTCACATGTGTACAGAAAATGGGTGATACTATTGATCAGTATGTGACTGAACTGAGAAACAGAAGCAAATCATGTGAATTTGGGGGACTGACAGACTCGCTGATAAAAGACAGACTGGTGTGTGGTATTCCAGATAATGGTCTAAGGGAAAGACTGCTAAGAGAGCAAGAGCTAGACCTGGGAAAAGCCATAGCACTGTGTAGGGCTACAGAGACTGTGAAGTTGCAGGCAAAGGAGCTGTTCAGTGACAGTAGCTGCAACGTGGATGCAGTGAGAAAGAACGGATACAAACCGTTTAACAAAAAGAGCGCCAATGTGAAAAAAGAGGCGTGGCCAGCGAACGAAAATGAAAGGGGCAATCGAAAGTCATGTAGTCGATGCAGAACACAGCATCCACCAAGAAAGTGTCCAGCATATGGTAAAACATGTAATAGTTGCAACAAGAACAACCATTATGCCCGTTGCTGTAAGAACCAAGCGCAACAAAGCAAGGTCCATGCAGTAGATGAAAGCGACATAGAGGAGTTCAATGTAGATGTTGTGTCTGAAAACAAAAAAGAAGAAAGAGACTGGATGTTGACACTAAAAGTGAATGACATACACATTCCATTTAAATTGGATACTGGAGCACAAGTTAATGTGATATCAGAGACTGATTTTAAGAAAATTAGACCTAGACCAAAGACACATGGAATAAAAGTGAAAGTGACAGGATACTCAGGTACTGATATACCAGTGAAAGGAAGATGCATTGTCAAAGTAACACACAAGGACAGAGAGCACACGCTAGCATTAATCGTGGTGCCAAAGGATGTGCAAGCCATACTAGGTTTAAAAGCCTGTGAGAGACTGAACCTGGTAAAGAGAGTGCTCGTTGTGGAAAGCGAAGGAGAGACAGTCTAGGATGAACTCATGAAAGAGTACAACGACCTTTTTAAGGGTCTAGGCTGCATTCCAGGAGAACACACGATCAGAGTAGATAAAAGTATGACACCGGTCATACATCCATGCAGAAAAGTTCCGTTTGCTCTTCAAAAGCAACTGAAGGCAGAGTTGGACAGGATGGAAAGCCTGAACGTGATTCAGAAGATAGATGAGCCAACTGAGTGGGTGAGTTCCCTCGTCGTAGTGGACAAAAAGAATGGAAAGCTCAGAATTTGCCTGGATCCAAGAGATCTAAACAGAGCAATAAAGAGAGAGCACTTCAAGCTTCCTACACGTGAGGAAATCATGGCACAGTTTGCAAATGCAAACTATTTCAGCAAGTTAGATGCATCATCAGGATTATGGCAGATGAAGCTGGACGAAGCAAGTTCAAAACTGTGAACGTTCAACAGTCCATTTGGCAGATACAGATTCCTAAGGTTACCATTTGGCATTGCCTCAGCTCCTGAAGTGTATCAGAAGACTATCCATATGATCTATGAGCACCTGGAGGGAGTTGATACATCAATGGATGACATCATAGTATGGGGAACCACGAGAACTGAGCATGACGAGAGACTGAAAAAAGTGCTGGAAGCAACAAGGAAAACAAACCTGAAGCTGAATAGAGAGAAATGCCAGCTCGGGGTGACAGAACTGACATTCGTGGGAGATATCCTTAGCAGTGAGGGCATCAGACCAGATCCCAGAAAGGTGTCCGCCATTGAGAATATGCCAAAGCCACAATGCAAAAAGGACGTGCAGAGGTTTAATGGAATGATCAACTACATGGGTAAATTCATATCCAACCTCTCAGAAAAGATGGCGCCACTGAGAAGACTAACTGAAATGAACATAGAATGGGAATGGAATCATGAGCATGAGAAGTCATGGAGCGATCTAAAGAAACTGCTCACAGAGGAACCAGTTCTGAGGTTTTATGACCCAGCGAGACCCATCAAGATATCATCAGATGCATCACAGAGTGGGCTCGGTGCCGTTCTTCTGCAACAATATGACTACTGGCAACCTATTGCATATGCATCACGCTCAATGACAGACGCGGAGACGCGATATGCTCAAATAGAAAAGGAGCTGCTCAGCATCACATACGCCTGTGAAAGATTTCACCAGTTTGTGGCAGGACAAGCAATCAGTGTAGAGACTGACCATAAGCCCTTGATTGCATTGTTCCAAAAGCCACTAAATAGCTGTCCGCTTAGAATACAAAGAATGATGATCAGGCTGCAACGCTATACACTGAATGTTGTGTACACACCGGGTAAGCTGATGTATACAGCAGACACGTTGTCCAGAGCTGTTGACCCAAGTGAGCCCGCAAACACCACAATGGATGACAAAGTGAACGCCTACGTGGACATGATCACAAGTGCACTGCCCATAGCAGATGCAAAAATGGAGCTCATAAAGACTGAGACAAACAAAGATGAAACAATGAGACGACTGAGAAAAAGCATCTTGGATGGATGGCCCAACATGAAGCAAGACTGCTCACCTGATATAGCAGAGTACTGGAACTGCAGGGCGGAACTATCAGTGGTCGAAGACATCATCTACAAAGGAAGTAAAATAGTTATCCCAAAGAGCCTGAGAAGAGAGATGCTAAAAAAGATCCATGGAGGACATCTGGGAATCGAAAAGTGTAAGAAAAGAGCACGAGAGGTGATGTTCTGGCCACGAATCAACCAAGATGTGAGAAATGAGGTGTCAAACTGCACAATATGCCTGAAATATCGAGCAAGCAATCCGGTAGAACCACTAAAGCCACACCCAGCACCAGACAGACCTTACCAGAAGGTAGGCGCTGACCTATTCGTATGTCAAGGGAAGGACTATCTTGTAGTCACAGACTATTACTCCCTGTATCCAGAGGTTTGTAGACTGCACACCACCACTGCAGATGCTGTGATAAGATGTATGAAAGCCATATTCTCCAGACATGGCGTGGCAAGCGAGGTCTTCACAGACAACGGACCTCAGTTTTACAATGCAAGTTTCCGACACTTTGCCAAAGAGTGGGACTTTGTCCACACAACGTCAAGTCCTCACTTTCCACAGTCCAATGGACTAGTGGAAAAATCGGTCCAGACAGTGAAAAGACTGATGTACAAGGCAAAAGACAGTGGAACTGACTTCTACCAGAGCATGCTTGTATACCGCACAACGCTGCTCGAGTGTGGTATGTCACCAGCCCAACTCCTGATGGGATGTCGGCTAAGGTCAAACCTACCCATCCCGGAGAACCTCCTGAAAACAAAAGAGGGGGAGAAAGTGAGGAAGTTCAAAGAACAACAGAAAGAAAAGCAAAAGTACTACTATGACAGAGGAACACAAAACCTACCTGAACTCCACACTGGTGACCAAGTAAGGTTGAAAGACAAAACAAACACATGGGCCTAGAAATTCACTAGCCTTAGCGCCGCTTTTGAGGCGCTAGAGGGACTAGCGCCAGAGTTATGGCCAGTTGAAAAATTCCCTGGGGCCCTAAAGCGGCGTTGCACCGGTAGCGCTGCGCCGGCACCGATGACGTCATCGGTGCGCGCAGCGTCCCGGCTGCCATGCCGACGGGCCCCAGCGCCGAAATTCAGTTGCGGCCGCCTCGCCCGTGGCAGCCGCAACTAAGACTCTGGCAACCGAGTCTTACACAAGTTAGCGCCGGCGCATTAAGGTCGCGCGGCGGCCAGCCGCTTTCCCGCCGGCCGCCTGCCCGCACCTCCCTCCCCGGACTCCTCCACCCCCCCCCCCCCGCGGAACAGATGCGTCTGGCCTGCAAGCCCGGCACTTGTCCGAGGTGCCGGGCTCATTTCTGAAAAAATCAAACGGCCAGCGATCGGGTGAAGGCAGCGCCTCCTTAACGGGAGGAGGAGGCCTGCACTTCCCCAGCCTGCCGCACCGCATCGGGTGCCGCAGCGTCGGATTAGCACCGCAATTCGGCACTCAGCGCCCATTGGGAGGCACTCACGCCCGCCAGTAGCGCCGGCAGCCGTCTGGGCGCGGCGCTACTGAATTTTTGGCGCGCGCAAGGGAATTAGCGCCGGCGCTAAATTTCCGGCGCTAAAGCCCTGGCGCGGCGTCAACTCAATTTCTAGGCCATGGACTCAGAAGGGAACTGTCCTGAGTGAAGTTCAACCAAGATCATACACCATTCAGACAGATGAGGGTGCTGTTCTGAGAAGAAATCGTTGAGATCTTCTCATGGGACCAGCCACAGCAGGTCAAGAGACTGATACTGTTGAACAACCTGATCACACAGCTGAGAACCAATCATCTGAAGCAACAACTCAGATTCAAGGACAATCAATCAGAAAATCCTCAAGACACGTGAAGCCTCCTGAGAGACTCATTGAGCAAATTTAAGGACTATTGTTATAGAAGGAAGTAATGTTATCTTATTCTTTCTTCAAGTTCTAGTGTAGTTACATATTTCATGTGAACACACAAAGCAAGGTTAAAAAACCTTGATCATGATAATGATAATGTAAGTTCATTAAGTATTACAGTTAAAATGCAGATTAATACAAAGAAAACATGTTGTTAGTTAAAAGTAAAATACTTTTGTTTTAAGAAAAGGAGATGTAATGATATCAGCAAATAGTGATGTTATTTGTCTGTTCGATTATGATGCCTACCAGCATGATTGCATGTATTGATTGCTTGTGCCTGACCAGCAGAGGTCATGTGACCGAGACAAGCAAGGCTGTCTAGTTTAGTTTCAGTTTCGTTCTAGATGCATCACTAGCATAATGGTGTCTCCTGAATGCTGTATAAAGAGTTGAACAGGCTTTAAATTAAAACTCATTCTCTTTCATAAATGTCTCATCATTGAACCCACAAAGAAATCAATA
Source organism: Somniosus microcephalus (assembly GCF_052327205.1). Taxonomy (NCBI): domain Eukaryota; kingdom Metazoa; phylum Chordata; class Chondrichthyes; order Squaliformes; family Somniosidae; genus Somniosus; species Somniosus microcephalus. The sequence goes on along the minus strand of NC_141002.1, from coordinate 90,734,264 downwards.
CAGCTGGGTGTAGAGAATCTTAGCTCTGAGGAAAGACTGGATAGGCTGGGTCTGTTTTCTTTGGAACAGAGGAGGCTGAGGGGAGACCTTATTGAGGTGTATAAAATTATGAGGGGCATAGATAAAGTGGATAGAAAGGGCCTATTTCCCTTAGCAGAAGGGTCAAAAACCAGGGGACACAGATTTAAAGTAATTGGGGGAAGGTTTCGAGGGGATTTGAGGGGAAATGCCTTCACCCAGAGGGTTGTGGGGGTCTGGAACTCACTGCCTGAAAGGGTGGTAGAGGCAGGAACCCTAACCACATTTAAAAAGTACTTGGATGTGCGCTTGGGGTGCTCTAACCTGCAGGGCTGCAGGGCTACGGACCAAGAGCCGGGAAGTGGGATTAGGCTGGATAGCTCTTTGTTGGCCGATGCGGACACAATGGGCCGAAATGGCCTCCTTCCCTGCTGTAACTTTCTATGATTCTATGAGATGTTGATTAGGGCGAGATGAAGAGGGGCGGGAGGAGGTTCTAGTGGAGCATAAACACTGGCATAGACCAGTTGGGTCGAATGGTCTGATTCTGTGCTGCAAATACTTTGTAATACTTTATCATCCCTCTCGACCTTGTTTGAAATTAAAACCAGAATAATGGGATAAAAGTCTTTTCAATCTCTAGCTATAAGTGTTCTATAGCTAACATGATTGGCCAGTTTCAAATAAACCCACAACACGTAATTAAATAATCACAAAGATTAATGGAATGTCAGCCTTTATATCTAGAGGGCTAGAATATAAAGGGGAGGAAGTTTAGCTACAGCTGTACAAAGCCCTGGTTAGACCACATCTTGTGGCACTGTGTACAGTTCTGGGCTCCGCACCTTGGAAACTGATATATTGACCTTGGAAGGAGTGTAGCACAGAGCTCCAAGAGTTTGATTATGAGGAGCGATCACATGAACGAGGCTTGTATTCCCTGGAATATAGAAGGTTAAGGGGTGATTTGGATATTGATAGGGTAGATAAAGGGAAACTTTTTTCCGCTGGTGGGAAAGTCTAGGTCGAGGGGACATAACCTTAAAATCAGAGCCAAGGCATTCAGGAGCAAAGTTAGGAACCGCTTCTTCATGCAAAGGACACAAAAAACAGCAGCTGACAGCTCAATTAACAAAAAATCTGAATTTGATAATTTTTTGCTAGACGAGGATATAGACATAGAAAACATAGAAGATAGGAGCAGGAGTAGGCCATTCGGCCCCTCGAACCTGCTCCGCCATTCAATGAGATCATGGCTGATCATCCAAACTCAGTACCCTGTCCCTGCTTTCTCCCCATATCCCTTGATCCCCTTAGCCTTAAGAAATATATCTAACTCCTTCTTGAATATATTTAATGAATTGGCCTCAACTGTCTTCTGTGGTAGAGAATTCCACAGGTTCACCACTCTCTGGGTGAAGAAATTCCTCCTCATCTCAGTCCTAAATGGCTTACCCCTTATCCTTAGACTGTGACCCCTGGTTCTGGACTCCCCGCCATCGGGAACATCCTTCCTGCATCTAGTCTGTCTAGTCCTGTTAGAATTTTATAAATTTCAATGAGATCCCCTCTCATTCTTTTAAACTCTAGTGAATATAAGCCTAATCGACCCAATCTCTCTTCATATGTCATTCCTGCCATCCCAGGTATCAGTCTGGTGAATCTTCGCTGCACTCTCTCCATGGCAAGAACATCCTTCCTCAGATAAGGCGACCAAAACTGCACACAATACTCAAGGTGTGGTCTCACCAAGGCTCTGTACAACTGCAGCAAGACATCCTTGCTCCTGTACTCGAATCCTCTCACTATGAAGGCCAGGAGGATATGGAGGCAAGGCAGGTGGTGGAGATAAGATGTATATCAGCCATGATCTCATTGAATGGCGGAACAGGCTCGAGGGGCTGAATGGCCTCCTCCTGTTCTTATAATTCAGCTCCTGATTCAGAATAAATTGGTACTAATTGGTTCTCCCTGACAGACCTGATATGGTATTAAAGACATACAGAGAATCAAAGAATGTTTCTTAATATAATTCCTTCAAATCAAATCAAATCAAATCAAATCAACTTTTATTGTCATTGTTAGTGCACAAGTGCAGTACAACGAAATGTAGGCTTGCGGCTCCCGAGAGTGTACAATTTGGATTAGGACACTTAAACATTTCAACATACATTTGTACATATATATTAGCATAAATATGACCATAATAAAGTGAATAAAGTGCATCGGCAGATGTGCAGGCTTTAGTGTTTATTTGTGGAGTTATTAACAGTCTGTTCTAATATACAGATGCACCCTACAAAACTTGTAAAAGCTGACAAAGTGCATCAAAAAAATGACAACCCGCAAAATAACATACAATTGAATAGAGGTCCATGACCAAGGCCACTGCTTCATGATGAATAAATAAGTTAAATTCCTTTCCATTGCATTGAAGTTAAGTATTTTTATTAATGCCTTGGGATCACATTCCACGATTCGGTTCATTTTTCTGCGAGAACTGAAACCCAAAGGCCTCGGATGTGACATATGAAAAGTAGTTACAATGGGAGGGCAGTGGGACGTGAACTTATCACATCTTTAGCTGCAGCTATCCCCAATATTCCATCAGTTGTATTAAAGGTGGAGGAAACAAAGTGCGTTTTTTGCTGTGATAGTTTTAGAAATTTTTGAAGGGAGACGTGAACTCTGATTCATTTTCCACGGCACTCTGGTAAGCCCAGTGCCACCACAAGCTACTATAAGACCCCAAAAAACTATGCCGTTTACGTAGTATGAGGAGCCAATCATTTTCTACATTGGCCCAGAAATTGGTGTCGGGGCTTCCCGCGGGTGCAAGCCCCCGACCTACACTTACCTAGCGCGCCGACAGTTGAAGCCTGGCCCTGCGTGGATTTCCGGTCTGTGGCCCAGTCCAGCTCCTGGCGCGCTGTGCTTGCGTGATCCAGCGGCGTAGTTAGTTCGATGAGCCGGCTGGGATCACGTGAGCACTGGGCAACCAATCGGAGGTTGCAAAAGTTCATTCATGAGTTTGATAGTAAGAACTGTCAAACTCATGAAAACTCCGGGTGCCCAAAACAGTACTTAAACTTCAAATAAAGTTTAAAAAATCCCACTAATTAAATGAGCTATTAATAACTAAAAAAATAATTTAAACAATTATTCAAATTTTTGAAAAAAATAATTTTTTAACAAATCGGGTCTAAAAATACACTTACCTTACTGTAAAGTCTTTAAAAATAATAAACCTGTGGAAAAAAATTTCTAACTTTAATTGATAGACCACTTACCTTTTAAAACTAAGTACTTACGTCTGCTTTTTTCTCGCGTAAAAACTGGAGGCCTTATCGCATGGGCAACCCTGTAAAAAAAAAGGAATTTCAGCGCACACGTGCAGACTCCTGCGCGCACACGTTCCACCTCTGAACCCCTTGGTTCAGAGGAAAGGAAATGCCGGTTTTCTGCGCATGCGCTGTGTATGCTGAAAACCGCCACTTCCATCGGGCCCACGCATGAGTACACGGTGCTTACTCATGCGTTGGGACCCGAATTACTGGGCCAAAGTCTTTGTCATTTGAACTACTGTACAATGATCATTGAAGACCTGGGGGGTGAAATTGGACATGGGGTCGGGGATGCAAAAACAGGGGGTTTGGCACTGGTCGGCCATTATACGCCTGCCCGATATTCAGTTCCATCGACTTCATTAGACCTGAATATTGGCATCCCATATAATGGGTGGTAAAAGTGATTCTGCCTGTTTTGCATTCCCACCCATGTTCAATTTCACCCCGCACTATTGCTCTTCAGCAATGATGCTCTCACGGTTGTCACGTATAACCAACTGTCCCAGAAATCACTTGAACCCCAGAATCAATGGGGAAATATTTCTCTCTCACCGGCTTGATAACAGCTGCAAACTCTTCAAATTTGAGCTTTGACATTCTGAACTAGGGAAAGCAGCACTAATACCAAGCAAGTGCAGTTTGAAACATTGTTCTGCCACATTACTAACAAAATGGGCATTGCAATAGCTTGGGCATACATTTAATCATCACGTACAACCATTTCAAATGTGAAAGCCTACTCCAACAGTAGCAACAGCCCCTCCCCTCCCCGCAGCACCTTCCCGTGCAAGCGTAGGAGATGCAACACCTGCCCTTTTACCTCCTCCCTTCTGTTAGATCCGTGGTTCAGTGGATAAATAATTACACGGATGCTGTACATAAACAAATAACAGGTCTTTACTGGAGGAGGGCAATCTCTAGACTGGGGTACAGAGGCATGTGCACAGCTTATATACCGGTGTGGTTACTGCCGGTACTACAGTATACAGGAGCTGTAAAAAGTAGTTCTGACTTAAAGCACATATACTACAATTCCTCCCTTCTTAGATTAATAATACACCCTTAATATTCAAATAACAATTACATTTTTACATGTACATTCAATAACAAAAGTCCATTTATAGATTCAGTCTTTGGGGCGGCTTCCTGACCCTTTCGGGATAGTGCCTTTCCGGAGGTTCTTGTTCTTGGTGCAGAGGCGATTCTGACCCCCTTTCATCGGGTAGTTCATCGGGTTCCACTGCTACTGGGTCTGAAGTAGATACTACCGGTATGTCGGGTTCATCCCCAGGTACTCGAGACATGGGGTTGACGCATTCCTGTGATGCTAAGGTCTGATCGACGTGGCGTCTCACAATGTTCTCCCCGACATCCACTGTGTACATTAATGGCCCCTGCCTTGTACATATTGTTCCGGGTTGCCACTTCTCTGTTCGATAGTCACGGGCCAAGACTGGTTGCCCTACATTGAAGCTCCTTGTCGGCTTCTCGTTGATGTGCTGGAATTGTTTGTCCTCAACATTTCTTCGCACATTTGGCCTAAGCAAGTCCAGACAAGATCTCAACCTTCGGTTAAAGAACATCATGGCCGGGGTCTGGTTGGTAACTGCATGTGTCGCGTTTCGGTAGGCTAATAAGAAATTGTCCATCTTATGCTGCAGCGGAATTTCCTCGTCGCACGTGGCCTTTATCGCCTTCTTAAAGGTTTGTACAAACCTCTGAGCCAATCCATTGGTGGCTGGATGATACGGGGCGGATGTGTAATGCCTTACCCCATTCCTTTTCATGAATTTTTGGAACTCATCGGACACAAACTGTGGTCCATTATCAGAGCAGATCTGCTCTGGCAACCCGTTTCTGGCAAATATGGTCCGTAGGACTGCAATCGTTTTCTCTGTAGTGGTTGAAGACATCTTTATCACCTCAGGCCACTTTGAATGAGCATCCACTGCTATTAAAAACATTGAGTCCATGAATGGACCAGCGAAATCAATGTGCACCCGTTGCCATGGAGAGGAGGGCCACTCCCATGGGAGTAGAGGGGCATGTGGTGGTGCATTTTGGACCTTCTGGCATCCTAAGCAGCTCTTAGTTAGGTCTTCGATTTGTTGATCGATTCCCGGCCACCACACATAAGCCCTAGCTAGGCTTTTCATTTTCACTCCCCCCAGATGACCTTCATGTAGCTCATTTAGCATTCTCTCCCTTAACTTGGGTGGAATCACCACTCTGGATCCACACATCACTGTCCCCTGGCATACTGACAGCTGTTCTCTTCTGGATGAGGATGCTGGCAACAGTGAGTCGCCATGTGTTGGCCATCCCCTCACCGTCAATTCATATACCCGTGACAGCGTCGGATCATTGCGGGTCTCCTTCTCTATATCCGTGTTTGTTACTGGCAATCGTTCAATTATCGACGAATAAAATATCTCGATAGGGTTCACTGCTGGTGCTTCCTCCACAGTAGGCAGTGGCAGGCGCGATAGCCCATCAGCGTTCCCATGCTGTCTCGTGCCTTTATATTCTATTTCATATTGATTCGCCCCTAGAAACAGGGACCATCTTTGTAACCGCTGTGCAGTCATTACTGGCACGCCCTTCTTAGGATTAAAGATGGAGACAAGTGGTTGGTGGTCAGTCAGCAAGGTGAACTTCTGTCCATGCAGATTGTGGTTGAATTTTTTTACTCCCCATACTAGGCTGAGGGCCTCCCTGTCAATCTGGGCGTAGTTGCGCTCGGCTGAGGTTAGTGACCGAGACGCAAAGGCTACTGGCCTCTCCAAACCGTCCGGGAATTTGTGCGACAGCACCGCTCCAATACCATAGGGTGATGCATCACATGCCAAACGAATTGGTAGTGCTGGGTTGAAATGGGCCAACACCTCTTTTGATGTGATCAATTCTTTACACTTCTGGAAAGCTCGTCTACGTTTGTCATCCCACTTCCATGGTACCCCTGTTTGCAGTAGGGTGTTCAGCGGGTGTAATACCGTAGACAAATTTGGTAAGAACTTGTGGTAATAGTTTACCAGCCCGAGGAACGACCTCAGTTGTGACACATTTTCCGGTGCTGGAGCCTTGACTACTGCCTCTATCTTGTCAGGGGACTTATGTAACCCCTCTTCATCGATGATGTGGCCACAATACGAGATCTGTTTCTGGAAAAACTCGCACTTGTGGTGATTAGCTCATAGCCCATATTCCTTTAATCTGGTGAGCACCTTCTCCAAGTTAGCGAGGTGATCACTGTCATTTTGCCCGTGACCAAGATGTCGTCCAAATAACACTGGGTCCCTGGAATCCCTTGCAGGACTCGATCCATCGCCCTTTGCCAGATAGCCGGAGCCGAGGCTACTCCAAACACCAGCCGGTTGTATTGATAGAGACCTTTATGGGTGTTGATTGTAAGGTAATGTTTCGAAGCTTCTTCTACCTCCATTTGCAAGTACGCCTGGGCTAGATCAATTTTTGTGAAGCGTTTACCACCAGATAGCGAGGCGAAAATATCCTCAATTCGTGGAAGCGGACATTGCACCGTGTGAAGGACTGGGTTCACTGTCACCTTAAAATCCCCACAGATGCGGACCTTCTTTGGTTCCCCAGGCGTATTACTCAACGACCTCTTCATTACAGGAATGATGGGTGTAGCCCACTCGCTCCAGTCCACTTTGGACAGTACTCCTGAACGTTCCAACCCTTCCAGCTCTGCTTCAACCGCTGGTCTGATCGCATAAGGCACTGGTCTGGCCTTCAGAAACTTTGGGCTTGCATTATCCTCTATTTTAATTGTTGCTGTTATTCCTTTTAGTGTTCCTAGTCCCTCCTGGAACACTTCTTTTGCGTCAGTTAGCATTTTTGACAGTCGTCCCGGTGTGACGTCGTCATCCTTTTTGGCCTCCACCTTCAGTGCCTGTATGGAATGCCAATCTAAATGTATCTTCCGGATCCATTCACGTCCTAGCAGTGGTGGTCCTCCATTTGGCAATACATATATATCCATTTTAGGTATTTCCTGACCTTTATATGTCACTTTCACCCTTATTTTTCCTTTGGGGTAGACTTTTTGCCCCGTATACGTCTTCAAGACAATCTCTGTAGCTTTCAAGGGTATGTGTGAAAATAGCCGCTTGTAGTCTCTTTGATTTATGACTGTTAGAGCTGACCCTGTGTCCAATTCCATTTCCACTTGGACTCCGTCTATCTTGAGTGTGACCCAGATAGTCTGGTGATCCTCCATTTCGGTTACATTATGTAGTTTCAGACAACCCAGCTCCTTGCTTCCGGAGTCTGTGTCACTTTTCTGTTCGTCGGAACCACTGTCCATCACCTGGTGTACCTTTTTGTACTTCTCCTGTGGAGATTTCTTACTGTAGGTTTTCTTCCCAGACCTGCAGACTCTTGCTATGTGTCCTGCTTTCCCACACTGTCTGCACACTTGGTCCTTGAACCAACAATCTTTCTGGTCATGTGTTGTTCTGCCGCAGCGATAGCACTTCCCTGTTCCATAGGTCATTTCGTTGGTGCCATATTCTTGCGGTCTCCGTTGTATCTCTGCAGCGCTCCTTGCGGCTGCTTCGTGTGATACTGCCATACTGAAAGCTTTGTCCAGCGTAAGGTCCTTTTCTGTTAGAAGCCGTTTCTGGGTTCCTTCACTTTGTAGCCCACACACAAACTTGTCCCTTAATGTGTCTGCTAGTCCCGCTCCAAACTGGCAGTATTTCGATAGCTTGCGCAGTTCCGTTAGGTACTCAGCATTGCTTTCGTCTTTGTGTTAGTTCCTTTTATGGAACTTAAATCGTTCTGCTATCAGCAGCAGTGTGGGGTTTAAGTGGTCCTGTAGGATTTCTACTATGCTTTCAAAATTCTTGTTTATCGGCTTCTCTGGGGTTATTAGATTTCGCAGTAACCCATAAGTTTTTGCACCCATGGAATTTAACAGAACCAGTGCTTTATTAGCATCTGGCACTTCATTCGCCCTGCAGTACACCTCAATACGTTCCACATATGCCGCCCAATCTTCGACTTCATTGTCGAACGTAGAGATACTGCCACTCTTCGGCATCCTTGGCTGTGCGTTAACTATCACCAATGGCGCCACCCGCACTTCCCGTTCTTCTCTGCTGGCACAAAATGGCGTCGCCCGCGCATTCCTTCCTTCCCGCGCTCGCCCGTCTTCTCCGCTGCGGCTTCGCAAAATGGCGTCTCCCGTGCTCTTCCTTCTTCTCCGCGGCTCAATGGCGCCTCCCGCGCTCTCCCTGCTTCTCCGCGGCTCAATGGCGTCTCCCACGCTCTCCCTGCTTCTCCGCGGCTCAATGGCATCTCCCCTTGCTTCGCCCCGCGGACCCTGATCAGCCCGTGATCCCTGGCTGTGCTCTGCGCGTTCTTCTCTTGATATTTGTCGACGCCGCTCAGTCTAGAACCCGGCTGTTTCTTACCCTCTCTCTCTCCGGTTTTGCAGTATTTTTCCTCGATGCCGCTCGGTGATCAACCCCTGGCTGCGCCCTGCTCTCTTCACCCTTTTTCTTACCCCGTTGACGCTGCCCGGCTCTCTCTCTCTGCCGTCGGTCGGCTCCAGCCGCTGCTGCTCGGGAAGGGTCCGCTCTGGACCTGTCGTCGGTCTCTTACTGCTCGTTGTGGCTGGGGAACCAAGCCCGGCTCTCCACAGCCTCCCCAGTGAAGTTGGCTCTCTGCCTGACTGCTGGGCGGTTGCTTGCGGTCGACGCCCGTGTTCCTGGACTCGACTATTTTTTTTTTTTTGTTTGTTTAATGTTGCAGGTAGATTCGCATCAACACTCGTCGCCACTGTTAGATCCGTGGTACAGTGGATAAATAATTACACCGATGCTGTACATAAACAAGTAACAGGCCTTTACTGGAGGAGGGCAATCTCTAGACTGGGGTACAGAGGCATGCGCACAGCTTATATACTGGTGTGGTTACTGCCGGTACTACAGTATACAGGAGCTGTAAAAAGTAGTTCTGACTTAAAGCACATACACTACACCTTCCCACTGTCCAGGGCCCCAAACACTCCTTCCAGGTGAAACAGCGATTTACTTGTACTTCTTGCAACTCAGTATAGTGTATTCGCTGCTCGTGATGCGGTCTCCTCTACATTGGGGAGACCAAACACGGATTGGGTGACTGCTTTGCGGAACACCTCCGTTCAGTCCGTAAGGGTGACCCCGAGCTTCCGGTCGCTTGTCACTTTAATTCTCCGCTCCACTCCCACTCGGACCTCACCGTCCTCGGCCTCTTTCACTGTTCCAATGAAGTTCAACGTAAGCTCGAGGAACAGCACCTCCTCTTTCAATTAGGCCCTTTACAGTCTCCTGGACTCAACATTGAGTTCAACAATTTCAGACTATAAACCTCCCCATTTTTTCAGGCGGCAGCTGTTGATGATTCTGCCCTCCCCATTTGCAACATTTTATCTCTCCTGCCTTTAATCCTAGCACAGACTGTCCCTTTAGTTCCTTCCTCCCCTTCCCCCCTCCCCCTCCCCTTTCCCTGCCTCTCCACCTGCTTAAAATCTGTTACATCTCTAACTTTTTCCAGTTCTGACGAAGGGCCAACGACTTGAAACATTAACTCTGTTTCTCTCTCCACGGATGCTGCCTGGCCTGCTGAGTGTTTCCAGCATTTTCTGTTGTTATTTCAGATTTCCAGCATCTGCAATATTAGTGTCAATATTCAGCACTTTGTCACGTACAAGGAGAAGCCAACTGGTCCTAAGTGTTGCTCCAGTGTTCTCACTTAGTCTGCAGATAGCCTTGGAATCATTGGTAGCACAATGAGCACAACCGGTTTTGTACTTGTTAATATTCACTTGCTCAGTAAATGATTCTGCCCGACTCAGAACATGGCAACGAGCCTCTGCCGCGTATGTGGAAAGTTCAGCACGTGTGCAGAAGAGATGATTCGCAAAATCCGGAAATTCATGAACATTTCAGCCACCACATGACGAGCATGAGCACGAACCCGAGGGGCTGACTGAGCATTCAAAAAATGAGTGCTTGGCAATTACGTTCTCGATGCAGTATAAAAAAATAGTCTAAATTCAGAATCAGCCTATAAGCCGCAACAGTGATGGGACAGAAATCCAAGTTGATCTGAATTCAAAAGTTCAGCAAAGTCTGGTCAAACGTTTTAACCTGAAATGAACGTTGTTGTGTCTCCTTGTGTTCTTATTACTATTATATAATACAAAGACACTTTTAACTCATTTTAGTTACTGCTTTTACTCAGCTATATTCTTGCATTGTTGCTGTTGCTGCCTCATGGTGCGGAGTAATACAAGATGTCCGTCCTTGCACTGTGCACTCCTTTTCACAGTGTGTCACATGACAATATAAATGCCCTAATGATGTGCCAAATAACTGCCCGAATCCGTGAAATTAAAGCTTAAGACTGAAGGCTTTTATTAAGTAAGAATCATGGCAGAGTTAACAGAGTTCATCATCGACCGAGCCCTTGGTAGAACATACCAGAAGAGGGGCGGGGCCAGGGAGGAGCATTAGTGGTTCCCCCCGGTGGAACATTCCAGACATTACAAGTACAAGTACAACAACAACAACAACAACAATGCAAATATCAGAACACAGAGTTATTTCATCACATTCACACCCTGCTATAGATTCAGTCTGTCAGGAGGTCTGATAATCCTCTGGGAACGACGTAACTCTTGCTGAGGCTCTTCCCGGAGTACTAACTCCAGTTCATTCGAATTCCCAGAATCATCAGTGTTTTCCACACTGAGGGTTTGTGTCTCTGAAGGTCCAATACCACGATTGAAAACTCTACTCTCAGAGTCGAACTCTTCTCGAGCTCCAGCAGGTGCAAGATCTTTAATAGAGACCGTATCCTCTCGCCCATCCGAATATTGAATATACGCATACTGGGGATTAGCATGGAGGAGTTGTACTTCCTCCACCAGTGGATCAGTCTTGTGGCCTCTCACATGTCTGCGCAACAACACAGGGCCCGTGGTCATCAACCATGTGGGTAACGATACTCCATTAGTAGCTTTTCTTGGAAAACTAAACATCCTTTCATGAGGGGTGGCATTCGTCGCTGTACACAAAAGAGACCTTATGGAATGCAGCACGTCTGGCAGGACATCCTGCCAGCGAGAGGTCGGCAGGCCTCGTGATTTCAGAGACAGTACAATAGCCTTCCACACTGTCGCATTTTCTTTCTCGACCTGCCCATTACCACGAGGGTTATAGTTGGTAGTTCTACTCATTGCAATCCCCTTCGATAGCAAAAACTGTCATAATTCTTCGCCCATAAAGGAAGAACCCCTATCACTATATATATAGTTAGGCATGCCGAACGAGGAAAACAGTTGGCAGAGGCATTTAATTACAACAGCACTAGTCACATCCGGACAGGGGATAACAAAAGGGAACCGAGAGTACTCGTCTATAATATTAAGAAAATAGACATTACGGTCGCTCGATGGAAGGGGACCTTTAAAATCGAGACTCAAACGCTCAAATGGTCGAGTTGCTTTAATAAGATGAGCTGGCTTGGACGGCTTATAGAAGCGGGGTTTGCATTCAGCACAAACACGACAGGTTCTGGTCATTGTCTAGACCTCCTCAATAGAGTAGGGTAGATTGTGGGACTTAATGAAGTGGTTCATTCTGGTAACCCCAGGGTGGCAGAGTGTGTCGTGGAGACTTTGAAGCTTATCTGTACCTAGACTAGCACATACTCCTCATGACAAAGCATCCGATGGCTCATTAAATACTCCAGGCCTGTACTGAATATCATAGTCATATGTTGACAGTTCTATTCGCCATCTTAAAATCTTATCATTTTTGATCTTGCCTCTCTGCTTAGTGTTGAACATAAAGGCCATGGATCGCTGGTCAGTAATGAGCGTAAAACGTTGGCCAGCGAGATAATGTCTCCAATACCTGACTGCTTCGATAATCGCCTGTGCCTCCTTTTCCACTGGAGAATGTCGAACTTCTGGTCCTTGCAATGTACGAGAGAAGAAAGCTACTGGTCTACCAGCTTGGTTAAGAGTTGCTGCCAACGCAAAATCAGATGCATCACTTTCCACTTGAAAAGGGATCTTCTCATCCACGGCACATACCACTGCCTTCTCAATGTCCCATTTGATATTAAGGAAAGCCTCCTGAGCTTCTGCCGATAGCGGAAAAGACGTCGACTTAATAAGAGGTCGGACTTTATCTGAGTAGCTAGCCACCCACTGGGCATAGTACGAGAAGAATCCCAGACACCTTCTTAAAGCTTTTACAGTGTGAGGTAAAGGTAATTCCTTAAGTGGGCATAATCTTTCAGGGTCTGGCCCGATTACCCCATTCTCCACAACGCAACCAAGAATACACAAACGTGTAGTATTGAAGGTACACTTGTTTTCGTTGTAGGTCAGGTTTAACCTCTTTGCAGTCTCTAGGAACTTCACGAGATTTTGATCATGCTCCCGTTGGTCACGCCCACAGATGGTAACATTGTCCAGGTACGGGAATGTTGCTTCCAACGCGTATTCATCCACCATACGATCCATCTCCCGTTGGAAGACGGATACCCCATTCGTCACTCCAAAGGGCACCCGAAGGAATTGGTACAGGCGCCCATTAGCTTCGAAGGCCGTATAAGGTCGGTCTTCTATTTTGATGGGGAGTTGATGGTAGGCAGACTTTAAATCAATGGTGGAGAACACGCGGTACTGAGCTATCTGGTTCACCATCTCAGAAATACAAGGCAAAGGATAGGCATCTAATTGGGTATACAAGTTTATAGTCTGGCTATAATTGACCACAAGTCTTTTCTTCTCATTAGTTTTAACCACCACCACCTGGGCACGCCACGGGCTACCACTGTGTTCGATGATTCCCTCCCATTGAAGCCTTTCCACTTCCTCTTTTATAAATGTTTTATCTTCTGAACTATACCGTCGACTCTTAGTCGCTATAGGTCTACAATTAGGAGCAAGGTTCGCAAACAAAGAAGGCGGACTTACGTTTAAAGTAGAAAGGCCGCAGACTGTGAGTGGAGGCTGAGATCCACCATACTTAAGGGTAATGCTCTCATGCTGACACTGGAAGTCCAAGCCTAATATTAAGTTCACACACAACTGAGGTAATATGAGGAGTTTAAAGTCCTTATGCTCCGTATCCTTAACGGTCAATGTGACTTTACAATATCCAGTTACCTCTGAAGTAAGGGATTTGGACGCCATCACAATTTCACTTTGAGTAGGATACACCTTCAATGAACAGGAGTTAACAAGGTTGGGGTGTATAAAACTTTCAGTACTGCCACAATCTATCAAACACCCAGTAGGACGACCATTAATCTTAATGTCCATCATAGATTTTGACAAGGAACACGGTATGGTCTGGTCAACCGTAGCCGAGGCTAGAGTAAAACGATAGGCGGCAGCAGAGAAGACATCGGGTACAGGATTACCCTTACACACTTTACTAAAATGCCCCCGTTTCTTACATTTAAAACAGGTAGCCTCTCTGGCTGGGCAACTTTGCCTGGGGTGTTTAGATTGGCCACAAAAATAACACTTAGACCCATGGGGCACAGCCGCAAAAATAGGATTAAGTGGAGGCTCCATTGGTGTTATGGATGCCTCCATACTCGGAACACACGAGGCTGAGAGAGATGCATGGGCTGATGCATACACTTCTGAATTCTTCTGGGCTACATCTAACGATTGAGCAGCAGCGACGACCGTTTTTAAAACTAACGAGTCGTTCTCGAGGAGTCTCTGTCTAATATAATTAGATCGGAGGCCAGATATGAAAGAATCGCGGATGGCTTCTTCCTGATACACTATGGCAGAGACAGCCTTGTAGTTGCAACCCTTAGCCAAAGCCTTAAGGTCCTGCAGGAAATCGTCCAGAGATTCCTCGGGTAATTGCCTGCGAGTAGACAGGAGATACCTGGCGTATACTTCGTTAACCGACTTAAGGTACTGGGCTTTAAGAGCTGCGAGGGCCTCTTCATATGTAGTAATATCTTCAATTATAGAGTAAGTTTGATGACTTACCAAGTTGGTTAGAAGACCCAACTTGTTAACCGTCGAATCGAACGATGCGATGAAGTGTTCAAAACATCGCAGCCAATGCGTAAATTTCTTCGACGCGTCTGCCGAATGCGGATCGATATCCAGACGCTCTGGTTTCAAAAATCGATCCATCTTCCAAAAGTTGTTACTTAATAAAATTGATGTGCCAAATAACTGCCCGAATCCGTGAAGTTAAAGCTTAAGACTGAAGGCTTTTATTAAGTAAGAATCATGGCAGAGTTAACAGAGTTCATCATTGACCGAGCCCTTGGTAGAACATACCAGAAGAGGGGCGGGGCCAGGGAGGAGCATTAGTGGTTCTCCGCGGTGGAACATTCCAGACATTACAAGTACAAGTACAACAACAACAACAACACAAATATCAGAACACAGAGTTATTTCATCACAACCAACCAAAGTAGTTCCATATAACGATGTAACAAATAGTTCCATTCAACGATGTAATAATATAACAATGTAACATCCCTCTTTCTCAAAAAACTAAAACATGAAATTTAAAAATTTTAAATAAAAAAATATTATATCTAAACTATTATTATCAACTACAAAGAATCGTGAGTTTTCTTTTCTTATTTGCGATATCGCTCAGGTGGTTGGATGTTGTCCGTCCATCTTGTGGATTTGGTGGTGAACATTCCTCTCTGCGGTGTTTTGGTGTGTTCCGCTCTCGTTGTTGTTGTTGTTGTCGCACTTGGAGTTGGAGTGTGCATGCTCGTGGTTGTTTGATTTGTGGCGCTTGTTTCTGGCATTGTACTGCTTGTGGCAGCTGATGTTGTCAATGTTGTTGATGTTGTCTGCTGCTTAACCAGTTCAGGTGAAGGTCTGATGTGGAGTCTGTTCCGTCTGTATTGGTTACCAGGTTCGGTCTCTACGAAGTAGGATCTTGGAGTCTCAGCTTTTCCAATGACCTTGGCTGGATTCCAGGTTTTCAACACCAGGTCTTGCACATGCACTGATTGCCCATTCAGCAATTCTGGTAGCATCTTTGCATGTTTATCATAATGTTTGCTTCCTACGACTTGTGCTTCTGCCAACTTCTGTCTGAAGTCCTCCTGGTCCTGGGGAGGATGTATTTTTGCTGGTAGTGTAGTCTTAAACTTCCTCCCATTCAGCAATTCCGCAGGTGATTTTATGTCTGCTTTCAGTGGTGTTGATCTGAGTGATAGGAGGGCACGGTCTTGGTCTTCCCCCATCTCACTACTTTTGATGAGAGTTCTCTTGACAGTCTGGATCTGTCTTTCGATGAACCTGTGTCCCCTTGGGAAATGTGGGGATGAGGTTACTATTTTGAACCCATACTTTTCTGCCAGAGCTCTGAATTCTCTCGATGTGAACTGGGTTCCATTGTCACAGATTACCTTTTCCGGGATTCCTTGTTCAGCAAACAAGCTCTTTGCAATTCTGGTGGTAGTTGTGGCTCTCAGATCTTTCATCCTTCTCACAAAAGGAAACTTGGAATAGTAATCTGCCATTATGAGATACCATTCTTGACTGCACATGAAGATATCTGCCCCAACAGTGTGCCATGGTCTTGACAGTATCTCACTAGGTATCATCTCCTCTTTCTGTTGTGCATTTCTATATTTCTGGCATATAGCACATGCAGAAACCATCTGTTCGATATTTTTGTACATGCCTATCCAGTATGCAGCTGATCTGGCTCTCAGCTTGCATTTCTCCATTCCCATGTGACCTTCATGTATCAGATGGAGAAGTTCTGTCTGCATCGTCTTTGGCACGATGATCCTCGATCCAGCAAGGAGAATACCGTCTTCTACTGCAATATCGTCTCTAATCGTCCAGTATTGACGAATTATCGCCTGTACCTGCTGGATTCTCTCCGGCCACCCCCGTATCACTTGTTGTGTGAGTAGTTGCAATTCCTCATCTTTTCTAGTCTCATCTCTGATTTGACTGAGCTTTGTAGGGGTAACACTCACTAGGTGGTGGATTTTCACTGTTAGACCCTCCATCTCTTGTTTCTCATATGGTGACAATCGAGACAACGCATCTGCTAGCACCATTTCCTTTCCTGGCTTATATTTAAGCTTGAAGTCATAGCTTTGGAGCCTTAGAAGTAGTCTTTGCAGTCTTGCAGGTGCTTTGCACAGATTCTTCTTATAGATCTGTTCTAGTGGACGATGGTCACTCTCTATTGTAAATTGCCTTCCATACAGGTATGTATGGAATTTCTCGCATCCATACACTACTGCTAATAGTTCTCTTTCTATATTAGCGTATCTCGTCTCGGCTGACGTCAAGGCCTTTGATGCGAAAGCTATTGACTTTCCTTCCTGCACAAGAGCTGCCCCTAGTCCACTGGTAGAAGCGTCTACTTGCAGAGTGACTGGTTTTCTTCTGTCATAATATGACAGACTTGTTTCTTTGCACAACAGTTCTTTAAGTTGTTTGAAATTCCTTTCGTGTGATTCAGACCACTGGTATTCGGCGTCTTCTTTCAATAGCTCTCTGAGATTTGTTGTATGTTCCGACATGTTTGGGATGAAAGAACTCATGTATTGGACCAAGCCGAGGTAACTCCTCAGCTCTTTCTTATCTTTGGGTGGTTTCATTTCAGCAATTGCCGCAATCTTCTCAGGACTTGGCTTGACTACCTCTGGCGTGTAAATCATACTGAAGAATTGGCATTCCTTGACTTTAACTATGCACTTATCGGCATTTAACTTGATGCCAGCCTTCCTGGTACGCTCCATGGCCTCATGTAAGTGCATATCATGGTCTCTTTCATCTGCTCCATAGATCTGAATATCATCAGCTATTCCTATAGCTCCTCCACAGCCTCTGTATGTCTCGTCTACTTTCTGTTGAAAGATATCTTGACTGACCTTTAACCCAAATGGTAGCCGCAGGAATTTGTAACGCCCAAATGGTGTGTTGAATGTTGTCAGTGTTGTTGATTCCTCATCCAACTTCATGTTCCAATATCCATTTCTGACATCTAGTTTTGAGAAAACCTTGGCTCCTGCCAGTGATGGCGTAATCTCCTCTAGCGTTGGGGTGGGATAGTGGTCCCTCTTTATCGCCTGGTTTAGATCTTTGGGGTCCAAACATATTCCGAGATGCCCGTTTGGCTTTTCTCGTACCACAATTGAGTTTACCCAGTCTGTGGGTTCAGTGACCTTTACGATCACTCCCTTTTCTGCCATCTCCTTTAGCTCTCTTTCAAGCTTTGTCTTCAGCTCGATGGGTACTTTTCGTGGAGCATGGATAACGGGCTTTACCTCTGGATCGATGGTGATGTGGTATTGGAAATCTCCGAAACATCCCACTGTATCATCGAAACATTCCGGATAAATGTCTATCAAGTCTTTTTTACTCTTGATCTGTGGGCGGTTTTCCAGCGGGGTGTTGCTGCCTATCCTCAGTGACGTTTCCATCAGCTTGTGATTCACTGAGATCAAGCTCAACTTCTCGCAGCTGTTTAATCCCAGGATCACTGGCCCCTCAGTGTCGGTGACATAGAACATGCAGTTGATGTTCTTTCTTTTATGTGTCCCTTTGACAAAGGTTATTCCGAGTTGTTTAATCTCACTCCCCCCGTATGCTGTCAGCGTGACATTACTTGCCTTTAAACAACCACTTTTCGGGTAGCCATCTTCTCTCAAGTTTTCAGGAAAGATCTGCTGGTACAGTCTCAATGGGAGAATGTTGCTCTGAGCCCCTGTGTCCAGCTTCAACTTTTAGTCGATGGTTGTGGGCTGACCTTTGATCCTCTTTTCGATTTGGATGATGGTGTGCAATTCTCTCCTCGGAGTATTTTCCGCTCTGGACATCTCGTGAAACTGTACCTTTATGGTTCCGATGTTTAGTGTATTGTCATGAGCATAATCATCATCATCCTGCTCATCCGTGGCATGGATATTGTGTTCCTTTCTCTGGTTCTGCTGTCTGCCTTTGTTTTTGATGTATGTTCCTTCTTTCTTCGTTCTACACCTCTTTTCCCAGTGGTTTAGTTTGCCACATGCATTGCAGCTTGTTCCATATGCTGGACATTTTCTCCTGTCTGTATAATCGTGCGGTCTTCCACAGTTTCTGCACATGTTTCTCCCATTGTCATGTGCATACCTTTGTGTGTTGTACTTTTCTCTCACTGTATCCACTCTGTTGTCCGTCTCAAAAACCGTCCGCATGTCAGCTGTTTGAGAAATCAGCGTTCTCATTTGCTGTTTCATGGCTTCATGAGCTCTTGCAGTATCTATAGCCTCTGTTAATTCGAGATTTTCATTTCCTATCAGGGCTTTTTGTACCTCTGCATGCGCTGACCCCCACCCCCATATCAGTTGGTCCACAAGCCTTTCCTCCATTTCCTTAAATGCACACTTGCTGGCTTCATTTCTCAGCCTTGTTATGAAATTGTCAACTGTTTCACCGAGCTACTGTCTTAGACTCTGGAATTTGTATCTGTGTATACGGTGATTGGATTTAGGCTCTAGGTGGTTGCTGAATTCCCCAAAGATTGTTGCAGGGTTTTCCTTTTCCTCTTCAGTCAAACTCCAGCTATTATACAAATCTAGTCATTTTTCTCCTGTCCACAACAGAATGTAACTAACCTTTTCCTCATTGGCAGTATCCTTCAGGAAGCTTTTGAATGTAAGGTCACATTTCTGTTTGAACTTGCGGCATGCCTCTACTAAATCATCGGCGTCCCAGTTCATGAGGGGTTGCATTTGCGCAGTCAGTGCAGCAGCAGCCGCCATCTTAGTTGCCCGTACGATTCACACTCAATCACCGCAAGCACCGGCACTCACGATCAGCTCATATATCCACTTTTCGTCTTATTCGTAGTTCATATAGTACAAGCTGTACTCACGTATACCACTGCCACCATGTTGTGTCTCCTTGTGTTCTTATTACTATATATAATACAGACACTTTTAACTCATTTTAGTTACTGCTTTTACTCAGCTATATTCTTGCATTGTTGCTGTTGCTGCCTCATGGTGCGGAGTAATACAAGATGTCCGTCCTTGCACTGTGCACTCCTTTTCACAGTGTGTCACATGACAATATAGATACACTAACCAAAGTAGTTCCATATAACGATGTAACAAATAGTTCCATTCAACGATGTAATAATATAACAATGTAACAAACGTGATGGTGCCTGCGTTGCTGGATCATGGAGTGGGTGGGGCCTGGTTGGCTCCAATATGCCATAATTGAATTGCATACATGCCAAGCTAGAAAATGAGCAAAAGGTGGCCAACAGATTTATATTAAAACAAAAACTGGCCCAATCCCCCAAAGCTCTGACTACTCAAGAATGGCACTAATTATAAGTACAGGAAACTGTCATTTAAATGGCACCTAAATATCTGGAATTCTCTATTAACCGGCAAAATTCATACTCCGAACACAACACCTCAATAACCGGAAATGTTGCCGAGTCCGAGTCTCCCGCGACGGCTGAGTTAGTCAGTGGGGGTAGTTCTCCAAACTGCCACTACTCGGCTTCTTGGCGCTGTCGGAAGTCCGAACACCTCAATAACAGGAGTCTGACTCTCCCGCGCTGTATACAGTCGTTTACTGTATAAGTTGTGTTTTACTGTTAAGTAATTAAAGAGTTATGGATTACCCTCAACTGGCAGTACTGTACTTAATCAAGCAACTTCCACCATCCATTTAACACAACATTCTGTAGGTGAGTACCCAATTACTGTATACTGCACATTTCTTGATTTTTAAAATTTTTGTTTGTTAAAAATAGCCTCGGTAGATAGCCCCCTCCGTCATCCGGAATTTTTAATCAACTGGCACGACCCCGGTCCCGTCGGTGCCGGATATCAAAGAGTTTCCTGTAGTAGTGTCAGCTGTGGCTCAGGTCATCTCCGAGTCAGAAGGTTGTGGGTTCAAGTCCCACTCCAGGGACTTGAGCACATAAATCTAGGCTGACACTCCAGTGGAGTGCTGCACTGTCAGAGGAGCCGTCTTTTGGATGAGACGTTAAACCGAGGCCCCGTCTGCTCGCTCAAGTGGACGTAAAAGCTCCCGTGGCACTATTTCAAAGAAGAGCAGGGGAGCTATCCCTGGTGTCCTGGCCGATATTTATCCCTCAATCAACATAACAAAAAAAACAGGTTATCTGGTCATTATCACATTGCTGTTTGTGGGAGCTTGCTGTGCGCAAATTGGCTGCCACGTTTCCCTTATTACAACAGTGACTCCACTTCAAAAAGGTACTTCATTGGCTGTAAAGCGCTTTGAGACGTCCGGTGGTCGTGAAAGGCGCTATATAAATGCAAGTCTTCCTTTCTTTATAAGTCTATCACATGCGAAAACACGTACAGGAAACTTTCGTTTAAATGGAGGTTAAATCTCCGGAATGCTCTATCCACTGGCAAAATTCAGGAGTCGGTTCAGATAACTTTTTTTACTTTTCGTTGCTTTTTTTCTCCATTCCTGGCTCTGCAAGCATCTAGCTGAAGCTGTTGCTTAGCTACAGAGACGCTTGCAAGCTGCGCCGACTGTTTTGAAGCTGCAGGGTTTGTTGCTAGATACGGAGCTCAGAAGCTCCGTATGTTTTAACATTAGCGCTGGTTTCTCTGGCAGTGTTGATCAACCGGCACCAGCTCGGTCCCGTCAGTGCCGGATGCCAGAAAGTTTCCTGTAGTTTCATAGGCATTGTAATTCAAGCTGTGGTATGCCTGGCATTCTAGCATCAGTTGTGGGGAAGATGCTGGAAGCTACCATCAGGGACACAGTGACTGAGCACTTGGACAACTATGAGCTGATCAAGAAGTGCTTGGATTTGTGAAGGGTAGGTCATGCTTGACTAACCTAGTTGAATTTTTTGAGGAGTTCCCTGGCATGGTAGATAGGGGAGTGTCTATAGATGTTGTCTATATGGACTTTTAGAAGGCGTTTGATAAGGTCCTGCCCAAGGAGGTAACCTTGGAACATGGTTTGGTAATTGGTTGGGAGATAGGAGTCAGAGAGTAGGGGTCGAGGGAATGTTCTCTGATTGGCAGGATGTAACAAGTAGTGTTATAGAGTTATAGAGTTATACAGCACAGAAAGAGGCCCTTCGGCCCATTGTGTCCATGCTGGCCATCAAGCCCTATCTATTCTAATCCTATTTTCCAGCACTTGGTCGTAGCCTTGTATGCTATGGCATTTCAGGTACTCATCTAAATGCTTCTTGAATGTTGTGAGGGTTCCTGCCTCTACCATCCTTTCAGGCAGTGAGTTCCAGATTCCAACCACCCTCTGAGTGAAAAAGTTTTTCCTCAAATCCCCTCTAAACCTCCTGCCCCTTACCTTGAAACTATACCCCCTATGTTCTCCAGGGATCTGGATGGGGGCCTCAGCTTTTCACCAAATAAGTTAATGACTTGGATGAAGAAATAGAGAACTGTATAAGTTTGCAGCTGACACTAAGTTAGGAGGCACAGTTAGTTGTGTACATGGGTCCCAGAAGTTCCAAAGGGATATAGACAGATTAAGTGAGTAGACAAAAGTATGAAAGATGGGAGGTCATCCACTTTGGATCCGAGAAAGACAAATCGCAATATTTTCTTAATGGTGAGAGACTAGGAGCTGTGGAGGAGCAAAGGAATTTGGGTGTCCACGTACACAAATCACAAAAAAGCTTGTGCACAGGTACAAAAAGCAATCAAAAAGGCTAATGGAATGTTGGCCTTTATCTCAAGGGGCTTCGAATACAAAAGTGAGGAAGTAAAACTTCAGTTGCACAGAGCTGTGGTCATCCCTCATCTGGAGTATTGCGTTCAGTTTTGGGCACAGAACCCCGGGAAAGATAGATTAGCCCTTGGAGCGGATACAGCACCGATTCACTGGAATGATACCAGGGCTTTTTTTTCAGAAGATAGGAGCAGGAGTAGGCCATTCGGCCCCTCGAGCCTGCTCCGCCATTCAATGCGATCATGGCTGATCATCCAAATTCAGTACCCTGTCCCTGCTTTCTCCCCATATACTTGATCCCTTTAGCCTTAAGAAATATATCCAACTCTTTGAATATATTTAATGAATTGGCCTCAACTGCCTTCTGTGGTAGAGAATTCCACAGGTTCACCACTCTCTGGGTGAAGAAATTCCTCCTCATCTCTGTCCTAAATGGCTTACCCCTTATCCTTAGACTGTGACCCCTGGTTCTGGACTCCCCCGCCATCGGGAACATCCTTCCTGCATCTAGTCTGTCTAGTCCTGTTAGAATTTTATAAGTTTCAATGAGATCCCCTCTCATTCTTCTAAACTCCAGCGAGTATAAGCCCAATCGACCCAATCTCTCCTCATACGTCATTCCTGCCATCCCAGGTATCAGTCTGGTGAATCTTCGCTGAACTCCTTCCATGGCAAGAACATCCTTCCTCAGATAAGGCGACCAAAACTGCACACAATACTCAAGATGTGGTCTCACCAAGGTCCTGTACAACTGCAGCAAGACATCCTTGTTCCTGTACTCGAACCCTCTCGCTACGAAGGCCAACATACCATTTGCCTTCTTAACCGCCTGCTGCACCTGCATGCTTACCTTCAACGACTGGTGCACAAGGACACCCAGGTCTCGTTGCACTTCCCCTTCTCCCAATCTATTGCCATTCAGATAATAGTCTGCCCTCCTGTTTTTGACACTAAAGTGGATAACCTCACATTTATCCATGTTATATTGCATCTGCCATGCTTCTGCCCAATCACCCAACCTGTCCAAATCATACTGGAGTTTCTCGGCATCCTCCTCACAGCACACATGCCCACCAAGCTTTGTGTCATCTGCAAACTTGGAGATATTACATCTAATTCCCTCGTCTAGATCATTAATATATATTGTGAATAGCTGGGGTCCTAGACCGATCCCTGCGGTACCCCACTAGTCACTGCCTGCCACTCGGAAAAAGACCCATTTATTCCAACACTTTGCTTTCTGTCTGCCAACCAGTTCTCTATCCAAGTCAATACCTTGCCCCCAATCCCATGTGCCTTAACTTTACACGCTAATCTCTTATGCGGGACCTTATCGAAAGCCTTCTGAAAGTCCAAATACACCACATCCACTGGTTCTCCCTTATCTATTTTACCAGTTACATCCTCAAAAAATTCCAGTAGTTTAGTCAAGCATGATTTACCTTTTGTAAATCTATGTTGACTTTGTCCGATCCTGTCACTGTTTTCCAAGTGCTCTGCTATTACATCTTTTATAATGGACTCTAGCATTTTCCCCACTATCGATGTCAGGCTTACTGGTCTATAATTCCCCATTTTCTCTCTACCACCTTTTTTGAATAGTGGGGTAACATTAGCTACCCTCCAATCCATGGGTACTGTTCCAGAGTCTATCGAATTTTGGAAGATGACCAGCAATGCATCTACTATTTCTAGGGCCACTTCCTTAAGTACCCTAGGATGTAGATTATCAGGCCCTGGGGATTTATCGGCCTACAATCCCGTCAATTTCCCCAACACCATTTCCCTACAAATACTGATTTCATTCAGTTCCTCGCTTTCATTAGACCCTATGTTCCCCGACATCTCTGGGAGTTTATTTGTGTCCTCCTTTGTGAAGACAGAACCAAAGTATGTATTTAATTGGTCTGCCATTTCTTTGTTCCCCATTATAAATCCCCCTGATTCTGACTGCAAGGGACCTACGCTTGACTTCACCAATCTTTTTCTCTTCACATATCTATAAAAGCTTTTACAGTCAGTTTTTATGTTCCCCGCAAGCTTACTCTCATACTCTATTTTCCCCTTCTTAATTAATCCCTTTGTCCTCCTTTGTTGAATCCTAAACTGCTCCCCATCCTCAGGTTTGCTGTTTTTTCTGGCCAATGTATATGTCCTCTCCTTGGATCTTATGCTATCCCTAATTTCCCTTGTTAGCCACGGTTGAGTCACTTTTTTGTTTTATTTTTATGCCAAACTGGGATGAACAAATTCTGTAGTTCATCCATGCGATCTTTGAATGTTTGCCATTGTCTAGCCACCGTCAACCTTTTGAGTGAAGTTCCCCAATCAATCCTACCCAACTCGCGCCTCATACCATCGTAGTTTCCTTTATTTAAATTCAGGGCCCTAGTCTCTGAGTCAACTACTTCACTCTCCATCTTAATGAAGAATTGTATCATATTACGATCGCTCCGACCCAAGGGGCCTCGCACAACAAGATTAAAGGGTTAAGTTATGAGGATTGGTTGCATAAACTTCCTTTGTGCTCCCTTGAGTTTAGGAGGTTGGCGGATGATTTAATCAAGGTGTTGATGAAGAGATTCGATTGGGTAGATACAGAGAAATTATTTCTTGTGGCGGGGAAACTAAAACAAGTAAGCATAATCTGGAAATTATAGCTTGGCCAGTTAGGAATGAAATCAGGATTTCAGCAGAGATTAGGAGCTCTCTGTTGCTGTGGATGCTGGGTCATTGACATTTTCAAGATCATTAGGTTTTTGTATCAAGGGATATGGAGAAAAGGCAGGTAAATGAAGTTGAAGTGCCTATCAGCCCCAATCTAATTGAATGGCGGAACAGGTTCGAGGGGCTGAATGGCCTACTTCTATGTTCCTACTCTTTCGTCTATATTGGAAGAGGAAAAAACAAAAGTACAGAAAAGCATAAAGAACAAATACAAGTGTTGAAGATGCAAAAATTACTTTCTTAATTCAAGCAGTCACTCTCTGTCCCATTCCCCAGTCCATGCAGTCACTCTCTGTCCCATTCCCCAGTCCATGCAGTCACTCTCTGTCCCATTCCCCAGTCCATGCAGTCACTCTCTGCCCCATCCCCCCAGTCCATGCAGCCACTCTCTGCCCCATTC
Source organism: Somniosus microcephalus (assembly GCF_052327205.1). Taxonomy (NCBI): domain Eukaryota; kingdom Metazoa; phylum Chordata; class Chondrichthyes; order Squaliformes; family Somniosidae; genus Somniosus; species Somniosus microcephalus. The sequence continues at coordinate 90,709,030 of NC_141002.1, read as the reverse complement.
CCCAGTCCATGCAGTCACTCTCTGTCCCATTCCCCAGTCCATGCAGTCACTCTCTGTCCCATTCCCCAGTCCATGCAGTCACTCTCTGTCCCATTCCCCAGTCCATGCAGCCACTCTCTGTCCCATTCCCCAGTCCATGCAGTCACTCTCTGTCCCATTCCCCAGTCCATACAGTCACTCTCTGTCCCATTCCACAGTCCATGCAGTCACTCTCTGTCCCATTCCCCAGTCCATGCAGTCACTCTCTGTCCCATTCCCCAGTCCATGCAGTCACTCTCTGCCCCATCCCCCCAGTCCATGCAGTCACTCTCTGTCCCATCCCCCCAGTCCATGCAGTCACTCTCTGTCCCATCCCCCAGTCCATGCAGGCACTCTCTGCCCCATCCCCCCAGTCCATGCAGTCACTCTCTGTCCCATCCCCCCAGTTCATGCAGTCACTCTCTGCCCCATCCCCCCAGTCTATGCAGTCACTCTCTGTCCCATCCCCCCAGTCCATGCAATCACTCTCTGTCCCATCCCCCCAGTCCATGCAGTCACTCTCTGTCCCATTCCCCAGTCCATGCAGTCACTCTCTGCCCCATCCCCCCAGTCCATGCAGTCACTCTCTGTCCCATCCCCCCAGTTCATGCAGTCACTCTCTGTCCCATTCCCCAGTCCTTGCAGCCACTCTCTGTCCCATTCCCCAGTTAATGCAGTCACTCTCTGTCCCATTCCCCAGTCCATGCAGTCACTCTCTGTCCCATTCCCCAGTCCATGCAGTCACTCTCTGTCCCATTCCCCAGTCCATACAGTCACTCTCTGCCCCATCCCCCCAGTCCATGCAGTCACTCTCTGTCCCATTCCCCAGTCCATACAGTCACTCTCTGCCCCATCCCCCCAGTCCATGCAGTCACTCTCTGTCCCATTCCCCAGTCCATGCAGTCACTCTCTGTCCCATCCCTCAGTCCATGCAGTCACTCTCTGTCCCATTCCCCAGTCCATGCAGTCACTCTCTGTCCCATCCTCCCAGTTCATGCAGTCACTCTCTGTCCCATTCCCCAGTCCATGCAGTCACTCTCTGTCCCATTCCCCAGTCCATGCAGTCACTCTCTGTCCCATTCCCCAGTCCATGCAGTCACTCTCTGTCCCATTCCTCAGTCCATGCAGTCACTCTCTGTCCCATCCCCCCAGTTCATGCAGTCACTCTCTGTCCCATCCCCCCAGTCCATGCGGTCACTCTCTGTCCCATCCCCCCAGTCCATGAAGTCACTCTCTGCCCCATTCCCCTCAGTTCAAGCAGTCAGTCTCTGCCCCATCCCCCCAGTCCATGCAGTCACTCTCTGTCCCATCCCTCAGTCCATGCAGTCACTCTCTGTCCCATTCCCCAGTCCAGGCAGTCACTCTCTGTCCCATCCCCCCAGTCCATGCAGTCACTCTCTGTCCCATTCCCCAGTCCATGCAGTCACTCTCTGTCCCATTCCCCAGTCCATGCAGTCACTCTCTGTCCCATCCCCCCAGTTCATGCAGTCACTCTCTGTCCCATCCCCCCAGTCCATGCAGTCACTCTCTGTCCCATCCCCCCAGTCCATGAAGTCACTCTCTGCCCCATTCCCCTCAGTTCAAGCAGTCACTCTCTGCCCCATCCCCCCAGTCCATGCAGTCACTCTCTGTCCCATTCCCCAGTCCATGCAGTCACTCTCTGCCCCATCCCCCCAGTCCAAGCAGTCACTCTCTGTCTCATTCCCCCAAGTCCATGCAGTCACTCTCTGTCCCATCCCCCCAGTCCATGCAGTCACTATCTGTCCCATCCCCCCAGTCCATGCAGTCACTCTCTGCCCCATCCCCCCAGTCCATGCAGTCACTCTCTGCCCCACCCCCCCAGTCCAACCAGTCACTCTCTGCCCCATCCCTCAGTCCATGCAGTCACTCTCTGCCCCATCCCCTCAGTCCATGCAGTCACTCTCTGTCCCATCCCCCGTCCATGCAGTCACTCTCTGTCCCATCCCCCCAGTCCATGCCGTCACTCTCTGTCCCATCCCCTCAGTTCATGTGTCACTCTCTGCCCCATCCCCCCAGTCCATGCAGTCACTCTCTGCCCCATCCCCCAGTCCTTGCAGTCACTCTCTGTCCCATCCCCTCAGTCCATGCAGTCACTCTCTGCCCCATTCCCCCAGTCCATGCAGTCACTCTCTGGCCCATCCCCCCAGTCCATGCAGTCACTCTCTGCCCCATCCCTCCAGTCCATGCAGTCACTCTCTGCCCCATCCCCCCAGTCCATGCAGTCACTCTCTGCCCCATTCCCCCCAGTCCATGCAGCCACTCTCTGCCCCATCCCTCAGTCCATGCAATCACTCTCTGTCCCATCCCTCAGTCCATGCAGTCACTCTCTGCTCCATCCCCCCAGTCCATGCAGTCACTCTCTGTCCCATTCCCCAGTCCATGCAGTCACTCTCTGCCCCATCGCCCCAGTCCATGCAGTCACTCTCTGTCCCATCCCCCCAGTTCATGCAGTCACTCTCTGTCCCATTCCCCAGTCCATGCAGTCACTCTCTGTCCCATTCCCCAGTTAATGCAGTCACTCTCTGTCCCATTCCCCAGTCCATGCAGTCACTCTCTGACCCATTCCCCAGTCCATGCAGTCACTCTCTGTCCCATTCCCCAGTCCATGCAGTCACTCTCTGTCCCATTCCCCAGTCCATACAGTCACTCTCTGCCCCATCCCCCCAGTCCATGCAGTCACTCTCTGTCCCATTCCCCAGTCCATACAGTCACTCTCTGCCCCATCCCCCCAGTCCATGCAGTCACTCTCTGTCCCATTCCCCAGTCCATGCAGTCACTCTCTGTCCCATTCCGCAGTCCATGCAGTCACTCTCTGTCCCATCCCCCCAGTCCATGCAGTCACTCTCTGTCCCATCCCCCAGTCCATGCAGTCACTCTCTGCCCCATCCCCTCAGTTCATGCAGTCACTCTCTGCCCCATCCCTCCAGTCCATGCAGTCACTCTCTGTCCCATCCCCCCAGTTCATGCAGTCACTCTCTGCCCCATCCCCCCAGTCCATGCAGTCACTCTTTGTCCCATCCCCCCAGTCCATGCAGTCACTCTCTGCCCCATCCCCCCAGTCCATGCAGTCACTCTCTGCCCCATCCCCCCAGTCCATGCAGTCACTCTCTGTCCCATTCCCCAGTCCATGCAGTCACTCTCTGTCCCATTCCCCAGTCCATGCAATCACTCTCTGTCCCATTCCCCAGTCCATGCAGTCACTCTCTGTCCCATTCCTCAGTCCATGCAGTCACTCTCTGTCCCATCCCCCCAGTTCATGCAGTCACTCTCTGTCCCACCCCCCCAGTCCATGCGGTCACTCTCTGTCCCATCCCCCCAGTCCATGAAGTCACTCTCTGCCCCATTCCCCTCAGTTCAAGCAGTCAGTCTCTGCCCCATCCCCCCAGCCCATGCAGTCACTCTCTGTCCCATCCCCCCAGTCCATGCAGTCACTCTCTGTCCCATTCCCCAGTCCATGCAGTCACTCTCTGTCCCATTCCCCAGTCCATGCAGTCACTCTCTGTCCCATTCCCCAGTCCATGCAGTCACTCTCTGTCCCATCCCCCCAGTTCATGCAGTCACTCTCTGCCCCACCCCCCCAGTCCAAGCAGTCACTCTCTGCCCCATCCCTCAGTCCATGCAGTCACTCTCTGCCCCATCCCCTCAGTCCATGCAGTCACTCTCTGTCCCATCCCCCAGTCCATGCAGTCACTCTCTGCCCCATCCCCCCAGTCCATGCCGTCACTCTCTGTCCCATCCCCTCAGTTCATGTGTCACTCTCTGCCCCATCCCCCCAGTCCATGCAGTCACTCTCTGCCCCATCCCCCAGTCCTTGCAGTCACTCTCTGCCCCATCCCCCCAGTCCATGCAGTCACTCTCTGCCCCATTCCCCCCAGTCCATGCAGCCACTCTCTGCCCCATCCCTCAGTCCATGCAATCACTCTCTGTCCCATCCCTCAGTCCATGCAGTCACTCTCTGTCCCATTCCTCAGTCCATGCAGTCACTCTCTGTCCCATCCCTCAGTTCATGCAGTCAATTTTTCAATTCAATTCAATTCAAATCGCTTTATTGGCATGATAAGGTACATCTTATGTTGCCAAAGCATCGAAAAACATTTATGGTAGAACACATAAACGCAGATCTATTCATACAGTGTATAAACAGATATATCCCTGAGTGTATAAATATACATTCGTATGCTTTGTATATACTCTTTTCTTAGGTTTACTGGTTGTCCCTCTGTTTATGGCAAGCTGTAACATAGTGTGCCGCTAAGGTTACACAGTTTCTCTGTTCACTCTCTGCCCCATCCCCTCAGTCCATGCAGTCACTCTCTGTCCCATCCCTCAGTTCATGCAGTCACTCTCTGTCCCATCCCTCAGCCCATGCAGTCACTCTCTGTCCCATCCCCCCAGTCCATGCAGTCACTCTCTGTCCCATTCCCCAGTCCATGCAGTCACTCTCTGTCCCATTCCCCAGTCCATGCAGTCACTCTCTGTCCCATTCCCCAGTCCATGCAGTCACTCTCTGTCCCATCCCCCCAGTTCATGCAGTCACTCTCTGCCCCACCCCCCCAGTCCAAGCAGTCACTCTCTGCCCCATCCCTCAGTCCATGCAGTCACTCTCTGCCCCATCCCCTCAGTCCATGCAGTCACTCTCTGTCCCATCCCCCAGTCCATGCAGTCACTCTCTGCCCCATCCCCCCAGTCCATGCCGTCACTCTCTGTCCCATCCCCTCAGTTCATGTGTCACTCTCTGCCCCATCCCCCCAGTCCATGCAGTCACTCTCTGCCCCATCCCCCAGTCCTTGCAGTCACTCTCTGCCCCATCCCCCCAGTCCATGCAGTCACTCTCTGCCCCATTCCCCCCAGTCCATGCAGCCACTCTCTGCCCCATCCCTCAGTCCATGCAATCACTCTCTGTCCCATCCCTCAGTCCATGCAGTCACTCTCTGTCCCATTCCTCAGTCCATGCAGTCACTCTCTGTCCCATCCCTCAGTTCATGCAGTCAATTTTTCAATTCAATTCAATTCAAATCGCTTTATTGGCATGATAAGGTACATCTTATGTTGCCAAAGCATCGAAAAACATTTATGGTAGAACACATAAACGCAGATCTATTCATACAGTGTATAAACAGATATATCCCTGAGTGTATAAATATACATTCGTATGCTTTGTATATACTCTTTTCTTAGGTTTACTGGTTGTCCCTCTGTTTATGGCAAGCTGTAACATAGTGTGCCGCTAAGGTTACACAGTTTCTCTGTTCACTCTCTGCCCCATCCCCTCAGTCCATGCAGTCACTCTCTGTCCCATCCCTCAGTTCATGCAGTCACTCTCTGTCCCATCCCTCAGTCCATGCAGTCACTCTCTGTCCCATCCCTCAGTCCATGCAGTCACTCTCTGCCCCATCCCCCCAGTCCATGCAGTCACTCTCTGCCCCATTTCCCCCAGTCCATGCAGTCACTCTCTGCCCCATGCCCCCAGTTCATGCAGTCACTCTCCTGTCCCATCCCCCCAGTCCATGCAGTCACTCTCTGCCCCATCCCCTCAGTCCATGCAGTCACTCTCTGTCCCATCCCCTCAGTTCATGCAGTCACTCTCTGTCCCATCCCTCAGTCCATGCAGTCACTCTCTGTCCCATCCCTCAGTCCATGCAGTCACTCTCTGTCCCACCCCCTCAGTCCATGCAGTCACTCTCTGCCCCATCCCCCCAGTCCATGCAGTCACTCTCTGCCCCATCCCCCCAGTCCATGCAGTCACTCTCTGCCCCATTTCCCCCAGTCCATGCAGTCACTCTCTGCCCCATGCCCCCAGTTCATGCAGTCACTCTCCTGTCCCATCCCCCCAGTCCATGCAGTCACTCTCTGCCCCATCCCCTCAGTCCATGCAGTCACTCTCTGTCCCATCCCCTCAGTTCAAGCAGTCACTCTCTGTCCCATCCCCCCAGTTCATGCAGTCACTCTCCTGTCCCATCCCCCCAGTCCATGCAGTCACTCTCTGCCCCATCCCCCCAGTCCATGCAGTCACTCTCTGCCTCATTCCCCCCAGTTCAAGCAGTCACTCTCTGCCTCATTCCCCCCAGTCCATGCAGTCACTCTCTGTCCCATCCCTCAGTCCATGCAGTCACTCTCTGCCCCATCCCCCCAGTCCAGGCAGTCACTCTCTGTCCCATCCCCCCAGTCCATGCAGTCACTCTCTGTCCCATCCCTCAGTCCATGCAGTCACTCTCTGCCCCATCCCCTCAGTTCATGCAGTCACTCTCTGTCCCATCCCCTCAGTCCATGCAGTCACTCTCTGTCCCATCCCCTCAGTCCATGCAGTCACTCTCTGTCCCATCCCCTCAGTCCATGCAGTCACTCTCTGTCCCATCCCCTCAGTCCATGCAGTCACTCTCTGTCCCATCCCCTCAGTTCAAGCAGTCACTCTCTGCCTCATTCCCCCCAGTCCCTGCAGTCACTCTCCTGTCCCATCCCCCCAGTCCAAGCAGTCACGCCCCTTCCTCCCCGCACCACAGAACCGCTCCTGGCTTTTCCTCTCTTCCCTCCCAAAGCAACCCCTCATGGCTTCCTCCCAATTCCCCCAGCCCCCAAAGCACTGCTACCATCTTCTCACCAGCAACACCCTTGCTTCTCCCCTTTGCCCCTCCACCTCCCCGTATGAAAATACAAAAAGCAGCTAGTGGCGTGTGCTGAAACACTGCCCCATTTACAGCGCGCTCCTCCAAACTCCGCTGAACATGAAAGTGCAGGCGTCCTCTTCCAAAGTCGAGCGCTGCCCCCACTTGTACCACAAACAGCAGGGTAGTTCTCAGCAGTGGTTTGACGCATGCACAGCGCTGTTGCACTTACATCTTTATATATCTATATGTGTCAATCTAAAAGAACACGACCTCATTCCGTGCGGCTCACTCTGTTTAATAGTTTGACAGGAGACACAACTGAGCTGCCACTTTTTGTATATCACTCTTGAACTGGGCTGGTTGGGCAGCCACGGTAATGATGAGGTCGGTTATCGGTGGCCTCTCTGCACACTGATGGCCGTTTTTTGTTTGTGATTGATGGCGCGCTTGTGCAGTATCTGAATACCAGCTTGAAACTGAGGCGAACGCTCCAGCTCAGCTGTAAACTTTGAGCTGTTGTTCTTCTACCAGTTCAGGGCCAGATTTACACAAGTACTGGCATCAATCACACATTAAACTGATGGTATTAAACGCCAGTGAAATGCTCCGTTTTGAATTTGGTGTCCCTATGCCACCTCAAGTCATTGCCGCACAAACTGTTGTCCTGGCCTTCTGCCTGCGCTGTGTCGGCTGCAGTCTAAATGCTGGAACCGACCCAATGCCGCCAAGTTGTCACAAAGTCAATCTACAATCAGTGAGTCAGCTGTGGCTCAATTGGTAGCACACTCGCCTCATGAGTCATAAAGGTTGTGGGTTCAAGTCCCACTCCAGGGACTTGAGCACATATAGATAGGCTGACACTCCAGTGCAGTGCTGAAGGAACACTGCACTGTCAAAAGTGCCGTCTTTTGGATGAGGCGTTAAACCAAGGCCCCGTCTACTCTTTCAAGTGGATGTAAAAGATCCCATGGTGCTATTTCGAAGAAGAGCAGGGGTGTTATGTCCTGTCCAATATTTATCCCTCAATCAACATAACAAAAACAGTCATTATCACATTGCTGTTTGTGGGACCTTGCTGTGTGCAAATTGGCTGCCACATTCCCTACATTACAACAGTGACTACACTTCATTGGCTGTAAAGTGCTTTGAGATGTCCGGTGGTCGTGAAAGGCGCTGTAGAAATGCAAGTCTTTTTTTTAAACTGATGCACACCCTCCCCCCTCCCCCGCCCTTGGGCCAGTCGACTCACTGCTATGCGCGTTTGGGTGAAGGAGGCACTGCCTTTTCTGGTGTGCTTTGAAACTCGGGAGTGCCACTACACATTCACAGACATGGCAAGTGCCCTTTGACATAAATCAGTCATTCATGAAAGAAAGACTTATGAAATAATACTGAGTGGCCTACGGGTGGCGCTGTCCAGGGAGAGTATAAGTACTTGGGCACGGGCCCAGCTTGCGCAGGACATTCTTAACAGGAACTAGTGAAGGACACAACTAGACCTCCATGTTGTAAAACAGTTAATTAAAGCTTTGTTTAACGCTTAGACCAAGTGCCTAGTAGTTTTCTTACATCACCCTTGTTCACGCACTTTGAGTTTCATATACCATTGTGCATGTATAACCCTGCTGGCACAAGTGAGGCAGCCCTGTTTAATACACATCAATCACACAGCACCGATGCCTGTTATATTGTTAGAAATATGAAAGCAGCATCACAGAGAAAAATTCAGAATGACATTAACAAGTCTGCATTATTTACTCTAAAGCACTGCGTTGTCACTGTAATGATATCAGCAAATAGTGATGATATTTGTCTGTGTTTGATTACTTATGCCTTACAGCATATTTGTCTGTGTTTTTGATTACTTGTACCTGACCAGCAGAGGTCATGTGAGAGACAAAGAGTCCAGAGAAGTTTTACTTTCAGTTTCATTCTAGATGCATCACAGCATAGTGTGTTCTGTAAAAAGCTGTAGAAAGTCTTGAACAAGACTTTAGATTAAACAACATTCTCTTTCAGAAATGAGTCTTTATTGAACCCAAAAAGAAAGCAAAACATGATGTCAGAAGTGGCTGAAAGAGAAAAAATCTGAAGTTAGCAACTTGATGGGACAGTGAAAGCAGTTGTGGCAAATAAGCGAAATCAGCTTTCCACATATTAGCAAGCCAGAAGAGAACATCGTTGCTTACCATTAGAGAATAGCTAACGAAGTGAAAAATGGAAGGTTTACACCCACCGGCGACGCTTCAATTAATAGGTAATGTGGCTGAAAATTGGAGAAGGTTCAAACAACGTTTAGAGTTGTATTTAGCGGCAATCGGAGCTGACGAGAAAAGTGATAAACAAAAATCGTCCGTGTTCTTACATGTCGTGGGTGATGCAGCGCTGGAGGTATATAATAATTTCATATTTGCTGTTGATGGAGACAAAATGAAGCTAGATAAAATAATGGAACAGTTTGAGGCCTACTGCATACCTAAACGCAACGTGACCTTTGAGAGGCACAAATTTTTCACATGTGTACAGAAAATCGGCGAGACTATTGATCAGTATGTGACTGAACTGAGAAACCGGAGCAAATCGTGTGAATTTGGGGGACTCACAGACTCGCTGATAAAAGACAGACTGGTGTGTGGTATTCCAGATAATGGTCTAAGGGAAAGACTGCTAAGAGAGCAAGATCTAGACCTGGGAAAAGCCATAGCACTGTGTAGGGCTACAGAGACTGTGAAGTTGCAGGCAAAGGAGCTGTTCAGTGACAGTAGCTGCAACGTGGATGCAGTGAGAATGAACGGATACAAACCGGTTAACAAAAAGAGCGCCAATGTGAAAAAAGAGGCGTGGCCAGCAAACGAAAATGAAAGGGACAATCGAAAGTCATGTAGTCGATGCGGTACACAGCATACACCAAGAAAGTGTCCAGCATATGGTAAAACATGCAATAGTTGCAACAAAAACAACCATTATGCCCGTTGCTGTAAGAACCAAGCACAACAAAGCAAGGTCCATGCAGTAGATGAAAGCGACATAGAGGAGTTCTATGTAGATGTTGTGTCTGAAAACAAAAAAGAAGAAAGAGACTGGATGTTGACACTAAAAGTGAACGCCATACACATTCCATTTAAATTGGATACTGGAGCACAAGTTAATGTGATATCAGAGACCGATTTTAAGAGAATTAGACCCAGACCAAAGTTACATGGAATACAAGTGAAAGTGACCGGATACTCAGGTGCTGATATACCAGTGAAGGGAAAATGCATTGTCAAAGTAACACACAAGGACAGAGAGCACACGCTAGCATTAATCGTGGTGCCAAAGGATGTGCAAGCTATACTAGGTTTAAAAGCCTGTGAGAGACTGAACCTGGTAAAGAGAGTCCTCGTTGTGGAAAGCGAAGGTGAGACAGTCTATGATGAACTGAATGTTGCGTACACACCGGGTAAGCTGATGTATACAGCAGACACGTTGTCCAGAGCTGTTGACCCAAGTGAGCCCGCAAACACCACAATGGATGAAAAAGTGAACGCCTACGTGGACATGATCACAAGTGCACTGCCCATAGCAGATGCAAAAATGGAGCTCATAAAGACTGAGACAAACAAAGATGAAACAATGAGACGACTGAGAAAAAGCATCTTGGATGGATGGCCCAACATGAAGCAAGACTGCTCACCTGATATAGCAGAGTACTGGAACTGCAGGGCGGAACTATCAGTGGCCGAAGACATCATCTACAAAGGAAGTAAAATAGTTATCCCAAAGAGTCTGAGAAGAGAGATGCTAAAAAAGATCCATGGAGGACATCTGGGAATCAAAGTGTAAGAAAAGAGCACGAGAGGTGATGTACTGGCCACGAATCAACCAAGATGCGACAAATGAGGTGTCAAACTGCACAATATGCCTGAAATATCGAGCAAGCAATCCGGTAGAACCACTAACGCCACACCCAGCACCAGACAGACCTTACCAGAAGGTAGGCGCTGACCTATTCGTATGTCAAGGGAAGGACTATCTTGTCGTCACAGACTATTACTCCCTGTATCCAGAGGTTTGTAGACTGTACACCACCACTGCAGAAGCTGTGATAAGAAGTATGAAAGCCATATTCTCCAGACATGGCGTGGCAAGCAAGGTCTTCACAGACAACGGACCTCAGTTTTACAATGCAAATTTCCGACACTTTGCCAAAGAGTGGGACTTTGTCCACACAACGTCAAGTCCTCACTATCCACAGTCCAATGGACTAGTGGAAAAATCAGTCCAGACAGTGAAAAGACTGATGTACAAGGCAAAAGACAGTGGAACTGACTTCTACCAAAGCATGCTTGTATACCGCACAACGCTGCTCGAGTGTGGTATGTCACCAGCCCAACTCCTGATGGGACGTCGGCTAAGGTCAAACCTACCCATCCTGGAGAACCTCCTGAAAACAAAAGAGGGGGAGAAAGTGAGGAAGTTCAAAGAACAACAGAAAGAAAAGCAAAAGTACTACTATGACAGAGGAACACAAAACCTACCTGAACTCCACACTGGTGACCAAGTAAGGTTGAAAGACAAAACAAACACATGGACTCAGAAGGGAACTGTCCTGAGTGAAGTTCAACCAAGATCATACACCATTCAGACAGATGAGGGTGCTGTTCTGAGAAGAAATCGTCGAGATCTTCTCATGGGACCAGCCACAGCAGGTCAAGAGACTGATACTGTTGAACAACCTGATCACACAGCTGAGAACCAATCATCTGAGGCAACAACTCAGATTCAAGGACAATCAATCAGAAAATCCTCAAGACACGTGAAGCCTCCTGAGAGACTCATTGAGCAAATTTAAGGACCATTGTTATAGAAGGAAGTAATGTTATCTTATTCTTTCTTCAAGTTCTAGTGTATTGACATATTTCATGTGAACACACAAAGCAAGGGTAAAAAACCTTGATCATGATAATGATAATGTAAGTTCATTAAGTATTACAGTTAAAATGCAGATTAATACAAAGAAAACATGTTGTTAGTTAAAAGTAAAATACTTTTGTTTTAAGAAAGGGAGATGTAATGATATCAGCAAATAGTGATGATATTTGTCTGTGTTTGATTACTTATGCCTTACAGCATATTTGTCTGTGTTTTTGATTACTTGTGCCTGACCAGCAGAGGTCATGTGAGAGACAAAGAGTCCAGAGAAGTTTTACTTTCAGTTTCATTCTAGATGCATCACAGGATAGTGTGTTCTGTAAAAAGCTGTAGAAAGTCTTGAACAAGACTTTAGATTAAACAACATTCTCTTTCAGAAATGAGTCTTTATTGAACCCAAAAAGAAATCAAAACAGTCACAGCTTCATAGTGTTATACTCCTCCCAGAGAAAGCAAGATTTGGAGTTATGTTTAATTTTGTTAAATTCAATATTATGCTCTATAATATTTCATATCACTTGACAAGTGATTGATCACAATACAATTTGCTTTTTAAAAAAAGTCAATAAATAAAGAAATTCCAAACAGTGGCCGATCTTTTTGCACCAAATTTCCACTCACGTTATTTAAAGGTGGAAACTTTTCCATACAGAAACAGACCTGGAGTTACTTGTCGGTAAGCAGGAAATGTTTGTGCAGCAATCCATGCTGAATTTTAAGTATCTAGCAGCATTTTTAATGCAGGTGACCCACTGAGGGGTATTTATATTGAGGAAACCACAAGGTGTTTGGTCTTCTGGCTCTCTCATTTGCCCCATTAATGTTGCTGGGTGGAATTCACACTCTTGCATCAGCTGTGGCTCAGTTGGTAGCACCCTCGCTCCTGGGTCAGAAGGTTGTGGGTTCATAGTCCCACTCCAGAGACTTGAGAACAAAACACTAGGCTGACACTCCAGTGCAGTACTGAGGGAATGCTGCATTGTCGGAAGTGCAGTCTTTCAGATGAGGCATTAAACCGAGGTCCCGTCTGCTCTCTCAGGTGGATGTAAAAGATCACATGGCACTATTTTGAAGAAGAGCTGGGGAGCTATCCCCGGTGTCCTGCCCAACATTTATCCCTCAACCAACATAACAAAAACAGATTATCTGGTCAGTGTCACATTGCTGTCTGTGGGAGTTTGCTGTGTGCAAATTGGCTGCCGCGTTTCCCACATTACAACAGTGACTACACTTCAAAAGTACTTCATTGGCTGTAAAGTGCTTTGGGATGTCCTGAGGTTGTGCAAGGCGCTATAGAAATGCAAGTCTTTCTTTTTCTTTTTGAAATAAGTGTGAATGCCCAACATTGCACATGAGCAGTGGCTTCCAAGTGACCTTATGTTTGTGGCTCTGGATATTCTCTGATTTGAAAACCACATTGCTAGCCTGTATGGTCAGGCACATAGGAACAACAACAACAACTTGTATTTATATAGCGCATTTAACACAGTAAAACGTCCCAAGGCACTTCACAGGAGTATAATAAGACAAAAATGTGACACCGAGCCACATAAGGAGTAATTCGGGAAGGTGACCAAAAGCTTGGTCAAAGAGGCAGGTTTTAAGGGGCGTCTTAAAAGAGGAAAGAGAGGTCGCGAGGCGGAGAGGTTTAGGGAGGGAATTCCAGTGCTTAGGGCCTCGGCAACAGAAGACACGGCCACCAATGGTTGTGCGATTATAAGCAGGGATGCTCAAGAGGGCAGAATTAGAGGAGCACAGATATCTCGGAGTGGGGGGGGGGAGGGAGGGCGTTTGTGGGGCTGGAGGAGATTACACAGATAGGGAGGAGCGAGGCCATGGAGGGATTTCAAAACAAGGATGAGAATTTTGAAATCGAGGCGATGCTTAACCGAGAGCCAATGTAGGTCAGCGAGCACAGGGGTGATGGGCGAACGGGACTTGGTGCTGTGAAGGAATAAGCCATATAACCTATTCAGAAAAATACACCATTCTATGAAAGAACTCTGGCCTTATTAAAACATGACAAACTGGGTCCGGAAATCTAGAAACCTAACGATGAAAAAGCTGTGATAGCATTCTGGCTATTGAGATAGTTGTTGACACTGAATCAATAACATTATTGAAACAGAAGGCTAAAGGCTCCTGACTGTCTGAACCTTTGGGAACAAGACAATAGTTCATCTTGTATAAGGTGTTCTAATTTATACCACGTAAAGAAGCACATAAAAGTAACAAACATCTGCCTTCATAAAAATGATACCAAGTAAAGTGCACCTGCTGTTACACCATTTTTTAATGATAAACTTAGAACACCTAGAGGAGAGACATGGTTCTGTAGTGCTACCAGCTGAGGTGACTGTAAGAATTGCAGGGGTCAGCAGAAAAATGACTAGAGATAATTAGCTTACATCAGCAGAAAACCTTAAAGGAAATACCACTGGAAAAGGGTATAAATATTAAACTCTCAAATGGGATAGTAGACTCGCTTAAAGGGGCAAAATGATTCTCGGCTTCAGAGCCAGCTCTGTAAGTCTCCAACTCCTTGTACCTCAGGGATCAAAGGTACTGTATTTGATTTTGGTGGATATCCTAAATAAAACTAAGAACTGTAAAACTGTAACGAAGTTAAGGTTTGAGAGTAGGTTCTCTGACAATAGAATTGTAAGCTTTCTTTTTTTGGAACTGTTAATGTTGCAATAGACTCACCAACTGTAAATTATATGTCGGTTCTTTAATAAATCTATATATTTTTAGAATTGACTCACATGATACTTCTGTATCAAACTCGCAAACTCAATCTCTGTGCACTCTTTGGTGAGGAGTTGCATGGTGGCATAGGGGCAGCACGGTGGCATAGTGGTTAGCACTGTTGCCTCACAGCGCCAGGGACCCGGGTTCGAATCCGGCCTCGGGCGACTGTGTGTGGAGTTTGCACATTCTCCCCGTGTTTGCGTGGGTTTTCTCCGGGTGCTCCGGTTTCCTCCCACAGTCCAAAGATGTGCGGGTTAGGTTGATTGGCTATGATAAATTGACCCTTAGTGTTAGGGGGATTAAATACGCGGGGTTACAGGGATAGGGTGGGATATGTGTTGGTGTAGGGGTTACGGGGATCGGGTGGGATATGTGTCGGTGCAGGCTCGATGGGCTGAAATGGCCTCTATCTGCACTGTGGGGTTTCTATGATTCTGTGAATTCTGGGGGAGTTTTCCGGACCCTCATAATATCCGGAATGTTACAGTCTAGCTAAACTTATTAAAAGTGCCATCTGGAGGACGGTAACATTTTCAGGTTGTTCCTTTCCTTTAGGGAGAGATAGTCCGGACCTTTAGACCCAATTAAGCGTCTTTAGGATTCGGCTACCTCAAACTTCAGTTGAAAGTGAACGTCTGAGGAATACGCCTGGTCCGGGGTAGCCCTAAAGGGGCTAAGACTAGTAAATATCCCTTCAGTGCAAGTTAGGACATGGGCAGCCGAGTTCTGGATGACCTCAAGTTTACATAGGGTGGAATGTGGGAGGCCAGCCAGGTGTGCATTGGAATTGTCAAGTCTAGAGGTAACAAAGGCACGGTTGAGCGCTTTAGCAGCAGATGAGCTGAGGCAAGGGCGGAGACGGGCGATGTTAGGAAGGTGGAAATAGGCAGTCTTAGTTATGCTGCGGATATGTGGTCGGAAGCACATTTCAGGGTCAAAATTGACACAAAGGTTGCAAACAGTGTGGTTCAGCCTCAGACAGATTTTAGGGAGTGGGATGGAGTCAGTGGCTAGGAAACGGAGTTTGTGGCGGGGACTGAAAACAATGGCTTTGGTCTTCCCAATATTGGAGAAAATTTCTGCTCATCCAGAACTGGGTGTCGGACAAGCAGTCTGACAATTTAGAGACCGTAGAGGGGTCGAGAGAAGCCACGGTGAGGTAGAGCTAGGCGTACATGTGGAAACTGGGGACAGGAGTAGGTCATTCAGCCCCTCGAGCCTGTCCCACCATTCAATTAGATCATGGCTGATCTGTATCTTAACTCCATTTAACTGCCTTGGTTCAATGGCCTAGAAATTGGGTTCTGGTCTTGCCAGGGCTGTAGCGCCAGAAAGTTTGCGCCAGCGGTAATGCGGCAGCGCCCGACGAAAATTCGGGTGCGCTGGGCCCAGACGGCGGCGGGCGCTAAAACCCTCCTTTAGCGCCTCAAAACGGATGTGAACTTGGGTTTCCCGGCGCTAATCCCCCGCTGCGGCACCCGATGCGGTGCGGCAGGCGGGGGAACTGCAGGCCTCCTCCTCCTGTTAAGGAGGAGCTGCCTGCAGCCGACAACTGTCCGGCGGATTGCCCCGACATCTGAGCCCGGCACCTCGGGGAAGTGCCGGGCTCGCATCAGACACTGATCAGGGCCGCGGGGGGGGGAATGCAGGAGTCCGGGAAGGGAGGTGCGGGCAGGCAGCCGCCGGGAAGGCGGCCGGCCGCCGCTCCACCTTTATGCGCCGGCGCACACTGGGGGAAGACTCTGTTGCCAGAGTCTTAGTTGCGCCTGCCACGGGCGAGGCGGGCGCAACTGAATTTCGGCTTGGGGCCGGGTTACCACGGCAACCGGGACGCTGCGCACACCGATGACGTCATCGGTGCCGGCGCAGCGCTACCGGTCTACCGCCGCGGAAGGGCCCCAGGCAATTTAGGAACCGGCGCCAATTGCAGCACTAGGTCCTCTAGCGCCGCAAAATCGGCGCTAAGGGCACTGAATTTCGAGGCCAATAGCTCTTAATACCCTTGCCTAACAAAAATATATCAATCTCAATTTTGAAATTTTCAATTGGCACAGCCTCAACAGCTCTTTGAGGGAGAAAATTCCAGATTTCCACTACCCTTTCTATGTATGTGTGCTTCCTGACATAATTCATGAGCGGCCTAGCTCTAATTTTAAGGTTATTCCCCACTGTTCTGGACTCCCCCCACCAGAGGAAATAGTTTCTCGCTATCTACCCTATCAAATCCTCTAATCATTTTTTTAAAAATTAGCTCCTGGGCTGTGGGCATTGCTGGCAAGGCCAGCATTTATTGCCCATCCCTAATCGCCCTTGAGAAGGTGGTGGTGAGCTGCCTTCTTGAACCGCTGCAGTCCATGTGATGAAGGTACTCCCACAGTGCTGTTAGGGAGGGAGTTTCAGGATTTTGACCCAACAACGATGAAGGATCGGCGATATACTTCCAAGTCAGGATGGTGTGTTACTTGGAGGGTAACTTGGAGGTGGTGGTGTTCCCATGCGCCTGCTGCCCTTGTCCTTTTAGATGGTAGAGGTTGTGGGTTTGGGAGGTGCTGCCGAAGAAGCCTTGGTGAGTTGCTGCCGTGCATCTTGTAGATGGTACACACTGCAGCCACGGTATGCTGGTGGTGGAGGGAGTGAATGTTTAAGGTGGTGGATGGGGTGCCAATCAAGTGGGCTGCTTTGTCCTGGATGGTGTTGAGCTTCGTGAGTGTTGTTGAAGCTGCACTCATCCAAGCAAGTGGAGAGTACTCCATCACACTCCTTACTTGTGCCTTGTAGATGGTGGAAAGGCTTTGGGGAGTCAGGAGGTGAGACACTCGCCGCAGAATACCTAGCCTCTGACTTACTCTTGTTGCCACTGTATTTATATGGCTGGTCCAGTTAAGTTTCTGGGTAATGTTGCTGGTGGGGGATTCAGTGATGGTAATGCCGTTGAATGTCAAGGAGCGGTGGTTAGACTCTCGCTTGTTGGAGATAGTCATTGCCTGGCAATTGTGTAGCGCGAATGTTACCTGCCAATTATCAGCCCAAGCCTGAATGTTGTTCAGGTCTTGTTGCATGCAGGCATGGACTGCTTCATTATCTGAGGAGTTGCAAATGGCATTGAACACTGTGCAGTCATCGGCGAACATCCCCATTTCTGACCTTATGTTGGAGGGAGGATCATTGATGAAGCAGCTGAAGATGGTTGGGCCTAGGACACTGCTCTGAGGAACTCCTGCAACTATGTCCTGGGGCTGTGATGATTGACTCCAACCATCACAACCATCTTCCTTTGTGTTAGGTATGACTCCAGCCAGTGGAGAGTTTCCCCCTGATTCCCATTGACTTCAGTTTTACTAGGGCTCCTTGATGCCACATTCGGTCAAATGCTGCCTTGCTGTCAAGGGCAGTCACTCTCACCTCACCTCTGGAATTCAGCTCCTTTGTCCATATTTGGACCAAGGCTGTAATGAGGTCTGGAGCCGAGTGGCCTTGGCGGAACCCAAACTGGGCATCAGTGAGCAGGTTATTGGTGAGTAAGTGCCGCTTGATAGCATTGTCGACGACACCTTCCATCACTTTGCTGATGATTGAGAGTAGACTGATGGGGCGGTAATTGGCCAGATTAGATTTGTCCTGCTTTTTGTGGACAGGACATACCTGGGCAGTTTTCCACATTGTCGGACAGATGCCAGTGTTGTAGCTGGACTGGAACAGCTTGGCTAGAGGCGCGGCTAGTTCTGGAGCACAAGTCTTCAGCACGCCATCTTAAACAGTTCAATTAGATCACCCCTTAATCTTCTATACTCAAGCGAATACCAGCCTAGTCTATGCAACCTGTCCTCATAATTTCACCCTTTTAGCCCCAGTGTCCTTCTAGGCCAAGAGCCTGGTCCCTCTGTAGCCTGAACAACACTTCAGGCTATGACAACCAGTTGCAGTATCTCAGGCAGAAACCATGCCACCACAGGCACAAGCATTGTGTCATTTATATTGTAGCACTGTTTAACAATGAATGAAGCTGCAATTTTGACCTGCGAGTACATGGTGCACAAAAATTGGAAAATGGTTCAGTTTCCCAACAGTGGCAATCTGTGTGTTGAAACAAATTATTTGACCTGAAGTAATCAAAAGCTGAGTGCTACTGTGGGAGTAAAAAAAAATATATTCTCTCCTCAGTATTATCAAGGCAAAGAGTGTTTTACTGTTTTGTGAAAAGCTGAATTTTTCTTGTTACGTGTAGCCAATACCAAGCAGGTTACATTTCCTTTGTCACAACTGGTACTAAAACGGCCCTCTACAGAACTCAAGTGCTTTAATGTTTGCATATTGGGAAATAAAAGTGGCATCTCTTCCTCCTTGCCAATGTTACCCGTCTTCATTATTATTATGTAGCGTAACGATAGATCAGTTTGAGAGTTTGAAGCGTTGAAGCGGTTGCTTCAACACCAGGAAGTGCTGTATCAATTAGGCAACCAGTTAGGTCCAGATTGAGCAGCCAGTCAGTCTGCAGGATCAAGTTTCTAAGCTAGTAGTGAGTCGCTGAATATGTGAATTTGTTTTCACCGTAATAGCTCTAGTTGTTTTTCATTCATCATCTCATACTGGTTTATTAAGCACTCAAACATCAATACATCAAACATTACAACAACTATTTTATAGTGCCTTTAATTAATATAGGAAATGTCCCAAAATGCTCTACAAAGGGGAGGGGGCGGGTGGGGAAATATATTTGGAATAACACACATATATTAATTTTCTCACTGCTTTGATTATCATCATTGTGTGAGGAAGGTTTTTTAAGATAACAGGAGTTGTTTCAACATTGGGGATGTCAGTGGCGAGGAATGGAAAGATTTTTTTCCCCCTCTTTTGGCACACACAATGTCAGGATGAAGCAAGCCCAGGGAACATTTGGCATGGGACAGCAACAGTGTAAATCCTTCTCTGTCCAATAATATGTTTCAGACCCAACCTTCAAAAAGCACTCAGTCCCCACACCAATTCTCCATATCAGGCCTGTCAATTCGTACCAATTTATTCTAAATCAGGAGCTGAATTATAGGAACACAGGAGCAGGAGCAGGCCATTCAGCCCCTCAAGCCTATTCCGCCATTCAATTAGATCATGGCTGATCTGTAACTTAACTCCATTTCCCTGCCTTGGTTCAAAAACTCTTAATACCCTTGCCTAACCAAAAATATATCAATCTCAATTTTGAAATGTTCAATTGGCCTAGGTTCAACAGCTCTTTGAGGGAGAGAGTTCCAGATTTCTACTACCCTTTGTGCGAATAAGTGCTTCCTGACAACACCCCTGAACAGCCTAGCTCTAATTTTAAGGTTATTCCCCCACTGTTCTGGACTCCCCGTCTGGGAGTTACTCTGGTTGACCTGGCTCAGCGAGTAAATGTACCAATTGATACTGTGCCATACGAAACCAGACAGGTTCTAGCTGGTCTGGTTTGCGTTATCTAGTCTTAGTTGAAGCGTGATGTTGGGAGAGAGAAAGAGAGAAAAAGAAAGATCGACCTGCATTTATATAGCGCCTTTGAGGGCCTCAGGATGGCCTTTGGTTCTCGCCAAAAAAATGAACTGAATCGTGGAATGTGATCCCAAGACATTAATAAAAATACTTAAATTCAATGCAATAAAAAGGAATTTAACTTATTCATCCGCTATGAAGCAGTGGTCTTGGTCATGGACCTTTATTCAGGGCTGTTTTCAGTTGTGTGTTATTTTGCGAGTTGTCATATTCCAAACACTTTACAGCCATTGGGTGGAGTGGGGGGGGTGGGGGGAGAAATCATGAATCCAGCGGTTCATGCTGGTGTGCGCGAATATATATAGTATGAACGTATCTCTAATATGTGTGTATGTATGTGTGTACGTATGTACCATTTGGACTTGCCCTACACCTGAACAATCTGTTTAACACCAAATGGAATTTTAACCTGGAGGCTACAGCAGACTGTCCATATGGATAACAGATTGCTGGGAGGCAGCTAACGCTTAATTGGAATTAAGGGGTACATAGGGCATCATAAATCACGCGAAAGAACCAAGACTAGTTCATTAACACCGCATGAAACCTGAGATTGTAGAACAGCCTTCCAACTATATATATAATACAGTATTTATATTCTTAGCTAGCCTATTGTAAAGAAAAAATGCTCCCGGAATAGTCTGCTAGATGTGTGTGGTACAAAGATTATTGGGTAAATAGAGCATACTAAGGTAATGAAGCCTTTCATAGGCATTAGTTACTAAAAGGTCTCATTTGGAGTCAATTTAGGGAAAAGATCTCACCTCGTTACTACTTGTAGCGCAATCATAAACTTGTTATTCCTCCTTACATTTACAATTTTGCTACAAATAGAAAACACAGGAGAATTTTATCCTCCTAAAACTTAAATTGCTGCAATTTGCTGTTTTAACCTATCGCGAAAGCCTTACACGCTGTTCTCGGAGATTTGAGCTAACAGCAGCTGCCTGTTTCCATAGCAACAGGAAGTTATTCGGCCTGGTCCTGTTTCTCTTGGGCTGGTTGGAGGCCTGGACTGAGAATTATAGGGGGTTTATTTCCCGACAAGCAAAGCTCAGGTACAAATGCTTATCACATTCGGTTTGCATTCCTCTCTTTATTTCAAAATGGTTAATGCCTGTTTAAAATTAACATGCAGAGGAATGTAGAATGAGTGCTCTAAACATTCTTACCATAACTTCGCCAGTCCGAGAATATTATCCCCATAGTCAGATCAGAGGCCTTCATCATTAACATTTATAGTCACCCTATAAACCCCAGAATCCATTGCAAATGTTACTACTGTTAGAAGTCAAGTTAATAAACATTCTGAGGTGGAAGTATATTTTACTTAAAACATAAATATGTCAGAATGAGTTTACATTTGCTGTTTTCTGTTCATTAAAAACGATGTTCTAGAATGCCAGTTCTAACTGACTGGGGTTGAAGTCAAACATATGAACAGGAACGTATGGGCCTCAGGGCAGTGTCCTAGGCCCAACCATCTTCAGCTGCTTCATCAATGACCTTCCCTCCATCATAAGGTCAGAAGTGGGGATATTCGCTGATGACTGCACAGTGTTCAGCGCCATTCGCAACTCCTCAGATAATGAAGCAGTCCATGCCCACGTGCAACAAGACCTGGACGATGTTCAGGCTTGGGCTGATAAGTGGCAGGTAACATTCGCGCCACACAAGTGCCAGGCAATGACTATCTCCAACAAGCGAGAGTCTAACCACCGCCCCTTGACATTCAACGGCATTACCATCGCCGAATCCCCCACCATCACCATCCCGGGGGGGTCACCATTGACCAGAAACTTAATTGGACCGGTCACATACATACTGTGGCAACAAGAGCAGGTCAGAGGCTGAGTATTCTGTGGCGAGTGTCTCACCTCCTGACTCCCCAAAGCCTTTCCACCATCTACAAGGCACAAGTCAGGAGTGTGATGAAATACTCTCCATTGCCTGGATGAGTGCAGCTCCAACAACATTCAAGAAGCTCGACACCATCGAGGACAAAGCAGCCCGCTTGATTGGCACCCCATCCACCACCTTAAACAGTCACCCCCTCCACCACCGACATACCGTGGCTGCAGTGTGTACCATCTACAAGATGCACTGCAGCAACTCGCCAAGGCTTCTTTGGCAGCACCTCCCAAACCCGTGACCTCTTCCACCTAGAAGGACAAGGGCAACAGGTGCATGGGAACACCACCACCTCCAAGTTCCCCTCCAAGTCACACAGCATCCTGACTTAGAAATATATCGGCCGATCTTTCCTGGAACTCCCTCCCTAACAGCACTGTGGGAGTACCTTCACCACATGGACTGCAGCGGTTCAAGAAGACGGCTCACCACCACCTTCTCAAGGGCAACTAGGGATGGGCAATAAGTGCTGGCCTTGCCAGCGACGCCCACATCCCATGAACGAATAAAAATAATAGAACATTGGTCAAGCTTAAAATCTGACTTGATGCAGATGTTGTGGATTCCATTGGATTGAGTCTCTTGGTTTTGGTTTTGCTCAGATTTATTTCATGAATCCTGTTAAACAATGGTTGCATATTTGTGATATTGAAAGGTTAAGAATGTTTAGTTTCACAATTTAATCTCCCTGTATATGACGTTCATCTTGATGCACGAGTTATTTGACATAAATACCAAGCCAGTTGTCTCCATTTGTTTCCTGTGTGTTTGACAAACATACCCTGGTGAAAGACTGACTGTACATACAGACAATTGAAGCCTGATTACAGGCCGGTGAACAGGACGACAGTGCCCAGAGGTTACAGATTTCACTATAGAGTAAAAATAGATTACTGACATCATGATTCTGGGGAGAATTATTTTAATAAACAACATTAAAATAAAATAAAGAAGCTGAAACGTGAGGCCCACAGATTAACTTCTACACAGAATGACTGAGGTATTTAGAAAATGTTCTTACCTGTCAGGGGAGAAGATTTTCCTGTTCAGTATACATGTTCCCTGATAAACATTGTTCAATATTTCCAGCAATAAGTGCATTCTTTATCCACCTTTTTACGACTTTGCCTTAAATAACAAACAGCGGAAATCCGCCCCTCTCTCCATTAGCCTAACCGGATTTAACTAAATAACAGAGGTACAACAATTTTAACCAGTGAGAAATGAATCTGTACAGGCTGTGCTGACTGGTTTTAGAGGAGATTCTGTTGGATTAGATGTCTAGCTTGTGACCCAGAATTGGTTCTTCGGGATGTTCTTTCCTCTTCATTGGCCGCAGAACACTGTTGTGCTCCCACCAGCATTTTGTTTAAGATGATCCGAAACTCAGAAACGTAGTCAACAATGAGGAGGATAGTAACAGACTTCAGGAGGACATAGCCAGACTGCTAAAATAGGCAGACACTTGAAAGATGAAATTTAACTCAGAGAAGTGTGATGTGATACCTTTTGGTAGGAAGAATGAGGAGAGGCAATATGAACTGAATGAAAGAAAGAAAGAAAGACTTGCATTTCTATAGCACCTTTCACGACCACCGGATGTCCCAAAGCACTTTCCAGCCAATGATGTACTTTTTTGAAGTGGAGTCACCATTGTAATGTGGGAAATGCGGCAGCCAATTTGCGCACAGCAAGCTCCCACAAACAGCAATGTGATAATGACCAGATTATCTGTTTTTGTTATGTTGTTTGAGGGATAAATATTGGCCAGGACACCGGGGTTAACTCCCCTGCTCTTCTTCGAAATAGTGCCAGGGGATCTTTTACGTTCACCTGAGAGAGCAGACGGGGCCTCGGTTTAACATCTCATCCGAAAGACGGGAATGGTACAATTTTAAAGGGGGTGCAGGAACAGAGAGACCTGGGCGTGTACGTACACAAATCTTTGAAGGTGGCAGGACAAGTTGAGAAGGCTGTTAAAAAAACATATGGAATCCCTGGCTTTATTAATAGAGGAATAGAGTACAAAAACAAGGAAATTATGCTAATCCTTTATAAACCACTGGTTGGACCTCAGCTGGTGTATTGTGTTCAATTCTGAGCACCACACTTTAGGATGGAGAGCGTACAGAAGAGATTTACTGGAATGGTACCAGGGATGAGGGATTTCAGTTATGTGGAGAGACTGGAGAAGCTGGGGTTGTTCTCTTTAGAGCAGAGCAGGTTAAGAGTAGATTTGATAGAGGTGTTCAAAATCATGAATAGTTTTGATGGAGTAAATAAGGAGAAATTGTTTCCAGCAATTCGGGTCGGTAACCAGAGGACACAAATTTAAGGTGATTGGCAAAGGAACCAGAGACGACATGAGAAAACATTTTTTTTTACACTGCGAGTTGTTGTGATCTGGAATATGCCGCCTGAAAGGGCAGTGAAAGCAGACTCAATAGAAACATTCAAAACAGAATTGGAAATTTACAGGGTTATAGGGGAAAGAGCGGGGGAGTGGGATTAATTGGATAGTTCTACCAAAGAGCCGGCACAGGCACGATGGGCCGAATGACCTCCTCCTGTGCTGTATGATGCTATTAATTTTATGAATCGACTCAGCACAGGCCAAGGAATGAACTTGCTAAGCCTGTATGGCTCAGTGTCACATCAAATGTTGCCTTTACGCATTGGGGGGCTTTTTACGCAGATTGGGGAGTGGGATGCAGGAAGAAAATGATTGGTTGTGGGGGGGATGCGGGGTGGTGGTGGGGGGGCGTTCAATACTCTATCCTGTAAACCAGTACTGGATAGTGTTATTCCATCTGGGACCATTTTATTGGGGGGTTTGACCAGACTGAGGTGATGAAGCCCGAAGGGAAGACATCGCTCCCTTAGACAAGCTGCACTGACAGCGCTACGAGCTGAAGCTCTCCCCAACGGTATGCCAGACATTACAGCGAGCATGGGCAGATCTATGCAGTGACTTTCCACCAACTTGCTCGTTTATTGTTGCACAGCTCACCATGTTAAGACTGGCACCTGCGAGGTAGTGGCCCTGCACAGATGTTGCAATAAGAACAAAATTGAAGAACGGTCCCAGACGGTGAAGTGCTCCTGTTTTCCGGGACAAGTAGCAGGAACGACACGTGCGGCTCCTTCTTGTGTCGATGGTAGGTTTACTTTTTTTTTTCCTTTTTAACATCAAACCTGAAGAGGTCTTGAATGTGAGAGCAGGGAAACAGCCAATTCCACACCCCACCCTTCAAGTTCGACTGTGGCTTTATTTTTCCTACGGTCCCCTCGGATAGTTATCAGATTGAATGTCAAACCGTATTCTATCTCATTTTTAATGTTGCACAATTATTCGGATTGAGATCAATAGCGCTCGCCAAGGTATTTAGTTCTGCGGTGCAAAAAGAAAATGAAAATGAATCCAATCGCAATGTGCAGATAGAGTGTTCGCTGAATAATATTTAAAAGGGACCATTCCCTCATCATGAATTTTGTGGAGGTTCTAGGTTCCTAACATAGGCAGCAACAATATGCATCGGAAGGGCAGCCTATTGACTGTTGGGCAACCACTACCACTGCAATTCAGGCTGCGGCCTAGGTTTTATTTGCTCAATTTATCGTGGCGCCAAAAGCCAACACCCGTAGACAATCTCTGGGTCGGGTACTGAAATTGGCAGCTCACTGCTCCAACTCAGCATACAGTCAAATTTGGCTTCTGATTGTCAACGTGCTGCCTGGGCATAAAAGTGACATTGCGGGTTGGCTGCCTGCCATCAAAACCGCACCCGCACCCCCCCCCCACCCCGATTATCATTTCCATTGATTATTAACAGAGCTTTTTGTTTTGAAAGTGTTGTGTTTTTTTCTTTAAAAAGTAGGGAAGGTAACAGGGCTCCTTTAAAACAGCTGCGTATTTTCTGTCTGCTGCTCATTATGGGTCTGCCAGTCATGTTGTCATTGTAATGCCCATCGAAGGAGCACAAATGACATCCACTTCTGTCTTGTACTGAGTTCAGGCTGCACTTCATGAGCTCTTTGGGGGGGTCTCCAGGTGAACACTAAGTAGAGATGTTGGTAGTATCAAAGAAATAGAATGGTGCGATCAAAAAGAAAGAGAAGCCTAGCCAGCTAATCTCAGTCGGGGAGGGTATGGGCTATACAATTAACCTCATTTCCCCCTGGGCTAAGGGGGAAAATTAGCTTTTCAGTGAACCCTATTGGAAAAGTGTGCTTATTTGTCCTATGAGGAGTTACGATGCTGCCCCCCATAGTGAAATAGCCAGTCAACACTCACTCTGGATTCATATTTAATGATCCTATGATTCTGCATTCCCGATGGGAAGTACAGGTTGGAGAATTGGGGCTAGAGTGTTGCCGCCCTATCTTCAGCCCGTGCTCTCAGAGCGCAGCTCCCGATGGAATCCCTGCAAAGAATGTCCACCTTGGTGAGGTACCGGAGAGCTGCCAGTAGTTGTGGAACGATAGGTGTATAGGAACAGGAGTCGGCCATTCAGCTGCTCGAACCTGTTCCGCCATTCAATTAGATCGTGGCTGATCTATAATCTCCACTCCACTTACCTGCTTTGGTTACATATCCATTAATACCCTTACCAAACAAAAATATATTAAGCTTAGTTTTGACATTTTCAATTGACCCCTCAGCCTCAACAGCTTTTTGAGGGAAGTGGGTTCCAGATTTCCACCACCCTTTGTGTGAAGACGTGCTTCCTGACATCACCCCTGAATGGCCTGGCTCTGATTTTAAGGTTATGCCCCCTTGTTCTGATCTCCCACACTAGTGGAGAAAGTTTCTCTGTATCTACTCTATCAACTCCTTTAATCATCTTAAACACCTCAATTAGATCACCCCATAATCTTCTGTACTCAAGGGAATACAGGCCTAGTCTGCACAAACAATGATACCCAAAGAACATAACATAAGAAATAGGAGCGGGAGTAGGCCATACGGCTCCTCAAGCCTGCTCCGCCATTCAATAAGATCATGGCTGAACTTCTATATCAACTCCACTTTCCCACACTATCCCCCAAATCTATCTATCGATCTCGGTCTTGAATATACTCAACGACTGACCCTCCACAGCCCTCAGGGGTAGAGAATTCCAAAAATTCTCAACCTCCGAGTGAAGAAATTTCTTCTCATCTCAGTCCTAAATGGCCATCCCCCTTATCCTGAGACTATGCCCCCTGGCTCTAGACTCTCCAGCCAGGGGAAACAGCCTCTCAGCATCTACCCTGTCAAGCCCTCTAAGAATTTTATATGTTTCAAGAAGATCATGTCTCATTCTTCTAAACTCCAGAGAGTATAGGTCCTTTCTACTCAATCTCTCCTCATAGGACAACACTCTCATTCCCAGGAATCAATCTAGTGATCCTTCGTTGCAACCCCTCTAAGGCAAGTATATCCTTCCTTGGGTATGGAGACCAAAACTGTACAAGAGGGGAGAAAACTGGAAGGAAAATATAAATGGCCTCCACTGTATCATGGTACAGGAAACTTTGGTTTATCTAGAGGTTGTATGCCCGGAAACCTCGATCTACCGGCAGAAATCAGGAGCCATTTTGTTAGGTTTTTTTTTCTTCTCGTGGCTTTGTTTTCAACAGTCGGGCTCTGGAAAGTCTCTCTGAAGCTGTTGCTAAGCTACAGAGACGCTTCCAAGGTACGGGCCGACTGTTTACAAGCTGTTGCTAAGCAACAGTGTTTGTTGTCAGATACGGAGATGAAAACCTCCGTACGCTTCAACATTAACGCTGGTATGTCCGGCAGTTTTGATAGATCGGCAACAGCTCGGTCCCGTCGGTGCCGGATATAACAAAGTTTCCTGTAATAATACAACATAGATTTTTGTTTGCCTTTCTAAGGGAAATTAAGTGAATAAACTGTTTACCTGTTTTCTGTTGAACCAGCCTCAATAGTTTTACAGAAATGGTGGTGTCAAATGCAGCCATGCCTTGATGGAGAAGAATGTAAAGTACTGCCAGATCGTACTGGTTGGAGCTGTGCCTCCGGAAATAAAGTAAAGACAACCAAAGTAAGTCAAACAACTGCAACCTTTCCAACCAGAGAATATTTGAATTTCAGAATGTGGCTAAGTGTAAAAAGGTGACATTTTTTGGATTGCCTGCTTCACAATACAATTGACTTTAACTTGAACTGCATTTATACTGCAGCTGCTGGTCGGAGATTGGTAGGGGTTCCAGCCAGGTAATACTCCATTTACAGCACCTCGCTGGAACTCCAATTCTCCTGCCCAGGATTGACCTCCGCAGGTGGCAGTTCCGACAACTATCTGAACATTTAAATGAACTCCAGGTAGGTTCACAAAAGTGTATAAGCTGAATTAGGTGGTGCATTGGGTTTTGCCATTGGCCTTTCACCTCTGTGACCTGGATTCAAAAGCCAGCCCAAATGGACCGGATGGTGAACTTCTTGTCTGGTGAACCCATGCGAAACGAGCTTGCGCCATTTGAATCCAGTTCCCGGAGGATGTAAAGATCGATTGCCGCTTATTTTTTTTTTTTGAAGATGAGCAGGGTGTTCTCCTGGTATCTGGGCCAGCATTCCTCCCTCAAGCCACAACACCAAAACAGATTAACGAGCCGGTTATCTCATTGCTGTTTGTGGGACCTTGCTGTGCGCAAATTGGCTGCTCCGATTGCGAACACCGCAAGTGATTGCACGTCAAAAGTAACTCATTGACTGTGAAGCACTTTGGATTGTCACAAGCAGGTGAAAGATGCTATCTAAATATATAAAAAGACAAGTTCTTTCATCTTTTATGGTGGGCAAGGGTCAACATCAAAACATGCCTTAATTTGGCATTCTCACTTCGATAGGCCACAAGATAGCATGTGTAGAAAAAATATTACACTGGTGCAGTATAGTAAAGGGTGCTGTTTTGAAGTTGGGGCTCATGCATGTTGTTTGGGTCGAGTGGAGGGTAGTTTACTCTAAACACAAAAATGTTAAAAAAACAAAATAGTCCAAGAGACCCCACTTGATAACACACTGGAGTTAAGAACATAAGAAATAGGAGCAGGAGTAGACCATTTGGCCCGTCGAGCCTGCTCCGCCATTCAATAAGATCATGGCTGATCTTCTACCTCAACTCCACCTTCCCACCCGATCCCCATATCCCTTGATTCCCTTAGTATCCAAAAATCTATCGCTCTCTGTTTTGAATATACTCAACGACTGAGCCTCCACAGCCCTCTGGGGTAGAGAATTCCAAAGATTCACCACCTTCTGAGTGAAGAAATTTCTCCTCATCTCAGTCCTAAATTGTCGGCCGACCCCTTATCCTGAGACTGTGACCCCTAGTTCTACACTCCCCAGCCAGGGGAAACATCCTCCCAGCATCTACCCTGTCAAGCCCCTTAAGAATTTTATACGTTTCAATGAGATCGCCACTCTTCTTCTAAACTCTAGGAAATATAGGACTTGTCCCCTCAATCTCTCGTGGGACAATCCCCCCTAAACTCCATGTGGTGTTAAACTTGTGTGCGGCTAATTCCTCCAAGTAGTCTTTACTTCTCTGAAGTCAGGCCAGGTCAAGTCAGTCCCTATTAACACTGCAACATTGGCGTTACTGTGAAGCAGAAACCTCTTTGTGTAACCCATAAGAGTGAACTCACCAATCGCACGCTTCCAGTGTGGGAGCCCTGCTCACAGGTCAGAGAATCAGCACAGCAGTGCTGTAGTCCTATCTCTGTCCTGTGCTGGGAGCGTGGGATAGGTGAGTTTACTCTATAATGTAAACGTGCCCAATGAGTCTGGTTGAGCCTGTGCAGATTTCACTTCAACAGTTGCTATCACTTTCAGTGTCGCGAGTAGCTTTCTGCTTCCACTCGGCATGCCTGGCTTTTAAACCATAAATTGCTCATGACAATGGCTGTTTAATCTGTGGATGTGATCTTTGGACCAGACCGAAGATACCTTCCAATACCCTTTGTGTAATTTTAACAGAATCGTGTGCAAGGCAATCACTTCTGTGCTCCATCTCGTACAGACAATATCAGTGCCCAAATAAAGCAGCTGATGCAGTTTCTTTTTTGAGTACTGTCTGCTATTCCCGCTTGGTTAAATGCTTTACCTCAGCATTTGAACATCCACACAGACTAAATTTCATGGTTTTTGACAAATGACCATGCTTCCACGTGCACTGTATGCAACGGTCACCACCCCCTTATCTGAGGAAGGATGTTCTTGCCATGGAGGGAGTGCAGCGAAGATTCACCAGGCTGATACCTGGGATGGCAGGAATGACATATGAGGAGAGATTGAGTCGATTAGGCTTATATTCGCTAGAGTTTAGAAGAATGAGAGGGGATCTCATTGAAACTTATAAAATTCTAACAGGACGAGACAGACTAGATGCAGGAAGGATGTTCCCGATGGCGGGGGAGTCCAGAACCAGGGGTCACAGTCTAAGGATAAGGGGTAAGCCATTTAGGACAGAGATGAGGAGGAATTTCTTCACCCAGAGAGTGGTGAACCTGTGGAATTCTCTACCACAGAAGGCTGTGGAGGCCAATTCATTAAATATATTCAAGAAGGAGTTATATATATTTCTTAAGGCTAAAGAGATCAAGGGATATGGGGAGAAGGCAGGGACAGGGTACTGAATTTGGATGATCAGCCATGATCTCATTGAATGGCGGAACAGGCTCGAGGGGCCGAATGGCCTACTCCTGCTCCTATCTTCTATGTTTCTATGTTTCCTGAATGACTGTACTCTCACCAGTCAGCAGGTATCCTCGGTGATATTTTTGAGAAATGACGGGCTCACCGAATAATCCCATTTTCACAAAACCCATTGCAGGATAACTATCTGTATTAGTGAGCTTTTCCTTTTAAAATTATATATAAATCGAGTTTAAAAACAAATCCTAAAAATATTTTCAAGATTATTTTGGTCAGTTGTGCCACCTTTTTGCTAAATAATCACTTACCATCATCATTTACCAAATTCATCTTCAACTGCCCCGACCCACATCTGAAAACGCGAAAGAGGTAGGCTTTCAACTTTACTGCCTGGTGGGGGGCGGGGGCGGGGGGTAGTGGTGCGGAGGATTGCCTGGGCACAGGGCAAAGGACAAAGAAGAAGGTCGGGCAAGGAAGGATCCCATGCCCGTAACAGAGCCCATAACAGAAGGGAAATCGGGGGGCGGGGGAGAAGGGTGGCTTCGTCCTTTATAGGCGTGAAATCCTCCCCAGATGATTTCACCTCTCTGTACCGTGCATCCCAGTGATGCCTTACACCCAGGCACCAAAGACCAATTGCAGATGAAAACATTAAACGTTATAGGGTAGAAATTCTGGTCTCCGCTGTCCCTGTACGAAACAACCAACACGCTCAGACTAACATCCTCTCTGTGCTGCTGGTAAGGCGTTCCCGTCAGAAATCTGGTGATCATAATTTCTACCCCCTGGACTTTTTTCCCAGTACTATATACATGGAGTAGCCAAAATTCCTAGGTCTGGGAGAGTACTGCAGGGATGTACCATGGGAATGGGCGGTGGCGGGGGTAGTGGGGGGCATTGGAATTTGGGGCGTGACCTTGTTCCATTGGGTCTTTTACCCTTTTTTGGCCCAATGAGAAATTCTAACGTGTTGGCATCAGAAGAGGAGACATACTTACCATTGACTGGCGGAATTGGCGCCCACAATGCCTGTATCCTAAGGTCGATTGCTGTTAGGAAAATGGCAACTGCGGAATCTATTCTACTTTTGTATCAAAAATGTCCTGCGATCTTTGGCGGGATCAGCACCTCCCCCATCCCGGGGAGCAGATACCCAAATGGCACTGTTGCACGCACCCTTTACGCAAATAACCCATCCTCTGGATTTAGGACATGGCCAAGGCCAGTGCAGACGAGCAGCCAGAAGTCCCACTGCTCTGATGTTCTTCCAGGGGTATTTCACGCCTCCTGAAATTTCAGGCTTTACTGAGTAAGGACCAGAGCTAATTGAAAACACTTAAATTGTTCAACTAAACATAATTGTACAAAAAAAGAAATTGTACAATAAAACCTGGAGTCATTTGTTATTTTACACTGTTGCCTCCATCCTATCGAGTGATATGCACAGCACAGGACATTGAATGGAAACCAAATTATTGACATAGATGAACATTTTACGTCATGTCAGACAACTTTATTATCCAAGACATTTTCAGAATGTATATCACATTGCATATTGCCATAGGAGCGCTGCTCTTTACCCCCAACTGTAGCTCTTCATCTCCCATCTTCAAAATCCTCTTAATAAGAATGAAAATCATTTGGGCATCTCAACGTTAAATAAAATGAAATTGCTGCTCTTCCATAAGGAGCCAAAGTGAGGCTTTAGCTCTGTGACTCAATGTAAACTTGTAATAAATGTAAAATACTTTTTTAAATGACAAATTTAATCCACTGAACATAGTTAGAACTCATCGATACCATTTTAGTTCCACAAATTGGTGATCACGAATTTACATTTCCTACATTGATTGATGCTCAAATTTTTAAAATATCTTTGCGGCAATATATTCCATTTTTTGCTGAAATGGGCCCACTAATTTCAATCATTTCAAGATGGTAGTCACTCACTAGACAGTCCACCTATTATATCTAGCCATTTAGGTTTATGCGCATGACCTGCTCAGACTATTTTGACCTCCGTCTACCTTGGCACAAGGTTAGAATCATAGAATAGTACAGCACAGAATGAGGCCATTCAGCCCATCGAGTCTGTGTCGACTCTTTCGAAGAGCAATCCAGTTAGTCCCACTCTCCCCGCTCTTTCCCCATATCCCTGGAATTATTTCTCCACCAAGTATTTATCCAATTCCCTTTTTGAAGGCTACTATTGAAGCTGCATCCACCACCCTATCAGGCAGTGCATTCCAAATCCGAACCACTCGTTGCTTAAAAATGTTTTTCCACCTGTCGCCTCTGGGTCTTTGGCCAATCACCTTAAATCTGTGCCTTCTGGTTATCAACCCTTCCGCCATTGGAAAGAGTTTCTCTTTAATTACTCTGTCTAAATCCTTCAGCTGAGTCTATATTCATTGTGCTAGGTGGCAGCCCAGAAATGAGTGACCCTGAGGTGTGAAACAAAACTTTGTTCTCTTCCATACACAAAATTCCTCTATACAGGAAACTCTCGATTTACCGGCACCTAAATAACCGGAAATCTCTGTTAACCGGCAAAATTCAGGAGTAGGTTCAGATAAGTTTTACTTCATATTAGTGGCCGTTCCTGGATCTGTGGCTGTGAAGCCAGGGTTCCTGCACTTGTTGCTAAGCAACAGGGACGCTTGGTCTGTGGCCGGGGTCCCTGCACCTGTTGCTAAGCAACAGGGAAGCCTGGATTTGTTGCTGTGTACGGAGCTCTCGTACCTTTTACTATACCTCTCTGTAATCCGGACTTTTTGATAAACTGGCACCACGCCGGTCCTGTCGGTGCTGGATAAGAAAGAGTTTCCTGTATACGCCTGACTAATTACAAAATTTGGGTTGGGTTTCTTCCCCTCAGATTTTCTGAAGGATGAGGAGGGGCACCTCAGACAAGCTCCTGAGGAGCATCAAAGTGTCTTTAGGCCCATAGTAGTCCTCACTGAAACAAAAACAAAAATAACTGAACTCATTATAGGAGCAGGAGTAGGCCATTCAGTCCCTCGGGCCTGCTCCACCATTCAATGAGATCGTGGCTGATCTGCACCTCAACTCCAATTACCTGCCTTAGCTCCATGATGGCCTTACTGTAGGTCTTTCTCCTACTGCCGTTCGGACCCCGAGAATTACAAATAAGCGTAACAATGACAGATCAGTTTGTTTCCAATAAAATGGTCTTGATTCATGCTGTAGTTTACTAATTCATGCGTACATACAAGTACCCCAGCAATATATATGCTCTATGCCTGGCTTTCATACATACACTCCTTCCTGGGTGATCAGTCCGAGTTGGTTGTAGGCTCCAGGAGTCGACTGGCCGGCCGAGCACCTCCCTTTGCTCCTCTGCTCTTGGCGCTGTTTCTCTGCAATAATGTCTCTTCACAGGGTTTTTCCCGAATGGGTCCCTCGTGCTTCCTTCGGTTGCCCCCCTCAGTTTCACCTCTGACTTCTCCTGATTGGTGTTTTCCCCGCGTGATACGCTCATGTTCCTGTGATGTATGGGGGGGCGGGACTTCCTCCTCACTCCGTGTTTCACCCTGCCCACATGGCCTTACAGACAAAGGGTTAAATACCCACCTCCGCCTTTTTGGATCCATCCGTTATCATCTCACATTTCATTCGCAGTTTCAATCGCCACACAGTAGCAGCTCACATTACCCAACAAAAAACGATTTCAGTCTTGCAAGCTTCAATTGTCCCAGCACCCACAGCCTTTTTGAGGGAGGGAGTTCCAGATTTCTTCTACCCTTTTATCTTCCACTTAAACAGTATTATAGACTCATGGTATACAAACAATAATCAACGGAGAACTGTGAAATGCAAACGTTATTCCGCAGTTCCCAATGAATTTCTTCCTACTCATTGAAATATAATTGAATAGCAATAATAAATGCCTGGTCATTAGCGTAACTATAACAGAGGACAGGCAGCATGATTGAAGGACAGGATATGTAATTACAGCCCACTGTACTCCTGCACACCCATTATTGTTGAAGCCTTGCATAAGCTTTAAAAGCCGAGATAAATTAGGCAGGGAAACATTATAAAAGTGTAAATATTCTTAAGTTGATCATACGGCAGAGTGGGCACATATGGTGGATCAGGCCATCGCAATCAGCAGCTTTCATGTAACATCGCTGATGAAATATGATGGCTGTACTAAATCATAATGTATGACCAGACCTCATCGTAAGCAGACTGCACAAGTTTCTAGACACTGCAGATGAACAGACTGCGATGGTGTTTCCACTACACTCCTGGCAAAGGGGCGCTGGCAGAGCAGGAGCAGCTCTGAGGGATTTCCCAGCCATTATGTTTTACATGCAATTTTTAAGTATGAATATGAGCTTTTACATTTTTGAATAAAGGACTCTCGAGTTTAATTATGCAGTAATAAGGACGCCATGGGCGTTATTAGAGATCCTACTAGCGATTTAACGCTGGAACACTCACCCTGTATTGGTAAACACACAAAGGCCTAGATTATCCTGTGGGTGGGTGCTAAGGACATTTTGCCCTCATGAAAACAGATTTTAAATCACTCCACCCATGGCAGCCGCGTCTTCAGTTGTCTTGGCCCTAAGCTCTGGAATTCCCTCCCTAAGCCTCTCTGCTTCTCTACCTCCTTTAAGACGCTCCTTAAAACCTACCTCTTTCATCTGCCCTAATATCTCCTTCTGTGGCTCGGTGTCAAATTTTGTCTGATAATCGCTCCTGTGAAGCGCCTTGGGGATGTTTTACTACATAAATGCGAGTTGTTGTTGATGACTGTATTCCAAAAGTAACTCAAGAGTGGGAAGTGCTCTCTGAAGGCAAGGCTCCTTTTCCACTACTGGCCTGAGTCCCTGTTTACACCTGTTCTGAAAGTGGTGTTCTGCTATTTTCACGCTGGGACAAAATAAAATTGGAACGTCGCCGACAGGAAGTTTAGCAGAGGACATCTGGCGCAGAAGCGAAGAGCAGATGGGAACATTAAATGGGTGATTCCACAATCTGGTGTTCCTTGCTCGGAGTGGCATTCACAAGTCACGGGCTGCGTGCCTGCGATTTCCCGAAATGCATCCCGGCTTGGAACACTGGATCATGCAATCACCGCCCTCCCCACCCCCCCAGTATACTCTCTGAACTCTTCGCCCAAATCTCACATAATGCACAAAATGGCTGCCACCATCCCCGATATACCTGTGACTGCACTTCAAGAGCAATTCATTGTCTGTGAATTAGTTTGGGAATTCTGAGAGATGTGACAAAGACACTGACGTAATAAAACTCACTACACACTTGGTTTGAGTATAAAGCAAGGCTTTAATCAACTTGTTTCAGAACATGGAGGTCTAGTTGTACTTCACTAGTTCCTGTCTTACAAACTGTCCCTGGGCAAGCTGGACCCACCCCCGAGTATTTATACTCCTTGGACGGCGCCACCAGCTGGCCGTCCAGCGTTATTTCATGAGTAGTTTCTTTATGATGATGAGATTTATAACAGACACTTTCTTAGAAAATAAATTATGGGGTGGGGAATTGTAAATAACAGCTTTTGGGTAGAGCAGCCTTCAGCTCTGTTTCCTTTCATTCTTTTAGCACTGGCTCGTGCCCCATTCTGCACTACTTCACCTAACTGGCATCTTGTACACTACATGGAGCCGGATATAGGCAACCAGTCTCTCATCATTGTGCAAAAAAATGTACTCCTTACACACGTGCATGCAGTGATGAACATATGTGGCATTTTGAAATATGCTAATCAATATTTTGGCACTCAAGCCTTTGTCAGGGCCCTTTGAGTTCCTTTTTGAACTCTTCTTGCCCGTGCACAGACTGCGTGCATGCATAAGAATCAGAAAATAAATTAATATGCGGCATGGAAATATATATACTTGAATAATGTCAGTAGTGTGAAAGAGAGTCTAATACACACACAGACACATCTATGCAAATTCTATTACTAAAGAATTGGCATTCCAAATTGATCTTCAATGTGTTGTCTTTCTAATGACTTGCCTTCCGATTCTTGTGCAAACATTTTGCTTTTCTTCATTTTGCCCTGACATTTTCTCCTTTATTCTGCAAGCTCATTGCTGCTGGGGTATGGCTCCACTGTTGCCCGCAGTCTTCCAATACCTTGCCCACGTGGCCATTGTTTAGGTGAGACTATCAGATGCAGGCTGTTGGAACAGGGGTGGTGGAGGTGAAGGTGGGGCAGCACAGATGTTGCCCCCATTCAGATAGTGCTCAGCTGCAGAAACTCTCATATCAGTTATTTTCCTTCTCTGTACTGTTAGTGCAGGGGCACTGAGACTAAGTGTAGCACCCTAACCAGCTCCCGGTCAGATTCTCTTATGAAGCTGCTTCATAACCCCGCCCGAGGAGATGCCAACTGCCAAGAAGACTCGCCGTGTTTATTTTCTTGTCTAAAAGATAAAAATCTGTCTTCCAACGGTGTACTGCAAATAAATTATTGACCAGAAGTCGGGCTGTAACCTCATTTGCACTTTGTTCTCGGTGCTGCCTGCCTTTCAAAACACCATGAAATATCAATAATCTATATGACAGTTCAAATAAATGACATCAACGGTCATGTAATTGAAGACATGCTAGTGCGTAGGTTGTAGGCCATCAAGTCACTTTAGTTAAGGTATAACTGCGTTTGTATTTTCCATTATAGCTTTGCAAAAAAAAAAAAATCTCCTAATTGGGCGAAGTGTTACATTCTATCCTCCCAAATTCTATTTAAGATAAAACTAATAACACCATGCTCTGCTGTTAGGATGCATCCCTTTCCACTTACAAGAGAGCTTAGTCATTCAAATGGATTTAATTTAGCTTTCCACAAATCTGTTCCCAGATGGCAGCTCATCAGGCTGTTGGATAAACTTGGAATGATCCTTCATAGCCACTAAATGCAGGCATAATAACTTAACATTTTATCTGCTACATCATCCTCATTCAGCCTTGTGCCCCACTGAGTATGTATTTCGGAAGCAGATCAGGTAATAATGCATTAGGTGAATGGAATAAATGGCCATATACAAAATACCAATGCCATACGTGCTCTGTGGGCTGGTGTGTGTACCATTCTAGTTGTCATGATGTGGAGATGCCGGTGTTGGACTGGAGTGGACAATTGTGAGAAGTCACACAACACCAGGTTATAGTCCAACAGCTTTATTTGAAATCACAAGCTTTCGGAGCGCTGTTCCTTCGTCAGCGCTCCAAAACCTTCTAGTTGTGTAGCACCTTTTTCTACCAATAGGTGCTGCTAGTGCACTTATTAGGTTTCAAGTACTATTTAAATTTCTCACCTTTAACAAAAAAAAACACAACTTTGAGATTAATTTGGGCTTATCAAGGTGATGGTGGGGAATCAGGACATTCCCACCACCCCTGTGCTCGCTGCCCTATATTGACTCCCGGCCCGGCAACGCCTCAGTTTTAAAATTCTCATCCTTGTTTTCAAATCCCTCCATGGCCTCGCCCCTTTCTATCTCTGTAACTTCCTCAGGCCCAAGGTCACTCACCCCCCCAAAAACAAAGCTTTGCCTCTGCCTTCACTCCAACCTCAGAACAGAATCCCTGTCACGCTAATGCAGCATTTCTTTCCCTATGCCATCCATCTTTGTTGGCCCTCTTGAGTGCACAACCAAAACTCTGCTGCCTGTGTCCTAACTCGCTCCAAGTCCTGTTCACCCATCACCCCACTGTGCTCACTGACCTACATTGGCTCCCGGTCCGGCAACGCCTCAGTTTTAAAATTCTCATCCTTGTTTTCAAATCCCTCCATGGCCGTGCACCCTTCCCAATCTCGGTAATTTCCTGCGGCCCGACAAGCCTTCGAGGTCTCTGCGCTCCTCCAATTCCGGCCTCTTGCACATCCCCGATTTTATTCGCTCCACCATTGGCAGCCGTGCCTTCATCTGCCTGGGCCCTAAGCTCTGGAATTCCCTCCCTACCTCTCTCTCTTCCTTCAAACACTTCTTAAAACGTACCTTAGCTGTCTTAATATCTCCTTATGTGGCTCGGTGTCATATTTTGTTTGACAATGCTCCTGTGAAGTGCCTTGGGACATTTTACTACTTTAAAGGTGCTACAGAAATGCAAGTTGTTGTTGTAGTAATTGATGTCAAATTGGAACCAGCTTTGGGCAATGGAACCATGGGCCAGCACGACTGGGTTGAGACCACACAAACATGCTTATTGTAGCACCCTTCTAGAGAGGGACCTTAATTCATTTTTAGGTAGCTCAAGGGTGGGGTAATGGAGATTAAGTTCTTTTTACTCAAATTTAGATGTGGGCGTCGCTGGCAA
Organism: Somniosus microcephalus; assembly: GCF_052327205.1. Classification (NCBI taxonomy): domain Eukaryota; kingdom Metazoa; phylum Chordata; class Chondrichthyes; order Squaliformes; family Somniosidae; genus Somniosus; species Somniosus microcephalus. The sequence goes on along the minus strand of NC_141002.1, from coordinate 90,670,300 downwards.
GGCCAGCATTTATTGCCCGTCCCTAATTGCCCCTTGAGAAGGTGGTGGTGAGCCACCTTCTTGAACCGCTGCAGTCCGTGTGGTGAAGGTACTCCCACAGTGCTGTTAGGAAGGGAGTTCCAGGATTTTGACCCAGCGACGATGAAGAATCGGCAATATATTTTTAAGTCAGGATGGTGTGTGACTTGGAGGGGAACTTGGAGGTGGTGGTGTTCCCATACGCCTATTGCCCTTGTCCTTCTAGGTGGAAGAGGTCACGGGTTTGGGAGGTGCTGCCGAAGAAGCCTTGGTGAGCTGCTACAGTGCATCTTGTAGATGGTACACACTGTAGCCACGGTACGCCGGTGGTGGAGGGAGTGAATGTTTAAGGTGGTGGATGGGGTGCCAATCAAGCGGGCTGCTTTGTCCTGGATGGTGTCGAGCTTCTTGACTGTTGTTGGAGCTGCACTCATCCAGGCAAGTGGAGAGTATTCCATCACACTCCTGACTTGTGCCTTGTAGATGGTGGAAAGGCTTTGGGGAGTCAGGAGGTGAGACACTCGCCGCCAAATATCCAGCCTCTGACCTGCTCTTGTTGCCACAGTATTTATTTGGCTGGTCCAGTTAAGTTACTGGTCAATGGTGACCCCCCCAGGATGTTGATGGTGGGGGATTCGGCAATGGTAATGCCGTTGAATGTCAAGGGGAGGTGTTTAGACTCTCGCTTGTTGGAGATGGTCATTGCCTGGTGCTAATGTTACCTCCTCTAACTGCACCAGTATGACAGTTCTAAGAGAGAAGTCACTTTAAACTTCATCATTCTGAGCTGGATATGAACCTAGACCTCATGTGAAAAAAGAATATGTAATATGATTCTATGATTCAAATTCCACTAGACCATGCAGTCCCCAGATTGAATTATTTATTTCCAGGTACCTTGCACTGAACATGACTTTTAAACTAAGAGTGTGGGTTTGAGCCCTGCTTCCAGATCTATGCTGTTGGCGATCCAGTCGATCTGGTTTGGATTGCTTGCTCATCGTGTCCTTTCCCACTCTACTAAAGGACCTTGCCTTACCCCATTTTCTCCTCTGGCCACTGTGCTCTGTTGGCTTTAGATGAAACCAGGAACTCAATTGTGTTTTGCGAATCGGGGAAGAAACCCAAACTTCTGACTTCCTGCTCCATGGCTGTGCGTTACCACGGTAACCGCCTCTATTGGCAGAACAATAGCAGTGACATCTATTGGCTGATGATGGCACTTCACGAAGCAAAAAAGACCATTGCTCTTAACTGAAGCCTTTTATTTAAATATAATTTTTAAAAATCATTTTTACCTTTTGAAGAGTTTGTTTGCTCTTTTTGGTGTCATTCGTTCCCCATCTATCAGTGGCAACATTTCTATTCTAGCCTGAAAGGCGGACATATTTGTACCAGTCAGGATGTCTTTCGGTCATCTGATTTTGTTCTTGGGTTGTGATTGGTTTTGTGCAGCCACTTTATATTATCAGCAAAGAAACCCATCCTCAGTGCTGATTGATTATATTGTATCAAATATTTGCACACCTATACCGTAATCTTTCATTATTGGTCAAATAATCAATATCAAAGATTACTTTTTGGATATCTTTAGCAGCTACACTGCAACATAATAAAATCGGCTGGTTTTCAGAAGCTGCTGCAAATTGCTGAGCAAAGCTCCGGCGGAACAATTATTAGTTTTTCAAGTCATTGCAACTTAAACTGCTGATGCAGTTCTCAGTGAGCATAAAGCCTCAGCACAAACTGTCCCAGACTACATTTCTGGAATCAAAACTGCTTTGGCTCAGAGATAAGAGACTTTGGAGGCGAAATTCATCTTGGCCGGCAGCGCAGAGCAGTCGATAGCGAATCGGCAGCCCGTTTTACACCTAACCCCAGTCTCTTTTCCCTTTGAAGTCAACGGGAATGGATGTCGGGCAGAGTGATCTGTTACTGTCTGTTTTGTGCTACCTCCCAAGGCACATTTCACCTCCTCTGTCCTTTCATTTCTGGTACCAGGTTTTAAGTCTAACTGAGACTCCAGTCTACTCGAGGTGCCTATTACATATTGCTTACAATCCTAGAAACTGTTGTTGGCTTTATTAGCAGATGAATGCTTAATGTAATTGTGCGGCATTCCATCTCAAACCGGCATTCTTTATGTGCTAGCTCATGTCCTAACTCGCACCAAGTCCTGTTCATCCATCAGCCCTGTGCTCGCTGACCTACATTGGCTCACGGTTAAGGAATGCCTCAATTTTATAATTCTCAGCCTTGTTTTCAAACCCCTCCATGACCTCGCTGTTCCCTACCTTTGTAATCTCCTCCAGCCCTACAACCCTCAGATATATCTGCGCTGCTCCAATTCTGGCCTCTTGAGCATCCCCAATTTTAATCGCTCCACCATCAGTGGCCGTGCCTTCAGTTGCCTAGGTTCTAAGCTCTGGAATTCCCTCCCTAAACCTCTCTGCCTCGCTACCTCTCTCTTCTCCTTTAAGATGCTCCTTAAAGCTTACCTCTTTGACCAAGCTTCTGGACATTTGCCCTCATAGCTCCTCATGTGGCTCAGTGTCAGATTTTGTTTGATGACGCTCCTGTGAAGCGCCTTGGGACGTTTTACTACGTTAAAGGTGCTATATAAATACAGTGTTGTTGTTGTTGTCGCTACTGTGCCCTGCTTACTTTAGTTAATGGTGCCACTCCTAATTAAAGCCTATTGTAGGCTGGAGAGCTGTGAAGAGGGAGGGAATCTGGCTCTGTGAGTTTAGTCCCAAATGGAACCTCAATAACAGCTTAGGAGACCTATGGAATGTGGGTCTTCGATGCTGTTGGGTCTCAGGAAGACGGGTCACTCACGTCACTGAACGGCGCTAGCAACCGCTTGCCATCGATGGCACTCCTTCAGCTGTGGAGCTTTCTTATCACAGTTGCTGCTACTGTTACACTACTCGGCGCACATACCACACACTGCCATTAATGCACATCCACTTACTGAAAGCAGCCAGTGACGGTCGTGGAGAGATCATTAGCAGCCTTTTGTCACCAGAACATGATGTCACACTGCTTGCAGTTGGCTGAAATTACGAGGCGATCTAACGGCGCATTCACTTTGGAGAACAGCTCCCTGTCCCGCTGCGGTTGAAAGTAACCTGGGTTTCATTAGGTAAAAAGGGAAAAACCCAAATAAAGGTTGTGACTATTGGAAGCCTGAAATAAAAGACAGTTCATAGCATCAGTCAGTATTTGGAAAGAGGAAAGATGGGTTAACGTGTCAGGACGGGACCCTTCAACACAACCTACTGTGCATTGCTGCCATTTTCTAATTATACTGCAGGGTGGTTTCAACAGCAACTGGATCGAGTGTCTTGCAGTCGCTGCTGCTAAGTATTTAACTCCGGGTTGCCACCTTTCCAAATGACTGCACAGGCATTCACCAGTCAAAATGGAGTGGAATTTAGCTAGTCCAGTCTGCGGGTGGCCTTGCATCTCGCCTCTCTTCTTGGCTCCAAGTAGCCACGTTGACTTTGGAGTCTGAGGCGGCCCTGCTGTCGGAGACCAGGCCTGAGATACACCGAGCTCGGCCCCTCTTCCCCTCTTCCATTATTTGAAGGGGCTGCTCCTCGATTTTTGGCTGCACTTCAGTCCCGGGCTCCTGATCGTTGGTCACCCGGTGCAGGGGGGAGCGGGCAGATCGAAGGACCTCCTCGTAGGACTGCTCCTGGGCCTGGCCCAAAAAAAAGCCATCAATTGGTCCAGGCAGCGGGCGGTCGAGGGGGTCGTTTGGCCCGACTGCCTGCCTCTCTACCGCGGCCAAGTTCACGCCCGGGTGGCCCTGGAGATGGAGCACACGGTCTCTGCCGGTGCGCTCGAGGCCTTCCGCGACCGGTGGGCGCCGCGGGGACTGGAGTGCATCGTCAACCCGGCCAACCAAATTTTAATTTAATTTGTTAAGTTTTATTTATTTACAGTCGATTTGTTTAAACACCCCATCAAAAAAGAGTACACCGAGCAAGGCGGCGTGCGCCTCCCCACACAGCCGCGAGCAGCACAGTATTTTTACCTGCGAGGTATTTGCCACCAGTAGGGTTACCAACCCTCCAGGAATGCCCTTGGAGTCTCCAGGACACTGCTACGAGCAACCTGGCAGAAATTTCGCAGGGGCAGTAAACAAAACAAAAAAATTGTGCTTTTTTTTAAAAAAAACATTTCTTTGAACACTTTAGTTATAAAACTTGTGGACGAAAATAAAAAGGGCTGTTTTGATTGACAGTAAAGAAGCATCCAGCCAGGTAATGAAGAGCTTGTCCGTTTTCCAATTGGCGGTGGGCGGCGTGGATGGGCGTGTCGGGCGACCAATGGCGGGAGTGTGGGGGGGTGGGCGGGGCGGTAAGAGGCAGGAGGTCACGTGACGACACCTCCAGGAATACGTCCAATCAGAGTTGGCAACCCGAGCCACCAAACTGGGGGTGGGGCTGGGGGAGGGGCACTGCTGGAATCTGTGGGGAAAAAACCCTAATATAAATGGGGTAGAAGACTCATTATTGGGTTTTTGTTGCTTGTCACCAGAATGCAGAATAACTATTAACGCAAATAGTAAAAAAAAACAATGCAAAAGCAAAATACTGCGGATGCTGGAAATCTGAAATAAAAACAGAAAATGCTGGAACTACTCAGCAGGTCAGGCAGCATCTATGGAGAGAGAAACAGAGTTAACGTTTCAGGTCTGTGACCCTTCATCAGTTCTGACGAAGGGTCATCGACCTGAAACGTTAACTCTTTCTCTCTCCACAGATGCTGCCTGACCTGCTGAGTATTTCCAGCATTTTCTGTTTTTATTTTAGTTAAAAAAAATCCTCCTGCTTAATCAATAGTTAAAAAAAGGTTATTTAAAAAAAAATACAAACTCCTAATTAAAAACAAGAAGCTGTCCTGTGTTGACATTTATAGTTTCCCTATGTATTTTAGCCAGCAGTGTGACATCATCATCTGGTGACAAAGACAGCTGTCGATCTCTCCAAAGCAGTAAATGGCTGTCCTCAGTAAGTGGAAAATATTCACTTTGATACTTTCTTCGTGTACAGGTAAAATTATTTTAAAAAGATTAAAGTCAGGGACGAACTATTGGGTGACTGTTTGCTGTACTGAAGGGACACCATGCTCTAGCTGTGACGGTGATGCACTGCCGACCCAGAGGCCATGGGCTTAAATCCCACCATGGCGAGTTCCAAAGTTGAATTCAATAAATCTAGTCATGTGCGGTCTGGTACCAGAATAAAAATAATCACAGAAGCTGACAAATTGCTGGTTTGCTTTTGTCCTTTCGCAGAAGGGGTTACAACCACTCCTACCTGGTCTGGCCTACACGTGACTCCAGTCACACGCTATGTGGTTGACTTTTAATGCCCTGTGAAGTGGCCTACCGAGCCACTTGCTTTTTAAAAAATAATTACTATGATAAAGAAGGTTCCCCCCCCCACCCCTCAATCCTTCAAGCTCAGGCAATGGAGTCCTATTTGTGCTTATATTTCTTATTCACTGGTTTATCCTGTTTGAATGTAGTGGGCCTGCAGTTTTGGAAAAGGATTGCTCTTTGCACTTTAGCCTAATTGGTAGATAAATTCAAAACTGGAAAAAAAACATGTCAGCAGCTAATTGATAGGGATATAGATTTGAACTTTATATGCAGTCCCCAAGACTCTACAGTACACACCTATGTGGCCCTCAGGGATTTCATCTGATCCATGGCTGCAGTTTGGACATCCCAATCTAAAGAAACTAAATAAAGAGCCATCAGTGAGATGCAGCTGAGCTTACCTCCGCGCACACGTCCACTCTTTACTGTAGGTCCCTTTAGATCCTGAGACTGGCCAGCTGGCTTTATTTCCCCAGTCTGTCAGAATGATTCACTGGAGACTGAAAACAACACCGCTGTCCCATGATCAGTCTCTATGGAGACTAAATACATAGCCACCAGTAATAAGGAGTCGACTTGCTCTTGTATACAAGCCACAAAAATGGTTAAATACAGGGCCCAGCAGAAGAGTTTTACAACTGAACTTATTGAATATAATCCAACCCAAGTTCATTTACTGGCAGTGTGTGTTTACTGATAGTACTTGCCCATACAGCTACCTTCCCCTTTTCAAATATACACTAACTTCCTTTGATTTTAGTTGTAAAACTGTTTCGGGGTTCTACAGGTGATTGATTGAATGGTTCCTCAAGAGGACTCTGACTTTCTGTCGATGTTTTATTCTTCACAGGTGACACGATAGTTGACACGAAAGGATGGGCCGCTTGCCGAAGATACCTGAGCTCGAACGTTGGGTCCTTTCCTTCATCGATCGCCTGTTGCAGGTCCCCAATCTAATCCGGGACACTTTTCACTTGAGCTCAAGACAAGACGATACGCAGGGGGGGGGCACACCAATGATGAGAGAAAGAAAATCAAGAGATTAAGAAGTCGCTCGGGTTCTGGAATCTGACACTATATGGATTTTCCCGGTCTGCCATTTCTTAATAGGATGTACATAGGAGGAGGACTCACTGGACCATATCCGTTGAGCTTTGCTGCTGAGCTCCAAAATGTTACTCACAACAAGAGGAGCGCCATTGGCGTCATTGACGCGACCGCGACAGTCTTCGACACATTTGAACAGATGGTTCATATTTTTGTATAAGAGCAAGAGAGGGGATTTCATGGACTGGCGAGACGAAATGGAGATGTCCTAAAGTTCCTTACCACCAGACTGTGAACTCTTGCACTTCCAGTGATCTTTTTATTGCAGCCGCGGCCTGCTGGCCAGGTGCAGGTCGAGGCGTTCTCGTCAACACTCGAGACTTCAAAAACGTGGGAGAGGCTTTAGGTTTATCGCAGTTTTTGGACTTTTCTTTTTGTTATAGAAATGAATACATTATGGTAAATGTGTATAAACAGCAGTCTGCTATTGACAGTAAATGCTTATCCGTATACATAAATCACACGAAACTGGTATTGCAGGAACCTCTGACACAACTGCACTGCTTTGACAATTGAACAAATGCAGTTCCAAACTATTTTAATAACTTCAGTGTACTGAAATGTGCACACTATCACAATACCTAAATAACATCTTTTTATTTGGTTTAAATTGTTATATGGAGAAGCAAGTCTGAAAGTGTTAGAATCTTTTTACATTATCGAGATAATATTAATAACCCACCACATGCTTGTTGTGCCATCAGTTCTGCTTGTATGCGAGTTTACTTAGCGGTTACGTTTATCTCTGTAGCCTCATCTTTATTTGGAACATTTGGCGTTATGATTTGATGTGACAAAAAAAAATCCTTACTGATATTATTTAACGATAAAGATTTCTGTGGACTCCGCGAAGCAACAAGAGATTCAGTACCCAAACGGGAGAAGATGTGGAGCAGATGTTTAACTCAGTGATCCTGTAAAAATGTAGCACAGTTTCTGAAAGCTTTTTTTTTTGTTTTGTTTCTGGACTTGTGTAAATCTTTGTTTTCAATGTAAACAGTAAATAAAATTCAAGTAGCAAAGATGTAGATCATTTTGATCATTAGTAACAAGGGACCTCTCAAAAAAAGCTGCGGCACAAAAATTGCTATTTTTTTACACTAAAGTTCCTTTTGATTTTTTTTTTAGTTGCTCGCTCCTGCTTTCTATCACCAGAGACTTGTAACCGTGAAGACTACCATCATTTTTAAATTATAGACTTCTTCTCTACATTAAACCGTCCCCTTATAGATAGGCTGGTGTTTATTAGTGTTGTATATTTACATCAGGATGTGCAAGAGTCATCACCAGATAGTTATCTCTCGCTTGAAGGAGTTCAGCGAGTCGGCGTCCACTGCACGAGCCGGCAGCCTGTTCCAGAGGTTCACTATTTTAATCCAGTTCAGACTATTGGGATGACACAGACCTCTCTCTGATGGTAATCGAGTTTCTACATGAACTTGGACTTTCTCCAGGCCATAGTGCAAAGCAAACAACTATTTGGCATGAATTGCCACTAAACTGGCAAGTTCACTTAGAGGGGTTACAATAATGGCTGGTGTGAAGATTAGGATAAGGTGGTAAGAAACGCTCTCAGGATTTGGACATCAAAATGCCAGCCTTGGCTCAGTGGTAGGACACTTATCTCTGAGTCAGAAGGTGATGGGTTCAAGCCCAATAGCACAAAACCTCATCTGACACTTCAGTACTGCAATGTGTGTCAGATGAGATATTAAACTGCAGCTTTGCCTGCTCAGGTGGATATGAAAGATTCCCTGGCATCATTGGAAAAAGAGCAAGGGAGATCTCCCTCAACCAACACCAGCTGAAATAGATACTACTGGTCACCTATTTCATTGCTGTGTGTGGGATCTTGCTGTGTGCAAATGAGCTGCTATGGTTCTTTAGTGACTACACTTCTAAAGTACTTCATTGGCTGTAAAGCGCTTTGGGATGTCCTGATGATGTGAAAGGTGCTACGTTAATGCAAGTTTCTTTCTTTTTTTTAATTTGGCTTTGCTTTGGCTAAACTGGAAATGTTTTATGACCAACTGCTCTCTTCTGTCCAATATTTTCGTATGTTCTTATGATGACACTAGTTATAAAGAGCAGTGAAAAATTACATGGGCTGCAATTTTGCTCACCTCGGCAGGTCCATGGTGGGCGACGTCGGTGGTGGGTCCTGACCCCACTGCTGGCTCCAGCTCACTGTCTGAAATGAATTTCCCTTGATTGGGCTTGTTAAGCCCACCCAGTGCATTCCGCGGCCAATTAGAGAAAGCGGTTCTGGTGACGTCATTTGATGACGCATCACCAGCCGGTTTCCTTAAAAGGACCGTGCGCAAATTGATTTTGACAGTTGTGCTGTCAGTGTTCTACAGCATTGAGGGGCTCCAAACACTGAGAAGCACTGCACAAAGGCACAGGGCTGCACCCAGGCTATCCCATGACTCCCTCCATACGCTAATGGAGGGAGTCACAGCACACAGGGAGGTCCTCTTCCCTTCCCATGGATGGAAGAGACCTCCCCAGGAGATCAACACAGCCTGGTTGCACATTGCAGAGGAGGGCACAAGCAGGGATGTGGTCAGGAGGATCTAGGTGCAGTGCCACAAACGTTTCAATGATCACGAAACATTACTGCAAGGCCGCACTCAACCTCATCCTGCTGTGCCTCTCATCACATCCCCATCACTCTGCCTTCCCTACCCTATTCCTGCACATCCTCATTCACACCAACTTACCTTGGACCTCCACCCATCCCTCTGTATCTATATGATCACATCCCCGTCGCATTAGCCACCCCTCATACTCACCCTCATCCTAGTGCAATCATACCAACTAACAACACACAAGGGTAGGCACTTGGGTGTTTTATGCAATGTTCATGTAAAGTTTCTGTTAATGTGCTGTCAAACATTGAAATCTTTATTTTCAACACTTTGCATTCTTGGACAGATTTCTGTGCACCTTTGGAAGTGGCTTAGTGAGTTGCAGTGAATGGTGAGACATAACGATACCCCCCCACAATGGTGATGAGTGTGAAAGGAATGGCTTGGGCATTGTACGGATTCTTTATGGTGCTGGTGTGGGGTGGTGCCAACCTGGCACATCATGTGGCAGCCAGGGTGTACAGCATCAAGTGAAGTAAATCTGGCCATGGTGAGGCCATCCCATGCCTCCTGGGCAGCAATGTGGTCGGGTTCTGATGCCCTCTGTCCTGTGCAGCATCAGTTGATTGTGGAGGAGGTTGGTGTTGTTGTTGGTGCTGCTGGTGTGCCTGGTGCTGCTGGCGTTGGGGCTGGTCGTGGTGGGATTCTGAGGACCAAGGTGAGAGAGTATAAAGGGCACCCATGCTGATGGAATAGATGTCAGGTGAAGTAGAGATGACAGAAGTGATCTGTCAGTGGTGGGAGAGGTAATGAGGTCAGACTGGATGGAGACTTGTGTAAAGACTTGCAGCATGGTGAATCTGTTGTGGAAATGCAGTGAGGAAGAACTTGTGGCTGAGGGATGATATCTCTGTAAGGTGGGAGTTTTTACTTTATATTTGAAGCTGTCAACTCAAAAGCTGATTCAATGGCCACTGAACTCCCGCCTCAGCTTAACATGCATTCTTAATTATCTGTAAACAAGGTCATAATTACCTGAATTGGGTCCACCACCGCTGCGTGTCGGGCCTGCTCAGCGCTGACAGACCCGACATCGGGGAAAGTTGTGTGGCGGCGGGTTCACAGCGGGGCCCCGACCCTTTGGGGAAAAAAAACACTTTCCCAGACAACCCGCCACCGATTGTGCGATTGTGCCTGCTGACCACCCGCCGCCCCCCCCCCCGCCACAGAAAATCTCGGCCGTAGAGTTTACAGCACAGTAAAAGGCCATTTATAGAAAGATAGAAGATAGGAGCAGGAGTAGGCCATTCGGCCCCTCGAACCTGCTCCGCCATTCAATGAGATCATGGCTGATCATCCAAATTCAGTACCCTGTCCCTGCTTTCTCCCCATATCCCTTGATCCCTTTAGCCTTAAAAAATATATCTAACTTCTTCTTGAATATATTTAATGAATTGGCCTCTACTGCCTTCTGTGGTAGAGAATTCCACAGGTTCACCACTCTCTGGGTGAAGACATTCCTCATCATCTCTGTCCTAAATGGCTTACCCCTTACCCTTAGACTGTGACCCCTGGTTCTGGACTCCCCGGCCATCGGGAACATCCTTCCTGCATCTAGTCCTGTCAGAATTTTATAAGTTTCAATGAGATCCCCTCTCATTCTTCTAAACTCAAGTGAGTATAAGCCCAATCCACCCAATCTCTCCTCATACGTTATTCCTGCCATCCCAGGTATCAGCCTGGTGAATCTTCGCTGCACTCCCTCCATGACAAGAACATCCTCAGATAAGGCGACCATAACTGCACACAATACTCAAGATGTGGACTCACCAAGGCCCTGTACAACTGCAGCAAGACATCCTTGTTCCTGTACTTGAACCCTCTCGCTACGAAGGCCAACATACCATTTGCCTTCTTAACCGCCTGCTGCACCTGCATGCTTACCTTCAGCGACTGGTGCACAAGGACACCCAGGTCTCGTTGCACTTCCCCTTCTCCCAATCTGTTGCCGTTCAGATAATAATCTGCCTTCCTGTTTTTGACACCAAAGTGGTTAGCCTCACATTTATCCACGTTATATTGCATCTGCCATGCTTCTGCCCAATCACCCAACCTGTCCAAATCATACTGGAGTTTCTCGGCATCCTCCTCACAGCACACACGCCCACCCAGCTTTGTGTCGTCTGCAAACTTGGAGATATTACATCTAGTTCCCTCATCTAGATCATTAATATATATTGTGAATAGCTGGGGTCCTAGGACCGATCCCTGTGGTACCCCACTAGTCACTACCTTCCACTCGGAAAAAGACCCGTTTAGTCCAACTCTTTGCTTTCTGTCTGCCAACCAGTTCTCTATCCAAGTCAATACTTTGCCCCCAACCCCATGTGCCTTAACTTTACATGCTAATCTCTTATGCGGGACCTTATCGAAAGCCTTCTGAAAGTCCAAATACACCACATCCACTGGTTCTCCCTTATCTATTTTACCAGTTACATCCTCAGAAAGTTCCAGTAGATTAGTAAAGCACGATTTACCTTTTGTAAATCCATGTTGACTTTGTCCGATCCTGTCACTGTTTTCCAAGTGCTCTGCTATTACATCTTTTATAATGGACTCCAGCATTTTCCCCACTACCGATGTCAGGCTTACCGGTCTGTAATTCCCCGTTTTCTGTCTACCACCTTTTTTGAATAGTGGGGTAACATTAGCTACCCTACAATCCATGGGAACTGTTCCAGAGTCTATCGAATTTTGGAAGATGACCAGCAATGCATCTACTATTTCTAGGGCCACTTCCTTAAGTACCCTAGGATGTAGATTATCAGGCCCTGGGGATTTATCGGCCTTCAATCCCGTCAATTTCCCCAACATAATTTCCCTACAAATACTGATTTCTTTCAGTTCCTCCCTCTCATTAGACCCTATGTTCCCCGACATCTCTGGGAAGTTATTTGTGTCCTCCTTTGTGAAGACATTCAGCCCAGCTTGTCCATGCCGGTGTTTATGCTCCACATGAACCTCCTCCCAGTCTACTTCATCTAATTGTATCAGCATATCCCTCTATTCCTTTCTCCCTCATGTGTTTATCTAGCTTCCCCTTAAATGCATCTGTGGTGTTCGCCTCAACCACTCCCTGTGGTAGCAAGTTCCACATTCTAACCACTCTCTGGGTAAAGAGGTTTTTCCTGAATTCCTATTGGATTTATTAGTGACTATCTTATATTTATGACCCCAAGCTTTGGTCTTTCCCACAAGTAGAAACATCTCCACTACATCTAACCTATCAAACCCCTTCATAATCTTAAAGACCTCTATCAGGTCATAGAGTCATAATGGCACAGAAGGAGGCCATTTGGCCCATCGAGTCTGTGCCGGCTCTCTGTAGAGCAATCCAGTCAGTCCCGCTCTATCCCCGTAGCCCTGCAAGTTTATTGATGAAGGTCACCCTTCAGCCTTCTCTGTTCTAAAGAAAAGAGCTCCAGCCTTATATTTAAACCCCTAGTTTTGGTCTCCCCCCAGTGGAAATATCTTCTCTACGTCTACCCTATCGAACCCCTTCAAAACTTTGAACACCCCTATTATTAGGTCACCCCTCAGCCTTTTTCTTTTCTAGAGAAAAAAGTTCCAGACTGTTCAGTCTTTCCCGATTAGTTATAACCTCTCAGTTCTGGCATCATCCTTGTAAAATAAAAAACCCTGGGGTAGATGTTCAACTTGCCATCGGGCATAATGCTGGCGATGCAGATTGGCTGCCTGTTATAAAAAATGCTGGCGGGCAGCTGATCCGCAACACAATGCCAGTTATATGCCCGGTGGTCAGTTGAAAATCAGCCCCATCTCCCCACACTGGCATTCTTGATTTTGTTAAAAAGAAAAGAAAGACTTGCATTTGTATAGCACCTTTCATGACCTCGAGATGTCTCAAAGTGCTTTACAGTAAATGTAGTCACTGTTGTTATGTAGAAACCGCTGCAGCCTATTTGCACACAGCAAGCTCCCACAAAAAGCAATGTGATGATGACCAGATAATCTGTTGATTGAGGGATAAATATTGACCAGGGCACTGGTGGCGGTGGGGGTGGGGGGGGAGGGGAAATTCCCGTGCTCTTCAATCGGAATAGTGCCATGGGAACTTTTACATCTGCATGAGAGAGCAGACGGTGCCTCGGTTTAACGTCTCATCCTAAAGACGGCACCTCCGATAGTGCAGCACTCCCTCAGCACTGCGCTGGAGTGTCAGCCTAGGTTGTTGTGCTCAAATCTCTGGAGTGGGACTTGAACCCACGACCTTCTGATTCAGCGGCACAGGTGCTACCCACTGAGCCCCGGCTGACACTGAGCACAAGAAATCCCCAAAAAGCACAAAAAATTTGAAACAACCCTGTGGCTGCAAAGCATAAATGGTGCATTAGTGTCATCTCGAGCTTGAAGATTAGGGGGTAAAAATTCAGTTGTTTGCGCCTCCCGTTAGCGTCTTAAGAGGGCGCTAATGGGGCGCAAAGCAACTATCGCCCGGGTGCGATGATGTTTGCACTGCTTGCGAAATTAACTAGACATTTTGTGGCGGCGCTAAACACTACCGCCACGATCTCCTGCAGCGGCAGATCGTGACATCAGTCGAGTGCGCAACACCCTGGTAGTGCCCTGGACCGGATACTGAGTGGCACCCCCTGCCTTACTGCCTGCCGCTAGCAACGACAGGTTGAGGGGAGCGTTTTGCAGTCAGAAAGGGACTGGGGGAGCGCTAGTTAAAGGCGACCGCTTCCTGCCCTTTTTTGTTGGTGACATTTTTGCACCACGGATTCTGAGAGAGAGAGAGAGACTTCTGGAGAGATTCAACGCTGTGTGAAGGAGTTTTGGGTACTGAGCTGTACTTTGCAGGTTCATTTTGATTTGCCCTTCCTTGCTTCGCCAGCGCTCTGAGGTAGCGCCTCGCTCCTCGGCCTTTGCACCTTAAGACAGGTGTGAAGCACCTGATTTGGCGCTCCAATCACCTCCAGGGGCGATAAAAGCCAAGTTTGCAGTTGGAGGCGATAATTAGCGGCAGGCGCTAAACTTTGCGCATGGCCGATAATTGCACCCCAAACGGGGCGATACTGAATTTTTACCCCTAGGTGACTACCTTGAAGCCACTCTCTGGTATCTTTTATATGTTTATATGTAAGACATCTGGGGAAAAATTTACACTGCCTTTTTCAGTTCAGTACACCATGGAAAGATTAGAAATCTTCACTTGTAGTGTTAATTCTATGGGGTGTTTTAAATCAGTCTTGGGTCAGACGCTGTACTGACTTTGGCCAAATGTGTAGCCCATGTGGTCAATGTACGCTGATTGTCACACTGAAGGATTGATGATTCCGATATTATTACCGCGAGTTTATCGAGGAATAATTTGCACTTGCTATCAGGATAAACTATGACCGGCAGATACGCTTTATAGTACCAGTGCAACGGTTACAATACTGGACTAGAGGTTGTGAGTTCAATCCCATCAGGGCAAGTTATGAATAAATTCAATAAGCCTGGTAATTTGTGGGCCAGCACAAGCAGGGAAAAAAAACCCCCACGACAGCTGCTGAACTGTTGTTAAAACCTCAACTTGTTCACTAACATCCTTCGGGGAAGAGATCCCGCCACCAGTTTGGTCTATGTGTGATTCCAGTCACACAGTATGTAGTTGACTCTTTTAGTGTCTTCTGAAGTAGCCCAGCAAGGCCTTCAGATGTAGAAGGATCACAACCACCTTCTCAGGGTGACTGCAGGTGGCCTACAAACGCGGCCTTGCCAGTGTCGCCCACATCCCAATAAATATAAATCCAGCATTGTGGGGGAGACACTCAAGACTTCATTTACCAATCTGACTAACAGAATAGAAATGAATCACAAACTCGAAGGAGACAGGGAAAAGTTGATAGGAATTAAATAGTAGGAGCCTGCTCAAGGTGGCAAGAGCCAGTTAAAGATTTTCTGTCTCTCATTCGATTGTAGCTGATGAAATATTGAAGGAGTTTGATGCTGTATTGTATAATTAGAATCTCATAGGATCTTATTTTTTGCTCATATGAACAAATATCAATCTCATTAATTTTGCCAGATATAAACGTCAGGCACATTTAAACCAATTTCCGTGTGTGTTGTAATTCAGGCATTTTTGAATTTGATTTGTCTGGGGAAAAAATGAATGTTCTCTGGTTGAAACACACGATATATATAAAGATCACTTTTGGCATAATTCCCAGTATCTTTTATAAGTACTTGTAATTTAATTTACAATTTTTATCACTAATATAAGGAAAGAACTTGAACTTATATCGCGCCTTTCACGATCTCAGAATGACCCCAAAGCACTTTACAGCCAATGAAGTACTTTTTTTAAAGTGTAGTCACTGTTGTAATGTTGGAAACATAGAATTACATAGAATTTTACAGCACAGTCACAGGCCATTTGGTCCAACAGGTCCATACCGGTGTTTATGCTCCACATCAGCCTCCTCCCACCCTCACTTCATCTCACCCCTATCACCATATCCCTCTATTCCTTTCTCCTTCATGTGCTTCCAGTGCAGTGCCTGAGGGAGTGCTGCATTGTCAGAGGTGCCGTATTTCGGATGAGACGTTAAACCAAGGCCCCGTCTGCTCTCTCAGGTGGGACGTAAAAGATCCCATTTTGAAGAAGAGCAGGGGGAGTTCTCCCCAGTGTCCTGGGCCAATACTTATCCCTCAACCAACATCACTAAAACAGGTGAGCTGGTCATTATCACATTGCTGTTTGTGGGAGCTTGCTGTGTGCAAATTGGCTGCCGCGTTTCCCACATTACAACTGTGACTACACTTCAAAAGTACTTTATTGGCTGTAAAGAGCTTTGGGATGTGCTGAGGTTGTGCAAGGTGCTATATAAATGCAAGTCTTTCTTTCTTTTTAAATGCATCTATGCTATTTGCCTCAATGTGGTAGCGAGTTCCACATTCCCACCATGCTAATATGAAGTAAAAACACTCAGCAGGTCAGTCTGCAAAGATGATTACTGGTTCAGACAGGTTACACCCGAGACACGAACCCGTCTTTTATCGGTGCTGTGCAGTTTTAGTGTTCCCTAGTCCCAGACTCTGCATGACCCAGTCACTACTTTACCACTTACCTCGGCTTCTCTCTGACTCTGGTCAGTATTGCCATTGTCCTGCACGATGGGCCTTGGACTATTCTCAATAAAAAGGAAAGACCAAAGCCTATGGGCTTGATTCTGCAATCGGCGCAGCAGCCTACTTGCGCACAGCATGGTCCCACAAATAGCAATGAGCAGATCTTGCTTTTAATGTTTCCTGCTCATGTTTATCATAGAATCATAGAAATTCACAGCACAGAAGGAGGCCATTCGGCCCATCTTGTCCGTGCTGGCCGACAAAGTGCTCTCCAGCCTAATCCCACTTTCCAGCTCTTGGTCCGTAGCCCTGCAGGTTATGGCACTTCAAGTGCATATCCAAGTACTTTTTAAATGTGATGAGTGTTTCTGCCTCGACCACCCTTTCAGGCAGTGAGTTCCAGACCCCCACCACCCTCTGGGAAACATTTCTCCTCAAATCCCCTCTAAACTGTAATGTTATCAGCAAATAGTGATGATATTTGTCTGTGTTTGATTACTTATGCCTTACAGCATATTTGTCTGTGTTTTTGATTACTTGTGCCTGACCAGCAGAGGTCATGTGAGAGACAAGCAGTCCAGAGGAGTTTTACTTTCAGTTTCATTCTAGATGCATCACAGCATAGTGTGTTCTGTAAAAAGCTGTAGAAAGTCTTGAACAAGACTTTAGATTAAACAACATTCTCTTTCAGAAATGAGTCTTTATTGAACCCAAAAAGAAATCAAAACATGGTGTCAAAAGTGGCTGAAAGAGAAAAAATCTGAAGTTAGCAACTTGATGGGACAGTGAAAGCAGTTGTGGCAAGTAAGCGAAATCAGCTCTCCACATATTAGCAAGCCAGAAGAGAACATCGTTGCTTACCATTAGAGAATAGCTAACGAAGTGAAAAAATGGAAGGTGTACTCCCACCGGCGACGCTTCAATTGACAGGTAATGTGGCTGAAAATTGGAGAAGGTTCAAACAATGTTTAGAGTTGTATTTAGCGACAATCGGAGCTGACGAGAAAAGTGATAAACAAAAATCGTCCGTGTTCTTACATGTCGTGGGTGATGCAGCGCTGGAGGTACATAATAATTTCATATTTGCTGTTGATGGAGACAAAATGAAGCTCGATAAAATAATGGAACAGTTTGAGGCCTACTGCATACCTAAACGCAACGTGACCTTTGAGAGGCACAAATTTTTCACATGTGTACAGAAAATCGGCGAGACTATTGATCAGTATGTGACTGAACTGAGAAACCGGAGCAAATCGTGTGAATTTGGGGGACTCACAGACTCGCTGATAAAAGACAGACTGGTGTGTGGTATTCCAGATAATGGTCTAAGGGAAAGGCTGCTAAGAGAGCAAGATCTAGACCTGGGAAAAGCCATAGCATTGTGTAGGGCTATAGAGACTGTGAAGTTGCAGGCAAAGGAGCTGTTCAGTGACAGTAGCTGCAACGTGGATACAGTGAGAAAGAACGGATACAAACCGTTTAACAAAGAGAGCGCCAATGTGAAAAAAGAGACGTGGCCAGCAAACGAAAATGAAAGAGACAATCGGAAGTCATGTAGTCGATGCGGTACACAGCATCCACCAAGAAAGTGTCCAGCATATGGTAAAACATGCAATAGATGCAACAAAAACAACCATTATGCCCGTTGCTGTAAGAACCAAGCGCAACAAAGCAAGGTCCATACAGTAGATGAAAGCGAGATAGAGGAATTCAATGTAGATGTTGTGTCTGAAAACAAAAAAGAAAGAGACTGGATGCTGACACTAAAAGTGAATGACATACACATTCCATTTAAATTGGATACTGGAGCACAAGTTAATGTGATATCAGAGACCGATTTTAAGAGAATTAGACCCAGACCAAAGTTACATGGAATACAAGTGAAAGTGACCGGATACTCAGGTACTGATATACCAGTGAAAGGAAAATGCATTGTCAAAGTAACACACAAGGACAGAGAGCACACGCTAGCATTAATCGTGGTGCCAAAGGATGTGCAAGCCATACTAGGGTTAAAAGCCTGTGAGAGACTGAACCTGGTAAAGAGTCCTCGTTGTGGAAAGCGAAGGAGAGACAGTCTATGATGAACTCATGAAAGAGTACAAAGACCTATTTAAGGGTCTAGGCTGCATTCCAGGAGAACACACGATCAGAGTAGATAAAAGTATGACACCGGTCATACATCCATGCAGAAAAGTTCCGTTTGCTCTTCAAAAGCAACTGAAGGCAGAGTTGGACAGGATGGAAAGCCTGAACGTGATTCAGAAGATAGATGAGCCAACTGAGTGGGTGAGTTCCCTCATCGTAGTGGACAAAAAGAATGGAAAGCTCAGAATTTGCCTGGATCCAAGAGATCTAAACAGAGCAATAAAGAGAGAGCACTTCAAGCTTCCTGCACGTGAGGAAATCATGGCACAGTTTGCAAATGCAAAATATTTCAGCAAGTTAGATGCGTCCTCAGGATTTTGGCAGATGAAGCTGGACGAAGCAAGTTCAAGACTGTGCACGTTCAACACTCCATTTGGCAGATACAGATTCCTAAGGTTACCATTTGGCATTGCCTCAGCTCCTGAAGTGTATCACAAGACTATCCATATGATCTATGAGCACCTGGAGGGAGTTGATACATCAATGGATGACATCATAGTATGGGGAACCACGAGAACTGAGCATGACGAGAGACTGAAAAAAGTGCTGGAAGCAACAAGGAAAACAAACCTGAAGCTGAATAGAGAGAAATGCCAGCTCGGGGTGACAGAACTGACATTCGTGGGAGATATCCTTAGCAGTGAGGGCATCAGACCAGATCCCAGAAAGGTGTCCGCCATTGAGAATATGCCAAGGCCACAATGCAAAAAGGACGTGCAGAGGTTTAATGGAATGATCAACTACATGGGTAAATTCATATCCAACCTCTCAGAAAAAATAGCGCCACTGAGAAGACTAACTGAAAAGAACATAGAATGGGAATGGAATCATGAGCATGAGAAGTCATGGAGCGATCTAAAGAAACTGCTCACAGAGGAACCAATTCTGAGGTTTTATGACCCAGCGAGACCCATCAAGATATCATCAGATGCATCACAGAGTGGGCTCGGTGCCGTTCTTCTGCAACAATATGACTACTGGCAACCTATTGCATATGCATCGCGCTCAATGACAGACGCGGAGACGCGATATGCTCAAATAGAAAAGGAGCTGCTCAGCATCACATACGCCTGTGATAGATTTCACCAGTTTGTGGCAGGACAAGCAATCAGTGTAGAGACTGACCATAAGCCCTTGATTGCATTGTTCCAAAAGCCACTGAATAGCTGTCCGCTTAGAATACAAAGAATGATGATCAGGCTGCAACGCTATACATTGAATGTTGTGTACACACCGGGTAAGCTGATGTATACAGCAGACACGTTGTCCAGAGCTGTTGACCCAAGTGAGCCCGCAAACACCACAATGGATGAAAAAGTGAACGCCTACGTGGACATGATCACAAGTGCACTGCCCATAGCAGATGCAAAAATGGAGCTCATAAAGACTGAGACAAACAAAGATGAAACAATGAGACGACTGAGAAAAAGCATCTTGGGTGGATGGCCCAACATGAAGCAAGACTGCTCACCTGATATAGCAGAGTACTGGAACTGCAGGAAGGAACTATCAGTGGTCGAAGACATCATCTACAAAGGAAGTAAAATAGTTATCCCAAAGAGTCTGAGAAGAGAGATGCTAAAAAAGATCCATGGAGGACATCTGGGAATCGAAAAGTGTAAGAAAAGAGCACGAGAGGTGATGTACTGGCCACGAATCAACCAAGATGTGAGAAATGAGGTGTCAAACTGCACAATATGCCTGAAATATCGAGCAAGCAATCCGGTAGAACCACTAAAGCCACACCCAGCACCAGACAGACCTTACCAGAAGGTAGGCGCTGACCTATTCGTATGTCAAGGGAAGGACTATCTTGTCCAGAGGTTTGTAGACTGTACACCACCACTGCAGAAGCTGTGATAAGAAGTATGAAAGCCATATTCTCCAGACATGGCGTGGCAAGCGAGGTCTTCACAGACAACGGACCCCAGTTTAACAATGCAAATTTCCGACACTTTGCCAAAGAGTGGGACTTTGTCCACGCAACGTCAAGTCCTCACTATCCACAGTCCAATGGACTAGTGGAAAAATCGGTCCAGACAGTGAAAAGACTGATGTACAAGGCAAAAGACAGTGGAACTGACTTCTACCAAAGCATGCTTGTATACCGCACAACGCCGCTCGAGTGTGGTATGTCACCAGCCCAACTCCTGATGGGACGTCGGCTAAGGTCAAACCTACCCATCCCGGAGAACCTCCTGAAAACAAAAGAGGGGGAGAAAGTGAGGAAGTTCAAAGAGCAACAGAAAGAAAAGCAAAAGTACTACTATGACAGAGGAACACAAAACCTACCTGAACTCCACATTGGTGACCAAGTAAGGTTGAAAGACAAAACAAACACATGGACTCAGAAGGGAACTGTCCTGAGTGAAGTTCAACCAAGATCATACACCATTCAGACAGATGAGGGTGCTGTTCTGAGAAGAAATCGTCGAGATCTTCTCATGGGACCAGCCACAGCAGGTCAAGAGACTGATACTGGTGAACAACCTGATCACACAGCTGAGAACCAATCATCTGAGGCAACAACTCAGATTCAAGGACAATCAATCAGAAAATCCTCAAGACACGTGAAGCCTCCTGAGAGACTCATTGAGCAAATTTAAGGACTATTGTTAAAGAAGGAAGTAATGTTATCTTATTCTTTCTTCAAGTTCTAGTGTATTGACATATTTCATGTGAACACACAAAGCAAGGGTAAAAAACCGTGATCATGATAATGATAATGTAAGTTAATTAAATGTTGTTAGTTAAAAGTAAAATACTTTTGTTTTAAGAAAGGGAGATGTAATGATATCAGCAAATAGTGATGATATTTGTCTGTGTTTGATTACTTATGCCTTACAGCATATTTGTCTGTGTTTTTGATTACTTGTGCCTGACCAGCAGAGGTCATGTGAGAGACAAGCAGTCCAGAGGAGTTTTACTTTCAGTTTCATTCTAGATGCATCACAGCATAGTGTGTTCTGTAAAAAGCTGTAGAAAGTCTTGAACAAGACTTTAGATTAAACAACATTCTCTTTCAGAAATGAGTCTTTATTGAACCCAAAAAGAAATCAAAACATAAACCTCCGACCAATTACTTTAAATCTATGCCCCCTGGTTATTGACCCTTCTGCTAAGGGAAATAGGTCCTTCCTATCCACTCCATCTAGGCCCCTCATAATTTTATACATCTCAATTAGGTCTCCCCTCAGCCTCCTCTGTTCCAAAGCAAACAACCCCAGTCTTTCCTCATAGCTAAAATTCCCCAGCCCAGGCAACATCCTTGTAAATCTCCTCTGCACCCGCTCTAGTGCAATCACATCCTTCCTGTAATGTGGTGACCAGAGCTGCACGTAGTATTCTAGCTGTGGCCTAACTTGTATGTTCTTATATTCTATGCCTCGGCTGATAAAGGCAAGTATCCCGTATGCCTTCTGTTACATTGTTATAGTATCACATCGTTAAATGGAACTACTTTGGTATGGAACTACTTTGGTATGGTGTAGTTATATTGCTATGTGGCACACTGTGCATGGGCAGTACACAGTGCTGCGTCGGACACCTTGTATCACGCCGCACCATGCGGCAGCAGAGAAACAAAGCAAAAATACAGCTAAGTAAAAGCAGTAACTAAAATGAGCTAAAAGTGTCTGTATTATTTAAAGTAAAAGAACACAAGGAGACACAACATGGTGGCAGCGGTATAAGTGAGTACAAAATTGTGCTATACGAACTACGAATAAGACAAAAAGTGATTTTATGCGGTGATTGAGTGTGAATCATATGGGAAACTAAAATGACGGCTGCCGCTGCACTGACTGTGCAAATGCAACCCCTCATGAACTGGGAAGCTGACGATATAGTAGAGGCATTCCACAAGTTCAAACAGAAATGTGAGCTTACATTCAAAAGCTTCCTGAAGGGTACTACCAACGAGGAAAAGGTTAGTTACATTCTGTTGTGGACAGGAGAAAAAGGTCTAGATTTGTATAATAGCTGGAGTTTGACTGAAGAGGAAAAGGAAAACCCTGAGACAATTTTTGATAAATTCAGCAACCATCTAGAGCCTAAATCCAGTCACCATATACACAGATACAAATTCCAGAGTCTAAGGCAGGAACCCGGTGGACAGCTGACAATTTTCTGACAAGGCTGAGAAATGAAGCCAGCAAGTGTAAATTTAAGGAAATGGAGGAAAGGCTTGTGGACCAGCTAATATGGGGGTCAGCGCATGTAGAGGTACAAAAAGCCCTGATAGGAAAGGAAAAGCTCGGAATAACAGAGGCTATAGATACTGCAAGAGCTCATGAAGCCATGAAGCAGCAAATGAAAATGCTGATTTCTCAAACGGCTGACATGCGGACGGCTTCTGAGACGGACAACAGAGTGGATGCAGTTAGAGAAAAGTACAACACACAAAGACATGCACATGACAACAGGGGAAACATGTGCAGAAATTGTGGAAGACTGCACGATTACACAGACAAGAGTAAATGTCCAGCATATGGAACAAGCTGCAATGCATGTGGCAAACTAAACCACTGGGAAAAGAGGTGTAGAACGAAGAACGAAGGAACATACATCAAAAACAATGGCGGACAGCAGAACCAGAGAAAGAAACACAATATCCATGCCATGGATGAGCAGGATGATGATGATGATCACGACAATGCACTAAACATCGAAACCATAAAGGTACAGCTTCACGAGATGTTCGGAGCAGAATACTCCAAGGAGAGAATTGCACACCATCATCCAAATCAAAAAAAAGGTCAAAGGTTGGCCCACAACCATCAACTTAAAGTTCAATCTGGACACAGGGGCTCAGAGCAACATTCTCCTATTGAGACTGTACCAGCAGATCTTTCCTGAAAACCTGAGAGAAGATGGCTACCCGAAAAATGGTTGTTTAAAGGCAAGTAATGTCACGCTGACAGCATACGGGGGGAGTGAGATTAAACAACTCTGAATAACCTTTATCAAAGGGACACATAAAAGAAAGAACGTCAACTGCATGTTCTATGTCACCGACACTGAGGGGCCAGCGATCCTGGGATTAAACAGCTGCGAGAAGTTGAGATTGATCTCAGTGCCTCACGAGCTGACGGAAACGCCACTGAAGATAGACAGCAACACCCCACTGGAGAACCGCCCACAAATCAAGAGTAAAAAAGACTTGATAGACATGTATCCGGAAATGTTTCGATGATACAGTGGGATGTTTCGGAGATTTCCAATACCACATCACCATCGATCCAGAGGTAAAGCCCGTTATCCATGCTCCACGAAAAGTACCCATCGAGCTGAAGACAAAGCTTGAAAGAGAGCTAAAGGAGATGGAAGAAAAGGGAGTGATCGTAAAGGTCACTGAACCCACAGACTGGGTAAACTCAATTGTGGTACGAGAAAAGCCAAACGGGCATCTCAGAATATGTTTGGACCCCAAAGATCTAAACCAGGCGATAAAGAGGGACCACTATCCCACCCCAACGCTAGAGGAGATTACGCCATCACTGGCAGGAGCCAAGGTTTTCTCAAAACTAGATGCCAGAAATGGATATTGGAACGTGAAGTTGGATGAGGAATCAACAACACTGACAACATTCAACACACCATTTGGGTGTTACAAATTCCTGCGGCTACCATTCGGGCTAAAGGTCAGTCAAGATATCTTTCAACAGAAAATAGACGAGACATACAGAGGCTGTGAAGAAGCTATAGGAATAGCTGATGATATTCAGATCTATGGAGCAGATGAAAGAGACCATGACATGCACCTACATGAGGCCATGGAGAGTACCAGGAAGGCTGGCATCAAGTTAAATGCAGATAAGTGCATAGTTAAAGTCAAGGAATGCCAATTCTTCGGTATGATTTATACACCAGAGGGAGTCAAGCCAAATCCAGAGAAGATTGCGGCAATTGCTGAAATGAAACCACCCAAAGACAAGAAAGAGCTGAGGAGTTACCTCGGCTTGGTCCAATACATGAGTTCTTTCATCCCACACATGTCGGAACATACAACAAATCTCAGAGAGCTATTGAAAGAAGACGCTGAATACCAGTTGTCTGAATCACATGAAAGGAATTTCAAACAACTTAAAGAACTGTTGTGCAAAGAAACAAGTCTGTCAAATTATGACAGAAGAAAACCAGTCACTCTGCAAGTAGACGCTTCTACCAGAGGACTAGGGGCAGCTCTGGTGCAGGAAGGAAAGCCGATAGCTTTCGCATCAAAGGCCTTGACGTCAGCCGAGACGAGATACGCCAACATAGAAAGAGAACTATTAGCAGTAGTGTACGGATGTGAGAAATTCCATACATACCTATATGGCAGGCGTTTTACAATAGAGAGCGACCATCGTCCACTAGAACAGATCTATAAGAAGAATCTGTGCAAAGCGCCTGCAAGACTGCAAAGACTACTTCTTAGGATCCAAAGCTATGACTTCATGCTTAAATATAAGCCAGGAAAGGAAATGGTGCTAGCAGATGCGTTGTCTCGATTGTCACCATATGAGAAACACGAGGTGGAGGGCCTAACAGTAAAAATCCACCACCTAGTGAATGTTACCCCTACAAAGCTCAGTCAAATCAGAGATGAGACTAGCAAAGATGAGGCGTTGCAACTACTCACACAACAAGTAGTACAGGGGTGGCTGGAGAGAATCCAGCAGGTACAGGCGACAATTCGCCAATACTGGACGATTAAAGATGATATTGCAGTAGAAGACGGTATTCTCCTTGCTGGATCGAGGATCATCGTGCCAAAGACGATGCAGACAGAACTTCTCCATCTCATACATGAAGGCCACATGGGAATGGAGAAATGCAAGCTGAGAGCCAGATCAGCTGTATACTGGATAGGCATGTACAAAAATATCGAACAGATGGTCTCTGCATGTGGTATATGCCAGAAATACAGAAATGCACAACAGAAAGAGGAGATGATACCTAGTGAAATACCGTCAAGACCATGGCACACTGTTGGGGCAGATCTCTTCATGTGCAATCAAGAATGGTATCTCATAGTGGCAGATTACTATTCCAAGGCCTAGAAATTCACTATGGCCCCGCCAGCTGGCTAGCGCCCAAAGGTTAGCGCTGGGCGGGAAGCCTATAGCGAGCGTCAGATATTCATTGTTAGCGCCCCAATTCAGAAGCGGGTGCTATACCAGGGTGTGCCCGCCTCCGCTTGGTGCGCTGACACTGAATATCAGCGCTCTTGGCGCCGCTGCGCCAGGCGCTGCGCAGCGGCAGGCTGCGGTACTGCAGGCCTCCTCCTCTTAAGGGGGAGCTGCCTGCAACGGGGAGATCGCCGCTGGATAGTGCCGGCAAAAGAGCCCGGCACCACGGAGAAGTGCCGGGCTCACGGAAAGCAGCCGGCAATGCCGTGGGGGGGGGGGTGGAGGAGGCCGGGGAAGGAGGTGCGGGCAGGCGGCCGCCGCAAAAGCGGCCGGCCGCACCTTCCGCTTTAAAGCGCCCCACTAAGGCAGCAGGACGGCCCCGTTTTCTGGTTGCTGTTTGCGGCCGCTTTGGAGGAGGCGGCCGCAACTAAATATGGGCATCGGCGCGGTTTCGGGGCGGAACCGGGGCACTGCGCACACCGATGACATCATCGGTGCCGGCGCAGCGCTAACGGCTACCGCCGCCAATACCGCTGCGCTGAATATCTGCGCAAACTCATTTTTGGCGCAAAATCACCCTTTAGGCGTTAACTGGGCGCAAAGCTGGCAGCGCCTTAATGAATTTCTAGGCCCAAGTTTCCTTTTGTGAGAAGGATGAAAGACTTGAGAGCCACAACTACCACCAGGATTGCAAAGAGCTTGTTTGCTGAACAAGGAATCCCGGAAAAGGTAATCTGTGACAATGGAACCCAGTTCACATCGAGTGAATTCAGAGCTCTGGCAGAAAAGTATGGGTTCAAAATAGTAACCTCATCCCCACATTTCCCAAGGGGACACGGGTTCATCGAAAGACAGATCCAGACTGTCAAGAGAACTCTCATCAAAAGTAGTGAGATGGGGGAAGACCAAGACCGTGCCCTCCTATCACTCAGATCAACACCACTGAAAGCAGACATGAAATCACCTGCGGAATTGCTGAATGGGAGGAAGTTTAAGACTACACTACCAGCAAAAATACATCCTCCCCAGGACCAGGAGGACTTCAGACAAAAGTTGGCAGAAGCACAAATCGTAGGAAGCAAACATTACGATAAACATGCAAAGACGCTACCAGAATTGTTGAATGGACAATCAGTGCATGTGCAAGACCCGGTGTTGAAAACCTGGAATCCAGCCAAGGTCATTGGAAAAGCTGATACTCCAAGATCCTACTTCGTAGAGACTGAACCTGGTAACCAATACAGTCGGAACAGACTCCACATCAGACCTTCACCTGAACTGGATAAGCAGCAGACAACATCAGCAACATTGACAACACCAGCTACCACAAGCAGTACAACATCAGAAACAAGCGCTACAAATCAAACAACCACGAGCATGCACACTCCAACTCCAAAGGCGACAGCAACAACAACAACGAGAGTGGAACACACCAAAACACCGCAGAGAGGAATGGTCACCACCAAATCCACAAGATGGAGGGACAACATCCAACCACCTGAGCGATATTGCGAAAAAAAACCTCACGATTCTTTATAGTTGATAATAATAGTTTAGATATAATATTTGTTCATTTAAATTGTTAAATTTCATGTTTTAGTTTTTTGAGAAAGAGGGATGTTACATTGTTATAGTATCACATCGTTAAATGGAACTACTTTGGTATGGAACTACTTTGGTATGGTGTAGTTATATTGCTATGTGGCACACTGTGCACGGGCAGTGTACAGTGCAGCGTCGGACATCTTGTATCACTCCGCACCATGCGGCAGCACTGTAACAAAGCAAAAATACAGCTAAGTAAAAGCAGTAACTAAAATGAGCTAAAAGTGTCTGTATTATTTATAGTAAAAGAACACAAGGAGACACAACACCTT
Organism: Somniosus microcephalus; assembly: GCF_052327205.1. Classification (NCBI taxonomy): domain Eukaryota; kingdom Metazoa; phylum Chordata; class Chondrichthyes; order Squaliformes; family Somniosidae; genus Somniosus; species Somniosus microcephalus. Next base: position 90,642,909 of record NC_141002.1, on the reverse strand, counting down.
CTTAATCCACAACTACTGCAAAAAATGAATACATTTTCTAGATTCATTCCCCCCCTTCCCCTCCTGATGGTGGTGACTCATGCTGGGGTACGTTGCCAAGGTCAACAGCAGCCATTTTGACCATTTGCCCTCTACTAAAACATGAAAGGATCTGAACTGAGCCCTCACTTCCCACCAGCTGCCTTTTCCTTTCTTGGATGCTGGAGGGCCTGTTGCCTGATTTTTATTTCAGGTTTTCTCATTGTTTCTCAAGCTATTCTAGGCCCATTTGGTCTTTCAATTTTTTTTTCATATCTTTAGACAACTTCTCAACTCTTTCTACCTTTTCAATAAAATCCGTTTGGGCATTCACTCATTACCTCACTTCCTCCCCTCCCCCAACCTTTCATTTTGTTCAGCTCCCATCAAATAATTTGCTTTATCTTCTGAGTTACAGCTCTGCCGAAAGGCCTCTGCCCAAAAGGTTAACTTGTCCTTCTCTTTACCAAGGCTTATACTAGGGATGCTGCTGGCTACACAAGACCTGTGGTTCATTGGGGCAAACATCCCATTGACACCAATATAAAAGCAGCTTAAAACTGAGAAACAAATAGACAGAGCCTATGGAGTGTCCATACACCTAATAACAATACAACACTCACACACGCTCATGCACACAAGCTCACTCGCACGTGCACACACGCTCATGTTCACGGACACACACGCTCACACGCACTCATGCACACCCCCCCACACGCACGCACACAAGCACACACTCATACTTACACGCATGCTTACACCCGCACATGCATGCACACGCACACACACTCTCACACGCATGCTTACACCCGCACATGCATGCACACACACTCATACGCATGCTCATGCGCACACCCACGCACGCATGCACACACACGCTCACATACACACCCGCACACTTTCAGACACACGCTCACACACACACTTGCACATGCATGCACACACACACGCACTCATACGCACGCTCACACCCTCACATGCATGCACACACACACTCATGCGCACACACACATGCTCACACCTACACTCAAATTTTCATTCTCATACATTCTCAGAATTGCAAAATTATATAAGTATCTGAGGCTATTCACTAAAAAAGCCCACTTGAGGTGAAAAAAGATCGATGATGTGACTTGTCGAGATTTCTACATAATACAGTTCATATCCATACAGAACCCTGGACAATGCTCTGTAATTGTGTAATCCTGTGTCATAGCTTGACATGTGCCTACATGATACATGTGTGATGTATTTCTTAAGGCTAAAGGGATCAAGGGATATGGGGAGAAAGCAGGGACAGGGTACTGAATTTGGATGATCAGCCATGATCTCATTGAATGGTGGAGCAGGCTCGAGGGGCCGAATGGCCTACTCCTGCTCCTATCTTCTATGTTTCTATGAATAAATATGTCTCCATTTTACCAATCAGGAGTTTTCATACTTTCATTTTGAATCTGACTGAATGCACTGAGGTGGAAGCACAGCTAGATGCCAAAGATAGTTACTCTAACAGTCACATCCAACCAGATTGTGACAAGAGAGGGGGAGGATTGAGTTAAGTTGCTTGAAGAATAATTCACTTGTTTCAATATTAAAAGGGCACAGAGCAGGAATTTATTGCAAAGTTAACAGTCCGTGGTTGAGGTATTATTTGAACAGATTAACAAACTCTAATCAAAGGGAACAGACTGCGTTGTCACTGGCCAGTTCTACTGAATGTGGAAAGAAATGACCGTGCTCGCCATGACACCACATCACTCCTTCACTGGTCACATTCCATTAAGCTCTCAACAGTATAAGTCTAAGTATAATTCGGTATCTGGGATCTTCAACACCATAATCAGGCTGGATGGCTGACTGCAGTGATCGGAATAAGAAAGTGTATCCCTACTCTGAATCATATTAGTGGATCTCCCAGTAATGAATGACTTTGCTTGTAAAACATACCTGAAACTTACAAGTGCAACTGTCGCCAACAGTTTAGAATGTAGATAAACCAGTTCCAGAAATATCATACCTCGGCCAGTTACTGTGTGATTCTAGGCCCAAAAATCCGTCGGCAGGCCGGCTGGAATTGCCCGCAGGGAACGATCCCTGTCCCTGTAGGCCCGAGGTGGGCCCGATGCTCAGGTAAGTGCTTAAAGGGGAAGGGGGAGGGCGATTGGGAGGGGGTGTGAGCGGTGGTCGGCAGCGGCCCACGGTTTTACTGGGGCGCCGGGAGGAGAAACGCTGCTCCTCCCTGCTTCACATTCAAGTAAGTACTTTTTGCAAACTAACCCTTGTTGGTGGCAGCATGTAGAGGTCCCTTTAAGGTGATTGGCCCCTTATTTGCATATGCCAAGGACCTAATGCCTGTTTCAGGCACAGGCCGTGACACCTATTTTTTTTTGCCGACATCAATACGGCAGGTGGTGCAGTCTTGGTTGGTAATGAGCACGCACTTCCTGCCCTTCTTATTGGAGATTTAGGCGCCTGTTTTGTGTCCAAAAAACCTTTGTGGTGCCATTGAATTCCTAGGACCTAGCCTCTACTTTCTGCTATAACGGTGCTATTCTACTTCGATAACCCACCAGTGCGTTTGCAAATTACTACAGTATGCAGAAGAAGATTTTACATATTACAGACACTGCAATTGTATTACGTGGCAGAAGCCCAGAAGGTAAAAGAGCTGGGTGAGCATTTGTGAAACCCACGTGGTGGTGCACCTTCCCAATCCATACCCTGTTAGTGCACTGTAGATCAATGGTTCGCTGCCATGCTGAATAGGTTTCTCAGTGGGAGACACCGGAAATACATCAAGCAATCTTTTAACCCTCGATTGCCCTCTGGATTCTTACCCATTCATGGACAAATCCTTTCCAAAGATTCACTTACACATATGGAAATGAAATCCTGTAAAGGTCCTTTAAAATATTCTTTCAAATCACTTCTTAGATGTTGGCAGTATATCCTGCTATATACTCAGGACCCTAATTGGAGCTGAATCTTAATTTCCAAGCATTCGTAGGAGTTGTAAAATAGGAACTGCATTAGGTAGGACTTTTTTTACAAGTTGGCAAAAGAACCAGGGGGGAGATGAGGAGATTTATTTTTTTACGCAGCGAGTTGTTATGATCTGGAATGCACTGCGTGAAAGGGCGGTGGAACCAGATTCAATAGTACCGTGGCTGCAGTGTGCACCATCTACAAGATGCACTGCAGCAACTCGCCAAGGCTTCTTCGGCAGCACCTCCCAAACCCGCGACCTCAACCACCTAAAAGAACAAGGGCAGCAGGCACATGGGAACACCACCACCTCCAAGTCACACACCATCCTAACTTGGAAGTATATCGCCGATCCTTCATCGTCGCTGGGTCAAAATCCTGGAATACCCTCCCTAGCAGCATGTAGCATCAGTTATCATGTGTATGTAGCATCAGTTATCATGTGAATGAGGCATCAGTTATCATGTGAATGTAGCATCAGTTATCAGGTGTATGTAGCATCAGTTATCATGTGAATGAGGCATCAGTTATCATGTGAATGAGGCATCAGTTATCATGTGAATGAGGCATCAGTTATCATGTGTATGCAGCATCAATTATCATGTGTATGTAGCATCAGTTATCATGTGTAATTAGCATCAGTTATCATGTGAATGTAGCATGATACCTGTGGAAGTACCTTCACCACATGGCCTGCAGCGGTTCAAGAAGGCGGCTCACCACCACCTTCTCACGGGCAATTAGGGATGGGCAATAAATGCTGGCCTTGCCAGTGACGCCCACATCCCATGAATGAATAAAAAACTTCCAAAAGTGAATTGGATAAACACTTGAAAAGGAAAAATTTGCACGGCATTGGGGAATGAGTGGGGAAGCGGGACTAATTGGAGAGTTCTTTCAAAGAGCCGGCACAGGCATGATGGGCCGAATGGCCTCCTTCTGTGCTGTATGATTCTATTCTAACTCATTACCCATTACCCCAAATAAACTGCTTTAAACAATCATTTTGTGGTGACAAGAGGTGGGGGAGATCAGCAAGAGATGACTTTATACAACACCCATCAATAAGATCTATTGTCGTGACTTACACTGTTGCCTAGAGATTATTTAGGTTTATAAGACATCATGGTCCCAATTTCTTATCCAAAGTAAATATGCAAATCATATCTGAAGCAGCATGTAATATGTTAACCAGCTCAGGGACACCCTTAATGGATATTTCCATAGCTACTATGGTGGGCAGGGCATTGTATCTCTCAGGTTTAAAAGCCAACATACGGGATCAACATGGTAAAAGGATGCACACCGCTCTCCTCAGTGAATCTCCTCAGGTGAATTTCTTTTTTTAACTCGTTTATGGGATCTGGGTGTCACTGGCAAAGCCAGCATTTATTGCCCATCCCTAATTGCCCCTTGAGAAGGTGGTGGTGAGCTGCCTTCTTGAACCGCTGCAGTCCGTGTGGTGAAGGGACTCCCACAGTGCTGTTGGGGAGGGAGTTCCAGGAATTTTCCTACATTACAACAGTGACTACTCTTCAAATAGTACCTCATTGGCTGTAAAGTGCTTTGAGACGTCCGGTGGCCGTGAAAGGCGCTACAGAAATGCAAGTCTTTCTTTTTTTTTGCTTTCTTTTGACCTAGCGTTTTTTTTCCATTTTATTGCTACCTACTTAATTCCATCATTTTCCCACTTTTGCTATTTTGATTTTGTATATAGCTTCATCATTATTTAGCTAACAGCGGGAAACAGTCTGAAGAAAATCAACTGTCAATACAGCTAAGGATGAGCAAAGCTGAAATCCTGGAGGATACTCAATAAGCACAGCAAGCCTTAGTTTTTATTTTCTACAAAAAGAAATAAAAAAGAAAGGCTTGCATTTATATAGCGCCTTTCACGACCTCAGGATGTCCCAAAGCGCTTTACAGCCAATTAAATACTTTTTGAAGTGTAGTCACTGTTGTAATGTAGGAAACGCAGCTGCCAATTTGCACACAGCAAGCTCCCACAAACAGCAATATGATCATGACCAGATAATCTGTTTTAGTGATGTTGGTTGAGGGATAAATATTGACCAGGACACTGGGGGTGGGGGGACAGGTGTGAGGAACTGTCCCTGCTCTGCCTTGAATAGTGCCATGGGATCTTTTACGTCCACGTGAGAGGACAGACGGGGCCTTGGTTTAACATCTCATCCAAAAGGCCAGTCGAGCAGCGGCAGCAGCAGAATTCGAGAGTGGCGTCACAGTACAGAAAGTGACGCCAGCGCAGGGGAAGTAGCTGATTGGTGAGTAGTGGGTGAGTGCTTCTTTTTCTTCAATTTTAAGTTTATTTCTTTTAAGGTAGTTCATAGTTAAGGTAGTTCGGGCGAGCGAGAATCCGAGAGTTTAAATTTGAGGTAAGAGTTTTTTAATTAAAAGTATGGCGGGGGACCTCAGTCCCGTGCGTTGCACGGCCTGCAGCATGTGGGAATTCCTAGACGCTTCTTGCAGTCAGGATGACCACATGTGCAGTAAGTGCCAACAGTTTGGCCAACTTGAGATCCGGTTTTCGGAACTCGAGTGTCAGCTGGAGGCACTGTGGTGTATCTGCGAGGCTGAGAGTTACATGGATAGCATGTTTTTAGATGTGGTCACCCCGTAGCTTAAGAAAGTGCAGTCAGAGAGGGAATGGGAGACCACCAGTCAGTAGAAGCGGGGCAGGCAGGTAGATAGGAAAGCCCCAGAGTGCATCTCACTCAACAACCGTTTTTCTGTGTTGGAAAACGGTGAAAGTGACGGTTCCTCTGGGGAGTCCAGCCAGAGCCAAGTTCACGGCACTGTGGGTGGCTCAGCTGCACAAGGGGGGAGGAGTAAGAGTGGAAGGGCAATAGTGGTAGGCGACTCAATAGTGAAAGGTGCAGGCAGGCATTTCTGCGGCCGCAGACGTGACTCCAGGATGGTATGTTGCCTCCCTGGTGTCAGGGTCAATGATATCACTGAACGGCTGCAGGGCATTCTGAAGGGGGAGGGCGAACAGTCAGAGGTCGTGGTTCACATTGGTACCAACGACATAGGTAGAAAGGGATGAGGTCCTGCAACAAGAATTTAGGGAGCTAGGTAGCAGATTAAAAAGCAGGACCTCAAAGGTTGTAATCTCTGGATTACTCCCGGTGCCACGTGCTAGTGAGTATAGGAATAGGAGGATAGAGCAGATGAATGCATGGCTAAAGAGTTGGTGCAGGAGAGAGGGCTTTAGTTTCCTGGATCACTGGGTCTGTTTCTGGGGAAGGTGGGACCTATACAAGTCGGACGGGTTGCACCTGAACCGGAACGGGACCAACATCCTTGTGGGGAGGTTTGCTAGTGCTGTTGGGGGGGGGGGGGCGTTTTAAACTAACTTGGCAGGGGGATAGGATACAGAGTGGAGCTATAGTAGGGGGAGATGCATAGCTAAATATAGAGGAAAAAACAAGTTAGTCTGGAAGGCAGAACAAATATGTAATGGCACAAGGGAGTATGGCAAGGCTGGATGGCATTTATTTTAATGCAAGGAGTCTTATGAGTAAGGCAGATGAATTGAAGGTGTTGATGAACACATGGGAGTATGATATTGTTGCTGTCACAGAGACATGGTTGAGGGAGGGGCAGGACTGGCAGCTCAATATTCCAGGGTATAGAATCTTCAGGCGAGACAGAGGGGGGTGTAAAAGAGGAGGGGTGTCGCAATATTAATTAACGAGTCAATTACTGCAGTAAGGAGGGATGATATCCTAGCAGGTTCCTCTAAATGAGGCCATATGGGTAGAACTTAAAAACAAAAAGGGGGCAAGCACTTTGCTGGGAGTGTACAATAGGCCCCCAAACAGTCGGGGAGATAGAGGAACAGATATGTAGGCACATCTCAGAGAAGTGTAGAAATAATAGGGTAATAATAGTAGGGGATTTCAACTTCCCCAATATTAACTGGGATAGTCAGAGTGTGAAAGGCTTAGAGGGTGCGGAATTCTTAAAGTGCATCCAGGAGAGCTTTTTGAGCCAACATGTAGAAAGTTCTACAAGAGAGGGGGCGGTACTGGACCTAATTCTAGGGAATGTAGCTGGGCAAGTGGTAGAAATGTCAGTAGGAGAGCATTTTGGTGACAGTGACCATAATTCTGTGAGATTTAAGGTAGTCATGGAAAAGGACAAAGATGAACTGGAAATAAAGGTTCTAAATTGGGGGAAGGCCGATTTTAATATGATAAGGCAGGATCTGGCCAAAGTGGACTGGGATCAGCTACTTGTGGGAAAATCCACATCAGAGCAGTGGGAGTCTTTCAGAAAGGAAATAGAGAGAGTACAACGCCAACATGTTCCGGTAAAGGTCAAGGGTGGGACCAACAAGTCCAGGGAACCCTGGATGTCAAGAGATATAAAGAATGGATTAGGAAAAAAAGGGAGGCTTTTGGCAGATACAAAGGACTAAAAACAGTGGAAGCCCTAGGGGAGTATAGAAAGTGCAGGGGGGTACTTAAAAAAGAAATTAGGAGAGCGAAGAGGGGGCATGAAAAAACACTGGCAGGCAAAATAAAGGAAAATCCCAAGGTGTTTTATAAGTATATTAAGGGCAAGAGGATAACCAGGGAAAGAGTAGGGCCCATTAGGGGCCAAAGTGGCAATCTGTGTGTAGAGCCGGAAGATGTAGGTGAGGTTTTAAATGAATATTTTGCATCTGTGTTCACTATGGAGAAGGACGATGTAGGCATAGAAATCAGGCAGGGGGATTGTGATATACTTGAACAAATTAGCATTGAGAGGGAGGAGGTACTAGCGGTTTTAGCGGGCTTAAAAGTGGATATATCCCCAGGCCCAGACAAGATGTATCCCAGGCTAACAACAGAAAATGCTGGAAAAACTCAGCAGGTCAGGCAACATCCGTGGAGAGAAATTTGAGTTGACGTTTCGGGTCGAACCCTTCTTCAACGCTGCTGTGTGAGGCAAGGGAGGAGATTGCAGGGGCTCTGACACAAATTTTTAGAACCTCTCTGGCCACAGGGGAGGTGCCAGAGGACTGGAGGACAGCTAACGTAGTACCATTATTCAAGAAGAGTAGTAGGGATAAATCAGGGAATTACAGGCCAGTAAGCCTAACATCAGTGGTAGGGAAATTATTTGAAAAAATTCTGAGAGACAGAATTAGTCTCCACTTGGCGAGGCAAGGATTAATCAAGGATAGTCAGCATGGCTTTGTCAGGGGGAGATCATGACTAACCAATTTGATTGAATTTTTCGAGGGGGTGACTAGGTGTGTGGATGAGGGTAGTGCAGTTGATGTAGTCTACATAGACTTCAGTAAGGCTTTTGACAAAGTCCCGCATGGGAGACTGGTCAAGAAGGTAAGAGCCCATGGGATCCAGGGCAATTTGGCACATTGGATCCAAAGTTGGCTTAGTGGCAGGAGGCAGAGGGTGATGGTCGAAGGTTGTTTTTGTGACTGAAAGCCTGTGTCCAGTGGTGTACCGCAGGGATCAGTGCTGGGTCCCTTGTAGTGTACATTAATGATTTAGATATGAATGTAGGAGGTATGATCAGTAAGTTCGCAGATGACACAAAAATTGGTGGAGTGGTAAATAGCAAGGAGGGAAGCCTCAGGCTACAGGACGATATAGATGGGTTGGTCAGATGGGCAGAACAGTGGCAAATGGAAGTTAACCCTGAAAAGTGTGAGGTGATGCATTTTGGGAGGACTAGCAAGGCAAGGGAATACACAATGAATGATAGGACCCTAGGAAGGACAGAGGATCAGAGGGACCTTGGTGTGCATGTACATAGATTCCCTGAAGGCAGCAGGACAGGTAGATAAGGTGGTTAAGAAGGCATATGGGATACTTGCCTTCATTAGCCAAGGCATAGAATATAAGAGCAGGGAAGTTATGATGGAGCTGTACAAAACACTAGTTAGGCCACAGCTGGAATACTGTGTGCAGTTCTGGTTGCCATATTATAGGAAGGACGTGATTGCATTAGAGAGGGTGCAGAGGAGATTCACCAGAATGTTACCTGGGCTGGAGCGTTTCAGCTATGAAGAGAGACTAGACAGGCTGGGGTTGTTTTCCTTAGAGCAGAGAAGGCTGAGGGGGGACCTGATTGAGGTATACAAAATTATGAGGGGCATAGATAGGGTAGATAGAAAGGAACTTTTCCCCTTAGTAGAGGGGTCAATAACCAGGGGGCATAGTTTCAAGGTAAGGGGCAGGAGGTTTAGAGGGGATTTGAGGAAAAACTTTTTCACCCAGAGGGTGGTTGGAATCTGGAACTCACTGCCTGAAAGAGTGGTAGAGCCAGGAACCCTCACAACATTCAAGAAGCATTTAGACGAGCACTTGAAACGTCATAGCATACAAGGCTACGGGATTAGAATAGATAGGGCTTGATGGCCGGTGCAGACACGATGGGCCTCTTTCTGTGCTGTATAACTCTATCTATGACTCTAAGATGGCTCCTCCAACAGTGCAGCACTCCCTCAGCACTGCACTGGGAGTGTCAGCCTAGATTTTGTACTCAGGTCTCAGGAGTGGGACCTGAACCCTTGACCTTCTGACTCAGAGGTGAGAGTGCTACCCACTGAGTGTGGTAAACCACTGTTTGTATTCCACTGTGTACATGCCTGGACATGCCTCGGCTGACTCCTCCCACAAGTCCTAGTATAAAGGTGACTGCTCCCCAGCCCTTTGTATTCTGGACCGGTCGACCACTCGAGGCAGACCTTCATTCTTTTGTTAATAAAAGCCTTTAGTTACTCTCTTAACTCTCAGTCTTTTATGAGTAATTGATAGCGCATCAATTTTATTAACAAAATTTTTATAATGGAGAAGATCCTCACACCAGCATGCCTGGACTTAGATCATCGGGAGGCGGACTCATCCACCAAGTTTACTCACTGGCTTAAGTGTTTCGAAAAATTCCTGACCGCCTCCGCAGCAATCAAATCGGACGAGGACAAACTGGATGTCCTGACCTCCAAAGTGAACCACCGAGTGTACTCGGTCATCCAAGACGCGACCTCGTACGCGGACGCTATCAAGCTCCTCAAGGACCAGTACACGCGCCCAGTGAACGAAGTGTACGCCAGGCACCTTCTGGGGAGTCGTAAACAACAACCTGGGGAATCGACCGTGGAATACCTTCAGGCACTGTCTGTGCTTGGCCGGGCCTGTGGTTGTAAGGATGTAAAGGCCGCCGTGTACACAGAGGAACTTATCCGGGACGCTTTTGTAGCGGGCCACAGATCCAATTACACCCGACAGCGACTGTTGGAGCAGAGTGACCTCGACCTCAACAAGGCCTCTGAACTCGCACTATCATTGGATGCAGCCTACCGGGGCATGGATGCCTACTCCTCTGCACCGTGGACGCCGCGGGGAATGACAGCCTGGGACACGGTAGGACCGCCTCATAGCGCCGTGCCACCCCAGCCACACCCCAGCAATGGCCCAACTACCGCAGCAGTGTCCCAAGGCCAGACAGCAGTGCCCCAAGGCCAGAAATGCTACTTCTGTGGCCAGGCAAAACACCCCAGAGCACGCTGCCCGGCGAAAAACGCGATCTGCTCGGGCTGCGGGAAGAAGGGACACTACGCTAGCGTCTGCAGGGCCAAAGCCACCCCGAACCCCAGCAGCGCCGCGTGTGGGCCATGCGGGCTGCCATCTTGGGCCTCCCCGGCCATGTGCGAACCACCGGTACAGCAGCCATTTTGGACGCCTCCAGCCACATGGGGATCATGGACGCCGCCATCTTGGACGACAGCCGGAACGCAGCAGGCCCCCAACACCGCCTCATCTGATACCCGCAGCGACACACCGACCCCTACGCTGGCATCCATTACACTGGACCAAGCGAGACCGCACCAGCTGGCCAGTTCCACAATGGACATTAAGGTAAATGGTCACGATACAATCTGCCTTTTTGACTCTGGGAGCACGGAGAGCTTCATCCACCCCGACACGGTGCGGCGTTGCTCTCTCCCAGTCCTGCCTGCGCACCAGCGGATTTCTATGGCCTCCGAGTCCCAGTCGGCGGACATCGGCGGCTACTGCGTGGTGACACTCGTAGTAGACGGGACTGTGTACGATCATTTTAAACTTCTGGTCCTGCCCGACCTCTGCGCTGCCGTCCTGCTGGGGTTAGATTTTCAGTGCCACCTTAAAAGTGTTACGATGGCGTACGGTGGACCCCTACCCCCACTCACAGTCCGCAGCCAGCAGCTTCCAAATTGCCCGCCGCGCACCAGGTGCAACCTCTCCACACTCAGAGTCACCCCCCCCCCCACTGTTTGCTAACCTCACCCCCTACTGTAAGCCCATCGCCACAAAGAGCAGGCGATACAGTGCCGGGGACAGGGTTTTCATTAAAACCGAAGTGGAGCGGCTCCTGAAGGAAGGGATTATTGAGGGCAGCACCAGCCCCTGGCGAGCCCAGGTTGTGGTCGTTAAGACCAGCGAGAAGCAGCGCCTGGTCATCGACTACAGCCAGACAATAAATCGCTACACCCTGCTGGACGCCTACCCACTCCCCCGCATAGCTGATATGGTCAACCAGATCGCGCAGTACCGCGTCTTCTCGACCATTGACCTGAAATCAGCGTACCACCAGCTCCCTATCCGCCCTGAGGACCGCCAGTATACTGCCTTTGAGGCAAACGGCCGCCTCTACCACTTCCTTAGGGTTCCCTTTGGCGTCACCAACGGGGTCTCCGTCTTCCAAAGGGAGATGGACCGGATGGTAGATCAAAATGCGTTGCAGGCCACCTTCCCATATCTGGACAATGTGACCATCTGTGGCCGTGACTTGCAGGACCATGACGCAAACCTCGAAAAATTCCTCCGCACCGCCCAACTCCTGAACCTGACCTATAACAAGGAGAAGTGCATATTCCGCACAAACCGTCTCGCCATCCTTGGCTGTGTTGTGGAACACGGAGTCATCGGCCCCGACCCCGACCGGATGCGTCCCCTTATGGAACTCCCACTGCCCCACTGCCTCAAGGCCCTGAAGAGGTGCCTAGGGTTTTTCTCCTATTACGCCCAGTGGGACCCCTACTATGCGGACAAGGCCCGTCCACTGATCAAGTCCACCTCTTTTCCCTTGACGGCAGAGGCCCGCTTAGCCTTCCACCGTATCAAGGAGGACATTGCCAAAGCCACCATGCACGCAGTGGACGAATCCATCCCCTTCCAGGTGGAAAGCGACGCGTCCGACTTTGCCCTGGCCGCTACCCTCAATCAGGCGGGGAGACCCGTGGCCTTCTTTTCACGAACCCTCCAAGGCCCGGAGACCAGACACTCCGCTGTTGAGAAGGAGGCCCAGGCGATTGTGGAGGCTGTGCGTCATTGGAGGCACTACCTGGCCGGAAAACGATTTACCCTGCTCACTGACCAGCGTTCAGTTGCTTTCATGTTTAACAACAAGCAGAGGGGCAAAATCAAAAATGACAAGATCTTGAGGTGGAGAATCGAACTTTCCACCTACAATTACGAGATCTTGTACCGGCCCGGGAAGCTCAATGAACCCCCGGATGCGCTATCGCGTGGCACCTGCGCCAGCGCGCAGATCGATAGACTGCGGGCCCTCCACAATGACCTCTGCCACCCGGGGGTCACCAGGTTCTTCCACTTCATCAAGGCCCGCAACCTGCCTTACTCTATTGAGGAGGTCAGGACCATGACCAGGAACTGCCAAGTCTGCGCTGAGTGCAAACCGCACTTTTATAGACCAGACAGGGCCCACCTGATAAAAGCCACTCGCCCCTTCGAGCGCCTGAGCATTGATTTTAAAGGGCCTCTCCCCTCCTCCGACCGCAATGTGTATTTCCTCAATATTATTGATGGGTACTCCCGTTTCCCGTTCGCCATCCCCTGCCCGGACATGACCAGTGCCACGGTCATTAAATGTCTGAACGACCTCTTCACCCTGTTCGGTTTCCCCAGCTATATCCATAGCGACCGGGGCTCATCGTTTATGAGCGAGGAACTCCGTCAGTACCTGCTAACTAGGGGTATTGCCACAAGCAGGACCACCAGTTACAACCCCCGGGGGAACGGACAGGTGGAAAGAGAAAATGCGACAGTTTGGAAGGCCGCCCTGCTAGCCTTAAAGTCTAGGGGCCTTCCAACCTCCCGCTGGCAGGATGTGCTCCCCGATGCGCTCCACTCTATTCGGTCACTGCTCTGCACTGCCACTAACGCCACCCCTCATGAGAAAATGTTTGTCTTCCCAAGGAAGTCCACATCGGGGACATCGCTACCGCCATGGCTGACGTCCCCAGGGCCGGTCCTACTGAGAAGACACGTGAGGACCCATAAAACGGACCCCCTGGTCGAGAGGGTCGACCTCCTCCACGCCAACCCCCAGTATGCTTACATTGCATACCCGGACGGGCGGGAGGACACAGTCTCCATAAGAGACCTTGCACCATCGGGGGCCGCAGTAGCCCACTACTCACTACCACCCCCCCCCACGATCCGATATCCAGCCCCAGCAGACGGCAGGCCTGGGCCCCGCGACCCGCTCGACATCTACGAGGACGACACGCCTGTGCCACAGCCTACGCAGGACTCGACGCCGGAAGCTCCACTACCCTTGCCATCGCCACGCCGATCACAGCGGCAGACAAGACCTCCAGAGAGACTCCAATACACTAACCTTTAATACACTTCACCCCACCGGACTCAATTTTAAACAAGGGGTGAATGTGGTAAACCACTGTTTGTATTCCACTGTGTACATGCCTGGACATGCCTCGGCTGACTCCTCCCACAAGTCCTCGTATAAAGGTGACTGCTCCCCAGCCCTTTGTATTCTGGACCGGTCGACCACTCGAGGCAGACCTTCATTCTTTTGTTAATAAAAGCCTTTAGTTACTCTCTTAACTCTCAGTCTTTTATGAGTAATTGATAGCGCATCACTGAGCCATGACTGAAGCCTGGGCGAGCTACACCGATGTAAAAGATGGTCAAAGTCTGGAGTTTTCCTCTAGTCTTGTGGCCATACAGAGGCTGGAAATGAACTCACACTCTGCCCACACCACTGAGGCATCAGCCTCCTTGTGTCTATGGAAGGGCGTATGGATCGCTACACAAAGGCTATGTTGTGTTTCTGCAGAACATGCTGGGGGGAAATTATGACTCAGTGAGTTTAAATAATAATCGTGCACAAAAAGAAAAGTTGTGGCGACCTTACACTGAAAGTAAGAACAGCAGAAGCAAATTGCTTCCTCAGGGAAATTTGAGAATGAGTTGCTCCAAGCCACCTTGAAAGCCTGCTACTAAACAAGGCCCAACGGACCCTGGGGCTGGTCACTGGTGCCTGAGCTGGGGGGAAGGCAACCTAAACAAGGAGAAAGAAAAGCACACAACAGCTGAAAGGGAAACTCATACCTTCAGATGTGAAATCGAATTGTTGGTGTATGTTGACTGGATATAAATCGAAATCCTGATCTTGGTTTCGTTTTCCCAGAACACCAAAGGTTTCACTGAGGCCCGATGCATCCAAACTTGTAATGGTTTTAATTCTAAAAAAATAAATAAATAAAATGTGCAACATCCCCAATGACTCCTGGGAATCCCTGGTCCAAGACCACACAAAGTGGAGGAGAAGCATCTGGGATGGCGCCGAACACCTCGAGTCTCTTCGCCGGGAGCAAGGTGTCATTGACAGTGCTACCAAGCATCACTTACTCACCAATAACCTGCTCACTGATGCCCAGTTTGAGTTCTGCCAAGACCACTCGGCTCCTGACCTCATTTCAGCCTTGGTCCAAACATGGACAAAGGAGCTGAATTCCAGAGGTGAGGTGAGAGTGACTGCCCTTGACATCAAGGCAGCATTTGACCGAGTGTGGCATCAAGGAGCTCTAGTAAAACTGAATTCAATGGGAATCAGGGGGAAAACGCTCTACTGGCTGGAGTCATACCTTGCACAAAGGAAGATGGTTGTGGTGGTTGAAGGTCAATCATCACAGCCCCAGGACATCGCTGCAGGAGTTCTTCAGGGCAGTGTCCTAGGCCCAACCATCTTCAGCTACTTCATCAATGACCCTCCCTCCAACATAAGGTCAGAAATGGGGATGTTTGTTGATGACTGCACAGTGTTCAGTGCCATTTGCAACTCCACAGATAATGAAGCAGTCCATGCCTGCATGCAACAAGACCTGGACGACGTTCAGGCTTGGGCTGATAAGTGGCAGGTAACATCCGCGCCACAGAAGTGCCAGGCAATGACTATCTCCAACAAGTGAGCGTCTAACCACCTCCCCTTGACATTCAATGGCATTATCATCACCGAATCCCCCACTATCAACAACCTGGGGGTCACCATTAATCAGAAACTTAACTGGACCAGCCACATAAATACTGTGGCAACAAGAGCAGGTCAGAGGCTGGGTATTCTGCTGCGAGTGTCTCACCTCCTGATTTCCCAAAGCCTTTCCACCATCTACAAGGCACAAATAAGGAGTGTGATGGAATACTCTCCACTTGCCTGGATGAGTGCAGCTCCAACAACACTCAAGAAGCTCGACACCATCCAGGTCAAAGCAGCCCGCTTGATTGCCACCCCATCCACCACCTGAAACATTCATGCCCTCCACCACCGGCGTACAGTAGCTGCAGTGTGTACCATCTACAAGATGCACTGCAGCAACTCGTCAAGGCTTCTTCGGCAGCACCTCCCAAACCCGCAACCTCTTCCACCTAGAAGGACAAGGGCAGCAGGCACATGGGAATACCACCACCTCCAAGTTCCCCTCAAAGTCACACACCATCCTGACTTAGAAGTATATCGCCTATCCTTCATCGTCGCTGGGTCAAAATCCTGGAACTCCCTCCCTAACAGCACTGGGAGTACCATCACCACAGGGACTGCAGCGGTTCAAGAAGGCTGCACACCACCACCTTCTCCAGGGCAACTAGGGTTGGGCAATAAATGCTGGCATTGCCAGCGACGCCCTGATCCCATAAACGAATAAAAAAAACAAACGGAAGCCAAGCACAAACAGCGGAAGGAGCACACGTCAACCCAAGCACCCCACCCACCTGCCCCTTCAACCACCGTCTGCCCCACCTGTGACAGAGACTGTAGGTCCTGCATTGGACTCATCAGTCATCTGAGAACTCATTTTTAATGTGGAAGCAAGTCATCCTCAGTTCTGAGGAATTGCCTAAGAAGAAAGAGTTTTATTTCTATGCTTCCAAATAATTTTCATTGTATTTTGTGATCAGACACATTGAAGGGATAATTACTAGTCCTAGCCCATTTTGGGCTACCCCAGATCAGGCGTATTCCTCAGACGTTCACTTTCAACTAAAGTTTGAGGTAGCCGAATCCTAAAGATGCTTAATTGGGTCTAAAGGTCTGGACTATCTCTCCCTAAAGGAAAGGAACAACCTGAAAATGTTACCATCCTCCAGATGGCACTTTTAATAAATTTAGCCAGTCTGTAACGTTCTGGATATTATGAGGGTCCAGAAAACTCCCCCAGAATTCTGCAACTCCTCACCAAAGAGTGTACAGAAATTGAGTTTGCGAGTTTGATACAGAAGTCTTATGTGAGACAATTCTAAAAATATATAGATTTATTAAAGAACCGACATGTAATTTACAGTTAGTGAGTCAATCGCAACATTATCAGAGAACCTTATTCTCAAATCTTAACTTCGCTACAGTTTTAATGTAGGGGTTGCAAAATTTCCCCTATTTTCCCTGAAGATTGAAAATATTGGTCCACATCGTGGACGAAGAATTGGGTGATGTGACTTGTCTACAATGTTTGAAAAATGTGCCTAGAACCACAATAGGCTGCTCTGAGGTGGAAAGAACGTGGACAACACAGGAGTCGAGGAATTCTGTGGAAAATATTCACACACCTTGAGACAGTACATCTTAATAAAGTCGTTCCCTGGAGTTTGGGAAATCACAAAAGGTTTTAAAATGGCCAGAGAAAGCTTGGCAAAAAGGGCAAAGCAGCAAAACAGCTCGCAGCGAGTTGTCTGTGTGAAAAAGTGGGAGGATACAGGGGCTGTGAGTCAGACCTGCCAATCAAAGGGAGGTTCTCTTCGAAGCACTTGAAGTTGTTCATTGACTTAAGCAATTGCCCACTTGAGAATTGACCGCAGGACAATCGATTTGAAACTGCTTCTGTTTACACAGCCATTCAGAACTCTCTTACAGTCAATGAGACATTGAAACCATGGAACCGGATCTTGAATGGGAACCGTTTAAGCATTGAATGTGTTTAAATCACCCATCATTCTGGAAAATAGAGCAATTGAATTTTCCTTTTGTTTTAGCCCAGGTGGTCTCCGGATGTGGGCGGGAACATTTCGGCCCCACAGTGCAGACACACTAACCCAGTCCAACCACTTTGAGTTAGCCAATCACAGCTTTTCTCTTGTGAATTGGAACTTTTTGGGTGCGAATTTTCCAGACAGGCAAACAGCAGAGAGGGGGGGGTGGTTTACCAGGTATATATGATAGCTCCTGAGAAGCTATCTCTCTCTTTACTTCCTGGGACCACAGGTGAGCTTCTCTCTCTCTCTCTCTCTCTCTCTCTCTCTCACTTCGCTGGACCACATGTGAGCAGAGTTTCTGACTCCTCAGCAAAGCAACCCAGTAAGGAGTTAGGGGATGGTAATTAAAGGGATATTGCTAAGATTGTTTAATCAACATTGTAGTCACTTACCCTTCATTTTAACCGTCTGCATTCCCCCATTTAAGCAATTTTACTGTAATTACTGTGTTCATGTGGTATAGTTTGATATTTGATTATAGTTTCTTGTAGTTAATAAAACTTGATTTTTCTCTCATCCAAACCACATGTCCATTTTAATATCATTAATTATAAGTCCTGCAGTCAGAACTGGAAGGTGGGGTAGTGATTCGAAACCGCTGTTTTAAAATTGGTTTATTTGGAATTGGTCAGAGTGCAGGCAAAGGCTGCAGACCAGGTGAATTACCTTAAACCAGTTAAAAGAAGCCCCCCCCCTACATTACAGTTCTTAGTTTTCTACAGGATATAGACCAAAATCAAATACCTTTGATCCCTGAGGTACAACGAGTTGGAAACTTACAGAGCCACCTCTGAAGCCGAGAATTGCTTTGCCCCTTTAAAGCGAGTCTACTATCCCATTTGAGAGTTCAATATTTATACCCTTTTCCAGTGGTATTTCCTTTAAGGTTTTCTGCTGATGTAAGCTAACTATCTCTAGTCATTTTTCTGCTGACCCCTGCAATTCTTACAGTCACCTCAGCTGGTAGCACTACAGAACCATGTCTCTCCTCTAGGTGTTCTAATTTACCATAAAAAATGGTGTAACAGCAGGTGTGTTTTACTTGGTATCATTTTTACGAAGGCAGATGTTTGTGCTTCTTTACGAAGTGTAAATTAGAACACCTTAACCAGGGTGAACCACTGTTTTATTCTGAAAGATTCAGACTACCAGAGCCTTTAACCTTCTGTTTCAATAAGGTTATTGATTCAGTGTCAACAACTATCTTATCTCAATAGCCAGAATGCTTTCACGGCTTTTTCATAGTTCGGTTTCTAGATTTCCAAACCCAGTTTGCCATGTTTTAATAAGGCCAAAATTCTTTTGTAAGCGAGGAAAATCTGGATGATAACACAGAACCAACAAACTCAGGTGTTAATCCCAGATCAATCGTTTATTACGAGTGCACACGAGAGAACCACCTCAGCCAACCCCAGCTGGAAGCTCCGTTCTCGGAGGAAAAGTGACAATAAAGCTTAGTTTATACAGTTTATTAGACAACACCCACTTATTACTAATGGGGTGTATACATGGGAATATTGATACTTCATTGGCTTACATGGTTAATCAATCAACTACTAAGCCTGTCCTTCAAACTCGAGTACCCCCTGAATACGTCAGTAAAAAGCTTGTCGACTGTAGGAGGCTTCATATTCATGAGCTATCTCTTACTCTTGTTATCGGTATGGGAAAGTATTTCCCAGCAGAGACATGAAAATCTGGATACAAAGCCACATTGAATTATGCAGCTGGCTGACTACTTCTTCAAGGCCTTATTTGCTGCTACTTCTTAATCGTGCCTTTGTACTCTTATCTCTTCCAAGAACAGGCTCTTTCTAAACAGTTACCAGGTTATAATTACAAGCAACATTTCAGAATGTCAGCTAATTTTTATTTATGTTAGTCTAAAAAGGGTTAATATAGCCAAGTATCCCATGGTGCTTTGCATTTCATTTTCCAGCTAACAAGACTAAATGGTACCTTTCAGACAGTTTTATACCGGTCGAATATTGAGGACCCCTTTATATCCCTTAAACCAAATTTTATCCTAACATCTTTCATAGAATTGTGTATTTTTCTGAATAGGGTATATGGCATATTCCTTCACAACATCAGAACTAATTTCTCGACCTTTGGCTCAACATTCGATGAGGCAAGTCACCTCTGTGATGGTCTTTGTAGAAGGGATGGAATTAAGGTTTAAATTAAACGAAAAGGCAGCTTGCATAATGCTGCCATTACGCTAGCGGGAATTCTACTTTAGTTAGATTCTGCTTTACATTGGTGACTAGAATATTTATACACAGTGCACCGTGAGGGCTGGCTCAGCCACATAGGGGGAATTTTTCAGGGGGTCAGTGGGAAGCGTTTGGGGGCAGGTCGGCTGGGAAATTTTTTTTTTGACAGTGGGCAGGGGACCCGCTGTCAACCTGCCACCACACTAGTCTCCCAGATGTCGGGTCTGTTATCGTTGAACAGACCCGACACCAAGCGGCGGGGGAGGCAATTTAGATCATTAGATAGATTGTTAAGAGGCAATTAAATAGTATTTTAAGCTCACCTTTAGATTTTTAGAGTTCGCCAACAGCTTCCCCAAGCTTCCCCACTGCTCAGGGATCACGTCAGGTAAGGAGGTCGGGTGTTGTGTCAGCATGTGATGATCTCTAAACTTGACAGCTACAAATGGTCTATAAAAGCCCCCATTTCATAGGTCTTCACTTTCCAAGGTTAGAAACTGTTGCTTACTGCATTTGGAAGACAGATTGAGCTTTACGCAGCTTGCAAGTGTTTAGTCCAAACTCTCTATCCAGTGTCACCTCATTGGAACAACCTCTCTCACCATTGACAGATCGCTTCTGTCATCTCAACCTCACCTGCCATCTATTCCATCAGCATCGGTGCCCTTGAAACTATCTCACCTTGGTCCTCAGAATCCCACAATGATCAGCCCCAACACCAGCAGCACCAGGCACACCAGCAGCACCAACAACAACACCAGCCTTCTCTGCAATCAGCTGATGCCGCACAGGACACAGGGCATCAGCACCTGATTACATTGTTGCCCGGGAGACCAGGGATAACTTCACTATAGCCAGATTTACTCCACTTGAAGTGCCAGGTTAGCACTACCCCACACCAACACCATAAAGCATTCCTACAATGCCCAAGCCATTCCTTTCACACTCATCACCATTGCAGGAGGTACCGTTATGTCTCACCATTCACTGCAACTCACTAAGCCAATTCCAAATGTGCACACAAATCTGTCCAAGAAAGCAAAGTGTTGAAAATAAAGATTTCAATGTTTGACAACATATTAACAGAAACGTCACATGAACATTGGCTAAAACACTCAAGTGCCTACCCTTGTGTGTTGTTAGTTATTATGATTGGTCTAGGATGAGGGTGAGTGTGAGGGGTGGCTATTGAGATGGGGAAGTGATAATGTAGATAGAGAGGGATGGAGGTGCAAGGTAAGTTGGTGTGAGTAAGGATGTGCAGGAGTAGGGTAGGGAAGGCAGAGTGATGGGGATGTGATGAGTGGCACAGCAGGATGAGCTTGAATGTGGCTTTGTACTAACGTTTCGTGATCTACTGAGATCATTGAAAGTTTGCGCCACTGCAGCCTGGTCCTCCTAACGACATCCCTGCTTGTGTCCTCCTGTGCAATGTGCAACCAGGCTGCGTTGATCTCCTGGGGAGGTCTCTTCCACCTATGGGAAGGGAAGAGGACCTCCCTGTGGGCTGTGACTCCCTCCATAAGCATATGACGTCATCAGACCTGCTTCCTTCAATTGGCCGGGAAACCCGCTGGGCGGGCTTAACAAGCCCAATCATTGTAAAATCTTTTCACAGAGCGGTATGGAGCCAGCAGCGGGGTCGCACCCCGACACTGACCCCGGCCGCACCGGACCTGCCTCAGTAGGCGAAATCGCGGCCACAGTATCTGGCAGACTCCTAGGAGTAACAGTCAACACTCTACACAGAACCAAACACCAGAATGTATTGTTAATTGTTCTTAAAATTCTATTTTATTTACTGAATTAGATGTTGCAAAACCTTTAAAGAACTTATCACTAGATACAGACCCTGATGTATTGTTGTAATGGAGTACTAAGGTAGACCTCAAACTCACACAGACTCATAAACCCCAATTTTAACCTCCGGCAGCCAATCCAAACCAGGGGTTTAAATATAGGCAGCGTTCTCCGCAATGACCTCACACCACGCACCATTTTAGCAGGGGTGTTTAGGCCAGACAGTGAGGCCCTCGCCCAAGGCAACATAACATAAGAACATAAGACGTAGGAGCAGGAGGAGGTCATTTGGCCCATCGAGCCTGCTCCGCCATTCAATAAGGTCATGGCTGATCTGATCTTGGCCTCAACTCCACTTCCCTGCCCGCTCCCCATAACCCTTGACTCCCTGTCTATCTCCACCTTAAATGTATTCAATGACTCCGCCGCCACAGCTCTCTGGGGAAGAGAATTCCAAAGATTCACGACCATCTGAGAGAAAAAATTCCTCCTCATTTCCGTTTTAAAAGGGTGCCCCCTTATTCTGAAATTATGCCCCCTCGTTCTAGATTCCCCCATGAGGGGAAACATCCTCTCTGCATTTACCCTGTCAAGCCCCTTCAGAATCTTATATGTTTCAATAAGATCCCCTCTCATTCTTCTAAACTCCAATGAGTGTAGGCCCAGCCTGCTCAACCTTTCTTCATAAGACAACCCCTTCATCTCCGGAATCAACCTCGTCAACCTTCTACGAACTGCAAGCGGGCGACTCAATAAGATTCAGAAGTTGATGCCTGATGGTGTCAACCAGACCCCGACGCTACTTCACCTCGGTGTTGCGAGGTTGGTGCCTGGCGTTGGCATCGCCCGGGGAACCCGGCGCCAAGGAGCAGCAGGCCCAGAAGAAAGCCGAAATCGCAAGTAACGTAACTTGCCCTGCTGTCCAGGAGAAGCACGAGTGATGCTCTGGGCCCCACAAGCAAACCTAGGAGTCCCAGACTTCCTGCCCTAACCGCCATCGCCTAACACCCTCCAACACTTACCCCACAGCTAAGGACCTTTCCCGCTGCGCTGACCCGACTCCCGCTTGCCGGCTTGATATCATTGAGTGGGAGTCGGGCCTGGCATATTTAAATGAGGCCTGGGGGTTAAAATGGACCAGGCCTCACATTAGCGGGCTTGGGGGGGGGGAAATCAGGCCTCCCCCGCCAACCACGCCCCCCCCCCAGTTAAAATCGGGGCTATAGAAAGTCTTTTAACCCAGTCAATGGATTCCCTTGGGCCATCTCCTGTAATAGTTTGATTTCATCGCCGAAAGACAGATTCCTCGCCGTCCCAGTGCCCGATTGAACAAGTTAGATTTTTGATGCTGTATGATTTCAGTAAACAGAGAGCTACGAAAATTGCTTTGGGAAGGTATAGCGTTCAATATAAGCGTCCGTGCCAGCAAACAAAGCAGGTGATCTTTGGCCATTGCACAAAATGAGTCAGCTCGGAAACTCCCCGGTTCAGCAACAGCAGCACTTTCTTAAGGCAGTGATTGAATTTGCTTCAGGAGAGGAAACCAAAGGCCAACGCCCTTGAACTGGCCACCTGCTCCCGACAGACACTGTCTTCTGAGGCAGCACGGAAAGATACGGGGTTGGTGGGACTGCTTGTGATTCCGGTTAAAAGTCTCTAACTATCTGTTTTTTAATGACTAGGCAGAGCACAGCCATGATTCAGACGACAGGCAGGGTTTCCCAAGGAGCCACCTGTTCAGCCCATCTTCTTGTTTTAAACAGGCAGGGCGATACGGAGCGACGCAAGTGATGGTTGCGGCCTCGGAAATTTTGTCCTCGTCATCAGGGCCTCAGGTTTAGCCTGTTGTTGATGGAGCGGCGCTCCTTTCTGTTAATGCAGAACCACAATGTGTGTTGCTTGATGCCTGTCTCTACAATGTATACACTTCACTGCTCCAACAACCTGAATTTAAAAAAAAAACCACACAAGAATGCTGCTGGTGGTGAGCTGATGCTCTGGGGAATTCAGGGAAACGGATGAGTCTTCGTAAGGAGAGAAGATCTATCACCTTCTGTGTATAATTTGATAATGTAGACCGTAAAATGGCCATATAATCTTCTTTTGGCGCCTGGGAAAGAGCCTGAGGCACAAGAAGATGATAGCTGCAGTTGCCTTCACTGCTCTCGTTGACAGTGTTGCTATCAGGAATGGGTATTCCGAGTGACCGTTAAGCGTATGGGGGACGTCAGTGGAGGCACCTCTGGTGAGGCAAAGCTGCCGTGCACGCCACTGTTTATTTAGTCAATGCCAAGTCATTTACTCTAGATATTCCCCCCTGCAAAGGATCGCCTCTCCTCTTCAATAGCCCTCTTCCGTCTGATGCATAGCATCAGTAACTTAAGTGAACATCCCATTCATCCGAGAGGCATCTGAACTCATGAGCACGGTAGGGTCATTGAGCGTCCGGATCGTGGTACTTAACCCTACTTCAGTTAGGAGTTAGAAATGTGCCGTCTTTCAGATGAGACGCTAAACCGAGGCCCCCCGTCCGCGCTCTCTCAGGTGGGAAGTAAAAGATCCCATGGCACAATTTCGAAGAAGAGCAGGGGGCTTCTCCCCCCTGTGTTCAGGACAATATTTATCCCTTGGTCAACATCAGTAAATCAGATTATCTGGTCATTATCACATTGCTGTTTGTGGGAGCTTGCTGTGCGCAAATTGGTTGCCGCGTTGCCCTACATTACAACAGTGACTACACTCCAAAAAAGTATTTAATTGGCTGTAAAGCGTTTTGAGACGTCCGGTGGTCATGAAAGGCGCTATAGAAATGCAAGTCTTTCCTTTTTATTTCTTTTTGTAGCAAATAAAAACTAAGGCTTGCTCAGTATCCTCCATATTGTCAGCTTTTCCCATCCTTACTGTGTTCAAATTGGCTTCGAAAGTACTTCATTGGCTGTAAAGCCCTTCGGGACGCCCTGCGGTTGTGAAAGGCGCTATAGAAATGCAAGTTCTTCTTCTTCTTGGAACGTCAAGGCTTTTTAAAGTGAAGGCTGTTAGATCCGTGTATCTTAATGTTGTGTCCTTCAATAATCAGACAAAAGACTGCAGGGAACGATCAACAGGTGTTTACTGAATGAGGGTTACTCTAGAACTAACTGTACAGATCACTACTCAGGGTTTATATACAGGTGTGGTCACTGCCGGTACTACAGGATACAGGAGCTGTAAAAAGTAGTTCTCCCCTTAAAGGTACATACACTACAATTCCTCCCCTTTTAGATTAACAGTACCATAACACTCATTTAACAATTAAATATCAAACTAATTACAATTAACACTTTTAACATGCAACAATAACTAAAAATAATCTATTTATAAATTCAGTCTTTGGGGAGGCTTCCTGATCCTTTCTGGATAGCGCCTTTCCCGAGTGTCTTGCTCTTGGTGCGGAGGCGATTCTGGCCCCCTGTCGTCGGTTGGTTCATCAGCTTCCAATGCTACTGTTTCTGAGGTAGATGCGACCTGTACGTCGGGTTCCTCACCAGGTACGTATGGCCGAGACATGGGGTTGACTCGTTCCTGTAACTCTAGGATCTGGTCAGCATGGCGTCTCACAATGCTCTCCCCAACATCCACTGTGTACATTAGTGGCCCCTGCCGTGTGCATATCGTTCCTGGTTGCCACTTCTCTGTTCGGTAGTCGCGGGCCAAGACTGGTTGCCCTACATTGAAGCTCCTTGTTGGCTTCTCATTGATGTGCTGGAATTGCTTACTCTCAACATCTCTTCGTACATTTGGTCTGAGCAAATCCAGACGAGATCTCAACCTTCGGTTAAAGAACATCATGGCCGGGGCCTGGTTGGTGACTGCATGTGTCGCATTTCTGTAGGCTAACAGGAAATTGTCCACCTTATGCTGCAGTGGAATGTTGTCATCGCACATGGCCTTTACTGCTTTTTTAAAGGTTTGTACGAACCTCTCAGCCAATCCATTTGTGGCTGGATGATACGGGGCGGATGTGTAATGCCTTACCCCATTCCTTTTCATAAATCTTCGAAACTCTTCGGACACAAACTGTGGTCCGTTATCAGAGCAAATCTGCTCTGGCAAGCCGTTCCTGGCAAAAATGGTCCGTAGGACTGCAATAGTTTTCTCCGTGGTGGTGGAGGACATTTTGATCACCTCAGGCCATTTCGAGTGCGCATCCACAGCTATTAAAAACATTGAGTCCATGAATGGACCAGCAAAATCAATATGCACCCGTTGCCATGGAGATGAGGGCCACTCCCATGGGTGTAGAGGGGCATGTGGTGGTGCATTTTGGACCTTCTGGCATCCTGAGCAGCTCTTTGTCAGGTCCTCAATTTGCTGATTGATCCCCGGCCACCACACATAAGCCCTAGCAAGGCTTTTCATTTTCACCCCTCCCAGATGACCTTCGTGAAGCTCATTGAGCACTTTCTCCCTTAACTTGTGTGGAATTACCACTCGGGATCCACACATCACTGTCCCCTGGCATACTGACAGCTGTTCTCTTCTGGATGAGAATGCTGGCAACAGTGAGTCGCCATGTGCTGGCCATCCCTTCACCGTCAAATCATGTACCCGAGACAGCGTCGGGTCATTTTGGGTCTCCTTCTCTATACCAGCGTTAGTTACTGGCAAGCATTCAATTATAGTCGAAGGAAATATTTCGACAGGATCCACTGCTGGTGTTTCCTCCGCAGTAGGCAGTGGCAGGCGTGATAGCCCATCAGCGTTTCCATGCTGTTTCATGCCCTTATACTCGATTTCATATTGGTGCGCCCCTAGAAAAAGGGACCATCTTTGTAGCCGTTGCGCAGTCATCACCGGAACGCCCTTCTTTGGATTAAAGATGGAGACAAGTGGTTGGTGGTCAGTCAGCAAGGTGAACTTCTGCCCGTGCAGATAGTGGTTGAATTTTTTCACTCCCCACACTAGGCTGAGGGCCTCCCTGTCAATCTGGGCGTAGTTATGCTCGGCTGAGGTTAGTGACTGAGACGCAAAGGCTACTGGCCTCTCCGAGCCGTCCGGGAATTTGTGCGACAGCACCGCTCCAATGCCATAGGGTGATGCATCACACGCCAACCGAATTGGTAGTGCTGGTTTGAGATGAGCCAATACCTCTTTTGATGTGATCAATGCTTTGCTCTTCTGGAAAGCTCGTTTACATTCGTCACTCCACTTCCATGGTACCCCCGTTTGCAGTAGAGTGTTCAGTGGGTGTAGTACGGTCGACAAATTCAGCAATAACCTATGGTAGTAGTTCACCAGCCCGAGGAACGACCTCAGTTGTGACACATTTTCTGGTGCTGGAGCCTTGACTACTGCCTCAATCTTTTCAGGGGACTTATGTAACCCCTCTTTATCAATAACGTGGCTACAATACGAGATCTGCTTCTGGAAAAACTCGCATTTGTGGCGATTAGCTCGGAGCCCATATTCCTTCAATCTAGTGAGCACCTGCTCCAGGTTGGCGAGGTGATCACTGTCATTTTCGCCCGTGACCAGGATGTCGTCCAAATAACACTGGGTCCCTGGAATCCCTTGCAGGACTTGTTCCATTGCCCTTTGCCAAATAGCCGGAGCTGATGCTACCCCGAACACCAGCCGGTTGTATTGGTAGAGACCTTTATGAGTGTTGCTCGTGAGGTACTGTTTCGAGGCTTCTTCTACCTCCATTTGCAGGTACGCCTGGGCCAGATCAATCTTAGTGAAGCGTTTCCCTCCAGATAGCGAGGCAAAAATATCTTCAATCCGCGGAAGCGGATATTGTACAGTGTGAAGGACTGGGTTCACTGTCACCTTAAAGTCCCCACAGATGCGAACCTTCTTTGGTTCACCAGGCGTATTACTCAACGACCTCTTCATTACAGGAATGATAGGTGTAGCCCACTCGCTCCAGTCCACTTTGGACAGTACTCCTGAACGTTCCAAACCTTCCAGCTCTGCTTCGACAGCTGGGCGGATCGCATAAGGTACCGGTCTGGCCTTAAAAAACTTTGGGCTTGCATTTTCCTCTATTTTGATCATCGCTGTTATGCCTTTTAGTATTCCGAGTCCCTGCTGGAACACTTCTTGTGCGTCAGTTAGCATTTTTGACAGTCGGCCAGGTGTGACGTCGTCATCCTTTTTGGCATCTACAGTCAGTGCTTGTATGGAATGCCAATCTAGCTGTATCTTCCGGATCCATTCACGTCCTAGTAGTGGTGGTCCTCCATCTGGCAATACATATAGGTCCATTTTTGGCGTTTCCTTGCCGTTATATATAACGTTCACCCTTATTTTTCCTTTGGGGTAGACTTTTTGCCCCATGTACGTCTTCAAGACAATCTTTGTATCTCTCAAGTGTATATGTGAGAATAGCCGCTTGTAGTCCCTTCGGTTTATGACTGTTAGGGCTGATCCTGTGTCCAATTCCATTTTCACTTGGACTCCTGCTATCTTGAGCGTGACCCAGATAGTTTGGTGATCCTCCATTGTGATCACATTATGTAGTTTCAGACAACCCAGCTCCTTGCTTCCGGAGTCTGTATCACTTTTCTGTTCGTCTGAACTACTCTCCGTCACCTTATGTACCTTCTTGTACTTCTCCTGTGGAGATTTCTTGCTGCTGGTTTTCTTTCCCGACCTGCAGACTCTTGCTATGTATCCTACTTTTCCACACTGTCTGCACACTTTGTCCTTGAACCAGCAATCATTATGGTCGTGTGTTGTTCTGCCGCAGCGGTAGCACTTCACTGTTCTGTATGACATTTCATTTGTGCCATATTCTTGCGGTCTCCGTTGTATCTCTGCAGCACCCCGTGCGGCTGCTTCATGTGATACTGCAATGCTGAAAGCCTTGTCCAGCGTAAGATCCTTTTCTGATAGAAGCCGTTCCTGGGTTCCTTCACTTTGAAGCCCACACACAAACTTGTCCCTTAAAGTATCTGCTAGTCCCGTTCCAGACTGGCGGTGTTTCGATAGTTTGCGCAGTTCCGTTAAATACTCAGCATTACTTTCATCTTTATGCTGGTTCCTTTTGTGAAACTTAAGTCTTTCTGCTATCAGCAGCAGTGTGGGGTTAAAGTGGTCCTGTAGGATTGACACTATGTTTTCAAAATCCTTTTCTACTGGCTGCTCTGGGGTTACTAGGTTTCGTAGTAAGCCATACATTTTTGCACCCATTGAATTCAACAATACCAGCGCTTTCTTGTCATCTGGCACTTCATTCGCTTTGCAGTATGCTTCTATGCGTTCGACATATGTCGTCCAATCTTCGATTTCATTGTCGAACGCTGTGATACTGCCACTCTTCGGCATTTTGGGTGTTGTTAGACTGGCTTAAAATGGTGTCTCCCGCGCTTTCCTTTCTTCCCCGCTGCGGCTTAAAATGGCGTCTCCCGCGCTTTCCTTTCTTCCCCACTGCGGCTTAAAATGGCATCTCCCGCGCTGCTGCCAACGCCGCTCTTGGCGGTCCTCGTGGCAAATGGCGACACCCTATGGGTTTTGTGCACTGCTCTCTCCCCCGTTGATGCTGCTCGGCCCTTGAACACCGGCTGCGCTCTGCTCTCTCTCGCCTCTCTCCCCCGTTGACGCTGCTCGGCCCTTGAACACCGGCTGTGCTCTGCTCTCTCTCGTCTCTCTCCCCATTGATGCCGCTCAGTCCTGAACACCGGCTGCGCCCTGTGCGCTCTGCCCTCTCTCTCTCCCCCGTCGACACTGCTCGGCCTTTTTCTGTGCCGCTTGGTCGGCTCTAGCCGCCGCTGTCCGGGAAGGGTCTGCGCAGTACCTGTTGCCAGCCCGTTTCGCTGGACCACCGTGACTGGAAAGCCAAGCCTGGCTCTCGACAGCCTCCCCTGCGATGCTCAAATCTCCGCTGGATGACTGGGCGGTTGCCCGTGGTCCATGCCCGTGCTTCTGGACTCGACCTCCTTCCACTGTTCTCCAGGAGCGAATCCCTGGGAGGTGATGCAGAGTTGCAGGTAGGTTCGAATCTGCCACGTCGCCAATGTTAGATCCGTGTATCTTAATGTTGTGTCCTTGAATAATCAGACAAAAGACTGCAGGGAACGATCAACAGGTGTTTACTGAATGAGGGTTACTCTAGAACTAACTGTACAGATCACTACTCAGGGTTTATATACAGGTGTGGTCACTGCCGGTACTACAGGACACAGGAGCTGTAAAAAGTAGTTCTCCCCTTAAAGGTACATACATTACAGAGGCCACCTGTCCTGCTTACTATAGTTGACAATGGTCTAAAATAGTGTTTTGGATATCTTTTAAGCCTCAGGAAACCTTACCGGAAGAACAGAACGTACTGGTAAATGGCCAGACGTGTTGTGTTACCAATAGTAACAACAGACTGCAATCAGCAGTAAATAATTACCCCACTCAGCATTATCTAAGCAGTGGCCTCGCTCATTAAAATGATACTTCAGTGTTTTCGGGTTTGCCGCGACATTGGCCGCTGCTATTCTCTTCTGCTCAATCTGTTTTTACTGCATCGCATAGCCCAGACCCCAACCTTGAAGCAGCATGTTTATAGCTCCATGAGGTTAATTTGCAAACATTATAATACAATTTGTAAGCCATTTAAATCTCACACATGACGGGTGAATGCAAAAAACTGCCTTGATGCAAAGTCTGCCGCCCCGGGGGGGGGATTGAATATGAAAAAAAAACACGTCGCTACAAATGTATTGTCGTAAAATTGTGAGCTGATCAGCATATGTGTATTGATGCAATGAAAAAGAACTTGATTTGATATTTTTCAGCTCTTTGTTTACTGCTCCAGGACAAATACAGCAGATAATGGCAATACCCCTTAAATTGTGTGCGATTTCCAAGTACTATTGATATAGTTTTGTTTAAAAACTAAATGAAAATTCTTAAAAGAAAAAGAATTGCAAGTCTCTAACCTCAATACAACACACTGCGAAAGCCCGAGCGGACTCTGATGAAGTATTAAAAGAAAAAAGAAAGAGTTGCATTTCTATAGCGCCTTTCACGATGTCCCAAAGCGCTTTACAGCCAATGAAGTACTTTTTGAAGTGTAGTCCCTGCTGTAATGTAGGAAACGCGGCAGCCAATTTGCACACAGCAAGCTCTCACAAACAGCAATGTGATAATGACCAGATAATCTGTTTTAGTGATGTTGATTGAGGGATAAATATCAGCCAGGACACCGGGGAGAACTCCCCCTGCTCTTCCTTGAAATAGTAGCCGTGGGATCTTTTACGTCCACCTGAGAGGGCAGACAGGGCCTCGGTTTATTATCTCATCCAAAAGATGGCGCCTCCGACAGTGCAGCACTCCCTCAGAACTGCACTGGAGTGTCAACCTAGATTTTTATGCTCAAGTCTCATGGAGTGGGGCTTGAATCCTGCAACCTTCTGACTCAGAGGTGACAAGAGTGCTACCCACTGAGCCACGGCTCTTATTACTAATAGCCAGGCTGCCCTTGGGGGTAATTTTAACCTAACTTGCTGCGCGGGAACACCACGGGATTGGGTGGAGCGGCTGTTTTACATTCTGCCCAATATTACACTCGGTCGACTTCATTGGAGAGTGTTAGGATAAAATTTGGTTTAAGGGATATAAAGAGATCCTCAATATTCGACCGGTATAAAACTGTCTGAAAGGTACCATTTAGTCTTGTTAGGCTGGAAAACAAACGCAAAGCACCATGGGATACTTGGCTATATTAACCCTTTTTAGACTAACATAAATAAAAATTAGCTGACCAAAGACATTCTGAAGTGTTGCTTGTAATTACAACTTGGTAACTGTTTAGAAAGAGCCTGTTCTTGGAAGAGATAAGAGTACAAAGGCACGATTAAGGAGTAGCAGCAAATAAGGCCTTGAAGAAGTAGTCAGCCAGCTGCATAATTCAATGTGGCTTTGTATCAGCTAGCCATGTCTCTGCTGGAAAATACTTTCCCATACCGATAACAAGAGTAAGAGATAGCTCATGAATATGAAGCCTCCTACAGTCGACAAGCTTTTTACTGACGTATTCAGGGGTACTCGAGTTTGAAGGACAGGCTTAGTAGTTGATTGATTAACCATGTAAACCAATGAAGTATCAATATTCCCATGTATACACCACATTAGTAATAAGTGGGTGTTGTCTAATAAACTGTATAAACTGAGCTGTATTGTCACTTCCTCTGAGAACGATGCCTCTAGCTAAGGGTAGCTGAGGTAGTTCTCCTGTGTGCACTCGTAATAAAACAATTGATCTGGGTAACACCTGAGTCTGTTAGTTCTGTTTTACCATCCAGATTTTCCTCGCTTACAGAGAGTAAAATCAGGCGGGGCGTAAAACCGGAGTGTGGCAGTTGATTCCGTCAGTTCCCCGCCCAGTGAGCTTAAACTTGCCCCCAAATGTTTCGGTGAGTTCATCCTGTGAGTAGCTGAGCCATACCGATCAGGAAAGTCCTGACTTTGATTCCTCGTCTGTGCGTAGTTAGGTAATGGAAGCCGGGGCAGTGTGTAAGGGGTGGTGTTTGGGTCAGCTTCGCCTCTAACTTATGAATGGTTCGAATCGCTCCCACTCCCTAGGTTCTAGACCTGGACTTATTTGGGGGTTGTAATGAAATTGCAGCAGACAACTGAATTTGATACAAGATCTTTGGTTTTTATTTGAGAAGGAAAATACAATACAATAATCTTAACACTCTAATAAAATGGGGAAACACTTCGACATACACGAGGGAAAAATTACAGTAGACAAATACCTCACCCCTCCCAATCCCACCTTACTAGCTAAATTGGACTCTAAAGGACCAGGGATAATGCTCACCAAACGCAGGAATAGTTTGTAGAGTGGAAAAACTTGCAGATCTTCGGTTTCTTTCGAGTTGGTTTCTTGTTGGTCGCGGTGGCCCAGTATTACCTGGTTGGCTTCTGGTAATATTTGGTTGTTGGTTTCGTGGGGCCCTTTGGTGCTGCGAGGTGTCCGATGGTGTGTTACTTCTTCTTCTTCTTCTTCTTCTTCGAGAGCTGCTTCGAGATGCTTGAACTCTACTGAACTCGAACTTGGAACTCTCTGTACTTCTTGAACTCCCACCTTGCTGAACTGTGTACTGTTCGAACTGTTTTCTTATGGAGACAGGTCTTTAGTTTATACTAATTGAGGCCTGCTTATCTGCCCGCCAAATCAGTCTCGGTTCATTGTTAATTTTTGGCGGGCTTATTTGCATCGATTGGTCCCATTTATTTAACTGGTTTCGGGATTGCTTCGAAATTGGTTTAAGTGTGTGAAGCGGTTTTGGATGTCTCTCTGAGTGGTTAAACTGTTGTTCGATTCGCTTCTAATCTTAGATTTCCTGTAAGGCCTTGAAATTCTGTGCAGGTTGGCTGGATGATTTGTTTTATGCATGTTTTTAATGGGTCTTGGATCTTAGGTGAGGCTGGTTTTTCATTGATTCATGGTTTGAATGTAAATTCCTGGATAGGGGCTAAGTTTCGTTTACTGTTTCTTCCAGACAGTTTGGCTACCTCGAATATCCAAAACTGTTCCTTTGCAGAGGTCGATCCCACATTCCTGTCCCAGCCTTTTCTACAAGCCCTTTTAAAATGGCAAGTCTGTGTTTAATCTTTGAATCCTCCTGCTAGGCCCAACCATGCTTTTTATCTCCCAGGTTTCTTTTGCAATGGTCCAAAGTTGTTTTTTAACAGGGTCATCATTCCGTTTTGGGGTTCTGCTAAATTTTGTGAATCTTACAAGTGGCAGGACACTACAGGTATCTACAGTGCCCTGGATTAGGGAAGAAACGATTGGCCAGGGCACCTGCTTCTGATTACTAACCCATGAGCTCTCCTACGAATGAATGTGGGGTGAGGACTAGACCAGGCTTTGGCTGTGTTGTTACAGTGCCCCGTCCCAGTTGAGCAGTCTATCCATAATTCCCGTCCAGGAGCGCACATGAACAATGGGTCTTCTGGCTAAGCTGCTGAAGGGCTTTTTGTGGAACGGTATCCCAGGAAGGAGGCCATTTTCAGCCTTGATGCCCAGGTGGTACCCTGGTGGAACAGAATGCCAGCCCGTTGTAGAACCTGTCTGATTTTCATTCCATCAAAATTAAACAAATGTAAATCGGGCGGGTTCTATAAAGGGTGGCGAAGTTCAAAATTACCCTCAATGGCTTTGGGAGGAGGGGAGAAAATTGATGAGGGAGAAAAAAGTATTCTTAAATAAATAACTGAGAGACACAGCAATGCAGAGAATTGATCGGAATCTTTGGCTCTGTGTTTGAAAAGTCTGAATTGTAGCAGAAAGCAGGGTAATTCTACAGAGAGTCCAACTTTGGCATTCAGCTAACTGGAAGCTAGTTCCAGTAAGAATGTTCAATTACTTTCGGAAAAGGGTAGCTAAATTAGACAAGCGAGTCCCTGAAACAGCCAAACTGTGACTCTCCCATGATTGGTTTTTACAAAAAGGAAGGTGGAAATGGGAATGCTTTCCAGGGCAAAGGAGGATTGACGTAGCAAGCCTTTGTGGAAGACATATCCAATGTCAACAAGCTACAGTGGTATCGCAGGGTGCAAATGAGAGACTCGTTCCACTCTTCTGTGTGGGTGTGGATGAGCATCAAAATCAAAATGTCATTTGCGCATTCATCAACCCACACATCCCACTGGTAGCCTGGAGCTCAAAACTGAGTACAGTACATCCATTATGCTCAAAAATTCACACCCTGTTGAAAAAGCCAATCGTCACTACAATATTTTTTTACATATTGCGTTGCCAGCATTTTAGCGATTTTCACTTAAAATGTGGAAAATCAATATTAAGAAAACAATTGCACTTAAAAAAAAAAATAGAATGGATAAACTTTCTGAAAGGCAGTGTTCCTGAACAAATCAAAAAGTGAAGACCTCTCAGGATCCTAATTCCTGCTGTTCAATAATTTTGTAGAAAAAGTCGGGATCTATAAACAGTGGTGGATTCCTGGTGGACATTGCTAAAGGACAATTCGTCCACATTTAATGCTTTCTGAGGTTTACAGAGTTGCCAACCCTCCTGGATTGTCCTGGAGTCGCCAGGAATTATAGATTAATCTCCAGGGCGCTGCTATGAGTGACCTGGGAGAAAATCATTAAAAGCAATTGGGGGCGATTTTGCTGGTGCTCAGGGGTCAGGTTTGGAGGCGGGACTGCTGGCAAAATCAAAAAGATTGGCAGAGGGTCCCGAACCCGCCTCCAACCAATCTTCCTGGGAGTCAGGTCCCCGATTTGTGCAGGGGACCCAACTCCTAGCGGCGGGAAGAGGATTATAGCCACTTAACTGCCTGTTAACAGGCAGTTAAAAGGCTTTTTCCAGTTGTGATACTTCTACTGAGGGCTTCCTGATGTCCGGACACCACGCCAGGGTAAGTGAGGCGTGCTGTGGGTCTACTGTAATGTTTGTGTATAGATGGCAGCTGCAGAAGTGGTGTGAAGGATCCAATGGGACACTGGTGAGTTGCAGAGGTAAGAAAATGTTGGGAAAGTCATTTTTAATGTGTTTAGAATTTTCTGTACGTGACAAGCTTTGAAGTGTCTGTGTAGTCCCACCTCATTGGGAGGACCTCTCTCACCAGTGACAGATCGCTTCTGTAACCTCACCTGCAGTTGCCATCTGTTTTAGCCTAAGGAGAGAGTCACTGGAGGGCTTGGGTGCAAGGGCTCACCTTTGTACAGTGATTGTCAATGTTTGCAGCACCTCAATGCTGTCAAACACGGAAAAAAATCATCTGTCAAAAATAAATGGTGATGGCCCCTTTAAGAAAACCGGCGGATGACGTGTCATCAATTGACGTCATCTGACACCGGCTTTCTCTTAATTGGCTGGCAAACCCGCAGGGCGGGGCTTAACAAGGCCAATTGACGCAAAATAGCGTCTGTGCATCGGACGTTGCTGGGGCGGGACTAGAACCCGAAAGGCAGCAGTCCCGCCCCCAACGCACCTCCTCAGGTAAGATCCTGGCCATTGGGTGTGATTTTTTTCATTTTTGTTTTGAAAATTTTCCAGAATGATAGTCAATTTTACTAAAGATTTTACTAGAATGGTGCCAGGGATGCGGGACTTCAGTTACATGTATAGACTAGAGAAGCTGTGATTGTTCTCCTTAGAGCAGAGAAGGTTAAGGGGAGATTTATTAGAGGTGTTCAAAATAATGAAGGATTTTGATAGGCTAAATTAAGGAGAAGCTGCTTCTAGTGGCAGAAGGGTCAGTAACCAAAGGACACAGATTTAAGATAATTGGCAAAAGAACCAGAAGCCAGTTGAGAAGAAATGTTTTTACGCCACGAGTTATGATGTGGAATGCACTGCCTGAAAGGGCGGTGGAAACAGATGCAATAATGGCCCAGAAATTTGGGTCTCCACGGGTGAGTACGCACGGGGTACTCACCCGTAAGCCCAATGGAAGTGCCGGTTTCGTGCATGCACTGCGCATGCGCGGGAAACCGGCACTTCCGTTCCCCTGAAAGAAGGGGTTCAGAGTTCGAACGCGTGCGTGGGAGAGGCTGCGCGTGCGCATTGAACTTACGTTTGTTTTACAGGTTTTCCCAGGAGGGTAAGTCTCCAGGAGTTACACTTTTAAAAAGCAGGCGTAAGGCCTGCTTTTTACAAGGTACGTGGTGAATTAATTAAAATTAAAACATTTTTCCCACAGGTTTATTATTTTTAAATACTTTAAAGAAAGGTAAGTTTATTTCTAGCCCTGTTAGAAAATGTAATTAATTTTTTCAAAAATTTAAATTATTGTTTAAAATAGTTATTTCATGTAATTTATAGTTTATTTTAAAAATGTGATGGTTTTTTAAAATTTATTTGAAGATTTAGTGATCTTTTGGGGCTTATAGTATTTATAGATTTGACAGGTCAAACTTATGAATGAAGCATTCCCTGCTATCTTTGGCTCTCCATGGCCCACTTGATCCCAGGGGACGCATCGAACTAACTGCGCCCCTGGGATACGCAAGCACTGCGCGCCGGCAGTTGGAGCAGGCCCAGGATCGGAATCCCACGCGGGCCCACAGCTCAACGGCCGGCGCGGTAGGTAAGTGCAGGTCGGGGGCTTGCACCCGCGGGAAGCCCCCGACCCGAATTTCTGGGCCAATAACTTTCAAAAGGGAATTGGATAAATACCTGAAGGGGAAAACTTTCCAGGGCTGTGGGGAAAGAGCAGGGACTAATTGGATAGCTCCTTCAAAGAGCCGGAAGTGGCACGATGGGCCGAATGGCCTCCTCCTGTCTTGGATCATTCTATACTTGCAGTCTTATTCTAGTCTTACTTTTGCGCTCTTTTTAAAATTCTTATGTACCTGCTGCCAGCTTGAGAGTAGTGGACACAAAGCTTACACTTTCTGTGAAGTATCGTCATGGCAATTGGTCATCCTGGTACAACAAAGAAAAAGGGGGCAGTCATTTCTCTGTAACCCACCTGAGAAGGCTATATGAGGGGGTGCAGCGTAGGTTTGCCAGAATGATACCCGGACTTCAAGGGTTAAGTTA
This sequence comes from Somniosus microcephalus, assembly GCF_052327205.1. NCBI lineage: Eukaryota > Metazoa > Chordata > Chondrichthyes > Squaliformes > Somniosidae > Somniosus > Somniosus microcephalus. Next base: position 90,606,091 of record NC_141002.1, on the reverse strand, counting down.
CGATGAGAAATTACACAAGTTAGGGTTGTATTCCCTAGAATTTAGAAGCTTAAGGGGTGATGTGATCGAAGCTTTCAAGATATTAAGGGGAGCAGGTAGGGTAGATAAAGATAAACTATTTCCGCTGTTTGGGGATTCTAGGACTAGGGGGCATAGTCTAAAAATTAGAGCCAGACCTTTCAGGAGTGAAATTAGGAAACACAAAGGGTGGTAGAAGTTTGGAACTCTCTTCCACAAACGGCAATTGATGCTAGAACAATTGTTAATATTAAGTCTGAGATTTAAAAGGTATTAAGGGATATAGGCCAAAGGTGGGTGTATGGAGTTAGGTCGCAGATCTGCCATGATCGCATTGAATGGCGGAGCAGGCTCGAGGGGCTCAATGGCCTGTTCCTGTTCCTATATAGAACATAAGAACATAAGAACATAAGAACATAAGAAATAGGAGCAGGAGTAGGCCAATCGGCCCCTCGAGCCTGCTCCGCCATTCAATAAGATCATGGCTGATCTGATCCTAACCGCCAATCCACTATCACAGAACCATCTCCTGAATCTAACAGAATTAGACACACGAAATAGGAGCAGGATCAGGCTACACGGCCCCTGGGCCCGCTCCGCTACCCACAGGGCCATGACCGATCTGAACCTAGACTCATGTCCAATTTCCTGCCCGCTCCCCGTAACCTTTAATTCCCTTTACTTCCAGGAAACTGTCTATTTCTGTTTTAAATTTATGTAATGATGTAGCTTCTACAGCTTTTTGGGGCAGCATATTCCATGGACCTACCACCCTCTGAGTGAAGTAGTTCCTCCTCATCTCAGTTTTGAAAGAGCAGCCCCTTATTCTAAGACTATGCCCCCTAGTTCTAGTTTCACCCATCATCGGGAACATCTTCCCCGCATCCACCCGATCAACCGTGGATAACAGGGGAAATTAGAGACAGCATAAAATCCAAAGATAGGGCGTATAAAATAGCCAAAAAAAGCGCCAGAGCGGAAGATTGGGAACAGTTTAAGATAGAGCAAAGGAGGGCAAAGGGCATGATCAAGAGGGGCAAAATAGCTTACGAAAACAAGCTGGCGGAAAATATAAAAACTAACTCCAAAAGCTTTTATAAATATATCAAAAGGAAAAGACTGGTGAAAACCAAAGTTGGTCCATTGCAGTCAGATACGGGGGAATATATAATGGGAAATAAGGAAATGGCAGATCAACTAAATGCATACTTTGGGTCAGTCTTTACGAAGGAAGACACAAAAAACCTCCCTGGGATATCGGGAAAAATAGGGACATTGGCAAAGGAGGAACTGACGCAAATCAATATCTCTAAGAATATGGTGTTAAGGAAGCTAAAGGGATTGAAGGTGGACAAATCCCCAGGGCCTGATAACATGCATCCTAGGGTACTGAAGGAGGTGGCCCTAGAGATAGCGGATGCACTAAGGATGATTTTTCAGAATTCATTAGACTCGGGAACAGTGCCGATGGATTGGAGGGTAGCTAACGTTACCCCACTATTCAAAAAGGGGGGTAGGGAAAAAGCAGGTAATTACAGACCTGTAAGCCTTACATCAGTTGTGGGCAAAATGCTGGAGTCCATCATTAAGGATGAAATAGCGGAGCACTTAGCAAATGGGGACAGGATAGGACAGAGTCAACATGGATTTACAAAGGGTAAATCGTGCTTGACTAATCTATTGGAATTTTTTGAGGGAGTAACTGGTAGAATAGATGGGGGAGAGCCAGTAGATGTGGTGTACCTGGACTTCCAAAAGGCCTTCGATAAGGTCCCACATAAAAGATTAGCATGGAAAATTGAGGCTCATGGGATAAAGGGGAAAGTTTTGGCGTGGATAGGGAACTGGCTGTCAGATAGAAAACAGAGAGTTGGAATAAACGGCTCATTTTCTGAATGGCAGGCAGTAACAAGTGGGGTACCACAGGGATCTGTCCTGGGCCCCCAGCTGTTCACAATTTACATTAATGACCTGGATCAGGGAGTCGGATGCAGCATTTCCAAATTTGCAGACGACACTAAACTAGGAGGTGGGGTGGGCTCAGAGGAAGAGACCAGGAAGCTCCAGAGCGATTTGGACAGACTGGGCGATTGGGCGGATAAATGGCAGATGCACTATAATGTGGACAAGTGCGAAGTTATCCACCTTGGGTGCAGGAACGGGAGGGCAAATTATTATTTAAATGGCAATAGATTGGGAGAGGGGGAAGTACAGAGAGACCTGGGTGTTCTTGTACACCAGTCACTGAAGGCGAGCATGCAGGTGCAACAGGCGGTCAAGAAGGCAAACGGTATGCTGGCCTTCATAGCAAAAGGGTTAGAATACAGGAACAGTGATACCTTGCTGCAGCTGTACAGGGCACTGGTGAGACCACACCTCGAGTACTGTGTACAGTTTTGGTCGCCTCATCTGAGGAAGGATGTTCTTGCCATGGAGGGGGTGCAGCGGCGATTCACCAGGCTGATACCAGGAATGGCGGGAATGACCTATGAGGAGAGACTATGTAGTTTAGGGATGTACACACTGGAGTTTAGAAGATTGAGAGGGGACCTCATAGAAGTGTATAAAATTCTGACAGGTCTAGACAGACTGGATGCAGAAGGAATGTTTCCCTTGGCGGGTGAAAACAGAACTAGAGGACATAATTTAAGGATAAGGGCTAAACCATTTAGGGCAGAGATGAGGGGGAATTTCTTCACTCAGAGAGTGGTGAACCTGTGGAACTCATTGCCACAGAGGGCAGTGTACGCCAGCTCATTAAATATATTTAAGAGGGAATTAGATATATTTCTACGGGCAAAAGGGGTTAAGGGTTACGGAGAGAAGGCGGGGACGGGATACTGAATTAAAGGATCAGCCATGATCTCATTAAATGGCGGAGCAGGCACGAAGGGCCGAATGGCCTACTCCTGCTCCTATCTTCTATGTATCTATGTATCTATGTAACCCCTTCACAATCTTATATGTTTCAATAGATCGTCTCTCATTCTTCTGAACTCCAATGAGTAGAGTCCCAATCTACTCAACCTCTCCTCATATGTCCATCCCCTCATCCCCGGGATTAACCGAGTGAACCTTCTTTGTACTGACTCGAGAGCAAGTATGTCCTTTCTTAAGTATGGACACCAAAACTGTACGCAATATTCCAGGTGCGGTCTCACCAATACCTTGTACAACTGAAGCAATACCTCCCTATTTTTATATTCTATCCCCCTAGCAATGAAAGCCAACATTCCATTGGCCTTCTTAATCACTTGCTGCACCTGCATACTAACCTTTTGAGTTTCGTGCACCAGGACCCCCAGAACCCTTTGTACTTCAGTACTTTCCAGTTTCTTGCCATTAAGGTAATAACTTGCTCTACTATTTTTCCTGCCAGTATTGTATTCCATCTGCCAAATTTCTGCCCACTTACTTAGCCTGTCTATGTCCCCTTGCAGGTTTTTTATGTCGTCCTCACTCACTACTTTCCCTCCCATCTTAGTATCATCTGCAAACTTTGATATGTTACACTCGGTCCCCTCCTCCAAATCATTAATATAGATTGTAAAGAGTTGGGGACCCAGCACTGACCCCTGTGGAACACCACTAGTTACTGATTGCCAGTCTGAGAATGAACCATTTATCCCAACTCTCTACCTTCTGTTAGATAGCCAATCCTCTATCCATGCCAGAATATTACCCCCAATCCCGTGATTTTTTATCTTAAGCAATAATCTTTTGTGTGGCACCTTGTCAAATGCCTTTTGGAAGTCTAAATACACTACGTCCACTGGTTCCCCTTCATCCACCCTATACGTTACTTCCTCAAAGAACTCCAGCAAATTTGTCAAACATGACTTCCCCTTCATAAAACCATGCTGACTTTGTCCTATTAAATTATGATTATCCAAATGTCCTGTTACTGTCTCCTTAATAATGGACTCCAAAATTTTACCTACCACAGATGTTAGGCTAACCGGTCTATAGTTTCCAGCCTTCTGTCTACTGCCCTTTTTAAATAAGAGTGTTACATTTGCAGTTTTCCCGTCTGCCGGGACCTTTGCCGAGTCCAGGGAGTTTTGGAAAATTATTACTAATGCATCCACAATCCCTACCGCCACTTCCCTCAAGACCCTAGGATGTAAGCCATCAGGTCCAGGTGATTTATTCGCCTTGAGTCCCATTATTTTACCGAGTACCACTTCCTTAGTGATTTTGATCGTGTTTAGCTCCTCCCCCCCTTTAGCCCCCTGTTTGTCCAGTGTTGGGATATTCTTAGTGTCTTCTACTGTAAAGACTGATGTAAAATATTCATTCAGTGTTTTTGCCATCTCCATATTTCCCACCATTAATTTCCTGGTCTCATCCTCTAAGGGACCAACATTTACTTTAGCCACCCTTTTTCTTTTTATATAACTATAAAAACTTTTGCTGTCTGTTTTTATATTTTTTGCTAATTTACTTTCATAATCTATCTTCCCTTTCTTAATCAATCATTTTGTTATTTTTTGCTGTCTATTAAAGTTTTCCCAATCCTCTATCCTCCCACTAGATTTGGCTACCTTATATGCCCTTGTTTTTAGTCGAATACTATCCTTAATTTCTTTACTTAGCCATGGATGGCTGTCTTTTCTTTTACACCCTTTTCTTCTCAGTGGAATATATATTTTTTGGAAGTTGTAAAATAACTCCTTAAATGTACACCACTGATCATGTATCGTCTTACCCTTTAATCTATTTTCCCAATCCACTCTACTCAATTCCGCTCTCATACCTTCATAGTCTCCTTTATTCAAGCTTAGCACGCTTGTTTGATATCCAACCTTCTCACCCTCTAATTGAATATGGAATTCAACCATGTTATGGTCACTCATTCCAAGGGGATCCTTTACTAGGACATTTTTAATTAATCCAGTCTCGTTACACAGGACCAGATCTAAGGTTGCTTGCCCCCTGGTCGGTTCAGTTACATACTGCTCAAGAAACCCATCCCTAATACACTCAATGAACTCATCCTCAAGGCAGCCCTGCCCAATTTGATTTGTCCAATTAATATGATAGTTAAAATCCCCCATAATTATAGATGTTCCCTTATTACAAGCCTCAACTATTTCCTGATTGATACTCCGTCCAACAGAGTTGCCACTGTTCGGCGGCCTATAGACTACGCCCACAAGTGTTTTTTTCCCCTTATTATTCCTTACCTCCACCCAAACTATTTCATTATCCAGATCTTTTGACCCAATATCATTTCTCTGTATTACAGTGATTCCTTCCTTTATTAACATAGCCACCCCACCTCCCCATCCTGCCTGTCCTTCCTGATCGTTAAATAACCTGGTATGTTTAATTCCCAGGCATTGTCACCCTGCAGCCATGTTTCTGTAATGGCCACAAGATCATACCCATATGTAGTTATTTGTGCCATTAACTCATCTATTTTGTTACGAATGCTACGTGCATTCAGATAGAGAACTTTCAAAGATGTTTTGTGACACTTAGTTCCTGCTTTTGCCCTTTTTATTACTTTACCTTTTACTCCATACCTTCTGCCCCTTCCTGACACGCTCTGGTTTTTAATTTCCCCACTGCTAACATCATGGGGAAGATCAGGCTTTCCAATCTGGCCACTCAATTAGCTTGCAAAAATATAGCGCACTACACAACTGGAATGCTGATTTTTGTTTCTTTATTTAAGACACTCATTAGCTGCTTGTGAAGTGGTTAATGGATCATTATTACAGACATGTTGTGATTGTTGGTTTTTTTTGTTCATGCTAATGAAATCACACTCAACAAAATGTCACATTTCAAAACCAGCCATTTCCACCAACCTGTTAACCCTTGAAAATGTTGACAAAAAATGTACATTTGTCCTATCTCACAACAAAGCAATTAAATACGGGCCGAATGTTTTAAGCAACCTAACTGATTTGGCACCTTATGTGTTTTGTCGTATAATGGCCAGGAGTTTGTGGTCAGCGGTGAATGAATGGCGCTCATTACACTTACACTTGCCGACAGGTATTTTATGGGCTTTTGCGTGGCAACTTATGGTAATTAGAGAGCCATTTCAGTGTGACGCCCTCTACAGGGGATCTGGGCGTGTCTGAGCAGGGAAAGGAACAGTGTGTCTTCTCAACCAATCAGATTGAAGAATCCTTACGGTGACACGCAGTGTCTAAACCAGGGAGTGTAAGTTCGAATAGTTCATTCAATGTAAAAAATCATGTACAGAAAGTGAAATAAAGAGAGGGAAAGAAAGGGGATTAAGAGCGAGATAAAAGAGACAGAAAGAAAAACTTTTTTTTTAAATGGGCAACGCGCTCAGAGGCCTGAGTCATGAGGCGTACCCAAAATTGGGCCTCGGGCCTTGACTTAATATTTGCGGCAAGCTGTGGGTGCCTACTGGGCCTCCAGAGGTAGCTCTTCCAACTTGTGCCAGCCGTGTTGCCACCAGTAGCCTTTGGGTAGGTCCTGGGACAGGGTGGGCGGGAGAAGCAGTGAGAGCGGACTGACCTGTGAGGGAACAGGTGAAGGAGGAGCGAGGAAATAAAGCCCGAGGCTCAAGGCCCAGACCGAGCTATTGGGAGCAGCAGCGAGAGCGGACCTCAACAGGCAACATTTGAAAGTGACATCAGAGATTAAAAGTGACGTCGGCACAAGGGAAGGAGCTGATTGGTAAGTAGGACCTGGTGAGTTTTTCTACAGTCCAGTCGTTAAAATAAAAGTAAGGTCTCTAGTTTAGAGTAAGTAGTGTTTAAAGTGAAGTAAGGTCCTTAGTGTATTTAATATTCTTTAATTTAAAGGAAGTAAAGGGAGTAAATTAAGGGTAGGACATGACAGGGTAGCTCGGCAGCATGGAGTGCTCCTCCTGTGCTATGTGGGAAGTCAGGGACACTTTCGGTGTCCAGGGCGAACACGTGTGCAGGAAATGTCTCCAGCTGCAGCTACTCGAAATCCGCATTTCAGAGCTGGAGCTGCGGCTGGAGTCACTGTGGAGCATCCACGAGGCTGAGATCTTCATGGATAGCATGTTTAACGAGGTGGTCACACCGCAGGTAAAGAATGCACAGGCAGACAGGAAATGGGTGACCGCCAGACAGAATAAAAGAACTAGGAAGGTAGTGCAGGAGTCCCCTGGGTCCATCTCCCTCTCCAATAGATTTTCCGTTTTGGATACTGCTGGGGGAGATGGTTTCTCAGGGGAATGCAGCAAGAGCCAAGTCCGTGGCACTATGAGTGGCTCAGCTGCACAGGAGTGGAGGAAAAATAGTGGGAGAGCAACAGTGATAGGGGATTCTATCGTAAGGGGAATAGATAGATGTTCCTGTGGCCGCAGACGTGACTCCAGGATGGTATGTTGCCTCCCTGGTGCCAGGGTCAAGGATGCCACTGAACAGCTGCAGGGCATTCTGAAGGGGGAGGGTAAACAGCCAGAGGTCGTGGTTCATATCGATACCGACGACATGGATAGAAAGAGGGATGAGGTCCTGCAAGCAGAATATAGGGAGCCAGGAAATAAATGAAAAAGCAGGACCTCAAAGGTAGTAATCTCAGGATTACTCCCAGTGCCACGTGCTAGCGAGAGCAGAAATAGGAGAATAGACCAGATGAATGCGTGGCTGGAGAGATGGTGTAGGAGGGAGGGATTTAAATTCCTGAGGCATTGGGACTGATTCTGGGGAAGGTGGGACCTGTCCAAGCTGGACGGGTTACACCTCGGCAGAAATAGGACCAACATTTTCGCAGGGGAGTTTGCTAGTGCTGTTGGGAAGGATTTAAACTAGTTTGTAAGGGGGCTGGGAACCTAAGTGCGGGCTCAGAACAGAGAGAAACAAAGCTGAAAGTGCAAGTTAGAAAAGTAGTCAGCAAAACTAGTAGGGAGCAGAAACAAAGGCCAACAGTAAAGAGGGTCAAAGTGCAGAAAAATATTAAATAGGCAAAGTTGAAGGCACTTTATCTAAATGCACGTAGCATTCGCAACAAGGTGGATGAATTAACGGCACTAATAGAAATAAATGGGTATGATGTAATTGCCATTACAGAGACATCGTTGCAGGGTAACCAAAGCTGGAAACTGAATGTTCCAGGGTATTCAACATTTAGGAAGGACAGACAAAAATGAAAAGGAGTTGGCGTATCGCTGTTAATAAGGGATGAGATTGGTGCGGTAGAGATAAAAGATCTTGGCTCAGCAGATCGTGATGTAGAACTGGAATCAGTTTTGGTGGTGCTAAGAAACATCAAACGGTGGAAAACATTGGTGGGAGTTGTGTAGGCCACCAAACAGTAATGGTAATGTAGGGCATAGTATCAATCAAGAGATTAGAAGTGCATGTAACAAGGGCAATACGGTAATCATGGGGGACTTTAATTTACATATTGACTGGGCAAATCAAATTACCACTAATGGTGTGGAGGATGAATTCTTGGAATGCATGCGAGATGGTTTCCTGGATCAGTATGTGGAGGAACCAACCAGGGAACAGGCTATTCTGGATCTGGTACTGTGTAATGAGAAAGGGCTAATCAATAATCTTGTGGTAAAGGCGCCTTTAGGGAGAAGTGACTATAACACAATTGAATTTTACATTAAGTTTGAGAGTGATTTAGTCCAATCTGAAACTAAGGTCTTCAATCTAAACAGAGGAAACTACAAGGGTATGAGGGACAAGTTGGCCATGGTAGATTGGGAGACTACACTAAAAGGTATGAAGGTGGACATACAATGGCTAACATTCAAGGAAATAATGCATAATTTGCAACAAACATATATTCCTCTAGGGCATAAAAACCCAAAAGGAAAAGTGATCCAACCATGGCTAACAAAAGAAATCAAAGCTAGTATTAATCAAAGGAGGAAGCTTATAAAGTTGCCAGAAAAAGCGGTCAGCCTGAGGATTGGGATCTTTTTAGAAATCAGCAAAGGGGCACCAAGAAATTGATAAAGAAAGGGAAAATGGAATATGAGCACAAACTAGTGAAAAATATGAAAACGGATTGTAAAAGCTTCTATAGGTATGTGAAAAGGAAAAGACTGGTGAAGGTAAATGTAGGCCCTTTACATTCAGAGAATGTATAATGGGGAATCAGGAAATGGAAGAGAAATTAAATAAATACTTTGTTTCTGTCTTCACGGAGGAAGACACAAAAAACCTCCCAGAAATACAAGAAAACCAAGGGTGTGACAAGAATGAGGAACATAAAGAAATTATTATTAGTTAAAAAAACAGTACTAGCAAAATTAATGGGACTAAAAGTCGATAAATCCCAAGGACCAGATGGCCTACATCCTAGGGTTTTGAAAGAGGTGGCCATTGGGATAGTGGATGCATTGGTTGTCATCTTCCAAAATTCTATAGATTTTGGAACGGTTCCTGCAGATTGGAGGATAGCAAATGTAACCCCGCTATTTAAGAAAGGAGGGAAAGTGAAAACGGGGAACTACAGATCTGTTAGCCTCACATCAGTAGTTGGGAAAATGCTGGAATCTATTATAAAGGAAGCAATAACTGGGCACTTAGAAACTAATAGAAAGATTGGGCAGAGTCAACATGAATTTATGAAAGGGAAATCCTGTTTAACAAACCTATTGGAGTTCTTTGAGAATGTAACTAGTGGAGTAGACAAAGGGGAACCGGTAGATGTGGTGTATCTGGATTTTCAGAAGGCCTTCGATAAGGTCCCACACAAGAGGTTGGTGAACAAAATTAGGGCACATGGAATTGGGGGTAATATACTAACATGGATTGAGAATTGGTTAACAGACAGAAAACAAAGAGTAGGGATAAATGGATCTTTTTCAGGATGGCAGGTTGTGACTAGTGGGGTACCGCAAGGATCGGTGCTTGGGCCCCAGCTATTCACAATCTATATCAATGATTTGGATGAGGGGACTAAATGTAACTTTTCCAAATTTTTGCTGATGATACAAAGCTAGGTGGCAGTGTCAGTTGTGAAGAGAATGTGAAGAGACTTCAAAGGGATCGACAGGCTCAGTGAGTGGGCGAGAACATGGCAGATGGAATATAATGTGGATAAATGTGAAGTTATCCACTTTGGTAGAAAAAACAGAAAGGCAGAGTATTTCCTAAATGGTGAAAGATTGGGGAATGCAGATGCTCAAAGGAACCTGGGTGTCCTTGTACATGAGTCACTGAAAGTGAATGTGCAGGTGCAGCAAGCCATTAGGAAGGCAAATGGTATGCTGGCCTTCATTACAAGAGGATTTGAGTGCAGGAGTAAAGAAGTCTTACTCCAATTATATAGGGCCTTGGTGAGACCACACCTGGAGTACTATATACAATTTTGGTCTCCTTACCTAAGGAAGGATACACTTGCCATAGAGGGAGTGCAACGAAGGTTCATGAGATTGATTCCTGGGATGGCGGGATTGTCGTATGAGAAGAGATTGAGTAAACTAGGCCTGTATTCTCTTGAATTCAGAAGAATGAGAGGGGATCGCATTGAAGCGTACTAAATTATTACAGGGCTTGATAGGATGGATGCTGGGAGAATGTTTCCCTTGGCTGGGGAGTCTAGAACCAGGGGCCACAGCCTCAGGATAAAGGGTAGGCCATTCAGGACTGAGATGAGAAAAAATTTCTTCATACAGAGGGTGGTGAATCTTTGGAATTCTCTACCCCAGAGGGCTGTGGAGGCTCAGTCATTGGGTATATTCAAAACAGAAGTCGATAGATTTCTGACTAGTAAGGGCATCAAGGGACATGACGATAGGGCCGGTGAATGTTGAGGCAAAAGATCAGCCATGATCTCATTGAATGGCGGAGCAGGCTCGAAGGGCCAAATGGCCTACTCCTGTTCCTATTTCATATGTTCTTATGTTCTTAAAAGAGCGGGGGGGGGCGGTGGGGGGGTGGCAGGGGAGGGGGGATTGGTGGTGAGCGTAGGCTGGCAGCGGCCTGCGGTAGTGCTGTGGAGATGAGTGGAGCGCTCCTGATCCTCCTGGCTCCACATGAAGCTTTTGGTGGCAGCCTCCAGCTGAAACCCTCATCCATGCCTTTGTTACCTCTATTTGACTGTTCCAATGCTCTCCTGGCCACCCTCCCACCCTCCATAGCCATGAGCTCATCCAAACATCTGCTGCCCGTGTCCTAACTCGCACCAAGTCCCGTTCACCCATCAGCGCCTGTGCTCGCTGACCTGCATTGGCTCAATTTTGAAATCCTCATCCATGTTTTCAAATCCCTCCAAGGTCTCGCCTCTTCCCTATATCTGTAATCTCCTCCAGCCCTACAATCCTCTGGGATCTCTCTGCTCCTCCAATCTGGCCTCTTGCACATCCCTGATTTTAATCGCTCCACCATTGGCGGCCGTGCCTTCAGCTGCCTGGGCCCTAAGCTCTGGAATTCCCTCCCTAAACCTCTCCACCTCTCTACCACTCTCTCCTCCTTAAAGACGCTCCTTAAAACCTACTTATTGGCCACCTGTCCTAATATCTCCTTACGTGGCTCGGTGTCAAATTCTTTCTGATAACACTCCTGTGAAGCGCCTTGGGATGTATTACTATGCTAAAGGTGCTATGTAAACACAAGTTGTTGTTGTTGTCCCTTTAGACCACAGAAGGAACTAAAAAAAACTGAGCAGAGCATGCCGGGCTCTGCCAGCGCTAACCAATTTCCCAGAGGGGTCCTTCGACAGACCTTTGGCCCAACATTAGCATTTCAAGCGGCTGAATGCCTGTTTTAGGTGGCTGCCAGGGATGCCTGAATATTGCCCGAGCCAATGCGAAGTGGGTCGTATTGGAGGCGCCCTTGGGTTGCAGGACTCAGCCCCGAGAAATGGGGCCTTTTTGCCCCCCCCCCCCGTTTTGTGCTTTGAAAACGGGTGCAACGATGTCCTATTTCCACCCCAGGTTGGCAATTGGAACATGAGTGCGTTACTTCAGCAGATGATTGGTTGAGGTACCATGTCAATGCGAAGTTGCTTTGTTGTGAGAGAGGCCTGTTTGTTTTGTAACATCTCCAAAGGGAATTTAATTGGAATTTTGGAAGAGTTGTCATTTTTATGTAAAGTTCTGGATGAACACATCAGCACCAAAAGGAGTGCTGAGTGCTTTTTAATCAGAAATTCTTGAGTGAAGTGCCATTGGAATTATTTTTGTATTACATTGTTAATCTGTCACGAACACGTGTTTTGACTGTGGGAGACAAGAAGGAAGGGATTAGTATTTACATAGGTTTGAGCTTTCAAATTTCAATTGCTTGGCTGTGAGTGTGGACAAGCCTTCATTAAGCATGAAGTACTTGGTTACAAACCCACTACAGTCCTCACCCCTTATGGACGGGCGCGTCTGCGCTAACACGATTTGCCCGCTATACGCGATGGCCGGCATAACGTGGTACCGCTATTACAGTACTCTACCATATAACAGGAATGTTTCTTCTGTGTAGTGACCTATTGCCCAGTTGCTTCCAGCTCCACTGTCACCTGCCACATTACTTAAACTGCAGTAACTGCTTAGTACAGATTTTAACCCTACTAAATTGGACAGCTCTTTCAAAGAGCCGGCATAGGCACGATGGGTCGAATGGCCTCCTTCTGTGCTGTAAGATTCTATGGGCTAGAAGTTTGTTATCGCCAAGGAATGGGCGGTGTCAGTAGAAAAGTTGGAGAATTAGCACCAGGCGCAAATGCTTTAAACTGCACGCAAAATTCGTGTTCACTGCTCAATAAAATGATTGGAGTCCTGAATCATGTTTTAAAACCCAAACTCATTGGCGTTACACTCAAAGGGTGGACCAATATCAGATGCAGTCTAAATGCAACTCATCATTGCCCCAGGCTTTTTTCACTTTTTAAAGGGGAGGTTCATTGATGCTGCAGCACCTCATTCTCAGCATTGCTGGCTGTGCAGCTGCCTCAGCAAGCAGAAGCAAAACAAAGAGAAGGAGCCAGAGGACTGAACCAGATGTGCTCATGGCAGATCTACACCCCAGGGAGAGAGCCCGCAGATTCTCCGATGAAGCATTGGAGGCATTAGTTTTCGCCGTGGAGAGATGGAGGGTGGTGCTCTACCCGACAAGTGGCAGGAGGCCCTCACCACAAATCTTCTGCACCATGTGGAGGGAGGTAGCGCAGCATGTCTTGGGCAGCCCTGTGGTCCCCAGGACCCACCCACAGTGCAGGAAGGAATTAACGACCTCATTCGGGTGGTCAGGGTGAGTGAACGCTTCAACAAATGCTACATACCACTATCTTTACCACAATCTTCACACACTGCCCAAAGCAACACACCCCTAGCACTCACCCACCAACAATCTCTACCTACCAGCACTCACACCCACATCTCACACCTTGCACACAATGACAGCTATTCGACTATGGCAGGCACATCACCCAAACACATTGCTCCACACTCTCACACACTTTCCTTTCTCTTACAGGCCAAGGTGGCTCACATCAGGAGAGAGCAGGAGTGCACAGGTGGTGGACAAGCTGACACCCAACCACTGCCTGCGCTGGAGAATCGAGCGCTGCAAATCATTGGGCACCAGGTGATGGGTGCCGTGGCCACCGGCGATGTTGACCCCCTTGGGGAGAACAACAGTATGTCCATCCCTACTCCTTCTCACCTCCCACTTCCCCCTCACCCCACAAGCCTTTTCCACTTTTCAGCTAATCATGCTGTATGCATGCATTTCTCCCTTCCTGCCCCCCTCCCCTCACCTTAACCCGACCCTTGTGCTTTTATGCTTTCAGATAATCAACAAGCACCTGAGCAGCCTGTCCCTGAGGATACCGCAGAGAGCGAAGGGGGAGAAGAGGAGGAGGAAGAACACACCGCATCACTGCATCTCTCACCCGCAGACACCAGCTCAGATACTGGCACTACGCATTCTTTAGAGGCTAATATAGTAGCGGGATCTGCACAGGGTGAGGCACCAGGAACGAGTGGGCTACAGCAAGACCTGGGAGAAAGGGTAGCTTGGGGGCCAGCTCGAGTTCTGCTGCACAGGACTCAGATGAGGACCTCGATGGGGAGGCCTTTAGAAGAAAGGTGATGGGCATGCACACGGAGATGATAGGTGCAATGGCAAGAGTGCCCGAGAGCCTCTCGGCAATGGTAAGGAGCGTGGAGGTGTCCATTGCACAAGGCTCTGCACACACCATGGAGCCCATCATTTCCAGTCTGCAAAGGATGGTAGACTCCCAGGGAGACCATGGGGACCCAGACCTGATGCCACATGTGATGGGCGATCTGGTAGCTTCCATTGTAGCACAGGCGGAAGCGACGCAACATCTTAGTGCTGTAATGTGGGAAAATGTGAGGTTATCCACTTTGGAAGGAAGAATGAAAAAGCAAATTATTATTTAAATGGAGTGAGACGACAAAATGCTGCGGTAAAAAGGGATCTGGGGGTCCTAGTACATGAAACACAAAAAGTTAGCATGCAGGTACAGCTAGTAATTAGGAAGGCTCATGGAATGTTGGCCTTTATTGCAAGGGATATGGAGTATAAAAGTAGGGAAGTTTTGATGCAACTTTACAGGGCACTGGTGAGACCGCACCAGGAGTACTGCCTACAGTTTTGGTCTCCATATTTAAGGAAGGGTATACTTGCATTGGAGGCAGGACAGAGAAGGTTCACTAGGTTGATTCCTGGAATGAAGGGGTTGGCATATGATGAAAGGTTGAGCAGGTTGGGCCTATACTTATTGGTGTTTAGAAGAATGAGAGGAGATCTTATTGAAACATATAAGATTCTGAGGGGGATTGACAGGGTGGATGCAGAGAGGATGTTTCCCCTATTGGGGGCATCTAGAACTAAGGGGCATAGTTTCAGAATAAGGGGTCGCCCATTTAAGACGGGAGATGCGGAGGAATTTCTTCTCAGAGGGTCGTGAATCTTTGGAATTCTCTACCCCGGAGAGCTGTGGAGGCGGAGTCACTGAATATATTCAAGGCGGAGATTGACAGACATTTGAACTACGAGGGAGTCAAGGGGTTTGGGGAGAGAGCGGGAAAGTGGTGTTGAGGCCAAGATTGGATCAGCCATGATCTTATTGAATGGCGGAGCAGGCTCGAGGGGCTGATTGGCCGACTCCTGCTCCTGTTTCTTATGTTCTTATGTTCATATGTAATGCAGTCTATGCTTGGTGGCATCCAATCTCAGACTGCTCTCATGCAGTCTCAGCTTGATGCCACGCAAGCTCTGACTGTTGCTATCGTGGCTGGGTCTATCACCGCCGACCGGGGCTTTCACGGTGTCGCAGTAGGCCAGCAATCTGTGCTCCAACAGATTGCTAGGGGTGTCGAGGTGCTGCCCCGGGGGAGTGGCAGTGTGTCAGTGGAGCAGGAAGCTGCTGTCCTCTCTCAGGATGACAGCATTCTTGTTCCCACCACTGCCACTCCGCCATTGCCCTTGTGGCTGCCTGGCATCCAGCCAGCCCAGACTGCTGCCGCCCATGCTGAAGTGGTGCAG
The DNA here is from genome assembly GCF_052327205.1 of Somniosus microcephalus. Classification (NCBI taxonomy): domain Eukaryota; kingdom Metazoa; phylum Chordata; class Chondrichthyes; order Squaliformes; family Somniosidae; genus Somniosus; species Somniosus microcephalus. The sequence goes on along the minus strand of NC_141002.1, from coordinate 90,590,642 downwards.
TCTACAGCCGGGCCTTCCAGGCCCAGAACTGGTTGAGCGCGACCTGCAAGGCCATCTGAAGTCTCCCGCACGGACACTCAGCAGCCTTCCACCAGCCGTGCTGCAGCCACTGGGCCAACACTTCATAGAGTAGAGTAGGCAAAGGCACAGTAACGACAGGCACTAAGGGATTGCACAAGGGTGAATAGTTCATATTTTTGTTGTATATATGTGTTCACTGATTTTTGATAAATGTATTAATTCACTTTGGATCCTTTTGTGGTGTGTCTCATTTCAGCTTTGTGCTGTGATATGGCCTGTGATAGGGATGGAGTAATGGGGATGTGGTGATCAATGGGGATCTGGGGTTTAATTCATTTGAGCCGCAGTCTGATGAGGCGGTCACGGGCCGCCCGTCCGGAAGGCCAATTGAGTGGCTGCTTCCTCCCTCGCTCCTGTTCCTCCTCTTCCTACTCCTCATCCTCCTCGTCTTCCTCCTCCTCCTCTCCTTGCTCCTGAGGTGGTCCCGCAATCCCTGGTGGCAAGGGCTGGGCCCTCATGATGGCCAAGTTGTGGAGCATGCAGCAGACCACCACGAAATGGGACACCCACTCAGCCGAGTAATGGAGGGCTCCTCCTGAGTGGCCAAGGCAGCAGAACTGTTGCTTCAGCAGGCCGATGGTCTGCTCGATGATGTTCCTGGTGGCAGCATGGCTCTCATTATATGAGTGCTGGGCAGGAGTGTTGGGGTTGCGGAGGGGAATCATGAGCCAGCTGGAGAGCGGATAACCCTTGTCTCTGACCAGCCAGCTGCGAGCATGATGTGGTGACTGGAAGAATGCTGGCACACCAGTCTGGCGCAGGATGAAGGCATCGTGGCTGCTGCCAGGATAGCGGGCATTGATATTGAGGATTTACTGTCTGTGGTCGCACACCAACTGCTCATTAAATGAATGGTAGCCTTTGCGGTTACGGAAGATCTCAGGATTGTTATGCGGTGCCTGCAAATCCATGTGGGTGCAGTCAATGGTGCCCTGCACCATGGGGAATCCCGCTAACCTGGCAAAGCCACGTGCACGCTCGCCCTGCTTCTCTCTGGTAATGGGGAAGGAAATGTAGTCCCTTCTCCTACTGTAGAGAGCCTCTGTGACCTCCCGGATGCAGCGATGGATGACAAACTGCGAGATGTTAGCTATATCGCCTGTTGCAGACTGGAAGGATCCACTGGTGAAGAGATTGATGGCGACGGTGACCTTGACTGCCGCTGAGAGAGCCGTGGTCACCCTGATCTGAGGCTACATGTTTGGTTGCAGGAGGTGGCAGAGTTTGTTGAAGCGGAGCCTTCTACTACACTGCTCCTCGCTTAATTGGAGGTAGGAGGCTCTCGGAATACCCTCGGAGGGTAAGGCCTCCCATTGAGAGGCCTTATTGTCCTCCTCCTTCTCCAACTGGCCACATGTTCCAATCTTTCTCACTGCCTCCGCTCCCTCTGCTGTAGATCATGGAGGGTGATGTTGACTGCCAGTACACCCCTGATTAATGTTACCAAGTGTAGCAGTTTGAAACTTTGAACAATAAATGTAGCTACCTTTTAGTTACCAGAATACTCCTGATACAAAAGGACCTTGAAATAACTGAATGAAACTGTTGCAGTGGGGGAAACTAACAAAAAACCACTGAAACTGCACTAACCTGACAGCTGTGGGTGATTACTGATGATCCCTTTAAATAACATCCCTGGAGCCGGCTTCCTGGTGCTGCACGCCAGCTCTCCCTGTCGGTGTTTACTTCAGGTGGTGAGGTAAGTGGCGAGAATCAATTGTGCAAATTGGGTGATCAGTGAGCGTTGCACGTTACGGGGCACTACGTGGGTGGGGGGCAGATTTGGTGTGCAGAACTGGACTTGTCTCGACCCAGCGATACTGATCTAGTGCCCCATTAACACCACCTACTGGCGCTAACAGGAGACGCTAAGGGGACAAATTTTTCCCCTTATGCTTTTAACCCCACACCATTTAGATGGGATTAGATGGGCTTAAGTACACAGAAGGTAATTGAACATTTATGGAGGTGCTAATTACTTATGTTTGTTCTTGCAATCAGTGCATCTTAACCAGGTGTGAACTAGTGAGTAAGCACAGCTGTTCATGCCCAAAATAAATGGAGCACTTAAGATGCTAAATCTGGCAACTTTGAAATGAATGCAAATGGCTAATGGTTATCGCTTCTTGGCCAATATAAGCGACTGCCCGTTTTAAAGGTAGACATTTTATATGGTGGGCACTGATCCCTGGGTAGGTAGGAATCAAGTACCACTAGAGTGCCAGGGCTGAGGTGTGTATGCAGCACTGCACCACTTTCCTTGAATGCCATGCCACTACTCACGATTGGAAACGGGCACAACGAGGTCTTATTTCTATCCCATTGTCCTGTATATTCATCCAAAGATTTACAACCAGCACAAGAATGTGTGACATAGGAAAGCACACATACTCACCTTAGACTGCAAGGAAAGACCCAGTTGTTGTGTATGTACCTTTAAGAGAATAACTGGTCTCAGACTGCAGTACCGGCAGTGACCACCCCTGTATAAAAGGCGCTAGAGATCCTCTGTTGGTTAGATTCGTTTATGCCTTTCAACAGTAAAGACTTGTTTGTTTCTCTCCTGCTAGTCCGTGTCTCAATCATTCACGGACTTAACACTGGCGACGAGTTAGAAACGAACTTACCTGCAACTCAGCAGCAGCTCCGACGACGTGTTGAAGGTCGGAGCCAGAAGAAAGAATTTTTAAAAAATTAAAAAAAATAGGCCATTGAACCTCGAGAAACGGGCGTCGACCATCAATCATCGATTTCAAAACTCGCAGGAGAGACTGTCCAGAGCCAGGCTGGGTTCCTCGGTCCGTGGTTTCCCAGCTAATCGGGCTGGTGGCAGGTAGTGCTCTGATCCTTCCTGGGCTGCAACGGGGCCGGGCAGCGAGTCGGGAAGCAAGGAGAGAGAGAGAGGGTGGAGCATACAGGGCGCGGCCGGTGTTTCGAAGCTGGGCAGCGTTCGGACCTCAGAAGAGGGAGGGAAGTGTCCCAGAGGGTCCGCTCCACGACGGGAAAATAATAAAAGAAAAAGAATACGTGCAAGAAACCATGGAAAGCAGCACTAACAACAGCGGGGAAGAAGGAAAAGCGCGGGAGGTGCCATTTTGTTAAATCGGAGAAGAAGGCAAAGCGCGGGAGGTGCCATTTTAGATTTGCAAGATGCCGAAGACTGGCTGTATCACTGCTTTTGATAATACATTAGAGGACTGGACCACGTATGTAGAAAGAGTCGAGGTATATTTCAAGGCAAATGAAATAGCGGAGGCGAAAAAGGCATCAATATTGCTAAACGTAATGGGCGCTAGAATGTACGGCCTATTGCGGGATCTGATTACTCCAGCCAAACCGAAGGCGAAGAGTTTTAACGAAATTGTTGCTGTTCTACAGGAGCACTTAAACCCTGCACCGCTGTTGATAGCAGAAAGATTTAAATTCCACAGGAGAACTCAGCACAAAGATGAGAGCAATGCTGAGTATCTTACGGAACTACGCAAGCTATCAAAGCACTGCCAGTTCGGAGCAGGACTGGCAGATACCCTACGGGACAAATTTGTCTGTGGACTCCTGAGTGAAGGAACACAGAAGAGGTTACTCGCAGAAAAAGAGCTGACGCTAGATAAGGCTTTCAGCGTGGCAGTATCGTATGAAGCAGCAGCCAGGGGAGCTGCAGAAATTCAACAAAAACCACAGGAATACGGCACCCACGAAATGACACGGGGATTTGCAAAATGTTATCGCTGCGGCAGAACTAACCATGACCAGAAGGACTGCTGGTCCAAAGACAAAATATGCAGACAATGCGGGAAGATTGGACACATTGCATGAGTTTGTAGGTCTGGGAAGAAGACCAGCGACAACAAAAAGGCTACTAAGGAACCGTACAAGAAAGTACAAAAGATGACGGACAGTAGTTCCGAAGACCAGATGAGCGATAGTGAATCCGAGAACAGGAGATTAAGCTGTCTCAAACTTCACAATGTAATCGCAAAAGAGGATCACCGAACCATTTGGGTCACCCTCACGATGACAGGGTCCCAAGTTAAAATGGAATTGGATACAGGATCAGCGCTAACCGTCATGAATCGACGAGACTATGAGCGGCTATTTTCACACATACCCTTGAGAGAGACATCCATCGTCTTGACGATGTATATGGAGCAAAAAGTATACCCCAGAGGAAAAATAAGGGTGCCTGTCGAATACAATGGCGAGAAAATACGGAAATTGTATCTCTACATACTGCCAAATGGTGGACCACCGTTATTGGGACGGGAATGGATCAGGAAGATAAATTTAGATTGGCATTCCATTCATGCAATGACGGTGGACGGTAAAAAAGATGAAGACTTCACTCCTGGACGATTGTCAACAATCTTAGCTAACGCCAAAGAGGTATTTCAACAAGAACTGGGCACGCTTAAAGGCATAACCGCCTCGTTAAAAATTGAAGAGAATGCAGTTCCCAAGTTTTTCAAAGCGAGACCGGTACCATATGCAATTCGTCCAGCCGTCGAGGCAGAGCTGGAGAATCTGGAGAAGGCGGGCGTGTTGTCTAAGGTCGACTGGAGCGAGTGGGCGACACCCATCGTTCCTGTCATGAAGAAAACGTTAAGCAATAAGTCCGGAGAGCCAAGGAAGATTCGCATCTGTGGGGATTTCAAGGTGACGGTGAACCCTGTCCTTCACACAGTGCAATATCCTCTTCCAAGGATAGAAGACATCTTCGCCTCACTGTCTGGAGGGAAGCGTTTTACAAAAATTGACCTAGCACAAGCATATTTGCAGATGGAGGTTGAAGAGTCCTCTAGGAAGTATCTCACGATAAACACTCACAAAGGTCTTTACCAGTATCATCGATTGGTATTCGGAGTAGCATCGGCTCTGGCGATATGGCAAAGAGCGATGGAACAAGTCCTGCAAGGGATTCCGGGGACTCAGTGTTACTTGGACGACATCCTTGTAACAGGTGAAGATGACAGTGAACACCTTAACAACCTAGAACAGGTGCTCACTAGACTACGGGAACATGGGCTGCGAGCTAACCGCCCCAAGTGCGAATTTTTTAAGAAACAGATATCGTATTGTGGCCACGTGATTGATGAAGAGGGGTTACATAAGTCCCCTGACAAAATTGAAGTGGTTGTTAAGGCCCCAGCGCCTGAAAATGTGTCGCAACTGAGGTCATTCCTCGGGTTGGTGAATTACTATCATAAGTTTTTGCCGAGTTTGTCGACAATTCTGCATCCACTGAACGCCCTGCTATGAACGGGGGTAGCGTGGAAATGGAGCGATGATTGTAAACGTGCTTTTCAGAAGAGTAAGGACTTAATCACTTCGAAGGAAGTATTGGCTCACTACAACCCAGCACTGCCAATCAGGCTGGCGTGTGATGCGTCTCCCTACGGCATTGGGGCGGTACTGTCACATAAATTCCTTGATGGTTTGGAGAGGCCGATAGCTTTTGCGTCACGCTCGTTAACTTCTGCCGAGCGTAACTACGCCCAGATTGACAGAGAAGCCCTCAGCCTAGTGTGGGGGGTGAAGAAGTTCAATCACTATCTGCACGGTCAAAAATTTACTCTACTAACCGATCATCAACCTCTTGTCTCCATTTTCAACCCTCAGAAGGGCGTATCGATAATGACAGCACAACGGCTGCAGAGATGGTCCCTTTTCCTAGGGGCACACCAATATGACATCGAGTACAGGGGAACTAAACAGCATGGAAATGCTGATGGATTGTCACGTCTACCGTTGCCGACGGTGGAAGAAGAAGACCTTGCAGTGGATCCAATGGAGTTATTCCACTCGACCATAGTCGAATGTCTCCCTGTGACGAATGCAAACATAGAAAAGGAAACACAGAATGACCCGACACTATCACGGGTCTATGATTTAACGGTGAAGGGATGGCCAGCACATGGCGAACCACTGCTGCCAGCATTTTCGCCAAGAAGAGAACAGCTGTCAGTGTGCAGAGGAACCTTGATGTGTGGATCCAGAATAGTAATTCCACCTAAATTGATGGATAGAGTGCTCAATGAGCTTCATGAGGGTCATCTGGGTGGGGTAAAAATGAAGAGCTTAGCCAGAGCGTTTGTGTGGTGGCCGGGAATCGATAGAGAAATCGAAGAGATGACCAAGAGCTGTGCAGGATGCCAGAAGGTCCAAAACGCCCCACCACAAGCTCCTCTGCATCCATGGGAGTGGCCCTCATCTCCATGACAAAGGGTGCACATTGATTTTGCTGGTCCCTTCATGGACTCGATGTTTTTAATTGCGGTGGATGCACATTCAAAGTGGCCAGAGGTAATAAAAATGTCCTCAACCACCACGGAAAAAACTATCGCAGTTTTACGAACCATATTCGCCAGGAATGGGCTGCCTGAACAAATTTGCTCTGACAATGGACCACAGTTTGTGTCTGAAGAGTTCCGGAGGTTCTTAAAGAACAATGGTGTTAAGCATTACACATCTGCCCCATATCATCCAGCCGCTAATGGATTGGCCGAGAGATTTGTCCAAACATTCAAGAAGGCTATCAAGGCAATGTGTAATGAAGATATACCCCTACAACACAAGGTGGACAACTTCTTGTTTGCCTACCGGAATGCGACACATGCGGTTACCAACCAAACTCCAGCCATGATGTTCTTCAATCGAAGTCTACGATGCCACTTGGATTTGGTTAAGCCAAACGTCTGAAGAGACGTGGAGAACAGGCAGTTTCAGAATATGAATGAAAGGCCGACCAGGAGTTTTAAGATAGGTCAACCAGTTTTGGCCCAGGACTACCGCACTGAGAAATGGCAGCCAGGAACGATTTGTACACGACAAGGACCTCTCATGTATACCGTGGATGTTGGGGAGAGCATTGTAAGACGCCATGCTGACCAGATTCTAGAGTCACTGGAAAACATCAACTCCACACCACGATCTGATACACCTGGTAATGAAATCGACGTTCCAATTGCAGCTACTGCAGAACCGGTAATATTGGAAGCAGATGAACCAAACAACGACATTGATTCCAACTCAACATTGCCAGAAGAACCTGATACTCCAAAGAGGCGTTATCCAGACAGAATCAGGAAGCCTCCTCAAAGACTGAACTTATAATTGCTTAAACTTAACCAATGTATCTAGCAACAGTAATTGTGATTGTAATTCGTTATCATTAGTTGTTAAATGAATGTTATGTACTGTTTATCTAAAAGGGGAGGAATTGTTGTGTATGTACCTTTAAGAGAATAACTGGTCTCAGACTGCAGTACCGGCAGTGACCACCCCTGTATAAAAGGCGCTAGAGAGCCTCTGTTGGTTAGATTCGTTTATGCCTTTCAACAGTAAAGACTTGTTTGTTTCTCTCCTGCTAGTCCGTGTCTCAATCATTCACAGACTTAACACCAGTAAGCCACAAAAGTAACAATAAATAATCAAAAAGCACTAAACACCATTCCTTGGTCCAGCCACTCACAGCCAGCATGAGAAATACTTGGCATATAAAAAGGTTCATGAGATAATTAGATATAATAGGGAGAAAAGTTGGGTGCAAGGAACTGCCAACCTATAGACTTGTTGTGCTCACTGATCTATTCCTTTTCATAAAAAAATTTATGGGCTATATTGTGCTGTTTTTTTAAGGCTTTTCTTTTGCTAATTTTTGGCTTCCTCTCTTTAATTGAAGATTAGTTGTTTGGGGATTTTGACTGTCCATTCTTGAGATCACTGTTGAATTATCATTGTTGATGACAATATATAACTAAGTCTAAAAAAAACAAATCGTAGCTGATGTTCTCCACATCTACTGGCATCCTACTGCCTTGTTGGCTTCTTGTGCTCAGAAGCACCACACCCCTGATCACACCCTTTTCAGACAGAGACCCCATGGACCTTCACAGTCGCCTCTTACCTACATATGGCACAATTCTGTTTTGATTTCCTCTTGTCATCACACCAGCTTATTCGTAACCCTGGGACCCACTACGGGCCCATTTTCTGTTGCCGTTTAATGGCTAGCGACCACAAACACTGGTGGCAAACCGGGAAATAAGGTGAAGCTGTTGGTTTTTCTCTAATCTCCACCGCTCCCTGTTTTCCACCAGCAAAAAGGTGGGAGTGACATTTGTAGCAAAATATATTGTCGTTGTTGAATAAAGTGCTGTTTTGTTCCTAGGTCTGGCTAATGACCCTTTGCTGAAAGGTGTTTCCACTGGAGGGAAATGAAAATGGAAGGAATTAGGTCAGAGGTGTCGAAAATCTGCGGGACGTGATCCTGGAGGTTACACTGGGACCATGCCCTTTGGTGCCTCCAGTGTTAACCTTTCAGGAGTTTGTGAGATCAATGGCAGGGAACAGGTAGGCATAAGTGCCACTAAAGATGCCACTTGCCCTATGTCACTGAAAACTCTGTTACCCACCTGTCACTTGGGGAAGCGGGGAGTGGGTGCCCAAGTCCCTCCCGACTCTGTAAGGGGTGGTGTGTGTGGTCAGCTTCACTTCTGACTCCCTGAGCGGTTCGAATCGCTCCCACTCCTTTGGTTCTAGACTTTGGACTTATTTGGGGGTTGTAATGAACTTGCAACAGACACCTGGGTTGGTCAAAAGAATTGAGATCTTTATTTTGAGACAGGAAAATATACAATACAATAAAGCTTATACTCTAAAAGGGTGGGGAACACTCAGAACATGCGAAGGAGAATTACAATAGACAAAAATCCCTTACACTCCCAACCCCACTATCCTAACTAGGTTGAAAACCAGAGGACCAGGAAATGCTCACCAAATGACTTTCTTGACAGATTGTAGAGGTTCGCGATTTCGGGGTTCTCCTTAGTTGTGGCGGTTGGGGCCTGCTGTACCCCAGACGTGGTAGAAGACTGCACCTGCGTTGGGTCTTCAGTTTGGGTTTGCCCGCTGATGCGGTTAGCTGCATAGTTTGGATGTATCAGGTAAGTACCCAATTTTCTTTGGCTAGGTAAAGTTTTAGGGTCTTTTGTGTCAAAAATCTTACCCAGGGAAAAGTCAGACTAGCCTGTAGAGTGGAAACAAGTTTTGATTTTTGAACTTTCGGTGGTTGGTTTCTTGTTGGTCGCGGTGGCCCAATATTACCTGGTTGGTGGTAATATTGGTAGTTGTTGGTTTCTTGAAGCCTTTGGTTGCCGCGACTTTCTTTCCTTCTTTTTCCTTCAAGTCTCCGATTCTCCGACTAAGTACGGTAATGATGATATCTTTTTCTGAACTGTACTTTTTCTCCTGTACTGAACTCGTGCTCTGATCTCACTGACTGTACGTGACTGTGATCTTACTGGAACCAACTGAGCCGACTGTTTCACTGAACAAGCAGGCCTCAATTATACTGGTTTGAGGCCTGGCTTATCTGACCGCCAAATCTCTGGTTTCTTTGTCAAGTTTTGGTGGGCTCGTTATTTTTAATATGTTTTAAAACTTTAACGAGCTTTGGGGATGGCCCATCTAACTTTAACGAGCTTCGGGGATGGTCCATCTATTCTTAATTGGCCTTTAACTGGTTTCGGGATTGCCTTGAAACCAGTTTAAAAATGCAAAACATTTTGGAAATCTCTCTGATTGGTTTTGAACTGCTGTTTGAAAGTTGTTTCCTGTTGGGCCATGTTCCTTTTGTTTTGCTGTGGGCATGTACTGTTTTATTCATGTACCTTGTGGCTCTGCGAGTTTCGGTGGAAACAGGTTTTATTGTCTTTATGGTAAAGGTTGGGGTGGCCCAAGAACATTCCCAGACGGCCCAATACTCAAACTGTCTGTTTCGGGGGCCTATCCCACCTTCCCTTTGTCACAGCTTTTCGCAGGTCTGAACATGCCTTTTAAACCAGCCAAATCTTCCTGGGGTTTTGATTTTTAAATCCCTTTGGCCCAATATTTTCCTCAAACAGTCCAATATCTCTCCTTTCTTCCTTCGGGGGAAAATATGTAATTTTGCGAGCCTTACAACTCCAACCATGTCTACCTCGGCACCCTGTGTAAAGGGGCTGATCAAAGAAAATGAAACAACAAACAGACTCCTTTCTATGGGGGGTCCAGGCTGCTCCCTGGCTGGACCCTCACCGACAGAGCCCACATTTGCCCCTCTGAATGGCAGTAGGCAACAACTCACTTGGCACATCGACCCCCATCAGAAACCTCAGGTATTGACTGAGCCAGTGGAGCGCAATCTCCTGGCATTGGGAGCCTCCCGTGCCTGGCTCTGCCAAACCCCGCCCCCTCCTCCCCTGAAGACATTTACCTTGCAAGGGGCAGGTGTTGGTTCCGCCCCTTACAAGGCAAGTTGGGAAACCCCCTGGAGCGGGTGTAGACCTGGCGGAGTTACGGTGGGAGACCAGCGTGACCCCTGAGGAATTTCAGCCCCAGCAGGCCTAACTAACGCAAAGTTTGTTACAATCGTTATACTGATTGGTTTACTTTTGGTTTTGGCAAGAGAGGATTGTCACAAAAGCACAGGCCCCACTAGAGTAGCTATTCTCACAGCGGAAAACTTAATTAATTAGCGTTTCTATTCATGCCCGTTAAAGTGAAAAAGAACAAGATTAACAGTGTTCTAAGTATGGAAAATGTATGTCATCATCTTAGACCCAATATGACCCAAGTTTCAGACATGGCTCAGTGGCAGTTTCTTTTGCTTCTGGGCCAGAAGATGATCTGGTCATTATCGCATTGCTGTTTGTGGGAGCTTGCTGTGCACAAATTGGCTGCCACGTTTCCTACATTACAACAGCGACTACACTCCAAAAAGTACTTCATTGGCTGTAAAACACTTCGGGACATCCTGAGGTCATGAAAGGCGCTATAGAAATGCAAGGGTTTCCTTTTTATTTCTTTTTGTAGCAAATAAAAACTAAGGCTTGCTCAGTGTCCTCCATATTTTCAGCTTTTCTCATCCTTACTGTGTTCAAATTGGCTGTCGCCCTTCCTACATTACATTCCGGCACGGGCACAATGGGCCGAATGGCCTCCTTCTGCACTGTAACATTCTATGATTACAACAGTGACTACACTTCAAACGTACTTAATTTGCTGTGAAGCGTTTTGGGACATCCTGAGGTCATGAAAGGTGCTCGTATAATAAATACAAGAAGAAGACGGAAACAGGAGAGGTTTGTTAATCAGAGGCACTCACCGCTGTAAAACTTATGGGTGAAATTAATCATTTTGGAGCATGTATTTAAATGTGCATGACTCCCGCAATTTGCATTATTTATTTCAGGAGCATTCATTAAAATTAAAATGGATTTCAATTTGTTGGTACAAGTGTACACAATTTTAAAATTATGAAATGTGACAACATTTTATTTATGTTTTGAATGATTGTACCTGCTTCAGCTGAATGCAGGAAAATATAACTTAACTTCATAAATCACAGACTAATCTAATTGAGACAAAGGGACTGATTAAGTATGTTGCAGCAATGTTGCTATGTTGTTTGTAGGCTGTGATAAGGAACGCTGTGCTGCTTTCCATTCCTGGTTTATACTGTTGCGATCTGCATGTACTGACAGCATTTCGCATGCACCTAATGCTGGAAATGGCACAACTTCAGAAAACACTGTTCCATGCAGCATGTCAAAGAGCTTGTGGGGGTGGGGTGGGGGTGGGGGTGGGGGGGGGGCGCGGTTGAATAATGTAGGTGTTAGCCGTGGCTTAGTGGGTAGCCCTCTCGTGTCTGGGTCAGAAGGTCAAAGGATTCGAGTCCAACTCCAGAGGCTTGAGCACAAAAATCTAGGCTGACACTCCAGTGCAGTACTGAGGGAGTTCTGCACTGTCAGAGGTGCTGTCTTTTTTATGAGACTGTTTGGACATCCTGGAGAGATATACATTGGACATCGTGGAGAGTTAAAAGTTTAACAGTTGAACTTCTTTGTATCTTGGAGCAACAGGCTTTCCAATATAAACAGGATGACTTTGAAGTGTTGTGAGAGGAAAGCATAGCTTGCCTTCTGATGTGAAAAGTGCTTGTGTAATGAAATACATGATAGTAATGGCATCAACCATGAGTGATTAAATTGTAACTTTAGGGATGTAATTATAGCTAGGGTAATAAACATGCGTAGGAGGAATCCATTATGGAAAGATAACAGTTAGTAAAGCTTTTTCTTCAAAGCTATTGGGCCGGATTTTCCGATCGGAGGCTTCCTACGTGCGGATGCCTCCGATCGTTAAAAATTTACATACTTACCTGCTGGCTCCATAGGTCCCGAGACTTCCAATCCTGGGCCTCTGTTGGACCGCGCGTGCAGAAGCCCAGGTATCCCAGGGGCACAGGCGGTTCGCAAGCGTCCCTGGGATCATGTGGGCCATGGGGAACCAATCAAGGAAGGGAATCCCTCTGCACACTTTTGACAGGTCTCTTCGCGTGGTATGAACGTGGATTACCTTTAAAAACGCAGTTAAGCATTAAATAATTTTTTTAAAATCACGTAGTTAAAATTAGTTAAAATCACATTGGCCCAGAAATTCGGGTCGGGGGCTTCCCGCGGGTGTAAGCCCCCGACCTGCACTTACCTAGCGCGCCGGCCGTTGTGCTGTGGGCCCGCGTGGGATTCCGATCCTGGGCCTGCTCCAACTGCCGGCGCGCAGTACTTGCGTGTGCCAGGGGCGCAGTTAGTTCGATGCGTTCCCTGGGATCACGTGGGCCATGGAGAGCCAATCGGAGCAGGGAATGCTTCATTCATAAGTTTGACAGGAAGGGCTGTCAAAACTTATAAATACTACGGCCCCAAAATATCACTAAATCTTCAAATAAATTTTTTTTTTTAAATCACATTTTTTAAATAAACTATAAATTACATGAAATAACTATTTTAAACAATAATTTAAATTTTTGCAAAAATAATTTTATTTTCTAACGGGGCTAAAAATAAACTTACCTTGCTTTAAAGTATTTAAAAATAATAAACCTGTGGAAAAAATGTTTTAATTTTAATTAATTCACCACTTACCTTGTAAAAAGCAGGCCTTGCGACTGCTTTTTAAATGTGTAACTTCTGGAGACTTACCCTCCCGGGAAAACCTGCAAAAAAAACATAAGTTCGATGCGCACGCGCAGCCTCTCCAGCGCACGCGTTCGAACTCTGAACCCCTTCGTTCGAGGGAACGGAAGTGCCGGTTTCCCGCGCATGCGCAGTGCATACAGGAAACCGGCACTTCCATTGGGCCTACGGGTGAGTACCCCGTGCATACTCACCCGTGGAGACCTGAAGTTCTGGGCCATTAAATTAAATATTTTAAACAAAAATTTAATTTTTTGAAAAAAATAATTAAAGTTTTTTACGGGGCTAAAAATAAACTTACCTTTTTTAAAGATATTTTTAAATTATAAATGAGTGAGAAAAAATTAATTTTTTTATTTTTCTAAACTCTTATACTGGTAAAAGCAGGCCTTACACCTTATGCTTTTACCAGGCGTAAGATTTTTAAAGGTTTTCAGCAGGCGGAAATTGAGCAGAAAACGGAATTCTCTGCCCGCAGAGGCCCTTTTCCTGGGCAGGCGGATGATCTGTCAAGAGAATTCTTGACAGATCGGAAGTGCCGGTTTTCAGCGCATGCCGTGGGAGTCGGAATATCCGGCCCATTAGTAACAGTTGGATCAGGAAGTCTTGTTTAGGGGAAGTAGCTTTGGGGTAAACAGCTACAAATGTTCACATGAATAGTCTGTTTTCAAAGGATTTGGGAATAGCTACGTTATGCAGTCTTATCTATGACATTTTCCTTTGATGTGGCCGAAATATATGGTTTATAAAAGGAACATGGTATTTCTTCTGAGCGCTCGAAAGATACAGAAACTGAAAAGCTACTCTCTGTACACAGTTAAGCTGATCACCTGTGCGTGCATCAATAAAGTCTGTTCCGTATACTGCACTAGGCAGTGTCTCGAAACATGTTGTTGTGAACCATAGGGGGAAGAAGGTTGACTACCAACATAGATGTTAAAATGAAACTCCAGAAGTTACACATTTAAAAAGCAGTCGCAAGACCTGCTTTTTACAAGGTAAGTGGTGAATTAATTAAAATTAAAACATTTTTTCCGCAGGTTTATTATTTTTAAATACTTTAAAGCAAGGTAAGTTTATTTTTAGCCCCATTAGAAAATAATTTTTTTTTTCAAAAAATTTAAATTATTGTTTAAAATAGTTATTCCATGTAATTTATAGTTTATTTAAAAATGTGATGTTTTTAAAAAATGTATTTGAAGATTTAGTGATGTTTTGGGGCCCGTAGTATTTATAAGTTTTCCTGTCAAATTATGAATGGGCATTCCCTGCTCCGATTGGCTCCCCATGGCCCATGTGATCCCAGGGGACGCATCGAACTAACTGCGTCCCTGGGATACGCAAGCACTGCGCGCCGGCAGTTGGAGGAGGCCCGGGATCGGAATCCCACGCGGGCCCACAGCTCAACGGCTGGCGCGCTAGCTAAGTGCAGGTCAGGGGCTTGCACCCGCGGGAAGCCCCCGACCCGAATTTCTGGGCCACTAGTTCTGACGAAGGGTTCGACCCGAAACGTTAACTCTGTTTCTCTCGCCTCGATGCTGCCTGACCTGCTGAGTGTTTCCAGCACTTTCTGTTGTTATTGTAAAATGCTTGTTAACATCCCATTTTACTCTTTTGTGTGTACTGAAATAAAGTACAACAAAAAAATGGATGGGACACAGATATAATATGTGCACACCATCCCAAATACACCAGCACCTGACTATAACAGGACACACTTCAAGAGGACTGAAGACCAGCTTGCTGCAAGTTACATAACACTGTAGCGAAGATGAGATTAGTCCCTCAGGAGTTAGGGTTTCATGTATGCGCTAGTTTTTGTGGCCCGGCCCAGCTCAAATTGCTTTCAGGCTTTAGAGTCATCAAACAAATGCTCTTTGGCCTGTGCAAAGAGTTAAAAGAGGATTTAGAATGTCAGGCTGACAACAATTCTGCAATGCCGGCACCACTGAAGGTGACAGCAGCACTCAGCTTCTTCGGCACTGGCACGTCTCAGACCCCCACTGGTGCCACCACGGGCATCAGTCAGCCCACAACGTCCAAGTATATTTCCCTGTTCTTCGTTACTTTGCTTGTGAGACCAGGTTGCTGGTTCCTTTCAATTTGACCTCTCAGGCGAGAGAAATTGTTTTTGTTTTTTGGCAGAGCTGGGTTCCCCAACATCCTGGGAGCCATTGACTGAAACCCACGTTCCCGTCCTGAGTGCAGGTACTTGAACGAGGCCATGTTCTGTAGGGGTAAAGGGTGCTAATTCTCTGAATTCCTAGGACAATGAGGGGCACACAACACAATCACAGGTTCATTGATGGAAAACTCTTCATTCTTTGCCCACAGATTGTTTGAGAAGAGGAATTGTGCTGGAGGTCCGTAGTTCTGTTGACATTTTGGCATTTATGTTTTTCTTTAGGAGGAAGCCCACTAACAACAACAACAACAACTTGTATTTATATAGCATCTTTAACATAGTAAAACATCCCAAGGCGCTTCACAGGAGTATTATAAGACAAAAAATATGACACCGAGCCACATAAGGAGAAATTAGGGCAGGTGACCAAAAGCTTGGTCAAAGAGGTAGGTTTTAAGGAGCGTCTTAAAGGAGGAAATAGAGGTAGAGAGGCGGAGAGGTTTAGGCAGGGAATTCCAGAGCTTAGGGCCTAGGCAACAGAAGGCACGGCCACCAATGGTTGAGCGATTATAATCAGGGATGCTCAAGAGGGCAGAATTAGAAGAGCGCAGATACCTCGGGTGGGGTTGTGGGGCTGAAGGAGATTACAGAGATAGGGAGGGGTGAGGCCATGGAGAAATTTAAAAACAAGGATGAGAATTTAGACATCGAGGCGTTGCTTAACCGGGAGCCAATGTAGGTCAGCGAACACAGGGGTGATGGGTGAATGGGACTTGGTGCGAGTTAGGACACGGGCTGCCGAGTTTTGGATGACCTCAAGTTTACGTAGAGTAGAATGTGGGAGGCCAGCCAGGAGTGCGTTGGAATAGTCAAGTCTAGAGGTAACAAAGGCATGGATGAGGGTTTCAGCAGCGGATGAGCTGAGGCAAGGGCGGAGATGGGTGATGTTACGGAGGTGGAAATAGGTGGCCTTAGTTATGCCACGGATATGTGGTCGGAAGCTCATTGCAGGGTCAAATATGACACCAAGGTTGCGAACAGTGTGGTTCAGCCTCAGACAGATGTTAGGGAGAGGGATGGAGTCAGTGACTAGGGAACGGAGTTTGTGGTGGGGACCGAAAACAATGGCTTCGGTCTTCCCAATATTTAATTGAAGAACATTTCTGCTCGGACAAGCAGTCTGACAATTTAAAGGCTGTGGAGGGGTCGAGAGAAGTGGTGGTGAGGTAGAGCTGGGTGTCATCAGCGTACATGTGGAATCGGACGCTGTGTTTTCGGATGATGTCACCAAGGGGCAACATGTAGATTAGAAATAGGAGGGGGCCAAGGCTAGATCCTTGGGGGACACCAGAGGGAATGATGCGGGAGTGGGAAGAGAAACTGGGAAGTGTTTGCAGCTACTGTCTTGACAACCTCGCTGCAGACTACTGAACCACATCTGCAAATGCCAGGTAAGGAACATTAAAAAAAAGAGGAGGCACATCAGCCCGAATCTCTTCCAATTAAACGCAACCTGAGATTAGATTTCGTTGCAGTGATCATTCTCGAGGGAGATTACAGCATAGTTCGCACAAGGTCGGCTATATTTTTGCTGCTTGTCGCGCGTTACATAACTTTGCAATACCCTTGGGAGACGGGCAGTCCTGTCAACAGTGACAGTGAAACAGATGAGGGCACAGCCTGAACAGCCTGCGAGTGGCCAATGCAAATACGCCTGTGTGCGACATTCACGACGACTGACTGAATGATTTCCGCATCACTTTACCTTCAACATCGTGGGTACGCACCATTCACCGCTGGCGTTTCTTTCCCCCCATGGGAAAGGAAGAAAGTACAGAACTGTATTGCAAATACTATTTTTTTTTCCTGTTCGGGACTGTATCTCCTCACGGTCTGCGGATTCAGTGACAGCCGACAAGACAGGGTTCTGTCTCCTGTCCATTTTCCTTTCTCTGCAAATAATTCACTCTCAGTTGCTTTGCATTTTTTTTCCCCCAAACCTCTTTCTGCTTAAGTCAGAGAGTTCTATTCTAAATTTAAATGTTGGCCGAGGACTTTCGCTGGACTTTGGCTGTGGTAAAAAGGAAGAATGTTCGTTAATTTTTTACACGACATTGCAATATTTCTTCGGATTTTCGTTTTTTGGGAGGTGATTGTTAACTTTCTACTGGGCGTCGGTCGAATATTTGTCCATGCACAATGCACCCATGTAATGCTGGGACTTGTACTTCAGTAGAAACAGCACCCCGACTGCACATTTCTGGTTGACATGGTACAAGATTGAGGAGGGCGCAGTCATTTTTTCCCCCTCCAATCTATTCGGGCACGCTCTACAACAGTATTACAAAGTTGCTGCTCAGGTTGCCACGGGAATGGCTGATGCCTGCTCAGACTGAAGATGCAAGAGTGTCGACACTTAAGGCTATTGCAAAGATAGAACCGACTTTCTCCAGGGTACTGAGCGGCCAGAAAAACTCAGCAGGCCAGGCAACATCTGTGGAGAGAGAAATAGAGTCAACGTTTCAGGTCGAAACCCTTTGACTCTGTTTCTCTCTCCACGGATGTTGCCTGGCCTGCTGAGTCTTTCCAGCATTTTCTGTTGTTATTTCGGATTTCCAGCATCTGCAGTATTTTGCTATCGTACTGAGCTGCCAGGTTGGACCTTACGTGACATTCCAATGGCCCTGAATTTGCGGGTCGGTGGCTTCCCGCGGGGGGAAATGCCTCTGACCCGCAAATAAAAATGCCCGCGTACCCGCTGGTCCGGGAGGCACAGAGACTCGCGGCCCTGGGCCTCTCTGGGTACCCGTGAGTGGAGGCTCACGTATCTCAGAGGCACAGGCGGTTCACATGGGCCGGCACAACGAATGACAGAAGGGAATCCCCATTACAGAGACCCCATAAATATGAATGGGAATACTCCAAAAAATACATCTACACTTCAAATAAAAATTTTAAAAAATCACATATTTAAAATTAATTAAAATGGCATTTAATTAAATATTTAAAACAAAAATTTAAATTTTTGTAAAATAAATTTAAATGTTTTAAAGGGGCTAAAAATAAACCTACCTTATTTCACAGGTTTTTAAATGTATAAATTATTGATAAAATGTTAGGTTTCTGTTTTTTAAAACTCTATGCTGGCCGTACTCCTGCGTTTACCAGGCATAAGAATTTCACGGGCATTCGCTGGGCAGAATAGCCCAACTCTCCACCCGCGAAGGCCCTTCTCCCGGGGATGCGGAGGGATCGCAAGTTTCAGGTTGCAGCGCACGCCTAAACCCGGAACTTGCGCGGCCCTTACGGGTGCGTACACACCTCATACGCACCCGTAGAGGCCGCAAATTATGGCCCATAAATGTTAGCAGACGCTGCATTTACGGACTATCAACCCTCATATCGTACATGTAAGAAAGTGCTTGATAATGGCCCAGAAATTCGGGTCGGAGGCTTCCCGTGGGTGCAAGCCCCCGACCTGCACTTACCTAGCGCGCCGGCCGTTGAGCTGTGGGCTCACGTGGGATTCCGATCCTGGGCCTCCTCCAACTGCCGGCGCGCAGTGCTTGCGTATCCCAGGGGTGCAGTTAGTTCGATGCGCCCCCTGGGATCACGTGGGCCATGGAGAGCCAATGGTAGCAGGGAATGCTTCATTCATAAATTTGACAGGAAGAGCTGTCAAAACCATAAATGCTATAAGCCCCAAAACATCACTAAAATGTCAAATAAACGTTGGAATAAACGGCTCGTTTTCGGAGTGGCAGGCAGTGACCAGCGGGGTGCCGCAAGGATCTGTCCTGGGACCCCAGCTGTTCACAATATATATAAATGATCTGGATCAGGGAATTGGATGCAATATTTCCAAATTCGCTGACGACACTAAACTAGGAGGAGGGGTGGGCTCTGATGAGGATGTCAGGAGGCTACAGTGCGATTTGGACAGGTTGGGGGAATGGGCGGATACGTGGCAGATGCACTATAATGTGGATAAATGCGAGGTTATCCACTTTGGGGGTAAAAACAGGAGGGTAGATTATTATCTAAATGGCAATAGATTGGGAGATGGGGAAGTGCAGAGGGACCTGGGTGTTCTTGTGCACCAGTCACTGAAGGAGAGCATGCAGGTGCAACAGGCGATTAAGAAGGCAAATGGTATGTTGGCCTTCATATCAAGGGGGTTCGAGTATAGGAATAGGGATACCTTACTACAGCTGTACAAGGTGCTGGTGAGACCGCATCTGGAGTATTGTGTGCAGTTTTGGTCGCCCCATCTGCGGAAGGATGTTCTTGCCATGGAAAGAGTGCAACGGCGATTCACCAGGCTGATACCTGGAATGGCGGGAATGACCTACGAAGAGAGATTAAATAGTTTGGGCTTGTACTCACTGGAGTTTAGAAGATTGAGAGGGGATCTCATCGAAACATATAAAATTATGGCAGGCCTGGACAGGCTGAATTCAGAGAGAATGTTTCCAATGGCCGGGGAGCACAGAACCAGGGGCCACAGTCTAAAAATAGCGGGCAAATCATTTAAAACAGAGATGAGGAAAAATTTCTTCACTCAAAGAGTGGTGAGCCTGTGGAATTCCCTGCCACAGAGGGCTGTGAAGGCTAATTCAATAAATATTTTCAAGAGAGAATTGGATATATTTCTGAAGGCTAAGGGGATTAAGGGTTACGGAGAAAAGGCGGGGACGGGGTACTGAACTGGTAAGATCAGCTATGATCTCAGACGAAGATCAGCCATGATCTCATTGAATGGCGGAGCAGGCTCGAAGGGCCGAATGGCCTACTCCTGTTCCTATCTCTATGTTTCTATGTTTCTATGTTAAATTTAAAAAAAATTACATTTTTAAAATAACTGTAAATTATACAAAATAACTATTTTAAACAATAATTTAAATTTTTGAAAAAATTAATTACATTTTCTAATGGGGCTAAAAATGAACTTACTCTTCTTTAAAGTATTTAAAAATAATAAACCTGTGGAAAAAATGTTTTAATTTTAATTAATTCACCACTTACCTTGTTAAAAGCAGGCCTTGCGCCTACTTTTTATATGTGTAACTCTTGGAGACTTACCCTCCCGGAAAAACCTGGGAAAAAAAACGTAAGTTCGATGCGCACGCACTGCCTCTCTGGCATATGCATTCGACCTCTGAACCCCTTCTTTCAAGGGAACGGAAGTTCTGGTTTCTCGCGCATGTGCATGCACGAAACCGGCACTTCCATTGGGCCTACGGGTGAGTACCCCGTGTATACTTACCCGTGGAGACCCGAATTTCTGGGCCAATATCTCAGGTTCATAGTATAACAAAGCTCTTGGCTGGATCTTCACCCAGTTCAATAAACCAAGCAAATTGCAAAAGGCAATGCAATGTGGATGACATCTATTGGGAGACTTCAACAGGAACACTGGAGAGACATGCAAGGTCTGAACTCAGTGTTCAGACCAGAAGGATGACGTGTGCTCAAGAAAGAATAAATAAAGAATTGCGCCTTATTAAATCTGAGAGATATCCCAACATACTTGATGCGCCTCAATAACTTCAAGGCTCAAAGTTAACTGGATAAAACAAGGCTTTTATTAGCAAAGAAAGATGCCTGTGTCTTCACCTAGCATTCTGCTGTTCTGCTGCAAGACAAGCCTGGGCTTGTCTTAAGTAGGGCCAGGTATGGGCGGAGCCGACACACCCAATGGGGAGAAAGGGGGCGGTGCACTATATACAATACAAGGTAAAAACACAGGAGCAGGCAATACAATATATGTAGCTAAATACAGAGTCTGATGAATGACATATTTCATCACAATACTTAAGATACAATCAATTACTTTGAGGTGCAGTGACTGTTGTTTTGCACCATGTCCCGTTCACCCATCGCCCCTGTGCTCATTGACCTACATTGGCTCACGGTCCACCAAAGCCTCGATTTTTAAAATTTGCATCCTCATGTTCAAATCTCTTCATGGCCTCGCCCCTCCCTATCTCTGTAACCTCCTCCAGCCCCACAACCCTCCGAGATCGCTGCATTCCTTCAACTCTGACCTCTTGTGCATTCTCCACTTCCTTCACCTCACCACTGGCAGCCGTGACTTCAGCTGCCGAAGCCCTAAGCTCTGGAAATCCCTCCTCAAACCTCTCCGCCTCGCTACCTCTCTCTCCCCCTTTGAGACACTGCTTAAAACCTACCTCTTTGACCAAGCCTTTGGCCACCTGCCCTAATATGTCCTTCCTTGGCTCTGTGGGTCAGTTGTTGTCTGCTTACGCTCCTGTGAAGCGCCTTGGGATGTTTTACTATGTTAAAGGCGCTGTATAAATGCAAGTTGTTGTCATTTTGTGAGCAATTGTGGCAGGCATTTTGTACACAGCAAGATCCTACAGATATCAATGAATGAAGAGTCTGCTGATCTGTATTATTTGGTGGTGTTGCACAAGAGACTGCAAGAACCCCTGCTCTTCTTTGAATAGTGTCACAGGATCGTTAATGTCCACAGATGGAGCCTCAGTTTAACATCATAACTGAAGGACAATAAAGGACACCCCTGACAGAGCAACGCTCCTCAGCACTGTACCGATGAAATACATTTTGCATCAAGCTTGGCTGGAGCAGCATAGGAGGTCAAAGAGGGAACGATGAGCCATGGGGAAACAGGATCATGTTTGAACGAGGTCAGCCAATAACCAATAGATGTCAGTCTCTTTGTCTTTCCGAGTTCTTTTCAAATGCTTGAACGAGGAGTCCTTTGTATGCCACATCATGATTTTCACTTCTTTGCAGCAATTTGAATTCTGGTAGGCTATTATACTCAGTGGTTGTCTCACTGTGAAAGTAGTTAGCAGTTTTGAATTCCCGACCTCTAACCTTTGATCTCCCCTCCCTTCATTGATTTATTCGGTCTTTTATAGGAGCTTCTTGAGCTTGACCTGGCTAGTTTTGATGAAGGATTATACCCAAAATGTTAACCTGACTTTCCCTTTTACATGCTGATCAGCACGTTTCCAGTATTTTCTGTTTTTAGAACAGTAGGCAGAAGACTATCGTCCAACCATGCAACAACAACAACTGCCATTTCTATAGCGCCTTTAACATCGTAAAACATCCCAAGGCACTTCACAGGAGCGATTATCAAACAATGTTTGACACGAGTCACATAAGGAGATATTAGGACAGGTGACCAAAGGCTTGGTCAAAGAGGTAAGTTTTAAGGAGCATTTTAAAAGGAGGAGAGGGAGGCAGAGAGGCTAAAAGCTTTAGGGGGGGAATTCCAGAGCTTAGAGCCCAGGCAGCTGAAGGCACGGCCGCCAATGGTGTAGCGATGAAAATCGGGGATGTGCAAGAAACCAGAATTGGAGGAGCGTAGAGATCTTGGAGGGTTGTAGGACTGGAGATGGTTACAAAGATAGGATGGGGCGAGGCCAGGGAGGGATTTGAAGCAACAACAACAGCAACAACTTCTATTTATATAGCACCTTTAACAGGGAAAATTATCCCAAGACACTTCACAGAGGCTCTGAGTCACTTTACATTGGGGTGGGAGATGTGGTGGAGGGAAAGCAGGTAGGGAGGGGAGGGTGATAGGTGTCTTTGTGGTGATGATAATATGGACATCTAATAAAACAATAAAATCGCCTGGGATGATCCGTTCCTCCTTTCGCTATTGATGGCAATGAACAATTGTCTCTTTGCACCTGATTTAAGTATGGTTGGAGCCTAACTCCAAACTGTGCCAGGTTTTTACCGCCGGTTCCTTAAGGGGTATAAGTTACCCTTTAAAAATCCATGTTGCAGGTAGGAAGCCTCGTCCACCAGCAGAGCATATCGGAAATACGTTGTATGTAATTCTCCGAATACTATATTTGGAAAACTGTGCGCTCAGCTCCGTGCCAATACGCTCATTAAAATCATCTCTTGAAAGAAATCTCTGATTAATTAAAAGCGGAGGTGACAGGTACTGTTGAGTTGCGCTCTGTGATTTTAAAACATGGCACCGAGGTTGGTTTGAGTTTTGGAAGTACCTGTGATTTTTACATAGAATTTACAGCACAGATATAGACCATTTGGCCCATCTAGTCCATGCCAGTGGTTATGCTCCAAACGAGCCTCCTCCCACTGTATTTACTTCACCTCACCCTATCAACATGTCCTTTTATTCCTTTTTCCCTCATGAACATATCTAGCTTCTCCTTAAATGCAACTACTGAGCATTTTCAAGCCAATTCAAAACTGAAAAATTGAACCTTCATCCCTAACTGAAACTCTCCTTTATTCAATTTATAAAGCGTTGTTCTACTCTCTTTCACTTTACATCCTGCCACACTTCAGTAGAAATTCGTCCCTGAGGGCTCAGGAAGTTCTAATTGATGTAGCCTGTTCTGGGTCAATGCTAGTGGGCACACTGGCTGTTCTGTAGTGGATTGCAGAGTATAAAAAAAGGTGTCCTTTTTAATCAATGCTGGTCACCTGAGAATGGTTCTGGGCACCTTGGTGGTGGAGGAGTGGGATTTTCAGTCCCTCTGCTGAGGACTGTCTCTCCACAATCGATACCTCACGGTTTGTCTCTGGGATCCTATTGAGAAAGTATTGTGTCTGTATTAACTGGACTTTAGCGATGGGTAAAAATTCGGTTGCTTTGCACCTCCTGTTAGCGCCCTTTTGCTGGCACCCCGCTCCCTGGTGGCCCAGCAGGGCCCCGGTGCACGCTGCGCTAGGCCCCTCCCCTTTAATCAGGGGAGGGAGGCCTGTAGTACCGCGGTGCTACGTGCCGACGCTGCTGCACATAGCGCCACAATATTCAATGGGAGCGTGCCAAGAGCTAGGGGGAGTGCTTCCATTGGCGCCCTGCCTCCTGCTTGGGGCACCACCATTGAATTTCGGGCACGGGGGTGCTAACTTTTTTGGGGTGCTAAAAGTAGCGCCCCAAAGGGGACGTGAGCCAATTTTCCCCCCTAGGTGCCTTTGTTGTTAGTTACATTTGCATGGGAGCATTTCTGCAGGATTCATAGAAACATAGAAGATAGGAGCAGGAGTAGGCCATTCGGCCCTTCGAGCCTGCTCCGCCATTCATAGAAACATAGAAACATAGAAGATAGGAGCAGGAGTAGGCCATTCGGCCCTTCGAGCCTGCTCTGCCATTCAATGAGATCATGGCTGATCATCCAAATTCAGTACCCTGTCCCTGCCTTCTCCCCATATCCCTTGATCCCTTTAGCCTTAAGAAATATATCCAACTCTTTTTTGAATATATTTAATGAACTGGCCTCCACCGCCCTCTGTGGCAGAGAATTCCACAGGTTCACCACTCTCTGGGTGAAGAAATTCCTCCTCATTTCAGTCCTAAATGGCTTACCCCTTATCCTTAGACTATGACCCCTGGTTCTGGACTCCCCGGCCATCATAAACATCCTTCCTGCATCTAGTCTGTCCAGGCCTGACAGAATTTTATAAGTTTCGATGAGATCCCCTCTCAATCTTCTAAACTCCAGTGAGTATAAGCCCAATCGACACAATCTCTCCTCATACGTCATTCCTGCCATCCCAGGTAGCAGCCTGGTGAATCTTCACTGCACTCCTTCCATGGCAAGAACGTCCTTCCTCAGGTAAGGCGACCAAAACTGCACACAGTACTCAAGGTGCGGTCTCACCAAGGCCCTGTACAACTGTAGCAAGACATCCTTGTTCCTGTACTCGAACCCTCTTGCTACGAAGGCCAACATACCATTTGCCTTCTTAACCGCCTGCTGCACCTGCATGCTTACCTTCAGCGACTGGTGCACAAGAACACCCAGGTCTCTTTGCACTTCACCTTCTCCCAATCTATTGCCATTCAAATAATAATGTGCCTTCCTGTTTTTGCCACCAAAGTGGATAACCTCACATTTATCCACATTATAGTGCATTTGCCATGTTTCTGCCCAATCACCCAATCTGTCCAAATCATACTGGAGTTTCACGACATCCTCCTCGCAGCTTACCCTCCCACCCAGCTTAGTGTCGTCTGTAAATTTGGAGATATTACATCCAATTCCCTCGTCCAGATCATTAACATATATTGTGAACAGCTGGGGTCCTAGGACCGATCCTTGCGGTACCCCACTAGTCACTGCCTGCCACTCGGAAAATGACCCGTTTATTCCAACTCTTTGCTTTCTGTCCGCCAACCAGTTCTCTATCCAAGCCAATACCTTGCCCCCAATCCCATGTGCCTTAATTTTGCACGCTAATCTCTTATGTGGGACCTTATCGAAAGCCTTCTGAAAGTCCAAATACACCACATCCACTGGTTCTCCCTTATCTATTTTACCAGTTACATCCTCAAAAAATTCCCGTAGATTAGTCAAGCGTGATTTACCTTTAGTAAATCCATGTTGACTTTGTCTGATCCTGTCACTGCTTACCAAGTGCTCTGCTATTACATCTTTTATAATAGATTCTAGCATTTTCCCCACTACCGGTGTCAGGCTTACTGGTCTATAATTCCCCGCTTTTTCTCGACCACCTTTTTTGAATAGTGGGGTAACATTAGCTACCCTCCAATCTATGGGTACTGTTCCAGAGTCTATCGAGTTCTGGAAGATGACCAGCAATGCATCTACTATTTCCAG
Organism: Somniosus microcephalus; assembly: GCF_052327205.1. Taxonomy (NCBI): domain Eukaryota; kingdom Metazoa; phylum Chordata; class Chondrichthyes; order Squaliformes; family Somniosidae; genus Somniosus; species Somniosus microcephalus. Next base: position 90,564,819 of record NC_141002.1, on the reverse strand, counting down.
GGCCACTTCCTTAAGTACCCTGGGATGTAGATTATCAGGCCCTGGGGATTTATTGGCCTTTAGTCCCATCAATTTTCCTAACACCATTTCCCTACAAATACTGATTTCTTTCAGTTCCACCCTTTCATCAGGCCCTATATTCCCCGGCATCTCTGGGAGGTTATTTGTGTCCTCCTTTGTGAAGACAGAACCAAAGTATGAATTTAGTTGGTCTGCCATTTCTTTGTTTCCCCATTATAAATTCCCCTCATTCTGACTGTAAGGGACCTACGCTTGACTTCACCAATCTTTTTCTCTTCACATATCTATAAAAGCTTTTACAGTCAGTTTTTATGTTCCATGCTAGCTTACTCTCATATTCTATTTTCCCTTTCTTAATTAATCCCTTTGTCCTCCTTTGTTGAATCCTAAACTGCTCCCAATCCTCAGGATTATTGCTTTTTCTGGCCTATTTATATGTCGTCTCCTTGGATCTTATGCTATCCCTAATTTCCCTTGTTAGCCACGGTTGAGTCACCTTTTTTGTTTTATTTTTATGCCAAACTGGGATGAACAAATTCTGTTGCTCATCCATTCGGTCTTTGAATGTTTGCCATTGCCTATCCACCGTCAACCCTTTGAGTGCCATTCCCCAATCAATCCTACCCAACTCGCTCCTCAGACCCTCGTAGTTTTCTTTATTTAAATTGAGGACCCTAGTCTCTGAGTCAATGCGATCATGGCTGATCATTCAAATTCAGTACCCTGTCCCTGCCTTCTCCCCATATCCCTTGATCCCTTTAGCCTCAAGAAATATATCCAACTCTTTCTTGAATATATTTAATGAACTGGCCTCCACCGCCCTCTGTGGCAGAGAATTCCACAGGTTCACCACTCTCTGGGTGAAGAAATTCCTCCTCATTTCAGTCCTAAATGGCTTACCCCTTATCCTTAGACTATGACCCCTGGTTCTGGACTCCCCGGCCATCAGAAACATCCTTTCTGCATCTAGTCTGTCCAGACCTGACAGAATTTTATAGGTTTCGATGAGATTCCCTCTCAATCTTCTAAACTCCAGTGAGTATAAGCCCAATCGACACAATCTCTCCTCGTACGTCATTCCTGCCATCCCAGGTATCAGCCTGGTGAATCTTTGCTGCACTCCCTCCATGGCAAGAACGTCCTTCCTCAGGTAAGGTGACCAAAACTGCACACAATACTCAAGGTGCGGTCTCACCAAGGCCCTGTACAACTGCAGCAAGACATCCTTGTTCTTGTACTCGAAGCCTCTCGCTACGAAGGCCAACATACCATTTGCCTTCTTAACCGCCTGCTGCACCTGCATGCTTACCTTCAGACCTCGGCAGAAGAATCCATTTTTCAGGCAGTTCTTCTTATGAAAATTAAAATGCATGGCTGCCACATATGGATCCAGCTGTGCTGCATGGGTGCTACAGTGTGATCCAACAGTGCTGCATGGGTGCTACAATGTGATCCAGCAGTGCTGCATGGGTGAGGCAGTGTGATCCAAAAGTGTTGCATGGGTTCTACAGTGTGATCCAACAGTGCTGCATGGGTGCTACAGTGTGATCCAATAGTGCTGCATGGGTGCTACAGGGTAATCCAACAGTGCTGCATGGGTGCTACAGGGTAATCCAATAGTGCTGCATGGGTGCTACAATGTGATCCAACAGTGCTGCATGGGTGAGACAGTGTGATCCAAAAGTGCTGCATGGGTGCTACAGGGTGATCCAACAATGCTGCATGGGTTCTACAGTGTGATCCAACAATGCTGCATGGGTGCTACAGTGTGACCCAACAGTGCTGCATGGGTACTACAGGGTGATCCAACAATGCTGCATGGGTGCTACAGTGTGATCCAACAGTGCTGCATGGGTGCTACAGGGTAATCCAACGGTGCTGCATGGGTGCTACAGGGTAATACAACAGTGCTGCATGGGTGCTACAGTGTGATCCAACAGTGCTGCATGGGTGCTACAGGGTAATCCAACAGTGCTGCATGGGTGCTACAGGGTAACCCAACGGTGCTGCATGGGTGCTACAGGGTGATCCAACAATGCTGCATGGGTGCTACAGGGTGATCCAACAATGCTGCACGTGTGCTACAGTGTGATCCAACAATGTTGCATGGGTGCTACAGTGTGATGCAACAGTGCTGCATGGGTGCTACAGGGTGATCCAACAGTGCTGCATGGGTGCTACAGGGTGATCCAACAGTGCTGCATGGGTGCTACAGGGTGATCCAACAGTGCTGCATGGGTGCTACAGGGTAATGCAATGGTGCTGCTTGGGTGCTACAGGGTAATGCAGCCAAGAAAGAAGGAAACAGTAGGAATGGTAGCGTAGTGGTAATGTCGCAGGGCTAGTAATCCAGAGGCCTGGACTAATGACCCAGAGACACGGGACATGAGTTCAAATCCCACCACAGCAGCTGGGGAATTTAAATTCAGTTAATTAAATAAATCTGGAATAAAAAGCTAGTATCGGTAATGGTGACCATGAAACTATCGGATTGTTGTAAAAACCCATCTGGTTCACTAATGCCCTTTAGAGAAGGAAATCTGCCGTCCTTACCTGGTCTGGCCTATATGCGATGGCCAAGCAAGTCACTCAGTTGTAACAAACTGCTACAAAACAAAATAATAATGAGAATGAAACTGGACAGACCACCCGGCATCGACTTCGGCACCGGCTACGGACACGGTAACGGTACACCCAGCCCAGTCAACCCTGCAAAGTCCTCCTCCGCAACATCTGGGGACTTGTGCCAAAATTGGCAGCGCTGTCCCACAGACTAGTCAAGCAACAGCCTGACATATTCATATTCACACTCACAGAATCATACCTATCAGCCAATGTCCCGAACTCCTCCAGCACCATCCCTCGGTATGTCCTGTCTCACCCGCAGGACAGACCCACCAGGGGTGGCAGCACAGTGGTATACAGTTGGGAAGGAGTGGCCCTGAGCAGTCCTCAACGTTGACTCCGGACCCCATGAAGTCTCATGGGTTCAGGTCAAGCATGGGCAAGGAAACCTCCTACTGATTACCACCTACCGCCCTCCCTCAGCTGATGAATCAGTACTCCTCCATGTTGAACACCACTTGGAAGAAGCACAGAATGTACTCTGGGTGGGGGACTTCAATGTCCATCACCAAGAGTGGCTCGGTAGCACCACTACTGTCCAAGCTGGCTGAGTCCTGAAGGACATAACTGCCAGTCTGGGCTTGCGGCAGGTGGTGAGTGAACCAACAAGAGGGAAAATCATACTTGACCTCGTCCTCACCAATCTACCTGTCGCAGATGCATCTGTCCATGACATCATTGGCAGCAGTGACCATCGCACAGTCCTTGTGGAGACGAAGTCCCGTCTTCACACTGAGGACACCCTCCATCATGTTGTGTGGCACTACCACCGTGCTAAATGGGATAGATTCAGAACAGATCTAGCAGCTCAAAACTGGGCATCCATGAGGCGCTGTGGGCCATCAGCAGCAGCAGAATTGTATTCCACCACAATCTGTAACCTCATGGCCCGGCATATCCCTCACTCTACCATTACCACCAAGCCAGGGGACCAACCCTGGTTCAACAACGAGTGTAGAAGAGCATGCCAGGAGCAGCACCAGGCGTACCTAAAAATGAGGTGCCAACCTGGGGAAGCTGCAACACAGGATTACATGCATACTAAAAAGTGGAAGCAGTATGCTATAGACAGGGCTAAGCGATCCCACAATCAACGGATCAGATCTAAGCTCTGCAGTCCTGCCACATCCAGTCATGAATGGTGGTGGACCATTAAACTACTAACGGGAGGAGGAGGCTCCAAGAATATCCCCATCCTCAATGATGGAGGAGCCCAGCACGCGAGTGCAAAAGACAAGGCTGAAGCGTTTCAACCGTCGTCATCCAGAAGTGCCGACTGGATGATCCATATCGGCCTACTCCTGATGTCCCCACCATCACAGAAGCCATTCTTCAGCCATTTCGATTCACTCCACGTGATATCAAGAAATGGCTGCGCGCACTGGATACAGCAAAGGCTATGGGCCACGACAACATCCGGCTATCGTGCTGAAGACTTGTGCTCCAGAACTAGCTGCGCCTCTACCCAAGCTGTTCCAGTACAGCTACAACACTGGCATAACAACAGAAAATGCTGGAAAAACTCAGCAGGTCAGGCAACATCCGTGGAGAGAAATTTGAGTTGACGTTTCGGGTTTGACCCTTCTTCAAAACTGGAGAGAAAAGGAACTAGATCGAAGGCAGGGCTGCGATCGGACAAAAGAATAAAAGAACCAAAAGAAGTAAAAGAGATTAGAAGCTAGACGAGATGGTAATAGGCTGGGATTAGGTGTAAAGTGTACTGGCAGGGCAAAAGATAGCTGCCAGGTGTGAGAGAGAAACAACACTGGCATCTATCCGACAATGTGGAAAACTGCCCAGGTATGTCCTGTGTGCAAAAAGCAGGACAAATCCAACCCCGCCAATTACCGTCCCATCAGTCTACTCTCAATCATCAGCAAAGTGGTGGAAGATGTCATCGACAGTGCTATCAAGCGGCACTTACTCACCAATAACCTGACCACTGATGCTCAGTTTGGGTTCCACCAAGACCACTCGGCTCCTGACTTCATTACAGCTTTGCTCCAAACATGGACAAAGGAGCTGAATTCCAGAGGTGAGGTGACTGCCCTTGACATCAAGGCAACATTTGACCGAGTGTGGCATCAAGGAGTCCTAGTAAAACTGAAGTCAATGGGAACCAGGGGGAAAATGCTCCAATGGCTAGAGTCATACTTAGCACAAAGGAAGATGGTTGTGGTGGTTGAAGGTCAATCGTCATAGCCCCAGGACATCGCTGCAGGAGTTCCTCAGGGCAGTGTCCTAGGCCCAACCATCTTCAGCTGCTTCATCACCACACGGACTGCAGCGGTTCAAGAAGGCAGCTCACCACCACCTTCTCAAGGGCAACTAGGGATGGGCAATAAATGCTGCCATTGCCAGTGATGCTCTGCTCCCATAAATGAATTAAAAAAAAATCAATTTCACTCTGGTATCTTTAGTATTTCAAATCCCAATTAATATGGTGAAAGCCTTTCTGATAATTATTGTTGTAAAGTAGACACTGTAGTGACTGTTGTAAGTGGAAAATGTATTCAATGTTAAGTTTCGAGGCAAAAATTAAAAATTAAAACCTCTACAGTCTTTGAATGGAAACCTTTCCGGGAGAAGATCATGGAGCAGCCTTGTAATGGCTGATCAATAAATGCCCATCATTTGATTGAGGTTATTGTGATGTGTACTCCCTTGGTATTATGATTTATCATTTAATTATGATACTAAGCTCTATGATCACATTCAATATGTATCCTTGATTTCGTCATATTATTACACTGTGTGAAGGAGGACCATTATTGTACCCAAAATAAAAAGTCATTATTTTTGAATTGGCAAAATTTATGTGTTTAGTTTGTGGTATATTATATTCAAGGCCGCAAAACAGATTGTAGGCAAGTAATTCGATAGTAGTTCAATGTCAATTGTCTAAATACAAGAGCTGGTGCTCTCAGCATTCAACTGCGCTTTGAAGACGGGATTATCTAGCTTATGAAAAAAGTCACAGGCTTCGTGGGCAAGTCCTGTGGTCCAAGTGGTCCTCAGGTATACAGATTTGGAATGGTGGTAGGGGCGTTACAATTTGCCTCCATTCTCCTGGGCAAGTTACAAGCAAGGGTTTTGATAGAGTAAGTAGGGAGAAACTGTATCCACTGCCAGATTGGTCGGTAACCAGAGGACACAGATTTAAGGTAATTAGCAAAAGGACCAGATAGAAGATGAGAACAGTTTTTTTTATGCAGCGAGTTGTTATGATCTGGAATGCTCTGCCTGAAAGTGCGGTGGGAGCACATTCAATAGTAACTTTCAAAAGGGAATTGGATATATACTTGAAGGAGAAAAAATTGGGGAAAGGGCAGGGAAGTGGGACTAATTGGATAGCTCTTTCAAAGATCTGGTACAGGCATGATGGGCTGAATGGTCTCCTTCTGCGCTGTTTGATCCTATGATTCCATTCTATGAATCAACCAGGATTCCGTATCCAGTGACTCTGCTGGAAATTAGCATGGGTACATCGCAGGGGAGGGCAAGACCAGGCTCGGCTATGATACCCACCATGGTCAATAAAAGCTACTGACACTAATAACTGTCTGGATGCCCACCTAAAGAGCGGCCACTTGGCGAGGTATTGAGGAGCCGTCAATGGCTATGGAACTACACCCCAACATAAACCAACCCCTTCAGCGGAGGGGAGGAGAGGAGGGACTCTTCTGTAGCCTAGTGGGATAACGCTATCCTTGCACCCAACTCTTTTCAGAATCAACATAATTTTCAACCTGCATCGTTTTTTGCGATTTCTTCTAGACATTTATTGGCATCTGGAAATGACGTTTTTCTCTGCATGGCTCAGATCAACAGTTGAGTATATTGGAAGACAGAACCAATATCCTTCCATTCCATGACACTGTTCCACTATGCTTATATCTCTGTTTTTAACAAGTTGCAGCTCAGATGGGATCTTCAGTGATTGAAATACCTGAATGAACTTTGACATGTAGAGTCGGGGGGTGGGGGGGGGGAGAGATTCAACCTCATTTCATGCAGAAACCAGGACGAGTTGAATTTCTCCCTCTTGGTATTCATGAGCTTTAATTATTTTTTTTATCCCTTTATGGGATGTGGGTGGCGCTGGCAAAGCCAGCATTTATTGCCCATCCCTAATTGTCCTTGAGAAGGTGGTGGTGAGCCGCCTTCTTCAACCGCTGCAGTCCGTGTGGTGAAGGTACTCCCACAGTGCTGTTAAGGAGGGAGTACCAGGATTTTGACCCAGCGACGATGAAGGAATGGCGGTGTGGTGGTCAGGATGGTGTGTGGCTTGGAGGGGAACTTGGAGGTGGTGGTGTTCCCACGCGCCTGCTGTCCTTGTCCTTCTAGGTGGTAGAGGTCGCGGGTTTGGGAGGTGCTGCCGAAGAAGCCTTGGCGAGTTGCTGCAGTGCATCTTGTAGATGGTACACACTGCAGCCACGGTACGCCGGTGGTGGAGGGAGTGAATGTTTAAGGTGGTGGATGGTGTGTCAATCAAGTGGGCTGCTTTGTCCTGGATGGTGTCGAGCTTCTTGAGTGTTGTTGCAGCTGCACTCATCCAGGCAAGTGGAGAGTATTCCATCACACTCCTTACTTGTGCCTTGTAGATGGTGTAAAGGCTTTGGGGTGTCAGGAGGTGGGACACTTGCCGCAGAATACCTAGCCTCTGACCTGCCCTTGTTGCCACAGTATTTATGTGGCTGGTCCAGTTAAGTTTCTGGTCAATGGTGACCCCCAGGATGTTGATGGTGGGGGATTCGACGATGGTAATACCATTGAATGTAAAATGGAGGTGGTTAGATTCTCGCTTGTTGGAGATAGTCATTGCCTGGCTTGATTATCTGCAATGATGGTTTTCCTACCACAGGCCTTCAAACTCTCTCCACCGTCAGTTGTGCATTCGCAGCCACTTCTGGCAGAGAAGAGCGACCCTGGACAGAACAGCTGACGCCAACGACACCAGTGTATTCTGGCAGTGTTTAATTCTTGGGCAAAATCATTTTATTGCAGCTCATCACGGAGACACAATTATCAATGACAGCATGTCGAACTGGCAAACCTCTTGCCTACAGAAAGTCAACTGCGTTGGATACTTGTTCACTGTAAAGCTAACTTAGCGTTGGGCCTAGGTTCACATTTGGATTGCTTTAAAACAGACGATCTGGCCATTATTGCACTGCCGTTTGTGGGATCTTGCTGTGCGCAAATTAGGCTGCCGGGTTTCCTACACGACAACAGCGACCACACTTCACTGGCTGTAAAGCGTTTTCTTTCTTTCTTGCGAAATGATCATTCATGCATGAACACAAAGAAGGATTACTGATAATTTGGACGCAATGGCGGACCAATATTACACACGGCTGCAACTTCTGGTGATTGTCTGGCTGATGTGCCTGATTCCTGCCATGTGAAAATGTCACCTCCCCCTGCTGCCGCTGCTCCTGTCATAATGAATTTTTTTTTAAAGAGTAATTTTAATACGTTTCTGGCACATTTTGCCACAAACCATTTTAGAGCATTGCACGCATTAGCTCAGCAGTCCGGTGGAGCCAAGTTGATGTCCTTTTTTGTTTATATCTATATATATAATAATAAAGCAGTTGGTTTGTCTGTCTGTCTGTCTGTCTGTCTGTCCGCTATACACTCAAAAGTTATAGAGCGTACCTACACATATGTTATATCAAAAGAAAGCTGATGATCAGGGGAGTGTCATAGGCATATTTACTTTTTGGTCAGACAAAAATTGTTCAGACAGTATACAAAAAACGTTCAAAAATCCGCTCATTAGCGGTTGACCAATCCTACCGCTCATTAGCGTTGAGTGACGTGATGGTTGACCAACCCTACAGTTCAGTGACCTGATGGTTGACCAATCGGTGTGTCACGGGCAGGACCTAATCCTGCAGCCTCCCGAAACTTCGCCGCCATTTTTTCCCCTGCTTTTCCTCAACAGCGAGCGGGGCAGCTGCATCGGCCCGCCGGAGCGGGAGGTGAATTGGGGTCACTTGGGCCGGGCCTCACAATCGCTTGGCCTGAGACACAGAGCGGGGGAGCGGCAGCGGGCGGCCGTCAACCGCTTGGCCCGAGACACAGAGCGGGGGAGCGGCAGCGACCGGCCGTCAACCGCGCGGCCCTCTAAACTGCCCTGGCAACGCCGGGCCCCCTCAGCTAGTTTAAAATAAAATTGGTGCAGACTTTTGCCTCACCGGGGGTAATATTGTACGTGGCTGATTTTAGAAACAAAAATATATTTCCGTGCAGATAAGATCAGGGTTTATATGGTCAGAAATCATTGTTTTTTAAGAAACGCTTCAAAAAGTGTTTCCCAACTGCAGAAACCAGTGTTTAAACTCTCCAGACTCTTCAGGCTCCACAAACTCCTCCCATCCACCTCGATCAGCTGGTCCCGGCCGACTGCTGGGCCTCACTATCTCAGTCTAATTTCCGCAGAGTGCATGGGCAGTACAAAACCCAGGAAAGTCACAACTCCTCCGTCGATGGCCATCGCTCTGGCGAATGCAAATGAGGTCAGTGGGGATTCGGTGCAGGGGCAGGGCGGGGGGGGCGGGTACGAAGGGCGGATTGTGGAAAGATTCAGAAAGTGAACGCGGAAGAAGCATTTAAATGGTGCTAAATGGACAGCGACGAATTTCAGCCGCTTTTGCAGCCTAAATAGGCTTCCTGCACTATTTACACACAAAAGCCAGTGAGGAAATTTGCCCCTCAGTGTCTCTTGGTAATTTGGGATTTTAAGAGAAAGCAGAATAGTATCCAATTATGTTTTGTTGCAAATGCAGCCACTGTTGAAACAATCAAATGAGTAACGTACCAGCTTCATTATACCAGAGCGTAGATTTACAAGCAGAGTCCTCTCAATTCAAGGTGGTCAGTAATAAGATCCCCTGCACTTTAGGTCAAGCTGCAAGTTTTTACATGTACCAGAGCACAGATGTCAATGACTCCTGGACTCTGCCATCAGCACTACACGGATCTGCCGGACTCCGCTGTAAGCCTTGGCTGCAGTGACTCTGCTCTGCCACTCAAGCGTTTCGGGTTGAAGGCAACCTGTTCCAGCCTGCCGTTCTCGACCCCCCTCACCCACTGCTCTTACCTGCTGAGCAGAGCCTGGGAACTGTGCTTTCAATCACCGCTGGCTTGTCAGCTTTACTCTGCAGCTGTGTTGGATCCTGGAGAGAATTCTGCCTTCTCCTGGGCAGAAGCCCATATCTTTGCCGGCTTCTCAGCTTTCTTGCGACCTCCGCCTTTGTCGAGGAGGCCAGCTATCAGGAGAAGGAGGCCGGAGGGTGGGGGTGGGGTCACTGGTGGTGATGATCGGGGTGGGGTGGGGGAGGGGTCGATAGAGGCGACGATTCAGAGCGGCTGCGAGCTTTGTTATGCACAGCATAACAAAGACCGCCTACTTCCACCTCCGTAATATTGCCTGTCTCCGCCCTTGCCTCAGCTCATCTGCTGCTGAAACCCTCATCCATGCCTTTGTTACCTCTAGCCTTGACTATTCCAACACACTCCTAGCTGGCTTCCCACATTCCACCCTATGTAAACTTAAGGTCATCCAAAACTCGGCTGCCCATGTCCTAACTCGCACCAATCCCGTTCGCCCATCACCCCTGTGCTCGCTGACCTACATTGGCTCCCGGTTAAGCAGCGCCTCGATTTCAAAATTCTCATCCTTGCTTTTAAATCCCTCCATGGCCTCACCCCTCCCTATCTCTGTAATCTCCTTGAGCCCCACAACCCCACCCGAGATATCTGCGCTCCTCTAATTCTGCCCTCTTGAGCATCCCTGATTATAATCGCTCTGTAGGAATTGACAGATCCCTAACTGAAGTACTGAGGTCGAGTCAGTCCGATAATAAAACGAAGTTTAATGTAAAGTAGAGAATAAACAATGGCATGCAGGAGAAACAATCAACAGGTCTTTTCTTAATGCTGGCTTCACGAGCTCTGAACTGGGAACCTCCCAGTCTGACATCATGACGTCATCACGTTTCCCGCCGTTCGGGATGTCATGTGACCAACGTGATGACGTCATCGCGCCGGTTCTGGGACTTACCCAGAACTGGCTATTTACATACAGTAAACAAACCTAGGTTCTGTAGCACTCTGTAGCCCTTGGTGGCTTTGCCACGTGCGCCCCCCAGAAGTGTCTTGAACCTTAAAAGTCAATCGCAGAGGAGGTCGGACGAGCCTGTTCGAACGACTCCGATATTCCCGGAGAGGAATGGGTTGGGTAGATGATGAACTGGTCTGCGGAACAGTCTGGTCAGGCGTGGCGGCCACCCACGACGCGGTGGCTGCGCTGCCTCGACCGGTCGCTCGAGGTCCAGGTGTGCGGCCTTGAGGCGGTCCACGGAAATGTGGTCAGGCTTGCCCCCGACGTTCACTAAAAAACTCTTGGCGCCCGCCTGCAGTACCTGGAAAGGGCCCGTATATGGAGGCGTGAGAGGACTACGGTGGGCGTCATGCCTGACAAAAACGAATTTAGCCTGCATAAGCTCCGGCGGAACGCGTGACGTGGGCAACCCGTGATGTGACGTCGGAATGGGCCGAAAAGATTGAGCTGCGTCCCGGTGAGCCTGCAGTTGTTCGGCCGCCGACCAAGGATGCGTTGGTGACGGAAGAGACTCGCCTGGCACCCGGAGTGGCTGTCCATAAACCAGTTCGGCAGCCAATGCCTGCAGGTCCTCTTTAGGCACTGTGCATAGCCCGAGCATCACCCAAGGCAGCTTGTCCATCCATGCGGTCCCCTGGAGGCTGGCCCGCAGCGACGCCTTCAAGGACCGATGAAAACGCTCACATAATCAATTGGCCTGCGGATGGTAAGCCGTGGTCCGATGGAGCTTGGTGCCTGTGGTGATTATTCCTTGTTTAGTAAAAGTATTGTGATTGGTTGTTTGTTAACTGCCTTGGGATATATGTTGTAATCTCATTGGTAGTTGATGTCACATGATGTGTGGTGGCCACCTTAAATTCAGTTCTTTTCCAGCTTTGGTTGGGACTGGATGTGGAAAGATGTGCTGCAGATTTTAAAGTTAATAAAGCCTAGTTTTGGAAGGCAAATCTATTCTTTATTTCAATTTATTAACTTTATGTTAGAATGGAGCGATATCTTCAACCAGAACGATTCAAGGCTGACCCCAATTCTGCTGGAGTGGATGATAAATGGAAACATTGGTATTGTACATTTAAAAACTTTTTGGGCGTGTTGGATCAAGAGTCTCTAAATAAGCTGAATATGCTGATCAACTACATTGCTCCGGATGTATATAAATATATTTTGGACTGTAAAACTTATGAAGTGGCTATTTCTACATTGGAAAAGATTTTTGTTAAACCAACGAATGAGGTATTTGCACGTCACCTTCTATCTGCCCGTAGGCAGCAGGTGGGAGAATCTTTGGATACTTATTTACAAGCACTTCGGTGCCTTAGTGTTAACTGTAATTATAAGGCCGTGACGGCTGAAGAATATAAGGAAGAATCGGTACGGGATGCTTTTATTAATGGATTACTGTCTAGATCAATTCGTCAGCGGTTGTTAAAAAATAAGACTTTGGATCTTAAAAGTGCTTTTGAGCAAGCTTCTACATTGGATGTGGCTCAGAGAAGTTCGGATTCTTATGCTCTTTTTAATCGGCCTGCGACTATGGTTTCGGCAGTTTCGGATGAAAAGGAATTATGTGGACTTAATGGGAGTGGTTTACTAGATTCTGAAACAGTTTCTACTTCGGCGGCTGTTGCCTCTAGGATTCAGAAGTGTTATTTTTGTGGGAATATCCGGCACCTTCGTCTGAAGTGTCCTGCTCGGGAGGCTGTGTGTAGTAAATGCGGCAAGAGAGGTCATTATGCACGCGTGTGCAAATCATCAGGTTCAATTACCTCCTCCTCTCCTGGTGTGGGAGGGCCCTCCTCTACCACCTCCTCCTCTGTGACTATTCAGCCTTTAGATAGGGCGTTTATTGCATCAATTTCTGCTGCATTTGCTCATGGCCTAAACAAAGCTATAGTTACGGCTCAAGTTAATGGGTTGGAAGTGAAGGCCCTTATAGATACGGGCAGTACTGAGAGTTTTATAAGTCTTCAGTTTGCGAAGGAGAAGCATTTGAAAATTTCGCCTGTTACGTATCAGGTGTGTATGGCTCAGACGACCCTTACTTCACAAATAGCTGGTTGTTGCTTTGTGAAAATGATTCTTCTAGGTAATACGTATACTGATATACGCCTATCTGTTTTGCCTAATCTCTGTGCGGATATTTTGATTGGACATGATGTGCTTCAGTTACACGAGTCTCTTAGTCTTTCATTTGGAGGGACTAAGCCACCTTTATCTATTTGCGGATTAACCTCTTTATCCATTTCTCCATTATCACTTTTTTCCAATTTGATGCCGGATTGTAAGCCAATTGCTACCAAGTCAAGAAGATATAGTAGTCAGGATAGAGAATTTATTAATTCTGAAGTTCAACGTCTCTTATTGGAAGGAATCATTGAACCTAGTTGTTCGCCTTGGCGAGCACAGGTAGTTGTCACGACTAACGAGAGACACAAGAAACGAATGGTGATAGACTATTCCCAAACTATTAATAGGTATACTCAATTAGATGCGTACCCTTTGCCTAAGATTGATGAGCTTATCAATAAAGTATCTCAGTATAAGGTTTTTAGCACTATTGACCTAAAGAGTGCTTATCATCAGATTCCTATTGTTAAGAAGGATCAACCATATACGGCCTTTGAGGCTGGTGGAAAGCTGTATCAGTTTTGCCGAATACCATTTGGTGTTACTAATGGTGTTGCTTGTTTTCAACGGGCAATGGATGCTTTTATAAGTGATAACTCCCTCTCTGACACCTTTTCATACTTAGATGACATCACAGTGTGTGGCAAATCAAGGGTGGAGCATGATTCTAATTTAAAAAGATTCCTTCAAGCTGCGGAAAAAGTTGGTTTAACTTTTAATAAAGAGAAATGTATCTTTTCGACTACTGAGGTAAATCTATTGGGGTATATCATCTCGGGAAACAAGATTAAACCAGATCCAGAACGTCTGCGACCATTGATTGATTTACCTTGTCCTACTAATTCTAAGGCTTTGCAACGAGTTGTTGGACTGTTTTCTTATTATTCTAATTGGATTGCAAATTTTTCACGGAAGATCCGGCCTCTTATTCGGGTTACGATATATCCTCTATCATGGGAGGCCAGGACATGTTTTGAGAATTTTAAAAAGGATATTTTAGGAGCAGTTATGCATTCTATTGATGAGCAGGTTCCTTTTGTGATCGAGACGGATGCTTCTGATTTTGTAATTGGGGCTACTCTGAACCAAAATGGAAGACCTGTGGCCTTTTTCTCACGTACTTTGAACAATAGTGAAAAAAGACATTCTTCAATAGAGAAAGAGGCATACGCAATAGTAGAAGCATTGCGTAAATGGAGACATTATTTATCGGGGCGACATTTCACGTTGGTAACTGATCAAAAATCTGTGTCCTTTATGTTTGATGTTAAACATTTTGGAAAGATCAAAAATGATAAAATAATGAGATGGAGGATTGAGTTGGCATGTTACCATTTTGACATAGTTTATCGTCCAGGGAAGGATAATGTTGCTGCTGATGCACTGTCGAGGGCTTATTGTTCTGTGATTCACGGAGATACGCTTATTAATCTTCACAATGCCTTATGTCATCCTGGGGTTACGAGGATGATACACTTCGTACGCAGTAAGAATTTGCCCTTTTCAGTTGAAGACGTCAAGCGGATGGCTTCATCATGTTCTATCTGCGCTCGGTGTAAACCGAATTTCTTTAAGCCTCAACGAGCTCATCTTATAAAGGCTACTTCTCCTTTTGAACGTTTGAGCATCGATTTTAAGGGGCCTCTTCCTTCAACTACTCAAAACCGATATATTTTTACTGTTGTGGATGAGTTTTCAAGGTTCCCTTTTGCTTTTCCTTGTGCAGATGTATCAGCTGCTACAGTTATCAAATGTCTGACTCAACTTTTTGTCATCTTTGGGATGCCTGCGTATATCCATTCGGATCAGGGAAGTTCTTTTATGACTTCCCAGTTGAAGGAATACCTTCAGAGTCGGGGAATTTCTACTAGTAGAACTACCCCGTATAATCCCCAGGGTAATGGACAGTGCGAACGATACAATGGGGTGATCTGGAAGGCAGTTATGTTGGCTTTGACATCCCAGAACCTTAAGAATACACAGTGGGAAATGGTACTGCCTGATGCCCTGCATTCCATTAGATCATTGCTTTCAACGGCTACTAATGTGACCCCCCATGAAAGGCTCTTTAACTATCGGCGGAGATCTACTACGGGATATTCGGTACCTTCATGGCTTACTATGCAGGGACCTGTGCTGCTTCGACGCCATGTTAGATTGTCAAAATATGATCCTTTAGTGGAGGAGGTGGAGCTGTTGGAGGCAAATTCCCAATATGCTCATATTCGATTCCAAGATGGGAAAGAAAGTACTGTTTCAATTAAAGACTTGGCTCCTTGTGGTGGCCAGCCCTCTTCTGAGGATATTAACAATAGTCATGATTTAGATAATGTGGATGCTGTTACAGATACTACGAATGTCTCCAATCCGATTGCAGATAATTATACTTCTATTAGTCAGCCCTTGATGGATGTTTATGACCGTCCCAGTTTACCTTCTGATGGGATTTCTAATCCAGAAACTGTTGAAAATCGGGATATGGATAGCCTTCCTGCTGAAGATACTTCTGTGCCTTCTGGTGTGGGAGGGCAAGGAATTTCACCAAGGTTAAGAAGGTCGACACGAACAAGATATCCGGTCGACCGATTGAAAATGGACTTTTAAATTGATAGTAATGTTTTAAAATTGTTGTAATATCTATATATATAAAGCGGCTCTTCTGTCTGTCCCGATGTCTGTCTGTCCCGATGTCTGTCTGTCTGTCTGTCCCGATGTCTGTCTGTCTGTCTGTCCGTTCTCTATACGTTTGAAAGTTACAGAGCGTACCGACGCGCGCGTCACCTCAAAAGAAAGCTTGCGATTCCGGACCGGTCATAGGCGTATTTATGTTTCGGCCGGACAAAAATCCCGCCCGCGGTATCCCAAAAACGTTCAGCGTTCCGCTCATTAGCATCTCATTAGCAACCGTGTGACGTCGAGGTCCACCAATCGGACGGCGGGTTCCTTCCTACAGTTGAGTGTCGAGTGACTCGACGATTGACCAATCCTACGCTTCGGTGACCTGACCGGTCGACCAATCGGTGCGTGTGTGGGCGTGCCTTATCCTTCTGAACCGAGGTGAGTGGCCGCCATCTTGATTTTAGACAATTTTTTCCCCCACACTTTCTGTGTGTCAGGGAACTAAGGTAAATATTTTAATGATGTGTTAGGGAATTAAATAACAATTTAATAGGGGGGGGGAGAGCCTCGAGAAATCGCGGGGGGGGAGAGCCTTGGGAAATCGTGGGGGGGGGGGAGAGCCTCAGGAAATCGCGGGGGCGGAGAGCCTTGGGAAATCGCGGGGGGGGAGAGCCTCGGGAAATTGCGGGGGGGGAGAGCCTCGGGAAATCGCAGGGGGGGTGGGAGAGCCTCGCGAAATCGCGGGGGGGCGGGGGGAGAGCCTCAGGAAATCGCGGGGGGGTGAGCCTCGGGAAATCGCGGGGGGCTCGTGCCGCCCACACTGACCGCGCATGCGCCGCCCGCACTGACCGCGCATGCGCCGCCCGCACTGACCGCGCATGCGCCGCCCGCACTGACCGCGCATGCGCCGCCCGCCCGCCCACAGTGGCCGCCCATCAGCCGCGTGATACGCGGGGGACCTCAGCTCCGGACCTCAGGCACTAGGCAGGGGGAGCGGCCGGAGAGAGTGACAGAGGGGAGTGGGGGAATGGGGGAGGGGAGTGGTGGGGGTGGGCGAGGGGAGGGAGGGAGGGAGACGGGGGAGGGGAGGGGTGGGGGTGGGCGAGGGGAGGGAGACAGGGGAGGGGAGGGAGGGAGAGGAGGGGAGGGGAGGGAGGGAGAGGAGGGGAGGGGAGGGAGGGATAGGACAGGGAGAGGACATGACAGGGAGAGGGGCGACACACAGGGGCAGGGAGACCAAGCGCCCCAAAATTGCCCTCGCAACGCGGGGCTCCCCAGCTAGTTATATTATATTGTTTTAGTTGAGAGATACTTAATACTTATGTGCAATGTTATTATTTGTTGTTGTTCACTTAGTATTGTGTCATGTAAACAGTTTTACTCTTGTTGTGCATAGTTTTAGTTGTAAATAATTAATTATAAATTGTAAAGGTTATTTAGGTTGGAGTGTATTTTAAAAGGAGGGGTGAATGTGGTGATTATTCCTTGTTTAGTAAAAGTATTGTGATTGGCTGTTTGTTAACTGCCTTGGGATATATGTTGTAATCTCATTGGTAGTTGATGTCACATGATGTGTGGTGGCCACCTTAAATTCAGTTCTTTTCCAGCTTTGGTTGGGACTGGATGTGGAAAGATGAGCTGCAGATTTTAAAGTTAATAAAGCCTAGTTTTGGAAGGCAAATCTATTCTTTATTTCAGTGCAAAAACCCAAGGCGACGGCGTTCCACAAAGCAGACGATAACTGCGGCCCGCGATCCGACGAAATATCAGACGGAACGTCGAAACGTGCAACCCAGGATGAGAGAAAAGCCCGGGCGACATCCGCGGAGGTGGTGGACGTCAAAGGAATGGCCTCCGGCCACCTGGTGGTACGGTCGACTATAGTCAAAAGATGTGTGAAACCTTGTGACGGCGGTAGTGGGCCAACGAGGTCGACATGGACGTGATCAAAACGCCACTCCGGTACTTCGAAAACGGCGACAGGAGCTTTGACGTGTCGCTGTACCTTAGCCCGCTGGCACACGACGCAGGTGTTGGCTCAGTCGCGGACATCTTTTCGCATTCCTCTCCAGACGAACCTGGATGCCAGTAATTTTTGTGAAGCCCTCACGCCAGGGTGCGCAAGCCCGTGAATGGCATCGAAAGTGTTCCTACGCCAGGACAGCGGAACGATCGGGCGGGGGTCCCCCAAGGAGACATCGCAGAGCAGGGAGGTGCCAGCCGAGTGGAAAAGCACATCTGCTGGCTGAAGGCAGGAGGAGTTGGTGCGGAAAGCTTGCGTTTCCGGATCGGCCGCTTGGTCAGCAGCCATGAGTGAATAATCGAGTCCCAGCTGGATGGCCTGGACAGTCGCACGCGAGAGGCAATCGGCGACCACGTTGTCCTTGCTGGCCACGTGCCGGATGTCGGTGGTGAACTCGGAAATAAAGGTGAGCTGTCGTTGCTGTCGAGCTGACCACGGCTCAGCCGTCTTGGCCATGGCAAACGTCAGGGGCTTGTGATCCACAAACGCGGTGAATTGCTGACCCTCCAACAGAAAACGAAAATGGCGGATGGCCAGAAACAACGCCAACAACTCCCTGTCGAACGTGCTGTAGCTGCTTTCATTACGACGCAATTGCCGACTAAAAAACGCCAGCAGTTGTCACGTCCCGTCGACCCATTGCTCCTGCACGGCGCCTACGGCATAGTCTGAAGCATCAGTCGTAAGCGCGATGGTGGTGCCAGGCAGCGGGTGCGCCAACATCGTTGCGTTTGCAAGAGCATCTTTCGTGTCCACAAAAGCGCAATCCATCTCTGGTGTCCAGACCACAGGTTCTTGCCCCGGTTTCCCTCTGAGTGCCTCGTAGGGTGGCCGCATAAGCTGCGCGGCCCGGGGAACAAACCGATGGTAAAAATTTACCATACCGAGGAACTCCTGGAGCGCTTTAACGGATTGCGGGCGTGGAAAAGCAGCAATCGCCTCCACCTTCGACCGAAGTGGCACTGCTCCCTCCGCAGTGATGCGGTGGCCCAAAAAGTCAATCTGTCGCAGCCCGAATTGGCATTTGGCTGGGTTAATTATGAGGCCATGCTGATGGAGGTGGCGAAAAAGGAGGCGCAGATGGCTGAGATGTTCCTCTTTCGAAGTACTGGCGACCAGGATGTCATCGAGATACACAAACAGGAACTTAAGGTCCCGCAGCACTGAATCCATAAGGCGCTGGAACGCCTGCGCCGCATTCTTGAGCCCGAACGGCATTCGGAGGAATTCAAACAGTCCGAACGGGGTAATGACCACCGTCTTCTGGATGTCCTGGGGGTGGACGGGCACTTGATGGTACCCCCGGACGAGGTCGATTTTGGAAAAAAACGAATTGCCCGCCAAGTGTGCGGAGCAATCTTGGATGTACGATATTGGGTACCGGTCGGGCGTCGTGACCTCATTGAGGTGCCGATAATCACCGCAGGGCCGCCAACCACCGCCGGGCTTAGGGACGATATGAAGTGGCGAAGACCAGGGACTATCCGACCGGCGAACAATCCCCAGCCGCTCCATGGTGGCGAACTCCGCCTTCGCGGCTTCGCGTTTACTGGGTTCCAGCCGCCGAGCCCGGGCATAGACCGGAGGGCCGGTCATCACGATGTGGTGCTCCACACTATGTTTAGCGGTCGTTGCCGAGAAGATGGGCCGAGTTAGATCCGGAAATTCCCCAAGAAGGCGGGCGAAGTCGTCGGTCGCCGGCGCGGTGCAGGAAACCATGTGAGTCGCGCCGAAACCCCGAAAGCATGGGATGGAGGCAAACGTGGCGGCGTGAATCAGATGGCAATTTCATAAATCAACCAATAGGTCATTGAAAGAGAAGAAGTCAGCACCGAGGATTGCCTGTTCGATTTGGGCAGTGATAAACTCCCATAGGAAACGGTGCCCGCCGAAACACCTGGATCCGCCGTGTCCCGAATGTACGAATAGCACTGCCGTTGGTGGCCCGGAGTGGAGAACCGCGCCTCCTGGCCCTGACGTCGAGGAGCGAAGTGGGAAGGATGCTACACTGGGCGCCCGTGTCACACAAAAACCGCCGGCCCGAAATGGAGTCGGTGATATAAAGTAACTTCCCGGAATCTCCAACCGCCATCGTAGTTGCGAAACCGACCTCGGGGTCGTCTTTCCGCTCACGCAGTTGGTGCTGTTGCTTTCTTGTTGCATTAGGCATGAAACTACAGGGAGGATGGCAGCATCTGGCTTTTGGGCCAAAACAGGCATGATAGTAACAGAGACCGGATGGTGGAGGTGCCAAGGCGGGGTTCTTCGGGGCGCGACGCTTCGAGGTGGCGCAGTACTGCTGCATCACCGCATAAATGGTGTCGGCTTCGGCCGCGAGCACTACACCGTCCGTAGCCTCCGACCTGGCGAGGGCTGTTTGCACCTGCTCGGGGAGCTGGCTCAGGAACAGCTGCCGAAACAGAAAACACTGCGGCTCAGAACTGAGGAGCGTGAGCATCTGGCTCATCAGCTCAGACGGCTTGGCGTCGCCTAACCCGGGCAGTGTGAGTAAACGTCGCGCGCGCTCCGCTTTCGTGAGGCCGAAAACCTGCATTAGTCGCGCCTTAAGCGTATCATACTTGTTATCTACAGGCGGGGTCTCCAGCAGACTGATGATCCTCTAAGCCGTCGAGCTGTCCAGTGCGGAGACCACGTAAAGATAACGGGTCTGATCCAGCACGATGTTCCGAAACTGGAACTGAGCCTCCGCTTGGACGAACCAGAGGGCCATCTGTTGTTCCCAAAATTGAGGGAGCTTCAAGGTCGCTGTGTTAACATCCATCGTTTTGTTCTGCGCGTCCTCCGCGAATATCGTCCACGAAGCTTCGGGGTCACCAATGTAGGAATTGACAGGTCCCTAACTGAAGTACTGAGGTCGAGTCAGTCCGATATTAAAACGAAGTTTAATGTAAACTAGAGAACAAACAATGGCATGCAGAAGAAACAATCAACAGGTCTTTTCTTAATGCTGGCTTCACGAGCTCTGAACTGGGAACCTCCCAGTCTGACGTCATGACGTCATCATGTTTCCCGCCATTCGGGACGTCACGTGACCAACGTGATGACATCATCGCGCCGGTTCTGGGACTTACCTAGAACTGACTATTTACATACAGTAAACAAACCTAGGTGCTGTAGCACTCTGTTAAAGGCAGTTATACAGTTATACAGGAGTCCCTTGGTGGCTTTGACACAGCTCAACCATTGGCGGCCGTGCCTTCTGTTGCCTAGGCCCTAAGCTCTGGAATTCCCTGCCTAAACGTCTCCGCCTCGCTACCTCTCTTTCCTCCTTTAAGACGCTCCTTAAAACCTGCCTCTTTGACCAAGCTTTTGGTCACCTGTCCTAATTTATCCTTAGGTGGATCGGTGTCAAATTTTTTGTCTTAAAATACTCCTGTGAGGCGCCTTGGGACGTTTTACTACGGTAAAGGCGCTATATAAATACATGTTGTTGTTGTTGTGTTAAATGTGGCGCTGTCGCTGGCTGCCTTAAGGCAAACTAATCTGGAAGTGGGGGCCTCAAACAGGCGTTAGACTCTTGCACATGCAAATAAGGGTCTCTAACGCCTGTTTCAGGTGCAGGTAAAGGACCCATTTTCTTTCTTTCCCAATGTGCCGGGCGCCGCGCTTCTGGCCAAAATTGTGCACGTGCTTCCTGCCCGCCGTACTGGGGGGGGTTTGGGGATTTAATCAGTCAATTAACGACTGAAACATGGGCGCTGTACAACCAAATTGATAGGTCATTGTCTTTGGCCCTTGCCATCAAATCCATACCCCTCTCACTGATTTCAACCCACTCCCCAGCCACTGTTTCATGTTAAACCAGACTGTTCTCAACCTTGGCGTCCTATTCGACCCTGAGCTGAGCTTCCGACACATATCCTTTTCCATCACAAAGACCGCCCACTTCCACCTCCCTAATATCACCCGCCTCCGCCCCGCCTCAGCCCATTTGCTGTTGAAACCCTCATCCATGCTGTTGTCACCTCCAGACTTCACGATTCAAACGGTCTCTGAGCCGGCCTCCCATCCTCCATGCTCTGTAATCTTCATCTCATCTGCTGCTCGTACCCTATCACCACACCAAGTCCCGTTCGCCCAACACTCCAGCGATTGCGAATCGACTGTACTAACCTGCGCCTCCAATGCCTCCAATTTAAACTGTCATCCTCATGTTTGAATTGATCAATTGCTTCCCTATCTCTCCTATCTCTGTAAGTTCCTCCAGCCCTACAACCCACCGACTCCCCAGAACTCTGTCTTCCTGTCCTCTTTGCCACCTCCCTCTCCTACTTTAAAACCCACCTCTTTGACCAAACTTTTGGACACCCCATCTAATAGCTCCTTCATTGGCTTGGCGTCCATTTTGTCTGATTCTGCTCCTGTGAAGTGCCTTGGGACACCGCTCTACATTAAAGGCATGATACAAATGCAGATTGTTGTTGTTGATATAAAATGCACTGGTAACGTACCAAATCCTCCGTCTGTGCCCTCAAACATCCACAACCACGTGTAGCAATGTTTATAGACAACTCATTCAAAATGGAGTAAGAGGGTAGTGACATGAATCAGTCAGTCATGAAAGAAAGACTTATGAAATAATACTGAGCGGTCTGCGGGTGGCGCTTTCCAGGGAGAGTATAAATACTCGGGCACGGGCCCAGCTTGCGCAGGACATTCTTAACAGGAACTAGTGAAGGACACAACTAGACCTCCATGTTGTAAAACAGTTGATTAAAGCTTTGTTTAACGCTTAGACCAAGTGCCTAGCAGTTATCTTACGTCAGGTAGTCTTTGCAATTGTTTAGAAAGAGACACGTTTCTCCATAAAATAGACAAAAGGGCTTCCTGATTAAACTGAAAAGAAGTCACAATATGACTATAATTTATACTCTCGACCAATCAGGCGATACGTTACTTATGTGCCACAAGTACTGGAGCTGCGCTCAAGGTTGAAGTATTTGTTCGGGGCTTCTATGGTATAAAACAAAACGTACCTACAACACACTGGGTAAAAGCTCTAATAATATTTGATGATGGCTTGTGCAAGGCTTCTGTATATATTTGCTTTGAAATGGGCAGTCCTATGTCTATCGTAGTAGAGAAGCCAATATCTGACAGCAGGATAAGCTGAATTGGAAATGAAGGAACCAGTGCTCATTTATCTGTCATCTTGGATAGCTCCAGCATTCCTATAAATAGCATAGGTCTCTTTTAAAGCGGAGTACAATCTGCTGTGCAAAGGACACACAGCTCCCATATGATGCACTATCTCTGCATAGCACACTACAGTCAGCCTAGTAGATCTCCCGTGGCATTGCTCCCGGTGAGTCAGAGGATTCACTCTTTCATAACAACAGGAGCGTTTATGCCGTATAGGGAATAACACCAGGGGTCAACCGATTCAGAGTGGCTGAATGAACCAAATTCCATTTTTATTAAATGGCTTTCTGGGATCTTTACTGGTGCTTTGGGGATTGAAGTCCACAGCTCTGTCCATTATTTTGCGGGAACTTGAAATGAGTGGCCTTCATTTATATACTCCTTTATCCATATGTATTCAATTGGATCCTTTAATCGTCCAAAAGCTGAAGGTACTTAGCAAGCTGGTGTGCAGGGTGTTCCAGTCGGAGGTAGACATCTTGGGGCAGAATTTCCGCTGGGTTCTCCTGCTGTAACTTCAGTGGATGATTGGCTGAAAACCGCAGTGTGACGGCATAAATGTCTGTTTGTGCAGCTTATCTGAGGGTTTCCACTGATCTTCGGCTGGAGTTACAATGGGAGATCAGGAGAACCCCACGGAAACTCTACCCTCCCCCTGGGGTTCTGAGGGGGGGGGGGGGGAGGTGGTGGTGAGTGAGGATTACACAGGATATATGGCACAGAAACGGGCCATTCGGCCCAACCAGTCCATGCCGGCGTTTATGCTCCACTTGAGCCTCCTCCGGTCTTTCCTCATCTAACTCTGTCAGCGCAACCCTCTATTCCCTTCTCCCTCATATGCTTATCTAGCCTCCCCTTAAATGCATCGATACTATTCGCCTCAACCACTCCCTGTGGCAGCGAGTTCCACATTCTCACTTCCCTATTTGGATTTCTTGGTGACTATTGTCTCTTGATGGCACTCTAGTTATGCTTAGCTGCACTTGATGGCAGTCCTGCACTTGGGTAGGAATTGGGGCAGTTCTGGGCATTGGTAGCACTGGGAAATGGCAAATTGAGGTGGAGTTCATGGCATTTACATAAACATAAAAGTTACAGCACAGAAAAAGGCCATTTGGCCCACAGGCCTGTGCTGGTGTTTATGCTCCACACGAGCCATCTTAAACACCTCTATCAGATTACTTATTAATCTTCTATACGCAATGGAATACAATCCTGTTCTAAGCAACCTGTCCTCATAATTTAACCCTTTTAGCCCCGGTATCATTCTGTCATTCTGGTGAATCTGCGCTGCACCTTTCCCATCACTAGCCCAGGAGGGTGAGTGGCAATTGCAGCCTGCAGAGACTGGGGCTCAAAAGTGAGGCCTTCCAGGTCCAAATAGTTCCGTGCCACACTCGACTATCAACCGAGCCAAAAGAGGAGTCAGAATTAAAGAAAGAAAGCCTTGCATTTATATAGCGCCTTTCATGCTCGAAGGGCGTCCCAAAGCGCTTTACAGCCAATGAAGTACTTTTTTGAAGTGTAGTCACTGTTGTAATGTAGGAAACGCAGCAGCCAATTTACGCACAGCAAGATCCCACAAACAGCAATGTGATAATGGCCAGATAATCTGTATAATGTGATGTTCATTGAGGGATAAATATTGGCCAGTACACCAGGGAGAACTCCCCTGCTTGTCTTCGAAATAGTGCCATGGGATATTTTGCGTCCACCTAAAAGGGCAGACGCCCTTTTGGTTTAATGTCTCATCCGAAAGACGGTTTGATCACACTGCAGTGAGCTCTGGGGATTTGGTGTGGCGTCTGTGTGGAAGGCGAACCTGAGCTTTGGTATAACTGTGGGTGGAATGTTTCAGTGGCGCATTCTAGGCATCTGCCAGCAATGAGAGGAGAAGGAGGAGAAAACGGGCCTGTCAACACTGGTGAGGGATCCCATGCGCAGTAGTTCTGGTTTGCGGGTTTCTAAGGGATCCCTGTGAAGAATAAATGTGATGCTTTGCGATCCGTGGACATTTATCTTTATATCCATCTGTCTCTCTTTCTCTCCCCGTCTCTCTCTCTTTCTATCTGACAGCTGTAAGAAAATGCAAATACTGATTGTTAGCTCTCAGCAAAACATAGGTGGTTAGAGATTTTCTTCTGTTTGCTTCAAAGTTCAACTGGGTTGTTTTCTAATTTGAAACAAAAATAGTGCAAATTAAGGGCTGATTTTATTCTCAGAGCTCAATTGGAATACCTGAGGTGTGTTGCACCTGTGGGGGTGGGGGGTGTTAGTGGGAGAGAGCATTCAGTTTTCCTGGTGTGGGCACCCTCTGGGCACAGGCCTGTCCGCTGGCAGGGCCTTGCACTGGGATCATGGAAACAGGAGACAGGAAACAGCGTGGAAACAGGAGCTGAGTGGCATGGCTATCAGAAGAGGCGATTGATACAAGTACATTTTCTTCCTTGCAAGTCAGCTGTGGTTCAGTTAGTGGCACTCTCGCCTCTGAGGCAGAAGGTTATGGGGGAAAAATTTGGTAACGCCCCCTTTGGGGTGCTAACGTCGCTGGGGCGCGACTTTTAGCACCCCGAAAAAGTTAGCGCCCCTGCGCCGTAAATTCAGTAGCAGCGCCCCGAACAGGAGCTACTGGAAAGCGCTCCGCCTCCTTCTTGGGGCGCTACCAGTGAATTTCGTGGTGCTACGTGCAACAGCACCACGCGCGCGGCACGTAGCGCCGCGGTATTGCAGGCCTCCCTCCCCTGATTAAAGAGTGATCGCGGCTGGCACCCCAATATAAAAGAGGAAGGGGGCAGGTGCTGGCAGGCGGCCAAAGAAAATGGCCTCCTGACACCTGCCATTTAAGTAGCGCCACCGTGGCTGCAAAAATGCCACCCTGAGCCTGTCGGGCATATCGTCCGGCGATAGGTCAGGGGGCGCAATCCAAGTTTGCGGCCGGGGCGTGAGCGGGGCGCTGCGCACGCCGATGATGCCATCGCCGGCGGTGCAGCGCCGCGGGGCGCTACTGGCTACCGCCACTGCTAACCTCCCGCTGAATTACGCAGGAGGTGTTAGCGGCGCCGTGCCCGGGCGCTAGGGGCTCTGTGCCCCGTTAGCACCCCCCGGGGGTGCTAATGGGAGGGGCAAAGCAACCCAATTTTTCCCCCTATGTGTTCAAGTCTTATTCCAGAGACTGGAGCATAAAAATGTAGGCTGACACTCTAATGCCGTACTGAGGGAGTGCTGCACTGTCTTTCGGATGAGACATTAAACTGAGGTCCCGTCTGCTCTCTCAGGTGGGCGTAGAAGATCCCGCAGCACTATTTTGAAGCAGTGCAGGGGAGTTATCCCCGGTGTCCAGGGCCAATATTTATCCCTCAATAAACATCACTTAAAAAACCCCCAGATTATCTGGTCATTATCACGTTGCCATCTGTGGGAGCTTGCTGTGCACAAATTGGCTGCCCCGTTTCTTGCATTACAACAGTGACCACATTTCAAAAGTATTTCATTGGCTGTAAAGCGCCTTGGGACGTCCTGAGGTCGCGAAAGGCGCTACATAAATACAAGTTAATCTTTCTTTCTGAAATGGAGCAGCCGTTCTAAAAGGTGTAAAAACAACAAATAGATCTAAAAACTGACATTACCCCTGGTGCCAACATTCCCAACTTAATTAACAATTTAATAGATGTCAGCAATTTACAGGAATGAAGGGAAAGCGAGAGAAGCATTAACACATTTATTAAAATAATAGTGTAAAATCAATAAATTGTTGATGAAATCGCAAATGTCGCAATACTGCCTTACTGCCTCTGGAATTATTGAGTACTTGCATGCAGCTCATAAACTACAAACTGCCCATAATTCTTTCAGTGAACCAAGTTTGGGCTGACCCTCTCCAGTCTGAAAGGTGAGATTTTAACTAGAATCCTATGTTACTTTTTTGGAAAAAGGACTAAGATCTGAGAACAAGCAAGTACAGTGGTTTTTTGGAGAGACCTGCAAAAATGCTAATGCATCATTAGGAGTAGTCGACTGAAGCTGCATTGCGAGCTCTAAAGAAAAAGACTCAGAGAAACACTTGTAGCATAGCAAAGGACCTAAAGGTGGAAAGAATTTCAATGGTTCTAAAGGAAAGAATTCTGGTGGGCTTGGGTGGGCTCGGGAGAGACATTTTTTTTTGTAAGAAGGAGTTAAACCCCTTCTCTGAGGGGGGCTGCGCTTGGAAGTGCAAAGATTCGCGCAGAATTGTCAAAGAAGGGCGCTGGTTTCCTTTGGGTTCACTCTGCCTCAGTCGTTCTCGCACTTGAAGCCCACAATGTTTCTGTCAGCCTCTGATTTCTGGAGTGAAAACGCCAGAAGCTTTCCATACTTGGTTACCATTTTCAAAGAGCTGGTCCTTTGTATTTGTCAGAGGCAAATTCTAATTTCTCTGAGATCAGGGAACTTAACTGGAATCTCACAGATTTTGATTCCAAAGTACTGGGGGGGGGGGGGGGCGGGGGGAATAGATTCAGATTATTTCAGCTTGTTTTATTTACTCTCAACCTTCAGATACACAGCAGCCTTCCTCCAGTATTTGTGCAGGGACGACGTATCGACATTTTGCTGCCTGCTATCTTTCGTTATGCATTATACATTTTTATAATTTAAAAAAAAATGAATTCATTCAACATCCACTTAGCGGCACTTATCAATTAGAGTTAACATGGATCATCAACTAGATTGCAGCGTAATTCAATAATGACGTTAATCTGATGGATAATCGACCTGAGGATCATTGATTTCAAGGTGAGGATTGACATCTTTCATAAACACCAGACTGCAGGGTGGTTTTGTCTATCGTGGATCAGTCACTGCATTTCTGTTCTCTTCCAGGAGAATGAGTGCATCTTCTGGATCGAACAAGCCAATACTAAAATAGAGGAGGAATGGGATGTATATATACCCTGTTCAGTGCATTACATGTACGCAGGTCAAAGGGTTATTTTATATTTTGGGGTTTAATTGCTAGATATTCTATTTCAGATGCCATCACTGACCACTCCCATGAGTGGATCATATGTCCTCTACAGTCCGGAGTGTAGCTTTACCTAGTCCAACATCTAGGTAAATAATAGCAAGATCCAAGGATTGAACAGGGAACTCTTGTCACTGTTGCCATCAAGAAGGACAAGAGCAGTGATGTCATTGGGAAGAGCATTACCTCCAAGATCCCACCAAATCACACACCTTCCTGACTTGGACATATGCCACTGCATCTTCATTGTTGCTGGGTCAAAATTCTGAATTCCCTACCTCACAACACGAGCACTTGAAATGCCATAGCATACAAGGCTACGGACCAAGTGCTGGAAAATGGGATTAGAATAGACAGGGCTTGATGGCCGGCACGGACACGATGGGCCGAAGGGCCTCTTTCTGTGCTGTATAACTCTATGGGCTCGATTTTGCCACTGGGACAGGCTGGGGGTGTGTCAGCTGCTTTTCATGCTGGCCACCCAACTCCAATTTGATGTGGGAAAAATATGCGATTTTCACCTAATTGGGCAATTGATTTCCAGCGTGTGGGAACCCCTGGCCCAATTAGTCTTTCCATCCTGAAAGTCGCCTCCGATGACGTCATCAGTGCTGGTGGATTTAAGGCCTGCAAGCAACCTTGCTTCTTCTGCAGACTGCAAACCTTATGCCCTTTGGTGTGATAGATTCCTCCAGCCAATATGTCCAGCAGTAGGCCAAAGTCTGCACCAAGGTTCGATGACGCCGCCCTGCAAGCTCTGGTGGAGGGAGCAAGAGGAAATAAGGAGGTGCTCTTCCCTTCCTCAGGGAGGAAGAAGCCTCCCCAGCAGACGAAAGCTGTGTGGATGCAAGTGGCCCAGGAGGTCAACTCTTTGTCTATGTGCCGCAGAACCTGGCTGCAGTGCAGGAACAGGTTTCATGACCTTCTGCGCACTGGAAAAGTGAGTATGACTTTCCCATCACCCTCAATCTGATCCCCATTGCCTCTCCTCACCAGCACTCAGCTTTGACAACCTCTTCCTCCACATCCCACTGGACACTGACATCCCTGCACGCTTACCCATTCCCTCTCTCTCTATGGTCACATTCACCTAACTATTTGACTATGCAGCCCTCATACTCCCTATCGCTGTGATGCTATGAAAACAACTTACAACACATAGGGAGGACCCTTGGTCTTGCCACCTCACTCCATCTTTGTCTCCTTCTAACCATTAATGATATGGATTCTCTACACTCACTCCTTCATTCTCACTCAAACTCCACGTCTCCCTCATTGCAGGAAAAGAGAGCTCATAATAAGAGGGAAAGAGCGAGGACAGGAGGAGGGCCACCCTCAGTAGCCCAGCTCATCATCTGGGAGGAGGCGGCCCTGGAGATTGTGGGAGTGGAGGAGGATGCTGGACGGACAGCTGGATGCATCAGAGCAAGCTGGTGACAGAATAGTTTATCATCTCTCTCATTGACATTGCATGAGTCACTGATAATGATTCTGATGCTCTAACAGATTGAATTTTGATCATCTGCAATATTCAATGTGCATGTAACCTTGGCATCACATCTCTGACTCTTTCCTTTACTCCCCCACAGGACCATCAAAAGCCCCCGTCCCCACTATCCAAGAGGAACAGCCTGTGCCTCCAGATTCCTCAGAGGAAGCTGCAACCTCTGAGAGTGCAAAGTCAGCAGAATTCAGCGCACCCAGCACCAGCGCAGACACTCACACCTCGGTGGCACCTTCGTGAGAGAGTGCAGTGTTGTCACCTGGTGTATCACAGCTCACAAGTGAGCATCAGCAGATTGTGGAGACAGGGACAGCAGTGGAGACTCCTGCACCTCATCGCTAACATGAGCAGAGCCTTTGTGGAGGCGTTGGTGCATGAACGCAGCACCACGGAAAGGATGGCAACCTCCGTGGAAAGGATGGCTACCGTAGAGGAGAGGATGGCTACGGCCATGGAGGAGCTTAGTCGCCAGGGTCGTGAAAACATGGTCATTGTTCACAATAGACTGACATCTCTTGAGGAGCGATGGTCAGCTATTGAGCATACAAACCAGGCATTCATGCAAGTCCTCGGGAGTAGGACTTCCAGTACAGAAACGGGTCCTCATGGCCCCCCTGAAGTGCAGCAAGGTGCTGTCCAGCCACTTGCTAGCTCTGAAATGGGGCTGACCCATGAGAGGGATGTTGGTGGCAGACAGCAAGGAAGTGGGGGCTTCTCTCCAAGCACTCACACGACCATGTCACTGCAAAGCCCTCGGTCAGAGCCCCACCAGAGTCCCCACCCAACTGAGATCGGCGTCTCAACCCCTGCACAGCCGCAGGAGCAGCAGACTGTTGCCGAGCACTCACAGGTTTGCAACCCCAGAGGATGCCCGCCAAAGGTGTCAAGACAGGAGCAGCAGGAAAGTGAGCAAGAGGCCTCCACATCTGCTGAAGCCATAGGGGAAGCACCACGAAGGAGCACGCGTAAGAGGAAGATACTGCACAAGCAGTCACAAGGGTAGTCACTTGGGTGTAATGTTATGTTTAATTTTGAAAAGCCATCAGTTGGTTATTGCAATTAAAAATTCTGATGGCACACTTGCAGTTGTGGCGTGTGTCATTTCGCAAATGGGACTTCCACATTGAGGGCTTAGGGCAACTTGCAATTGTCAGTATGGTGGTCAGAGTGATAGGAATCCGCAGGTTCTTGACCATTGTCGATGGTCTGATAAGAATGTGCGAGGCAAAAGTGTTTGATTGTGCAGGCTAAGCAAATCTGGCCAAGATGAGTGCGTCCCTTGCATCCCAGGCAGCAATGTGGTCGCGTGCTGGCGCCTTCTGGCCTGTGCAGCTTCAGATGGGTGAGCAGTAGCTTGGAGCTCTTGCTGTTGGTGCTGCTGTTGTTCAGGGTTTTGCTGCTGCCGCGGCTGGTCTTCGTCCGCATCTGATGTCCAGGAGGAAAGGAAATAAATGGTTCCCATTCTTCTGGTATATACCTCAGTTGAGGAAGCGCTCATTCAAGGTGGGGAGAAGGGTTTCCCAGGAGGTCACACTGGAGATGAGTGTCAGGCTCCAAACTTCCAGAACAATGAGTAGGCCTGTTAAAAGTTCCCCCAGACCTGAGACAACAAAGTTCTGCCACCTGCAAATGATGATTGGTGAAAACTCCTTTTCAATGGTGGAGCTGCAGCTGTTAGTAAGCAATCCACTTGTGCTGCCACCAGGATTCACTGGCGTGTTCCAGAGGAGGCGTGCAGCACGTGGGAAAACTGTTAAAATCAGAAAGGCCTCTCAAAATGGGATTATACAGGCAGTTAACTGGTTGTTAAGGGCCTTAAGGACCTATCCCGCCTCTTGGAGGCGGAATGGAGACGGGGTCAGAAAACTCGCATGTGGGAAAATTGCTCGGAGGCAGGATGGAGGCGAGATTGGGCCCACCTGCCAGTTTCAGCGATTTTAACACCTCGCTCGCCTCCAATCCTGCCTCCTCGGGCCTGGCAAAATCCAGCCCTATGACTCTGTGACTCTATGGCCTAGAAATTGGGTTGAGGCGCCAAACTGGCGCCAAGTTCGCCTGGGCTCTGATTTTTGCGCTGCGTTGGGAGTAATACCGATCGCCAGAAATACAGTTTCAGAAACCCTCGAGGGAGACGGGGCGAGGCTCGAGGCGCTCTGCGTCCCTCTTAGGGCGCTGAAACTGAATATCGCAGCGCAACGTGCCGCAGCGCCACACGCTGCGGCACGGCACGCTGCGGTACTGCAGGCCTTCCTCCCATTGTTAAGGGGGAGGGGCCTGCAACAGCACGATCCCCGATCGCGAGTGCCGGCAAAAGAGCCCGGCACCGAGGAGAAGTGCCGGGTTCTCAGGAAACAGCCGGCAATGCCGCGGGGGGTGGGGGGGGTGTGGTCAGGAGGCCGGGGACGGAGGTGCTGGCAGGCGGCCGCCGAAAAAGGCGGCCGCCCCGCACCTCCACCTTAACTTGCACCGCTGCCGGCACAGTAAGGCCCCGTGAACCAGGCGCTACAGCGGCGTTCGCTACCAAATATCGCGAACGGGGCGCTAATGGGGCGCTGCGCACACTGATGACGTCATCGGTGGCGGCGCAGCGCAACAGGCTAACGCCACCATTAGCGCCCCTGCTGAATATCGCGGGAGGCGCAGCCAGTGGCGCTACAGCCATTGGCTGCCTCTTTAGGCGCTAACAGGTGGCGCTACTCACCCAATTTCTCCCCCTATGACTCTATCAGTGGTTCAAGGAGCAGTCCCACCACCACCTTCTCAGGGCAACTAGGGATGCACAATAAATGCGACCTTGCTAGTGTCATTTGAGTGAGAACACACAACAAATTAGAAATCGGTTTAACGCAAAGGAGGGAAATCCTGGAAGATTATTATACAAGTGTGGAGAGTATTCTCAAAAAAAAGTATTGAATTTAAATATGTGTACATTGAATTTCTAAATGGGAAAAAAATGTCTCAAAGTTATTGCGATTTAAGGGTCCACGCACACAGATCACTAAAATGTAGCAGTCAGGTCCAAAAAATAATCAACAAGACTATTGGAATGTTAGCCTTTATAACTAGAGGGCTAGAATACTAAGGGAGGAAGTTTTGCTACTGCTATACAAAGCCCTGGTTAGACCAAATCTAGAGTACTGTGTACAATTCTGCACACCACACCTTAGGATACATTGGCCTTGGAAGGAGTGAGACTTGAACCCACAAACTTCTGACTCAGAGGCGAGATTAGATTAACTAGGCTTGTATTCCCTGGAACATAGAAGGCTAAAGTGTGATTTGATTGAGGTTTTTAAAGCAATTGGTGGCTAGGTAGCTTGTGGGGGAGTCTAGGACAAAGGGACATAATCTTAAAGTCAGAACCAGGCCATTCAGGATAGGTTAGGAAAGACTTCTTCATGCAAAGGGTGGTAGAAGTGTGGAGCACTCTCCTACAAAAAGCAGTAGATGCTAGTTGAATTAATGGACCAGAAATTCGGGTCGGGGGCTTCCCGCGGGTGCAAGCCCCTGACCTACACTTACCTAGCGTGCTGGCAGTTGACCTCTTGGCCTGCGTGGAATTCCTCTCCGAGGCCTGTCCCAGAGGCCGGCGCGCTATACTGGCGTGTCCCAGGGGCGTAGTTAGTGCAAAGCGTCCCCTGGGATCACGTGAGCAACAGGCAGCCAATCGGAGCAGGGAATGCTCCATTCATAAGTCTTGACAGATAGACCTGTCAAAACGTATAAATGCTGAGGCTGTAAAACTGTACTTTACCTTCAAATAAATTTAAAAAAACA
Source organism: Somniosus microcephalus (assembly GCF_052327205.1). Classification (NCBI taxonomy): domain Eukaryota; kingdom Metazoa; phylum Chordata; class Chondrichthyes; order Squaliformes; family Somniosidae; genus Somniosus; species Somniosus microcephalus. The sequence goes on along the minus strand of NC_141002.1, from coordinate 90,531,830 downwards.
TCACACTTTGTAAATAAACTATAAATGACATTAAATAACTATTTTAAACAAAAATTTAAATTTTTGAAAAAAATAATTTTATAAAAAAACGGGGCTAAAAATAAACTTACCTTGCTTTAAAGTATTTAAAAGTAAAAAACCTGTGGAAAAAATGTTTTATTTTAAATAATTGACCACTTACCTTTGAAAATGAAGTCCTTACGGCTGCTTTTTACATTTCTAAAATGTACAGACTTACCCGCACGTTAAAACCTGAAAAAAAAAGGAAGTTCAACGCGCATGCGCAGACTCCCGCGTGCACGCGTTCGACCTCTGAACCCCTTGGATCGGAAGTGTCGGTTTCCCGCGCATGCGTAGTGCATGCAAGATTCCGGCACTTCCATCGGGTCCACGCGTGAGTACTCCGTCCGTACTCACGCGTTGGGACCCGAATTTCTGGGCCAATAAATTTAATCTGAGATTGATAGATTTTTTCTAGCTAAGGGTGTTAAGGGATATGGAGCCAAGGTGGGTGGATAGAGTTAGGATACAGATCAGGCACAAGTCAGGAGTGTGATGGAATACGCTCAACTTGCCATGGTTGAGTGCAGGTCCAACAACACTCAAGAAGCTCAACACCATCCAGGTCAAAGCAGCCCGCTTGATCGGCACTCCATTCAACGCCTTAAATACTCACGCCCTCCACCACCGGCGCACTATGGCTGCAGTGTGAACCATCTACAAGATGTACTGCAGCAACTCGCCAAGGCTCCTTCGACAGCACTTCCCAAACCCGCGACTTCTACCACCTAGAAGGACAAGGGCAGCAGGCGCATGGGAACACCGCCACCTCCAAGTTCCCCTCCAAGTCACACGCCATCATGACGTGGAAATATATCATCGTTCCTTAATCTTTGCTGGGTCAAAATCCTGGAACTCCCTACCTTCACCACATGGACTGCAGCAGTTCAAGAAGGAGGCTCACCACCACCTTCTCAAGGACAGTTAGGGATGGGCAATAAATGCTGACCTTGCCACCTGTGCCCACATTCCATGAATGACTTTTTAAAAAAGCCATGATCTCATTGAATGGCTAAATAGCTGACTCCTGTTCCTATAAGATCAGGACAACCCAATGGAAATGCTCCTCCTTTATTTCATCTAAATCATTTTAATAACGTTACGAACCATTCCAGAGATATTTGGTGAAGAAGGAAGGATGCAAAGTTCTTTAATTTTTTTCTTATTTTTGTCATTTTCATTCTCACTCTAAATACCCACCCCAACCCAATAGAACAGTCTTCTTATTCGCTATTGTATGTCAGAGTTACTGTATTCAACCCCTCACTATTAAACTTTGAAAGGAATTATAATTTATGTTAATTTTGCTTTGTATTCTATACCTGGTAGAGAGGGAGATCTGACCCGAGATCCCCGTGCCGGTAAGAAAGTTAACGTTTCACTGAAATGTCAAAAATGATTCTGCTTTCTGCTCTAAAATGTGAGAGTACTTTGAAGAAAAATGACTTCCCCAGAATCTCTTTCTTCCTTAACACACACACAAAAAAAACTAATGCTTTGTACCTTGCTACCAGTAAAGCGTTTTCTTGCTTTAGTAGTTTGTGTCTTTGATCACCCTTATTGGTGACGATAACCCTATTGAAATATTTACAATATTCCGTACCACCCAGAGATAAAACAACGATTACATTTAACCTTTGTAGTTCACTGCAGCGTTTACATTATATATCAAAGAGACAGATTCAGCAGCCACACCTCTTCAGCTTATCATTGGTTCTGCCATGTTTTTCACAGTGAGATCCACTGCGTCCAGGGGGGCAATTTTATCAATGGGGGCGTGTTAGAGGCGGGACTGCTGCTTGTTGGATTTTAGTTCCGCCTCCATTGACTTGTGGCCAACCCACGCTATTTCCCCTTGATTGACCTTGCCGAGCCCGCACAGCGAGCTTAGCAGGCCAATTAAGGGGAAGCTGGTTACAGAGAACGTCAGCGTATGACGTTTCATCTGTCAAAGATTTTTGACAGATGAATTGTCATCGTTTGACAGCTCTGTGAAGCTGTCAAACAGTGACATTACCCGCTGTTTGAGGAGTTCTTGAATTCAAGACTCATCAAACCTCTTTTGTGAGCAGAAATTAGATGGTTGTTGCATCGGAGAATGCAGCAGCCATCTGTCATCTCTGCCGGTGAGGTGCGAGACTCTCCGTACCCGCAACTGTTGAAGCTTGCAGGAAGAAACAAAGGTAAGTAAACTTTTTCTATCACTTTTCACTCACCTCACATACTTAGCTCTCCACACTTGCACCCATCAATTACCTCCACAGCGCACTTTTGCACCCCTCTGACCCCCGCAGACCCACTGCTCACCTCGGTGACCCTGGCGGGGTTTCCCGACGTCGGGAAGCCCGTGCCTCTGTTGGAAAAATGGGGATAATCCTCTTAACTGCCTGTTAACTACCTGTTAACAGGCAGTTAAGTGGCTGTAATCCCTTTCCCGTCTCCAGCAGATGAACCCGGCGTGGGACGGCTACCAGCCTCCTGGGAAGGTGGCATGGAGGCGGGTCAGGGGCGGGATGGGCACCCGCCCCCAGATTCTGCCATTTTCCCAGCAGTCCCGCCTCCAAAACCGCCTCCCCAGGGCTGGCAAGATCGCGCCCCAAGTCACTACTATCACAAAAGGGTTCAAAGTCCCTGACCTTTTATCTATTGAAATATCGATCCGAAGGAACCAAACATTGCTTCCCTATGTTCTACTAACAGTGCAGCAAGATAAAGTCAAGCGATGCAAAGTGCAGCGCATTATACAGAGGTTAAGTTGCAAAGCTCTAATACTAAATCAATATGGGATGTCAATTAGATGTGATGAATCCATATGAGAATTTAAAAATAAAGGAGAGCAGTAGGATTGATGAAGTGACATTTCATTCTTCTGCATTTGTACTCTGTTACATTATTTTAAAAACTACTACATTTCAATTGAAAACTCGGCAAACCCAAGACAATGTGAGGCACTGCACATAATATATAACAAGGAGCAGCGCAATATGGATTCACCCCACACCCGAGTACTGCACTTGGTCCAATTGTTATTACACTAATGGGAAAATATAATTATATAGAAAATGTATGTTATTAAATGAACTCGACACCAGACTTTCAAATTCCCATTGAGCGAGGTGTTGCGCTGGGAATGGACTGTGGCAGCATTTACCCGTATACCCAAGTTGTGGCAGTTTACTGCAGCTGAGGTAAACATAGAAACATAGAATATAGGAGCAGGAGTAGGCCATTCGGCCCCTCGAGCCTGCTCCGCCATTTAATGAGATCATGGCTGATCATCCAAATTCAGTACCCTGTCCCTGCCTTCTCCCCATATCCCTTGATCCCTTTAGCCTTAAGAAATATATCTAACTCTTTCTTGAATATATTTAATGAATTGGCCTCAACTGCCTTCTGTGGTAGAGAATTCCACAGGTTCACCACTTTCTGGGTGAAGAAATTCCTCCTCATCTCTGTCCTAAATAGCTTACCCCTTATCCTTAGACTGTGACCCCTGGTTCTGGACTCCCCCACCATCGGGAACATCCTTCCTGCATCTAGTCTGTCTAGTCCTGTTAGAATTTTATAAGTTTCAATGAGATCCCCTCTCATTCTTCTAAACTCCAGCGAGTATAAGCCTAATCGACCCAATCTCTCCTCATACGTCATTCCTGCCATCCCAGGTATCAGTCTGGTGAATCTTCGCTGCACTCCCTCCATGGCAAGAACATCTTTCCTCAGATAAGGCGACCAAAACTGCACACAATACTCAAGGTGTGGTCTCACCAAGGCCCTGTACAACTGCAGCAAGACATCCTTGTTCCTGTACTCGAACCCTCTCGCTACGAAGGCCAACATACCATTTGCCTTCTTAACCGCCTGCTGCACCTGCATGCTTACCTTCAGCGACTGATGCACAAGGACACCCAGGTCTCGTTGCATTTCCCCTTCTCTCAATCTATTGCCATTCAGATAATAATCTGCATTTTTGTTTTTGCCACCAAAGTGGATAACCTCGCATTTATCCATATTATACTGCATCTGCCATGCATCTGCCCAATAACCCAACCTGTCCAAATCATACTGGAGTTTCTTTGCATCCTCCTCACAGCACACATGCCCACCCAGCTTTGTGTCATCTGCAAACTTGGAGCTATTACATCTAGTTCCCTTGTCTAGATCATTAATATATATTGTGAATAGCTGGGGTCCTAGGACCGATCCCTGCGGTACCCCACTAGTCACTGCCTGCCACTCGGAAAAAGACCCGTTTATTCCAACTCTTTGCTTCCTGTCTGCCAACCAGTTCTCTATCCAAGTCAGTACCTTGCCCCCAATCCCATGTGCTTTAACTTTACACGCTAATCTCTTATGCGGGACCTTATCGAAAGCCTTCTGAAAGTCCAAATACACCACGTCCACTGGTTCTCCCTTATCTATTCTACCAGTTACATCCTCAAAAAATTCCAGTAGATTAGCTTTTGTAAATCCATGTTGACTTTGTCCGATCCTGTCACTGTTTTCCAAGTGCTCTGCTATTACATCTTTTATAATGGACTCTAGCATTTTCCCCACTACCAATTTCAGGCTAACCGGTCTATAATTCCTCGTTTTCTGTCTACCACCTTTTTTGAATAGTGGGGTAACATTAGCTACCCTCCAATCCATGGGAACTGTTCCAGAATCTATAGAATTTTGGAAGATAACCAGCAATGCATCTACTATTTCTAGGGCCACTTCCTTAAGTACCGTAGGATGTAGATTATCAGGCCCTGGGGATTTATCGGCCTTCAATCCCATCAATTTCCTTAACACCATTTTCCTACTAATACTGATTTCATTCAGTTCCTCCTGCTCATTAGACCCTATGTTCCCCGACATCTCTGGGAGGTTATTTGTGTCCTCCTTTGTGAAGACAGAACCAAAGTATGTATTTAGTTGGTCTGCCATTTCTTTTTTCCCCATTATAAATTCCCCTGATTCTGACTGCAAGGGACCAACACTTGACTTCACCAATCTTTTTCTCTTCACAGCTTTTACAGTCAGTTTTTATGTTCCCTGCAAGCTTACTCACATTTTATTTCCCCTCTCTTAATTAATCCCTTTGTCCTCCTTTGCTGAATCCTAAACTGCTCCCAATTCTCAGGTTTGCTGCTTTTTCTCGCCAATTTATATGTCCTCTCCTTGGATCTTATGCTATCCCTAATTTCCCTTGTTAGCCATGGTTGAGTCACCTTTTTTGTTTTATTTTTATGCCAAACATGGATGAACAAACTCTGTAGTTCATCCATGCGATCTTTAAATGTTTGCCATTGCCTATCCACCATCAACCCTTTAAGTAACATTCCCCAATCCATCCTAACCAACTCGTGCCTCATACCATCACAGTTTCCTTTATTTAAATTCAGGACCCTAGTCTCTGAGTCAACTATTTCACTCTCCATCTTAATGAAGAATTCTATCATATTATTATCGCACCGCCCCAAGGGGCCTCGCACAACAAGATTGCTAATTAACCCTTTCTCATTTCATAATAGCCAGTCTAAGATGGCCTGATCTCTAGTTGGTTCCTCGACATATTGGTCCAGGAAACCATTCCATATACGTTCCAGGAATTCCTTCTCCACAGTATTGTTACTAATTTGGTTAGCCCAATCTATATGTAGATTAAAGTCACCCATGATAACTGCTGTGCCCTTATTGCACGCGTCTCTAATTTCCTGTTTAATACCATCCCCAACATCCGCATTACTGTTTGGGGGTCTGTATACAACTCCCACTAACATTTTCTGCCCCTTGGTATTTCTCAGCTCTACTCATACAGTTTCCACATCATCAGAGCTAATATCCTTCCTTACTATTGTGTTAATCTCCTCTTTAACCAGCCATGCTCCCCCACCTCCTTTTCCTTCTTGGCTGTCTTTTCCGAATATTGAATACCCCTGGATGTTGAGTTCCCAGCCTTGGTCACCCTGGAGCCATGCTTCCATAATCCCAATCATATCATATCCATTTACATCTATTTGTGCAGCTAATTCATCCACCTTATTACGAATGCTCCTCGCCTTAAGACAGAAAGCCTTCAGGCATATTTTTTTAACACTCTTAGACCTTTTAGAACTTTTATTTACTGTGGCCATGTTTGATTTAAACCCTTTACTTCTCTGCCTGCCACTTTTGCTTTTCTCCTTCCTGTCTTTTGCTTCTATCCTTGTTTCCCATTCCTCTGTCTCCCTGCACAGGTTCCCAACCCCCTGCCATTTTAGTTTAAACCCTCCCCAACAGCACTAGCAAACACTCCCCCTAAGACATTGGTTCCAGTCCTGCTCAGGTGCAAACCATCCAGTTTGTACTGGTCCCACCTCCCCCAGAACCAGTTCCAATGTCCCAGGAATTTGAATCCCTCCCCCTTGCACCATTCCTCTAGCCACGTATTCATCTGAAATATCCTTTTATTTCTACTCTGACTAGCATGTGGCACTGGTAGCAATCCTGAGATTACTACCTTTGAGGTCCTATTTTTTTATTTACCTCCTAACTCCCTATATTCAGCTTTTAGGACCTCGTCCCGGTTTTTACCTATATCGTTGGTACCTATATGCACCATGACAACTGGCTGCTCCCCCTCCCCCTCCCAAATGCGCTGCAGCCGCTCTGAGACATCCTTGACCCTTGCACCAGGGCGGCAACATACCATCCTGGAGTCTCGTTTGTGGCTGCAGAAACATCTATCTGTTCCCCTTACAATAGAATCCCCTATTACTATAACTCTCCCACTCTTTTTCCTCCTGTCCTGTGTAGCAGAACCACCCATGGTGCCAGGAAGTTGGCTGCTGCTGTCTTCCCCCGATAAGCCATCCCCCCCAACAATATCCAAAGTGAGAGGGGGATGGCCACAGGGGACCCCTGCACTACCTGCCTTCACCTACTACTCTGCCTGGTGGTCACCCATTCCCTTCCTGCCTGTGCAGCCTTTACCTGTGGTGTAACCAACTCCCTAAACATGCTATCCACAACGTCCTCAGCATCGCGAATGCTCAGTATGTATCCATTCGCAGCTCCAGCACCGCAATGTGGTCTGCCAGTAGCTGCAGCTGGATACACTTCCCGCACACATGGTCATCAGAGACACAGGATTTCCCACATAGTGCAGGAGGAGCATACCACAGCACCAAGCTGTCCTGCCATGACTTACCCTTCAATTAATTTAAATTAATTAAATCAAATCAATACCACCAATTACACTACAATTAAATGATATACTCAAGGGCCATAGAGTCATAGAGTCATAGAGTTTTACAGCACAGAAAGAGGCCCTTCGGCCCATCGTGTCTGCGCCGCCCATCCATCCCTGTCCAGTCTAATCCCATTTTCCAGCATTTGGTCCATAGCCTTGTATGCAATGGCATTTCAAGTGCTCATCCAAATGCTTCTTGAATCTTGTGAGGGTTCCTGCCTCTACCACCCTTTCAGGCATTGAGTTCCACATTCCAACCACCCTCTGGGTAAAAAAGTTCCTCCTCAAATCCCCTCTAAATCTCCTGCCCCTTACCCTGAATCTATGCCCCCTTGTTATTGACCCCCCTACTAAGGGGAAAAGTTCCTCTTTGTCTACCCTATCTATGCCCCTCATCATTTTGTACACCTCAATCAGGTCCCCCCTCAGCCTTCTTTGCTCCAAGGAAAACAACCCCAGCCTGTCCAGCCTCTCTTCATAGCTGAGGCGCTCCATCCCAGGTAACATCCTGGTGAATCTTCTCTGCACCCTCTCCAAAGCAATCACATCCTTCCTATAGTGAGGCGACCAGAACTGCACACAGTACTCCAGCTGTGGCCTCACCAGCGTTTTGTACAGCTCCATCATAACCTCCCTGCTCTTATATTCTATGCCTCGGCTAATGAAGGCAAGTATCCCATATGCCTTTTTAACCACCTTATCTACCTGTTCCGCTGCCTTCAGGGATCTATGTACATGTACACCAAGGTCCCTCTGACCCTCTGTACTTCCTAGGGTCCTACCACTCATTGTGTATTCCCTTGCCTTATTTGTCCGTCCAAAATGCATCACCTCGCACTTTTCAGGGTTAAATTCCATTTGCCACTTTTCCGCCCATCTGACCAACCCGTTTATATCGTCCTGTAGCCTGAGGCTTTCCTCCTCACAATTTACCACCCCACCAATTTTCGTGTCATCTGCGAACTTACTGATCATACCTTTTACATTCTCATCCAAATCATTTATGTAGATCACAAACAACAAGGGACCCAGCACCGATCCCTGAGGTACCCCACTGGACACAGGCTTCCAGTCACAAAAGCAACCTTCGACCATCACCCTCTGCCTCCTGCCACTCAGCCAGTTTATGATCCAACGCGCCAAGGCACCCTGGATCCCATGGGCTCTTACCTTCTTGACCAGTCTCCTATGCGGGACTTTGTCAAAAGCTTTACTGAAGTCCATGTAAACCACATCCACAGCATTTCCCTCATCCACCCCCCTAGTCACCCCCTCGAAAAATTCAATCAGATTTGTCAGACATGATTTACCCTTGACAAAGCCATGCTGACTATCCCCGATTAATCCTTGCCTCTCCAAGTGGAGACTAATTTTGTCCCTCAGAATTTTTTCCAATAATTTCCCTACCACAGATGTTAGGCTCACTGGCCTGTAATTCCCTGGTTTATCCCTGCTACCCTTCTTGAATAATGGTACTACGTTAGCTGTTCTCCAGTCCTCTGGTACATCCCCTGTGGCCAGAGAGGTTCTGAAAATTTGTGTCAGAGCCCCTGCAATCTCCTCCTTTGCCTCCCACAGCAGCCTGGGATACATCTCGTCTGGGCCTGGGGATTTATCCACTTTTTGGCCTGCTAAAACCGCTAGCACCTCCTCCCTCTCGATGCTAATATGTTCAAGTATGTCACAGCCCCCTTGCCCGATTTCTATGTCTGCATCGTCTTTCTCCATAGTGAACACAGATGCAAAAAATTCATTTAAAACCCCGCCTACATCATCTGGCTCTACACACAGATTGCCACTTTGGTCCCTAATGGGCCCTACCCTTTCCCTGGTTATCCTCTTGCCCTTAATATACTTATAAAACATCTTAGGATTTTCCTTTATTTTGCTCGCCAGTGTTATTTCATGGCCCCTCCTCGCCCTCCTAATTTCTTTTTTAAGTATGCCCCTGCATTTTTTATACTCCTCTAGGGCTTCTTCCGTCTTTAGTCTTTTGTAACTGCCAAAAGCCCCCCTTTTATTTCTAATGCATTTTTGTATATCCCTTGTCATCCAAGGTTCCCTTTGCTTGTTGGTCCCACCCTTGACCTTTACAGGAACATGTTGGCGTTGTACTCTCTCTATTTCCCTTCTGAAAGTCTCCCACTGTTTTGATGCGGATTTTCCTATAAGTAGCTGCTCCCAGTCCAATTTGGCCAGATCCTGCCTTATCATATTAAAATCGGCCTTCCCCCAATTTAGAACCCTTATTTCCGGGCCGTCTTTGTCTTTTTCCATGACCACCTTAAATCTCACCGAATTGTGGTCACTGTCGCCAAAATGCTCTCCTACTGACACTTCCACCACTTGCCCGGCTACATTCCCCAGAATTAGGTCCAGTACCGCCCCCTCTCTTGTAGGACTTTCTACATGTTGGCTCAAAAAGCTCTCCTGGATGCACTTTAAGAATTCTGCACCCTCTAAGCCTTTCACACTCTGACTATCCCAATTTATATTGGGGAAGTTGAAATCCCCCACTATTATTACCCTATTATTTTCGCACTTTTCTGAGATTTGCCTACATATCTGTTCCTCTATCTCCCACTGACTGTTTGGGGGCCTATAGTACACTCCCAGCAAAGTGCTTGCCCCCTTTTTGTTTTTAAGTTCTACCCATATGGCCTCATTAGAGGAATCCGCTAATATATCATCCCTCCTTACAGCAGTAATTGACTCCTTAATTAATATTGCAACACCCCCTCCCCTTTTACACCCCCCTCTGTCTCGCCTGAAGATTCTATACCCCAGAACATTGAGCTGCCAGTCCTGACCCTCCCTCAACCATGTCTCCGTGATAGCAACAATATCGTACTCCCATGTGTTCAACAACAACTTCAGTTCATCCACCTTATTTGCAAGACTCCTTGCATTAAAATAAATGCCTTCCAGCCCTGCCATATTCTCTTTTGCCTTCACATATTTGCTTTGCCTTCCCAGCTGACTTGTTTTTCCCTCTGTATTTGGCTGTAAATCACCCCCTACTATAGCTCCACTCTGTACCCCATCCCCCTGCCAAGTTAGTTTAAACCCCCCCCAGCAGTGCTAGCAAACCTCCCCGCAAGGATATTGGTTCCCCTCTGGTTCAGGTGTAAACCGTCCGACTTGTACAAGTCCCACCTTTCCCAGAAGCAGACCCAGTGATCCAGGAAACTAAAGCCCTCCCCCCTGCACCATCCCTTTAGCCACGCATTCATCTGTTCTATCTTCCTATTCCTATACTTACTTGCACGTGGCACCGGGAGTAATCCAGAGATTACAACCCTTGAGGTCCTGCTCTTTAATCCTTCACCTAGCTCCCTAAATTCTTGCTGCAGGACCTCATCCCTCTTTTTACCTATGTCGTTGGTACCAATGTGGACCACGACCACTGGCTGTTCACCCTCCCCCTCCAGAATGCCCTGCAGCCACTCAGTGACATCCTTGACCCTGGCACCAGGGAGGCAACAAACCATCCTGGATTCACGTCTACGGCCACAGAAACGCCTATCTGTTCCCCTTACTATAGAATCCCCTACCACTATTGCTCTCCCACTCTTTTTCCCCCCTTCCTGGGCAGCAGGAGCACCGCCAGTGCCAGGAAGTTGGCTGCTGCTGCCTTCCCCTGGTGAGTCATCCCCCTCAACAGTATCCAAAGCGGTATACTTGTTTGAAAGGGGGATGTCCGCAGGGGTTCCCTGCACTACCTGCCTGCCTTTGTTGCTCCGCCTGATGGTCACCCCCTGTGCTGCCCTACCCTGAGGCATGAACAACTCGCTAAACGTGCTATCCACGAGCCTCTCAGCATCGCGTATGCTCCAAAATTCATCCACCCGCAGCTCGAGCGCCACAATGCGGTCTACAAGTAGCTGCAGCTGGATGCATTTCCCGCACACATGGTCGCCAGGGACACTGGCAGCGTCCCTGATTTCCCACATAGAGCAGGAGGAGCAGAACACGGGTCTGAGCTCTCCTGCCATGACTTACTCCTTTAATTAATCTAAAAATTTATTCAATACCCCAGTTACAGGTATACTCTAGGGCGCTTTATTTACCAACTGTCCTCACCACAACAGAACCCCTAGAAATTTAACACCACAGAATTCAAGCTTGTAATGAAAAGAGAGAAATACTCACCAACCAATCACTTACCTGCTCCCTGGTGATGTCACACCCCGATTACTTTTTACCTCCTGCAACTACCGAGCTCACAGACTGGAGTTTGGTATGCCTCTCCTGGCCTCGCTGCCGCTTTTATACCTCGCCGCCGAGTCTCCCACAGGTCCCGCCTCTCGCTGCCTGCCGCCGCTGCTCTGAGGCCTCTCCTGGCCTCGCTGCCGCTTTTATTGCCGCCGCCGCCGAGTCTCCCACAGGTCCCGCCTCTCGCTGCCTGCCGCCGCTGCTCTGAGGCCTCTCCTGGCCTCGCTGCCGCTTTTATTGCCGCCGCCGCCGAGTCTCCCACAGGTCCCGCCTCTCGCTGCCTGCCGCCGCTGCTCTGAGGCCTCTCCTGGCCTCGCTGCCGCTTTTATTGCCGCCGCCGCCGAGTCTCCCACAGGTCCCGCCTCTCGCTGCCTGCCGCCGCTGCTCTGAGGCCTCTCCTGGCCTCGCTGCCGCTTTTATTGCCGCCGCCGCCGAGTCTCCCACAGGTCCCGCCTCTCGCTGCCTGCCGCCGCTGCTCTGAGGCCTCTCCTGGCCTCGCTGCCGCTTTTATTGCCGCCGCCGCCGAGTCTCCCACAGGTCCCGCCTCTCGCTGCCTGCCGCCGCTTGGTTATTAGCACTAGAAAGTATAACCACAAAATTTTTTTTAAGACCTTCTAAAATTTATAAACTATGAACCTTAACTGTCAAACTATAGAGTAGTATAAATACTCACCTGGCCGCACTCACCCAATCAGCTGCTCCCTCCTGTCTGCGTCACGTTTTGAATCGTGACGTGGCTCTTGAGACGCCGCCGCCGGTCTGAGATTGGTCTCAGCTCCCGACTCCAACCATTGTAAGGAAAGCCCGCGAAAGTGAGTTTAAATACTCACTGGTTCTCCGGTCTCACTGCTCCCGACACCAGCCTCTGTAAAGGAAGCCCGTGAAAGTGAGTTTAAATACTCACTGGTTCTCCGGTCTCACTGCTCCCGACACCAGCCTCTGTAAAGAAAGCCCGCGAAAGTGAGTTTAAATACTCACTGGGTCTCCGGTCTCACTGCTCCCGACACCAGCCTCTGTAAAGGAAGCCCGCGAATGTGAGTTTAAATACTCACTGGGTCTCCGGTCTCACTGCTCCCGACACCTGCCTCTGCCAGGTAACATCAGCAGCAAGGAATATCCACTTAACAGACAAATGAACAGCAAATCAGAATTATTCGAATGCTACTGTATTGAGTTAAGTACTGTGTGATACCTTCTGAGATGTGGCATCTGCAAATGTATGCGATGTGCAAAACTTACAATGAGATAGGCCGGTTAGGAGAGAATTATAAACTGGGCAACCAAAGACCAGTTAGTCTAACGTCAATTGTAGGAAAACTCTCATGAGGGCATGAAATTCGGCTCGTTTGCGCCTGCCGTTAGCACCTCCATGGGGCACAAATGGGTTTTCGCCCAGGCACGGCGATATTAGCTGGGTTTTTGCGGAGGTGCTAAGAGTTAGCGCCCCGCTCGTGTAGGTACCGTCCCACTCAGCTGCGCCAGGCAATGATGACGTCATTGCCATGCGCAGAGCCCCGGATGCAAAATTCGGGCCATGCCCCCTCACTTACTGCCTGGCGCTAACAACAACAGCGTCAGCTGTTGAGTTGCAGTCGGCAGTCGGCTGGAATAAGCTGGAGCCAAAGGACTGAAAGCTGATTGCTGAACGCAAGGCAGCTGAAATTGGGTAGCGCTCTGGCAACAGTGCCCCTGCAGCGCTCCACTGAGACCTTTAGCACCTCATTTACCGCCCCGCTTCACTCCTGGGGCGAAAACGCCCAATTTTGCAACATTTTTCAATGGATTTCGCCGGGCGCTAACTTTTCAAAGAGCGCGAAATTCCAGCTCTTAAAGGGGAGATCATTTCAAGCTGCAGCGGCTCGTTATCAGCAACAGGAAGGCAGATTATTATCTGAATGGCAATAGATTGGGAGAAGGGGAAGTGCAACGAGACCTGGGTGTCTTTGTGCACCAGTCGCTGAAGGTAAGCATGCAGGTGCAGCAGACGGTTAAGAAGGCAAATGGTATGTTGGCCTTCATAGCGAGAGGGTTTGAGTACAGGAACAAGGATGTCTTGCTGCAGTTGTACAGGGCCTTGGTGAGACCACACCTTGAGTATTGTGTGCAGTTTTGGTCGCCTTATCTGAGGAAGGATGTTCTTGCCATGGAAGGAGTTCAGCGAAGATTCACCAGGCTGATACCTGGGATGGCAGGAATGACGTATGAGGAGAGATTGGGTCGATTGGGCTTATACTCGCTGGAGTTTAGAAGAATGAGAGGGGATCTCATTGAAACTTATAAAATTCTAACAGGACTAGACAGACTAAATGCAGGAAGGATGTTCCCGATGGCCGGGGAGTCCAGAACCAGGGGTCACAGTCTAAGGATAAGGGCTAAGCCATTTAGGACAGAAATGAGGAGGAATTTCTTCACCCAGAGAGTGGTGAACCTGTGGAATTCTCTACCACAGAAGGCAGTAGAGGCCAATTCATTAAATATATTCAAGAAGGAGTTGGATATATTTCTTAAGGCTAAAGGGATCAAGGGGTATGGGGAGAAAGCAGGGACCGGGTACTGAATTTGGATGATCAGCCATGATCGCATTGAATGGTGGAACAGGCTCGAGGGGCCGAATGGCCTACTCCTGCTAATATCTTCTATGTTTCTATGTTTCTTGAGTGCGACCTCTCAGCTACTGAGACAGCTCCGTGCCATGGCTGCTGCAAGGGAGAGGGAGAGGGCTACTCGTTTCAGCGATGTGGAACTGGATACGTTCAGCAGCTTTTCTGACAATGTCTCAGCAGAGTTACGGCCGACAAAAAAGTTTCCCCAGAATGGCGCCTTTGAATAGCGCGCGGACCCGACTCCCGACTGCAACTCGACAGCTGATGCTGTCGTTGTTAGCGCCAGATGGTAAGTGAGGGGGGCGCGGCCGAATTTTATATCCGGGGCATTAACGGGGCGCTGCGCACAGTGATGACGCCATCACAGCCGGGCGCGGCCGAGTGGGGCGTTACCTACAGGAGCGGGGCGGTAATATTGCTGCGCCCGGGCGAAAACCCATTTGTACCCCGTTAGCGTCCCATGGAGGCGCTAACAGCAGGTGCAAAGCAGCCGAATTTCACGTCCAAAAATTTAAAAGTTAGCGCCCCAAATGAGGCGCTACTGGATTTCGCGCCCTTAGAATTATAAATTGGCATCAAATTAGTGAGCGTTTAGAAACGGTTGAGATAATCAAGGACAGCCAGCATGGATTTGTTAAATGAAAGTCCAGTTTGACAATTTTTTGAAGAAATTACCAATTGGATGGATAAAGTGAATGCAGTAGAAATAACAGCAGAAAATGCTGGAAAAACTCAGCAGGCCAGGCAACATCCGTGGAGAGAAATTAGAGTTGACGTTTCGGGTGAACCCGTTTTCAAAACTGGAAAGGAAATGAAATAGATCGCAAGGCAGGGCTTCGATAGAACAAAAGAAGTAAAGAGACATAAAGAGGTATTCAAAACCAGACGAGATGGTGATAGGACTAGTGGAGACAAAAGACGGCTCAGATTAGGTGTGAAATGTACTGGCAGAATGAGAGACAGCTGCCATGTGGGAGAGAGAAAAAAGGAAAGCTGGGGGGAGGGAAAACCCAAAACAAGGGGTGTAAAAAAAAATATAAGTAAAAATGTAATAGGGGCCGAGGTTATGATCTGAAATTGTTGAACTCGATATTGAGTCCGGAAGGCTGCAAAGTGCCTAATCGGAAGTGAGGTGCTGTTCCTCGAGTTTACGTTGAGCTTCCGTGGAACAATACAAGAGGCCAAGGATGGTGAGGTCCGAGTGGGAATGGAGCGGTGAATTAAAATGACAGGCGACCTGAAGCTCGGGGTCACCCTTATGGACTGAACGGAGGTGTTCTGCAAAGCGGTCACCCAATCTGCGTTTGGTCTCCCCAATGTAGAGGAGACCACATCTTGAGCTGCAAATACAGTATACTAGATTGCAAGAAGTACAGGTAAATCGCTGTTTCACCTGGAAGGGGTGTTTGGGGCCCTGGACAGTGGGAAGGGGGGAGGTATAGGGGCAGGTGTTACATCTCCTGTGCTTGCACGGGAAGGTGCCAGGCGAAGGGGAAGGGCTGTTGGGGGTGATAGAGGAGTGGACTAGGATGTCTCGGAGGGAGCGGTCCCTACGGAATGCTGAAAGGGGAGGGGAGGGGAAGATGCGTTTGGTGGTGGGATCACTTTGGAGGTAGCGGAAATGGTGGAGGATGATCCGTTGAATGTGGAGGCTGGTGGGGTGAAGGGTGAGGACAAGGGGAACCCTATTGTGGTTCCGGGAGGGAGGGGCAGGGGTGAGGGCAGAAGTGCGGGAGACAGAATGGACACGGTCGAAGGCCGTGTCAACCACGGTAGAGGGGAATCCTCGGTTGAGGAAAAAGGAAGGCATGTCGGAAGCACTGGTGTGGAAGGTGGCATCGTCGGAGCAGATACGGCGGAGATGGAGAAACTGGGAGGATGGAATAGAGTCTTTACAGGAGGCGGGGTGGGAGGAAGTGTAGTCCAGGTAGCTGTGGGAGTCGGTGGGCTTGTAGTGATGTGTGTTTTCAAAAAGTGTTCAATAAGGTGTTTCACAGGAGGCTTGTAAAATTCAGGTGTATGGTACGGGAGGAAATGTAGCACCAGGAATAGAAAATTGGTTCACTAAAAGGAAAATAAGCTTAGGGTCCATTGGGACTGTTTGAATTGGAGAAGGACTGGAAATGATGTACTCCGGGGTCAGTGCAGGGTTTTGTTCTCATTATACATAGATACATAGATACATAGAAGATAGGAGCAGGAGTAGGCCATTCGGCCCTTCGTGCCTGCTCCGCCATTCGATGAGATCATGGCTGATCCTTTAATTCAGTATCCCGTCCCCGCCTTCTCTCCGTAACCCTTAACCCCTTTTGCCCGTAGAAATATATCTAATTCCCTCTTAAATATATTTAATGAGCTGGCGTACACTGCCCTCTGTGGCAATGAGTTCCACAGGTTCACCACTCTCTGAGTGAAGAAATTCCCCCTCATCTCTGTCCTAAATGGTTTAGCCCTTATCCTTAAATTATGTCCTCTAGTTCTGTTCTCACCCGCCAAGGGAAACATTCCTTCTGCATCCAGTCTGTCTAGACCTGTCAGAATTTTATACACTTCTATGAGGTCCCCTCTCAATCTTCTAAACTCCAGTGTGTACATCCCTAAACTACATAGTCTCTCCTCATAGGTCATTCCCGCCATTCCTGGTATCAGCCTGGTGAATCGCCGCTGCACCCCCTCCATGGCAAGAACATCCTTCCTCAGATGAGGCGACCAAAACTGTACACAGTACTCGAGGTGTGGTCTCACCAGTGCCCTGTACAGCTGCAGCAAGGTATCCCTGTTCCTGTATTCTAACCCTTTTGCTATGAAGGCCAGCATACCGTTTGCCTTCTTGACCGCCTGTTGCACCTGCATGCTCGCCTTCAGTGACTGGTGTACAAGAACACCCAGGTCTCTCTGTACTTCCCCCTCTCCCAATCTATTGCCATTTAAATAATAATTTGCCCTCCCGTTCCTGCACCCAAGGTGGATAACTTCGCACTTGTCCACATTATAGTGCATCTGCCATTTATCCGCCCAATCGCCCAGTCTGTCCAAATCGCTCTGGAGCTTCCTGGTCTCTTCCTCTGAGCCCACCCCCCCTCCTAGTTTAGTGTCGTCTGCAAATTTGGAAATGCTGCATCCGACTCCCTGATCCAGGTCATTAATGTAAATTGTGAACAGCTGGGGGCCCAGGACAGATCCCTGTGGTACCCCACTTGTTACTGCCTGCCATTCAGAAAATGAGCCGTTTATTCCAACTCTCTGTTTTCTATCTGACAGCCAGTTCCCTATCCACTATATTATAGATAATCTGGACTTGGGCATAGGGAGTACAACAGTGAAATTTGCTGATGACACAGAGTCGGGCTGTTGGCAAACAGCTAGGACAGTAAAGGACTTCAGAAAGAGATAGAAAGGTTAGCAGAATGGGCAGACTAGTTACACATGCAGTTTAATGTGGCAAAGTGTGAGATAATACATTCCAGAAAGAAAAACAGGGAATAAGAATATACGCTCAATGGAAAGAGGCTGAAGGATGTTGAAGAACAGAAACCCCTCGTGGTGCAGTGGCCCGAAGGTAAGTCCCAGGAGGGGTTGGGATGGAGCGACAATGAGGCAGGGGGAGGGGGCAGGAGCGTGAGTACTGCAGAGACGGGGGAGCACTCCTGCTCCTCCCTGGCTCCCCAGCAACATTCAAAAGATTTAAAAAAGAACATACCTTTTGGTGACGGCTGCTGAAGAATCCAGAACAGGGTGGGGGTGCAGCCCTGCTCCTGCTACGCTCATCGCAAACCAATTACCCAGAGAGGCCCCTCATTATCTGTTTTAGGCGGCCGCCCGGGACGCCTACAAAAAAATGGGCCCCACGAATTTAACAGTGGCTCGAACACACTTGCAGATCGGGCACAGATTGTCCCACCACTAACTTTGCCATGGTTACCCCTGAAAAATGGGCACAATACTGACCAATTTCGCTGTATGACAAAGAATGTTGAGATACTTGCTTCGTCTTTGTCTTCTTAAGAACCCTGGCTGGTTAATTCCTGAAAAGATATTCACCTCATGTGTAAACACCCATTTATAAATGTAATACGAGCTTGATGTTACTTCAGGAAGGGTGTTTGTCCATCTCTTTATATATGTTAGTCACACCTCAACACTGTGCCCTAAATTTGCACACAACCTTCACACAATATCATAACAATAACGGGAAATGATTTCCTCCTATGTTATTTACCTCATTATACTGGCAACCTTGTTGTCCACCATCTGCCAACACATTGACAGGAACAAATTGGAATTGATTTCTCCTTCATACTGCCACAGGATGCTGCTAATGTGTATGCTATTTCATAACATCTTGCGGCTGTGCAAATGTCTGAAAAAGTCACTAATTTCATGGCACATAGCTCGGGCTAAGTTTCAGTATCATTTTTAGTGAACAGGATATTTAAAGCAGATGTTGGGGAAAAAGTCCTCTACTCACAGAGTGCTAAAGGTTGAAGTAATCTCTTGGGCAGGATAGTACAGGCAAAAATATGAGGCACACTCAAGATGCAGCTGGATAATGGGAGAGTTAGAGTACTGGACGGATGAGCACCAGTCAGCCAAATGGCCTTTACTTGTCCTTGAGTTTTCCTTTGTTCTGACATGTGTCTCTGGTGTCAGTCGTGGCTCAGTGGGTAGCACTCTCATCCCTGAGCCAGAAGATTGTGGGTTCAGATTCCCGCTCGAGAAACTTGTAGCACATAATCGAGCTTGACACTCCAGTGTTAGTACAGGGGGAGTGCTGCACTGTCAGAGGTGCTGTCCATCGGATGAGAGGCTAAAACCATCTGCCCTCTCAGATCCCCTGATTGCTATTTCAAGGAAGAGCAGGGGAGTTCTGGTGTCCTGGCCAGCATTTATCCCTCAACCTACATCACTAAAACAGATTATCTAGTCATCATCTCATTGCTGTCTGTAGGAGCTTGCTGTGTGCAAATTAACTGCCATATTTCCTACATTACAACAGTGACTACACTTCAAAAAATACTTCATTGGCTGTAAAGCATTTTGTGATGTCCTGAGGTTGTGAAAGACACTATCTGTTTTTCTCTCTTTCTCTCTCTCTCTTTCTTTCTTTCTCTCTCTTTCTGTCTATCTCTCTTTCTCTCTTTCTTTCTCTCTCTTTCTGTCTATCTCTCTTTCAATCTCTCCTTCTCTCTCTCTCTCTTTTTCCCTCTCCCTGTGAAAGCATCAATCTCCTTACCGCAAAAAAATGCATTTCCGCAAGCGTGGTAGCACAGCAAGCTGCCTGATTACAGTGATTCACTGAGAGATGTGGCAGCTTGATCTAATCATTATTTTTGAAAGACTGACACAACACAATTTGAGGGATCGAATTACTTCCCCTCTCCTCTTCATTCCCCTCCCCGAAGACAATGGTTCGTACTGGGCTATGATTCCATAGGCACCAGCAGCTCTGTGGCACCTCGACCAAGCGCCCATTTTTCACACGTAAGCCGAGAAGGCGAGGCCTTTTCTGCAGTTACTGGCCGCAATCCTTCCATCCATTCAGTTTAAGGGCAGGAACTTGGGAGCTAATGGGAGCAAACATGCAAAACTCTGAGTGTGGTAATGATCTGTTAAAGCTACATAGAGCCAACTGGTAGTCAGAGATGGGATTGATATACAACCACTGGATTTTCTGCTTGGGAAAAATCCCAAGTGGAATTAGAGCGCAGTACAAATCATTCCTTCCTGATTTCAAGTGGGTTGACCCCACTGTTTCTGGGGTCAGAGTAAATTTAACAAGTTGGGCCTGCTGCAGGTAGCCAGAACACAACTCATCGGGAGCTCGTTTGTTGGGAACTAGCACGGTGGCGCGGGTTAAAGGTCTGCAGCTGCTTAAAGGGATGCAGCAGATCAATTTAGCAAGTGGGTCTGAAAGTTTTCTTCTGGCAGGAAGTCTTTGGAGTCTGCAGGGTGGGGGGCGGGAGGGGGGGCGAGTGGGGAGGGGAAAGAGAGCCTCAAGATTCACTGATGCAGCTGTAAGTCGGGCAGACGAGGGAGCGACTTAGGAACATAGGAACAGGAGTAGGCCATTTAGCCAGATCATGGCTGATCTGCGACCTAACTCCATCTACCTGCCTTTGGCGACACCCCTTAATATCTTTGGTTATCAAAAAGCTATCAATCTCAGATTTAAAATTAACAATTGCTCTTGCATCAATTGCCGTTTGCGGAAGAGAGTTCCAAACTTCTACCACCCTTTCGGGGAAAAATTCAGTATCGCCCTGTTTGGGGCGCGATTATTGGCGGTGCGCAAAGTTTAGCGCCTGGTGCTAATTATCACCTCCAACTGCAAACTTGGCTTTTATCGCGCCTGGAGGTGATTGGAGCGCTAAATCAGGCGCTTCACACCTGTCTTAAGGCGCAAAGGCCGAGGAGCGAGGCGCTACCTCAGAGCGCTGGCGAAGCTCATGTGATGTCAGTCAGCAATGGAACACAGACAAAATGGTGCCGGCCAGTTCTTAAAGGGGAGGGTCGATCTTGCTCTCCATCCACATCCTGCTCATTGCAGCCTTGAATCTCGGCCTGGAGAGACCTGTACATCAAATCTGCTGGAAAGAACAATGGAGAGGCCCAGGGAAAAGAGCTCAGAGTGCAGCCCCCATAGTCTCTTCTAAATTGATGCAAGGAAGGTGAAATCAAAATGAATTTGCAAAGTGCTGCTCAGTACCCAAAACTCCTTCACACAGCGTTGAATCTCTCCAGAAGTCTCTCTCTCTCTCTCTCAGAATGCATGGTGCAAAAATGTCACCAACAAAAAAAGGCAGGAAGCGGTCGCCTTTAAATGGCGCTCCCACAGTCCCTTCCTGACTGCAAAACGCTCCCCTCAACCTGTCATTACTAGCGGCAGGCGGTAAGGCAGGGGGCGCCACTCAATATCCGGTCCGGGGCGCTACCGGGGCGTTGCACACTCGACTGATGTCACGATCTGCCGGCGCAGGAGATCGTGGCGGTAGTGTTCAGCACCGCCGCAAAATGTCTAGTTAATTTCGTGAGCGGCGCAAACATCGCCGCGCCCGGGCGCTAGTTGCTTTGTGCCCCATTAGCGCCCTCTTAAGGCACTAACGGGAGGCGCAAACCAACTGAATTTTCCCCCTTTGTGTGTAGAAGTGTTCCCTAATTTCACTCCTGAAAGGTCTGGCTCTAATTTTTAGACTATGCCCCCTAGTCCTAGACTCCCCAACCAGCAAAAAAATTGTTTCTCTCTATTTACCGTATCTGTTCCCTTTAACATCTTGAAAATTTTGAACCCCTTAACTGTCTAAATTCTAGGGAATACAACCCTAGTTTGTGTAATCTCTCCTCATAATTTAACCCTTGGAGTCCGGGTATCATTCTGGTAAACCTACGCTGCACTCCCTCCAAGGCCAGTATATCCTTCCTAAGGTGTGGTGCCCAGAACTGCTCACAGTGCTCCAGGTGTGGTCTAACCAGGGTTTTGTACAGGTGTAGCATAACTTCTACCCCCTTATATTCTAGTCGTCAAGATATAAAGGCCAGCATCCCATTAGCCTTTTTGATTATTTTCAGTACCTGTTCATGACATTTTAATGATCTATGTACCTGGACCCCCCAGTCTCTTTGGACCTCCACTGTTTTTAGCCTTTCACCATTTAGAAAGTACACTGTTCTACCCTTTTTAGGTCCAAAGTGGATGACCTCACATGGATGGTGCAGAACAGAGGAGGTTCCCGA
Source organism: Somniosus microcephalus (assembly GCF_052327205.1). Lineage (NCBI taxonomy): Eukaryota > Metazoa > Chordata > Chondrichthyes > Squaliformes > Somniosidae > Somniosus > Somniosus microcephalus. Next base: position 90,510,005 of record NC_141002.1, on the reverse strand, counting down.
GGAGAGCTGGTCAGGGGCAGGAGCTGGCCAGAACAGTCAGTGCCAATGAGAACATCCCATGCATGGCAACAAAGTGTTGGAAAAAGATTAACAACCATAACAAGTCGGGTGAGGTGAAGAAGCTGGCCACATCTTCCAAGAATGCAGAGGATTAAGTTTGGGGGTGGTTGGGGGGGGGCGGCGGGGTAACTTTCAACTTAGGCAGGGGTGTAAAACTGGAAGCATTGGATTGGCCCACCCAATTGTCCTTTCCATTGACTTCAACAGGCATCTGATCTGATATGGCCAGCTTTACATCCCCACCGAACACTCTTTCAGTACTACACTGGAATATCAGCCTAGATTATGCACTTAAGGCCTGGACTGAGGTTTGAATCCCCAACCTTCTGATTCAACAGGTAAGAGTGTTAACACTGAGCCAACCTAACACTAAGTTAAGTACATGCGACAATAGAGAGCATCCTGACGAACTGTATCACAGTGTGGTATGGCAGCTGTAGCTCCTATGACCGGAAAGTCCTGCAGCGGGTAGTCAAAACTGCCCAACGCATTACCGGCACCCGGCTACCGACCATAGAGAACATCTACCAGAAACGCTGTTTACAGAGGTTACTGACCATCATCAAAGACCCTGCCCACCCCAGCCACAGTTTGTTCGCCCCCCTGCCATCTGGGAGACGCTACAGATGCATTCGCACCCGAACGACCAGATTTAGGAACAGCTTCTTTCCCAGGGCTGTCATCCTACTGAACTCCACAAATAAACTCTAAAGCCTGCACATCTGTCAATGCACTTTATTATGTTTATGTTTATGCATTACAAGCCAAATGAATGTTGAATGTTAAATGTCTTAATCAAAATGTACACTCTCGGGAGCCGCAAGCCTACATTTCGTTGTACTGCACTTGTGCACTAACAATGACAATAAAGTTGATTATTATATTATTATTATGTGATAGCTAGACGTGGCAGCAAAGAGAAGGACCCCCCATTTCACAATGGCATTTCTCTTGCAATCAAGCAATAAGTTGTCCTCCACATTTTATTCTAACTGCTTCTGCATGAGCTCCTTACTCCCCATGGGTTACTTGATCCTTCACTGTACAGTGTGGATTGATCAGGATGAAGCCAAGGATGGGAAACTTGAGTTACGATGAGTGCCTTTGAGATACTGGGATTATTCCACTGGAGCAGAAAAGGCTAAAGGGGAACAATTGGGTTGCTTTGCGCCTCCTGTTAGCGCCCCCGGGAGGTTAGCGGTGGTGGTAGCCGCTAGCGCCCCGCGGTGCTGCATCGTCGGCGATGACATCATCGCCGTGTGCAGCGCCCCGCTTGCACCCCGGCCGCAAACTTCCCTTGTGCCCCCTGACCTATCGCCGGACGATATGTTCGACCGGTTCAGGGGGCGTTTTGGCAGCAGTGGCGGCACAAATTAAAGGGCAGGTGCCGGGCAGCCATTTTTCTTTTGGCCGACTGCCAGCACCTGCCCACCTTTAACATTTCTGGGTGGGGTGCCAGCCGCGACTGCTCAGCTCGGCACTCCTCTTGAGTGCTGGGCTGCTTTCCCGGCACCTCGCTCCCTGGTGGTCCAGCAGGACCCCGGAGCGCACAGCGCTAGGCCCCTCCCCTTTAATCGGGGGAGGAGGCCTGCAATCCGCGGCGCTACGTGTCGCCGCGCGTGGCACTGTTGCACGTAGCATCACAAAATTCACTGGTAGCGCCCCAGGAAGGAGGGGGAGCCCTTTCCAGTAGCTCCCCGCCTCCTGCTTGGTGCTCTACCACTGAATTTACGGTGCGGGGCGCTAATGTTTTCGGGGCGCTAAATTTTTTCCCCCTCAGAGATTTAGTTGATGCTTTAGAAAGGGTTTTAATAGGCCTTTAGGAACATCTCTGCCTGTACACTCTAGTGTGTGGGTACCGGTGGGTGAGTGCCATGACTGTCTGGTGGATCCTCACCAACCTGGCCTCCGTCTGTTGTTCCTCCTCTTCTTCCAAGAAACAAAGATAGGTGGGATTTCCGAATGGGAAACCTATTGTGTCTTGTCTGAATATGGAGGGAAGTGAATGACAGTCTCAGCAAGTGGCACAGAGGCAGATGGCAAAGCAGTTGACAACAGTTAAAAAAAACAACAGCAATAATCACACATTAATAGGATTTTAACACCATCTGTAAATGCGGAATCTAGTCACTTTAAAATTCATTTTCCGCCTTCAACCTATTGCCTAGCAACCCTGGATGACAGGTGTGATTATGAATCAGTGCAAGTGAGGCGGAAACAATGGCAAATGGGATGCATAAAGTCGCCATGCCTATTGCTCCCTCACTCATGTGTGGGTGGAGGGGCTTCTGGCAGCTGTGCGCAATAATGACGGAAATTGGAGAATGTTCAAAAGTAGATGGAGATGCAGCATAATGGATCTCTGCCCCCACTCCGTGGTGCTGCCTGCCTGGTTGGTGCCACAAAAACCAGGCAAGTGGTTACTGACACTTTAGGCTGACACACTCAGTGAAGGAAGTTGAATTTTGAATAATGCTTGAGAGATGCTGTAGACTGTCTCCTGAGAGTTGCTGTTGGAAATCTATCACTTGGATAGGGAGGTTACATAGAATGCGCAGCACAGAAACAGGCCATTTGGCCCAACTACTCTATGCCGAGGTTTATGCTTCACACCAGCCTCCTCCCACCCCTCTTCGTCCAACCCTATCAGCAAATTCTTCCATTCCTTCCTCTCTCATGTACTTATCTAGCTTCCCCTTAAATGCATTTATGCTACAGGAAACTCTTTTTTATCCGGCACCGACGGGACCGGCGTGGTGCCGGTTGATCAAAAAGTCCGGATTACAGAGAGGTATACTTACCAAGGTACGAGAGCCCCGTACACAGCCACAGATCCAGGCGTCCCTGTTGCATGGCAACAGGTGCAGGAACCCCGGTTACACGGCCACAGATCCAGGCGTCCCTGTTGCATGGCAACAGGTGCAGGAACCCCGGTTACACGGCCACAGATCCAGGCGTCCCTGTTGCATGGCAACAGGTGCAGGAACCCCGGTTACACGGCCACTAATATGAAGTAAAACTTACCTGAACCTACTCCTGAATTTTGCCGGTTAAGAGAGATTTCCGGTTATTAAGTGCCGGTAAAAAGAGAGTTTCCTGTATTTGCCTCAACCACCCCCCTGTGGTAGCAAGTTCCACGTTCTCACCACTCTTTGGGTAAAGAAGTTTCTCCTGAATTCCCTATTGGATTTTATTAGTGACTATCTTCTCGTTATGATCTCTAGTTTTGGACTCCCCACAAGTGGAAACATTTTCTTTAGGTACTTTCTCGACGTACCCTATCAAACCCTATCGAGACCACATTGCCAGCATGCTTTCCAGCCACTCTGCTGAAGGGCACCTCACCCTTTAGGTTCAGCGGAAAGATTTCTCCATAGTATGGTTGTTATTTCTCGACTGTTAAGCTTTGTCGCACCTGACCGGCAGCTTTTCTTGATTAGTCATCTCCGGGTCCATTTTGCAACCTTTTGGAGTTTTACAACATCAGGGGCAATTTTAACCCAATCAGCCTGGCAGGAAACTGACGGGGTTGGATTGTCCGCCTGTTTTTACACCCTGCCTGATTTTACTTCCCACGTCGGGGTGTAAAAAACGGGCAGTCGATCCGATCCTGTCAGTTTCCTGCTGGGCAGGTTAGGTTCAAATGAACCCAACCCCTGCCCCCCGCCCCCCTCGTGCCCCCATCCTGTCAGTTTGTTCTGTTGGTTTGTTTTTAAAACAGGAAAGACGGTAAAAGCTGAGAGCACTTACCAAGTCATCGTAATAAAATATTCCAGCCCAGCCCCACACACAAAATAAAAACTAGAAGTGCACCAGAGAGCATCAGGGTATTAGTATTTAATACACTTTGATGTAAGAAAACTACTAGGCACTTGGTCTAAGCGTTAACCAAAGCTTTAATCAACTGTTTTACAACATGGAGGTCTAGTTGTGTCCTTCACTAGTTCCTGTTAAGAATGTCCTGCGCAAGCTGGGCCTGTGCCCAAGTATTTATACTCTCCCTGGACAGCGCCACCCGCAGGCCGCTCAGTTGAGTCATGTCACACTTGTTTTGCAGTTTTGAAATAAAACGCATCTAGTTTTGACAAGTAAAAGTATTTATATATCGTGCCAGATGGGGAAAATTAATATCATTAATAGCGACCACAACAACTTGCATTTATATAGCGCCTTTAACATAGTAAAACATCCCAAGGTGCTTCACAGGACTATTATTGAACAAAATTTGACACCGATCCACATAAGGAGAAATTAGGGCAGGTGACCAAAAGTTTAGTCACAGTGGCAGGTTTTAAGGAGCGTCTTAAAGGAGGAAAGAGAGGTAGTGAGGCGGAGAGGCTTATGGAGGTAATTCCAGAGCTTAGGACCTAGGCAGCTGAAGACTCGACCGCCTATAGAGTGTAATGATCAGTAACCTGTCATTCTAGAATGGTACACAAGGTGGAGCTGTATGTTGCTATATGTAGGAGCTGTATATATAAGAGTGGACTACCCACGATGCACTAGGCTACCCACAAGGCAGTAGTCAAGATGGATGCTGTACAAGTCCACATGGCATGAATAAAGTGACTAGCTCAAGCTAGCTGTTCATAATGATAATGTCTAGTTGTTAATGAACATAACATAGAGGAGCGATTACAATCGGGGATGCGCTAGAGGCCAGAATTGGAGGAGTGCAGAGATCTCGGAGGGTTGTAGAGCTGGAGGAGGCTACGGAGATAGGGAGGGGCGAGGTCATGGAGGGATTTGAAAACAAGGATGATAATTTTAAAATTGAGGCATTGCCAGACCGGGAGCCAATGTAGGCCAGCGAGCGCAGGGGTGATGGGTGAACGGGACTTGGTGCGAGTTAGGACACGGGCAGCAGAGTTTTGGAAGAGTTCAAGTTTATGGAGGGTGGAAGATAGGAAGCTGGCCAAGTCAGGAGAGCATTGAACTGATAGTGTATGCAGATAAGAAATCTACAAAGAATCATGTGAACATGTGGCCATACACATACCAGTTAAGTAGTCATAATTCGTTAATGCAAAAGAAATCCACCAGCTTAATATTTACAGGCATGTTGATGAAAAACTATCGCATATTAGATTTTGGTTGATTGGTGTTATCATTGGTGATGATGATTGTGGAGTTCTCTGTTGGTATGCACCCAATATAAATCTCCAATTCAAATATGTGGTCGCAAGTGCTTGCATGCCATTTTGCACCTGCTCAACAGATTTGACATTGCCCTCCATAAGTACAAAGGGGTAACTCCCACGCACTCTTACAACAGCAACAACTTGCATTTATATAGCGCCTTTAATGTAGTAAAACGTCCCAGGGCGTTTCACAGGAGCGTTATCAGACAAAATTTGACACCAAGCCACATAAGGAGATATTAGGACAGGTGTTTAAAAGCTTGGACAAAGAGATAGGTTTTGAGGAGTGTCTTAAAGGAGGAGAGAGAGGTAGAGAGACGGAGGGGTTTAGCGAGGGGAATTCCAGAGCTTAGGGCCCAGGCAGCTGAAGGCACGGCTGCCAATGGTGGAACAATTAAAATCGGGGATGTGCATGAGGCCATAAATGGAGGAGCGCAGAGATCTCGGAGGGTTGTAGGGCTGGAGGAGGCTACAGAGATAGGGAGGAGTGAGGCCATGGAGGGATGGGTCAGAAAGTTGGGGTTTCAAGTCCTACTCCAGAGATTTGAGTACAAAACAAAATCTAGGCTGACACTCCAGTGCAGTACTGAGGGAGTCAGCTGAAGGCATGGCCACCAATGGTGGAGTGATGAAAATTGGGGAGCAATAGTTGACTATTTAGGCAAATATAGATCTCCAGAAGCTTTACTCTGCTAATTGCAATTTGATCTTTTATGTTGTTGATTCAAATTGTTGCTTCGTTGGAAGAGTTTAGTGGGCTAAATTTTTCATTAGGCAATTGGCAGTATTTCCTGCTAGATAAAGAAACAGATGTGTCCTCGCTAGCTGGGCACTTATCCCTTGGGAGGGGAAGTGTTACAAATTCTGTTGTCGATATCTTCTCGGGTTTAGTGACTTCAGTTGTTCCTGTAACTGGATCCCACGTCCCTTATGTTCTGGAGTTGACTCACACTGCCCAATATCTACTAACACAATAATGTAGCCCAGGGGATGTGACTGGATATCTTAGAGTTTCCGCTTTGGGCCCAATCGGCAAAATGGGCGCAAATTGTGTCAAAATTGCCCCCATTTTGAAAAGCGTTTTCTTTTCCCCCTCGAGTTTCCGCTCAAACTCATTTGCATATCGCCGGGCAGAGTTTAAAACATAATTTAAAAAGAAATTGTTTTAAAAAATATTCCGTGATATATTTAAGAGTGGTGCAGTTTGACTAATGCAGGTCACAAAAAGATAAGCATTTAAAATCACATTTGTCAATCCAGCACCTGTGAGTAACCTTATTTTAAATGACTGAAAATGGCTTAAAAAAAAATACAGAACCATTTGCTAGTTATACTGGGGTACAGTAGTCAGCTTCTTAGTAATGTTTAAAAAAATTATATTCAAAAGCTTTTAAAACATTCCTATTGTTGCCTTGTGCTCAGAAGAACCAGTTTAATTTTTGGAGCCTCCTCGAAGGCCCGCAAACGAGCGCAGTTAGCGGAACCGCCCAATGGTGATTAATTCACCCCGGGGGACGTGGCCAATTTTGTGGGCGGGGCCTGCTTCTGGCGTGATGTTAAACGAACACAAAAGATCGCGGAAACCCGAGGCACGCCAAATGTAATTTTTTTGCTTAAAATGCCGTGATCTTTTGCGCTGGGTTACGCCGATTTTGGGCGAATTGCACTAAAGAAACCTGAGCAATCGAGCAGAAGCTCTAGGCCCTTAGTCTTTTGCACGCGCCCTTACCGTGGGAAAAATAGACAGAAAGTTCCAAAATGTGACAGAAGGTGACTTACCACATTGTGTTCAAGCAATATCTTGCATTTATATAGCGCCTTTCACGATCTCAGGATGTCCCAAAGTGCTTTACAGCCAATTAAATACTTTCTCTGTAACAGTCTACTATTTCTTTTTATTCTCACCACTTCAACTTCATCCAGTAACTTGGTGTATTTATATAGCTTTCCCCATCTTCATTAATTTAACACTTGTCTGAATCTTTCGTACACTTTATCCACTTTAGCCTCACACCTGGTTGTGTAAAATCAGTCTTTTCCGGTGGGTTTATTTGGATGAATCCATTATTCAGGCAGGTGTAGTTCAACAATACTGGAGGTCCATAGGACGGCAGCTGGTCAATACCACAGTGGTGTGTAGCAGGAGCATAGAATACAGACAACGTTCTCTCGGTCTGGGTCAACATGTAGACAGAAAATGTACAAATTGCCCAACTGGTCAAATTCTTACCACAGTTCATTCTTGAGCCTGAGACTCTACAAGCCCTCACCACCTGCCCATATGTTGTCCATGGCACTCAGCTGTTAACTAAAGCTTTTTGTTGTGGGGTGATATTTTGTCTTTGTGCTGGAGGTGGAACTTGTTGGTGTACTTTCTCAAATCCCATGTTGGACATTACCTATAAATTCTCTCCCCAAAAAATCTGTGGGTGCTGGGACAATTGGAGCTTTCAAGACTGAGATTGGCTATCAAGGGACCTGAAGCGAAGGCGGGTAAATGGAGTTGAGGTACAGATCATCCATGATCTAATTGAATGGCAGAGCAGGCTCTAGGGGATGAATGGCCTCATCCTGTTCCTATGCATGTCTCTGTCAGACTCCCATTACTAAGTTAATAGGTTTGCTAACAACTCCAAGGGCACATGCAGCATAGGATATATAAAACCATTCTGATCCCCTCCCTTTCTCAAAAACATTTCCTGAATTTAGAGAGGTCGTTTTTGGTGTCCTTATTTTGCAGCTAATGCTGTCAAAAACCACATCGATGCATTTGACTCAATTGCTCTTCTAATAGTCCGACAAACAGGATAAACTAAATAGGCAGCGTGGAATTTCAATCTCTCTTTCACTTCTGAAACTGAAAGAGAAATCCTGCTTTGCAATATGTGGATTGTTTCATTGAAATAATCGATTGGAGGAATTTCACCCCCCCTCACCCCCGCCCCCTCCCACAGTGGAAGTAACTGCCGTGAAAATTAACCCAGTTACATCCAGTGATTACTATATTGCTCTTTATAGGTATCAGCAGTAAAGAAGAAAGAGAGAACTTGAATTTATACAGTGCCTTTCATCACCTCAGGATGTCCCAAAGCACTTTACAGTCAATGAAGTACTTTTTGAAGTGCAGTCACTGTTCACAGAATCACAGAATCACAGAAACCCCACAGTGCAGATAGAGGCCATTTCGGCCCATCGAGCCTGCACCGACACATATCCCACCCGATCCCTGTAACCCCACGTATTTAATCCCCCTAACACTAAGGGTCAATTTATCATAGCCAATCAACCTAACCCGCACATCTTTAGACTGTGGGAGGAAACCGGAGCACCCGGAGGAAACCCACGCAAACACGGGGAGAATGTGCAAACTCCACACAGACAGTCACCCGAGGCCGGATTTGAACCCGGGTCCCTGGCGCTGTGAGGCAACAGTGCTAACCACTATGCCACCGTGCACTGTTGTAATGTAGAAAACGCGACAGGCAATTTGCGCACAGCAAGGTCCCACCAACAGCAATGAGATAAATGTCCAGCTAATGTGTTTCTTTTTTAGTGATGTTGGTTGAAGGATAAACATTGGCCAGGACACCTGGGGAGAACTCCCCCCTGCTCTTCTTCGAATAGTGCTGCGGGATCTTTTACATCCACCTGAGAGGGCAGACGGGGCCTCAGTTTAACGATCTCATCCGAAAGCTGGATGAGGTATGTGGTACTCAAGCATTCAAGACTGAGGTGAATGATAAAAATGTAATCATGTGTGAGAGAGGCTGATCCCGAGTCGTGAAAACTGAGCCAAATGGAAAGGTAAGAATACCTTTCGATGCCTGTGATTGGCTTGATGACCAGTTGTATTTGGCAAGTTGCGTTCAATGATATAAAACCATTGAGCTAAGCAGAACAAGATCAGTGGAGCTTACTGAAGCCATAGAGAGAGAAAGAAGCCCTGCAACATGTGAAACAGCTTGTACATAATGATTCGAGCCGTAAAAATCTAAAGGAACAATCTCTGCCTGGACCTCTCGCTCTCGGGAGTGATCATAAGTGATATAACCCTGAAATGACTGCGTATGGTATTATCATGCAATGCTTAATGCATTCATATCAAGTTGCTTTATTTCCTAGCGTCAGTCATGGCTCAGTTAGTAGCATTCACCTTTGAGTCATAAGGGCTGTGGGTTCAAGCCCCACTCCAGAGATGTGAGCACAAAAATCTATGCTGACACTCCCAGTGCAGTGCTGAGGGAGTGCTGCACTGTCGCGGGTGCCGCCTTTCGGATGAGACGTTAAACCGAGGCCCCGTCTGCCCTCTCAGGTGGACGTAAAAGATCCCACGGCAGTATTTGGAAGAAGAGCAGGGGAGTTATCCCAGGTGTCCTAGCCAATATTTATCCCTCAATCAACATCACTAAAAACAGATGATCTGGTCATTATCACATTGCTGTTTGTGGGAGCTTGCTGTGCGCAAATTGGCTGCCGCGTTTCTTACATTAACCTACTGTTACAGAGAAAGCACTTCATTGGCGCTTTGGGATGTCCTGACATCGTGAAAGGTGCTAAAGCAGTGCAAGTCTTTGGGGGAAAAATTCAGATGTTTGTGCCTCCCATTAGCGCCTTAAGAGGGCACAGATGGGGCGCAAAACAACTAGTGCCCGGGCGTGGTGAAGTTTGCGCCGCTCGCAAAATTAACTAGACATTTTTCGGCGCTGTTAAACACTACCGCCACGATCTCCTGCGCTGGCAGATCTTGACATCAGTCGAGTGCGCAACGCCCCGGTAGCGCCCCGGACCGGATATTGAGTGGCGCCCCCTACCTTACCGCCTGCCGCTAGCAACGACAGGTTGAGGGGAGCGTTTTGCAGTCAGGAAGGGACTGGGGGAACACTATTTAAAGGCGACCGCTTCCTCCCTTTTTTTGTTGGTGACATTTTTGCACCACGCATTCTGAGAGAGTGAGAGAGAGGCTTCTGGAGAGATTCAACGCTGTGTGAAGGAGTTTTGGGTACTGAGCAGCACTTTGCAGGTTCATTTTGATTTGCCCTTACTTGCTTCGCCAGCGCTCTGTGGTAGCGCCTCGCTCCTCGGCCTTTGCGCCTTAAGACAGGTGTGAAGCGCCTGATTTAGCGCTCCAATCACCTCCAGGGGCGATAAAAGCCAAGTTTGCCGTCGGAGGCGATAATTAGTGCCAGGCACTAAACTTTGCGCACGGCCGATAATGGCACCCCAAACGGGGCGATACTGAATTTTCCCCCCTTTCTTCCTATTAATGCACTTCTAGTAAATGGGCTAACAGGTCTGATAGAACAGTGGACAGAGGACCTTGATAGGCACATGATGAGCATTGGTACAATAATATGCAGAGTGATTCCGAGGCTGCCATCAGGATGTTATTCTTTAAACCTGCAAGAGTATCAGTAAGAAGAAGAAGAATAAAAAAGAAATGGCATTGATATTGTGCCTTTCATGCCGGTAATATAAATTGAAGGCACTACCAGAACATTCTGGCCTTTTATTTGCAAAGCCACTTCAGTCTATTCTTCTTAATTCAATGTCTCTTCATTCAAATTATCTGATACTTCAATTCATTTTAGCACTAAGTTCCCACTTTGTTATGACATTTAGGTTGCTTAATTTAAATTATTGAATAATTCAAATTTTTAATGCAAAAAATGACTGAAGTATCAGGAGCAGACTGTACTGTCCATGACAACAGAAAATCTAACAGAAGATAGAACAAATTCTACAGCTTCCCCCCCCCCCCTACAACTGATCGTATTAAACAGATGCACTCCATTTACAGATAAATACTGAAGTAATTGAAAAGTGCTGGAAGGTTTTCGTTTTCTAATTCAGCATTAAGTAACTTTACCGTTGCTTGTTTGCAAGCTCTACCACCCGTGCATTTGAATGACATCTATGACAAAAGGCTTCGCTCTCAGATACCATCCTGCATTCAACCACCCACTCGTGGAGAATGCCAAGAGTTCTTACGCAGACCAGACACACATCCTGACCAAAAGCTCCCAGTTAATCAACTCCCTTTTTTTGAAAAAAAAGACTGGCAAATGCAAAAAGGCTGAACACACAACACCTGTGGGAAATAGGCGGATGTGCAATGTATTTCCGATGGTGTGTTTTTTTTTAGTCCAGCATTATCAGCACGGTGGGAAGACAATTGTTTGGTGGCCTCCAACGACCATGCGCGTCACATATTTCCAGTGCGGTCAGAGAACCTGAGATGAGGTTGGTCATTTGCCGATATAATCCATCGTCATTGTAAAGAAGTGAGGCAATGAGGAATTTCCAACTGGAAAAAGGTGAGAGTCACTGCCGTTTTCGTCCTGTCCTATCCCGGCTACTGTTACAGGAGGGCATTTTCACTGACCTTAATTCCAGCGTTACACCAGATGCACGTTGAAATTAATGGAGAGAATTGGCTGGAGTGAGTGTCTTGTTCAGATGAATCATCCAAAAGCTCGCAAATGAATGCAACACTACACTGCTGTTGAGAAATGTTGCTGTAGCCACAGAGGTATCATAATTCATATCATCTTTGTTATTGATGTATGATGGCGCATAAAAACAAGGTGATCTTTTGTGTACTGTCAAGGCATAAAAAATGACTATGAAAAGTTTGATTTTACTTTCTATTTATCCAGAAAACATAGGTGACATATGAAAGACTTTGCTGCACAATGCACAGCATCACAAATTGACAGTAATGTTTCTGTAAATTCATATGGTGGATACAAATTGTACATTCTGAAAGCTCGAAAAGGAAATTCAGTGCTTAGAATACCGATCCATCTATTGTGAGCCTATCATGTTGGAGGGTAAATCCTGGTCAGAGGAGCCCGGAATCGAAAAGCCTGGTTTAAAGGGGAAGGCTTGTGACTCAAAGAAAGCTATCGAGGGAAGAATGGGAATAAGCAAACAAAATGGACGCATGAGGACAGCAAGTCAACAAAGGAGAAACTGTCCAGGGAGGTTGGGCACAACTTCCTTCCACAGACTGCGTCCTTTATTTCCAGCTTTTTCCCATTCCTTTCCTGAAGGCACTGAGTCTTGTTCCATGAATGCTGGCAGCCCTTGAATACCTTGTCCCAGTGGCCATTCCCAATGTTTGAGCCTGATCATAGACAGTGAGTGTTGGCAGGCTCTTTGAGACCATCTGAGAACAATCGTGTCCTTACTCGACATCGATGGGTGTACAATGCTTCTGCTCCTGGCATCCATCATTGCTCAGGCAGCAAGGAGGGGGAGGAGGGGGATACATGGGCTCAAATTTAAAAGGGGACAGAATTTGAAAGGTCATCAATTGAAACAACAACAACTTGCATTTATATCTTCTCTTCTTAGGCAGCCCCTCGGAACCGAGGATGACTTGCTTTCACACCAGAAATGAGCTCTCAGGTGGCTGATGAGTCCAATGCTGTGAAAGGGCGGGTGGGTGGGGTGCTTGGGTTGACGTACGCTCCTTGCGCTGCCTGCGCTTGGCTTCCGCTTTCTCCTGGCGAAGAGACTCGAGGTGTTCGGTGCCTTCCCAGATGCTTCTCCTCCACTTTGTGCGGTCTTGCTGCCAGGGATTCCCAGGTGTCGGTGGGGATGTGAAAGGATTCGCAAATTTCATGTCTTCCCCCCCGAAGATTTACTTTTGGTTTATTAAAGAAACCCTGGGTGGACTGAGTTTGGAATCCAGGGCTCAACAAGATGGCTGTGGTCAGCCTCATGGCAAAGGCCTGTAAGTTTCAGTTTGGACTGACAAACTTGTTCCGATGACTGTGAGAAGGAACTTTCCAGAAACTCAAATGCAGACAGACCTTCTGCGATGACGCAGAGCAAGCTAAGATGCTGCTGTTTTCTCTGGGGAGTGATCTCCTCCAGACCCTATCTGATGAATGTAAAAAGGGGCAGAAAGATTATGAGGATTTGAGGAACGAGATATTAGAGGCCATGGGACTCAATGACGGTAGCCCGTTCACCCGGGTGGAGAAAATGGTACAGCTCCCAGGGGAGTCCCCGCAGGCGTTCGCAGACAGGCTGTCACCAGTCTACCGGAGCGCGTGCCCGGGAATACCAGCGCGGACATTACTGAACCAAGTCCAATTGACCCACTGGCTCCGTTGTCTAATGACAAACTGCCTGCCCCAAATCCGAGCACAGGCTGCGGCCTGGTTTGACCCCCGTAGCCCCCAGACCACCGAGGAAACGGTGATCCGCCAGCTCACGATAGCATTAAAAAATATAAGGGGCATCGAGACGCCCCAACCCAAGGGGAAAGTCTGGTTAAACCTGAGGGCCAGAATAAGAAAGGGTGGCACCAGGAGGGGAACTGTCCCTCCCAGACTAAGTTAAACTGTTACGGGTGCGGGAAGGACGGCCACTGGCGCAAGGATTGTAAAAATCCATGGAAAGATAATAAAGTAAAGAACTCCACAGCCCCAGCCCAAAAGGCAGAGCCAGGTATCCCTCCCACTGCGATCGAGCTACTCTTGGAGTCGATACAGTCCCTATGATCTCTCCTCCTGACCAGCCAGGGGAAATTAGCAGCCACCACCGGTGTGGTGGTTCCCTCGGCCCTCTTTGACGCCCCACAATGACTGGAGCCCGCGCAGCCTGTCTACCTGTGTGCTCTCCGGTATGACGGATGGAAGAGACCGCTCGTGCAGATGGAGGTAGAGAAGGTTAAAGGAACTTATCTGCTGAATACGGGAGCATCCTGCACCATGATCCATGCAGCTAACCCCACCACCTCACCTCTGTCTAGCAGGGTTCCATATGTTCTATCGGGGTTCACCGGTAAGGAACAGGCGGGAGCATTCTCCAAGCCGCTCTCATTCCGCCTGGGCACGCTCCGGACCAAATAGACGTGCATTCTGGCGAAGTGGGAAGCGGAGGGAGGAAAGGGGATCCTAGGTGCCGACTTCATCGTGGGCCACGGGATCCTCGTGGACCTCTGCAATCATTGCCTTTAGGGAGCCAATACGGGTAAAGAGGGAGGTGTAGTAGTCATCCCGAGCAAGGAAGGGAAGGGGACCCTGTGTACTGTGAAGCCAAAAGAAGGTTATAACCTCGGGCTCATGGTCGACAGTGTCCCGGGGGAATTTCAGGCATTCGTGCAGGCTAACCTAGTTGCATTTGCAATGCACAAATACGACTGCGGGAGGGTCACCGGGTTTGAGGTCAGAGTGGATGTGGACCCCATGGCCCGGCCCCAGAAGCAATATAACTTCCCCAGAGAAGCGGAGCCCGACATGGAGGCAGCCATGTCCTCTTTAGTACAGCAGGGAGTGTTGAGGCCCATAGCCACCCATGTTAACTCTCCGCTTTGGCCGGTCAGAAAACCGGACAATTCATGGAGAGCCACGGTGGACTATCGGGTGCTCAACAGCAATATCCCCGCATGCGCCCCCACAGTGGCAGCAGTGGCCGACCTCATCGGGAATATTCCAGCATCCGCGACCACGTTCACGGTGCTGGATATTTCAAATGGGTTTTGGTCCATCCCCTTGAGGAGGGAGGACCAGTATAAGTTCGCTTTTACTTCTAAGGGGCAACAGTATACTTGGAACTGCTTGCCACAAGGCTTCCATAACAGCCCCAGCATCTTCCACCAGTGTATGGCGGATAGCTTAAAGGAATTTAGTCAGCCCACCCAGTTGCTGCAGTATGTGGGTGACCTGCTCTTGTTTACCGACTCAGTCGGGGAGCATAGCCCGCTACTCGCCGAACTGCTGGAGCTGCTACAGAGTAAGGGGTTCAAAGTCAACCCGAAAAAGGCGCAGATCAGACAGCGGGAAGTTAAATTCCTGGGCCTAACTGTCCGCGCAGGGGAGAGAGCCATAGACAAGGTTAGGAGGGAAGCGGTCCAAGAGTTGCCAGTCCCCAACACAGTGAGAGGTGTGAGGTCGTTCCTAGGGTTAATGGGGTACTGCAGGGACTTCATTGAAGACTATGCAGCCACAGCAGCCCCTTTGCTCCGACTCCTACACAAAGGAGTGGAGTGGTCCTGGAATGAGGGGTGCCAGGCAGCATTTGTCAATCTCAAGGGAGACTTGCAGACCGCACCAGCCCTAGGAGCCACAGATGGGGGGAAAGAGTTCTTCTTGGAGGTAGCGGCCAGCGGGGATTGTCTCAGTGCTGTGCTGCTCCAGGAGCAGCATGGCAGGCTAAGGCCCGTGGTCTACTCCTCCAGAGTGCTCACTGATGTGGAGAGGAGCTACTCAATTTGCGAATGGCACCTTTTGGCCACGTACTGGGCTGTGAAAAGATTCTTGATCTTCACAGGCACCTCTCCCATCACCCTCCTCACACACCACACACCCACCCAGATGCTTCTGGATGGGAGGATTAAAGATGGGACAGTCAGCAGTGCACGCATTGCACGCTGGACCCTCCTCCTCTCGCAGATGGATCTGAAGGTAAGGGGCCTTTGCGAGCCAAAGCTCGCGGCCAATATGGTATATCCTGGAACAGTCCATCGGTGTTCCATAGAAGGGGTATGGGAGGTGAATTTAGGTTTACGGGCCGGGATACATCCCTCAGGCCGCGAAATCTATGTAGACGGTTCCAGCATGGTATCTGCTGGCGAACGACTCACGGGTTGTGGAGTTTATGACCCAACGGCAAACATTGCCCTGGCGATCAAGCTCCCCAGCACCATGAGCGCCCAGCAGGCTGAACTGTCCGTGGTGGTGTACGTGGTTACCCACCCCAAAACCTTCCCCACCCCATACACGATTTGCTCAGACAGCATGTTCACTTGCAACTCATGTACGGAATATCTGGCCATCTGGTCCTGTCGCGGGTATACCTCCGCCGACGGGAAGCCCTTAACAGTAAAGCCCCTGCTGGAGAAAATCCTGGCAGCTGTGGGGGAGGAAGGCGAGGTCTTCACCCACAAAATGAAGGCCCATTCCTCCACAGAACCCCGCAGCCAGGGTAACCAGCAAGCTGACATGCTGGCCAAGGAGGGTGCACACGCAGGCACTTTCTGGGACCCGTATGAGTCCGGGCCCGTGGCGGCTGTTAGAGGCAGGGATGGGACCCAAGGGAGCTTAGGAGTAGTGTTAGCCCCGGACCTTAAAACGGTCCAAACCCAGGACCCTGTCCTGAAAATCGTCATTAGCGCAGTAATGGAGGGCAGGAAGGTAGAAGGCCCTTACGGCGCAGCGGCCCTCTCCATAAGGGAAGGCATGCTGTTCAAAGTAGAACAGTGGGTAATACCCCAGCAACACTGGAGGGAGTTCCTTCAACTGGCCCATGAGGGTCCGGGAGCGGGACACCCCGGGCCTGAGACCACCTGGCAACGGGTGGAACAGGCGGGATGGTGGCCAGGACTCCGGGAAGACGTCCGCAAGTTCTGTGCTAGCTGTCTTGTGTGCACTGCAAACAACCCCGACCCCCACAGAAGGAAGGTGCCCACGGGACACGTTAGGAGGGTAGAGGGACCATGGCAGTCGATCCAGATTGACTACATCGGGCCCCTGCCCACTGCCCAGGGAGGCTACAAATACTGTCTCGTCCTGGTAAACGTGTTTTCCAAGTGGGTGGAAGCCTTCCCCTGCAAAACGGCCACAGCATTGGGGACTGCAAGGATCTTGGTGCGAGAGGTGTTCTCGCGGTGGGGACTACCCCAGTTTGTGGAGTCCGACCAGGGAAGCCACTTCACCGGCCAAGTCATGCAGAACACCCTTATGCTGCTCGGCATCAAGGGGAAGTGGCACGTAGCTCACAGCCCACAGTCCTCAGGGATTGTGGAGCGCATGAACCGCACCGTTAAAGAAAAGTTGAGGAAGGAGACAGTGAGCTCGCCCCAAAAATGGGCGGAGGTCCTGCCTCTAGTCCTCATGGGGATCCAGGCCAGCCAGTCCAAGGGTACAGGGTATTCCCCGCACAAACTCATGACCGGTAGGGTTATGAGGACCCCCACCCATGTCCTAGCCTCAGTTCTTACTGAAGGGCAGCTTTGGGAGATAAATCGGGATAAATTCGCCCGAACATTCCTCGAGTGCCTGAAACAGATTTATGAACAGGCAGCAAGTAGCATGGGGAAGCAGCATCGGAATAACCGGTTGCTGCTCGAGCCTAGCAAGAGTCACCAGTGGGAGATAGGGGCCAAGTGATGGTTAGGAACTATGCCCGAGTGGGGAGCTTAGAGCCACTGTACATGGGACCCTATAGCATAGTCGATAAAGCCAGCCCCATGGTTTACGCAGTAAAAATGCCCCGGCGCACAAAATGGTTCCTTGTGAATCAATGTAAGTTTTTAAGCTGGAGGCAGGGAAACAGGCAGCTGGGATTCAACCCGAGGTTAGAAATCCTCAGCCCGCAGCGGGTACGCACACGCAGGCTGCACACGCAGGCGCAGCCGTGTGCGTCAATGAAGAAGTTCCCCAGCACTTTGTTCAGACCGGTCCCCCTCTCCTATGGGATTCCGAGGAGAAGGAGCCTGAATCAGATGGCCCCGAGCCCGAACCAGGTTTTGAACCTGGAGGGGAAGACCCTCAGCCACCAGCAGCCGGTGGCGAGGGATTGCCCGTCCCCAGTTCAGGTTTGGGAGGGGAGGGACCCGAGGGAGAAGGCCCCCAGCCAGCGAGGACTGTGACCCGAGCCAAGGGTCTGCTCGCCAGGGTAGCCCCGCCGGTAGCACTCCCTAGGAGGTCTCCTCGGCCACCGCAGCCCAGAAAAGTATGGTCACCGGCTCTTCATTTACAAAGGGTGGCCTCCCGTGTCAGGGAGAAGCCGAAAGACAGAGGTCCCCAGCCAGCAGCCATAAGCTGCAAGGGACCAGAAGTGGAGATCAGTGCAACCACGCCGCAGGGAGCAGCCTGCAGCAGCCCAAACAGGGATTAGGCTGGCCGCCTGGAGATGGGCGGCGGATGTATATAGTTTAGGTAGTATAATTTTAAGTAATGTGTAGAAGGTTAAGTTAGGGTGTTTTAATTTAATTCTATGTAAGGAACCGGTAGTCTATAAGTTTTAAGTATGGAACCATTCCAGAGTGCTGTCTACGTGAGCGAGCCAGGGAGCCTCCAGGGAACCTGACTAGGTGCTTTTATGTCTTTTTCAGAATTTTGAAATGTGCGGAGGCATAATCCTGCTCGCCCTGTTCGGACTGAGCCTCGCGAGAAGGGGCGATGTCGAGGACCATCATATCTTCGGATGCTCGGGGAAGAGAGCGCCCCTAGCACATGACGGAAGTGGTCTAGGGGAGGCGGATGAAATCACCTCGTATGTCCACGAGGGGAGCTGGCCAGGAGAGCTGGGATCCAGTTCAACCCAGTATTCTAGTGAGACCGGCTTCACGTATGGGGAGTGCCCGAGGATACGAATCGTCACCCCAAGGATTAGCATCACCGTGGGCAAAAGAATATGTTTGACGTTCCCCTGGATAGGTGGTGGTGGCTCAGAAAGTTAAGCAAAGACATGGGGAACCCCAGGGTAGAGTGGGAAAGGTTAGGGAATGACACTCACAGGACCATTACAGGGACCTAAGGAGGGTTAAGTGTGTGCTGGGATAAATGGTGGGAACCAGATCAGGGGATCTACGTCTGTATGTGGGGATCAGAGAAGGTCTGCCCCATAGGCATTTCCATCATTTTCCACAGCCAGTGGCAAGATAACGGGAGGGGGATGGACTGGGAGTCTCGCCTGGACGCATGCGCGATCCCATACTTCCCAATCTCGGTTAATGCCACTGAACTAGTGACCCACCCCCGACGGACAGTAGCAGAGGGATGCCCCGCCACCACCAAGGGACCAGGGAACGGCCTGGTTCTAGTACCCACAGACCAGGTGCTGTACCAAGGGGTGCATTATGCAGTGGCCTCGGTGATTTTAAACCTCACTGAGGTACACTTACCCACGTGGTGCCCCGCAGAGACTGCCAAATTGTATCAAGCCCTATTAACAGAGATGTTTTGAAAATTCCGTGAATTTGATTTTTTGGAGGTCAATAAGACCGCATTGTATACTCACTACGAGATTTGGGACGGGGTTGGGAGGCAAAGAAGGGGTGTTTTTAATGATATTTTAACTGGTTTTAACACGGGGTCCTCGGTCATCAACAGTTTTGATGACATCGAGCTGCAGACCCAGATTAATGGTCTAAAAACGCAATTAAAGGGTATTTTAACTGATGAGAATAAGATGGTAGGTTCTGAGTTGTATGAAGACCAGGCCATGACTCTCCATTTGAAGGAGATCATCGCAGAGCTGGAAAAACATGCAAAGACGGTAAATGCTCTCATCAGGGAGGACAGAAACGCTTCTGACCAGGCTGCGCAAAACGAGGTGTGCGTGCTGTATGGGGCATGGTTGCTGGGCGAGGGCCGCAGCAATCTGGAGGATTTAAAGCAAGGTTTAGTCCCCTCCTGGATCAGCAACAAACACCTTGCAGCCCTCCACCCTTTTGAGAACGCATTAAGCCCGTGCCAGCTCCGGTTAGCTTCTGAGGCCTACCCAGTCCCAGTGGACTGTGGGCAGTCCAACCACACCGTCATGGGGATAGTTGTAAGAATGCCAGTCATGGGCAGGATGGCCCGACCCGCACCGGTATACAGGGTGGAGAACATTGGAATAATTCAAGGGGGTGCACATATTAGTTTTGCAGCGGTCCCGCCCTATGTCATAAAGTGGGAGCACGCTATGACGGGTACTGACCTCTGGGGGTGCCGTAGCCGGGGAGCACATCATCTTGTGTCCCCAGCACTTGAATGCCTATTCAAAACCACAATGCGGGTTCAGAGCTGCTGACGCGAAACCTATAAACTGTACCATGGAAGCCATGGCACAAGGCCATGTTCCCCCACAGGTAGCATATATAGGGGGTGGGACATATTGTGTCACCACAGGAGCGTCTCACTACCAGCACGGACAGTACAGCTGGTGCGCGGTGAGTGACAGCAGTTTCTGCTTCAAACCCGAGGCAGAAGTTCAAGTGGCACAGATACGAATTGTCCCCAATCCTGAACCATCCACTGTTCACCTCACTGTGGAGGAGAGTTTTACCCACCTCCAGAAATATGTCGCCCACTTCAGTTACCCGATTCCCCCTCTCCCAGAGCACCTTCCCAAATTATTAAAAGCCGTTCTAGTATCACAAAAGCACTTCTACACTTTGGAACAGAAGACTGTACAGATAGGGGCCGACATTTTAGATATTATGACCCCGCCCTGGTGGGACGTTTTTGAGAATATAGAGGTCCCCTCCTGGATTTGAATGGCGTCCCACATCTTAGTAGTCTGTCAGCTAGGGATCGTCCTCTACCTGGTTTGTGTCCAGTGTAGGAGAAAGGATCCCAGGGTAGAATTTAAAGCAAAGGGGTTGTGGAAGGACCAGTATGCCCGGGTGGAAGAAGAAACACCCATGTGAGTTTTGTGTCATATCACTACCGAGTGATGGCCGATTCGTATGTTATTTTAATGAAGCTCGTTCCTTCCGTTCGTTATTTTTAATAAATATGGTTTTGCCCTGATGTTGATTTTTATTAAAGGTTGTGTGTTGTAATAAAGTTTTATTATGTCCCAAGCAGTGCAGGGGTGTTGGACCCCCTCCGTGCTTGGACTATTGTAACAGATCATATTTGCTATCGATAGATGTCTGCCGTGCACTATGGTTTTCCCTAAGTAAGGGGAATGTATGTGTCGAGGGATCGTGGATAGATAAATATAGGGGAAGGTTGTTTGTGGGGGGTCAGAAATTTGCTCACCTTGATTGGACACTTCAAGCAAGTTTCAGTATCCTAGGGGGGACTGAAAGGATTCACGAATTTCATGTCTTCCCCCCGAAGATTTACTTCTGGTTTATTAAAGAAACCCTGGGTGGACTGAGTTTGGAATCCAGGGCTCAACAAGATGGCTGCGGTCAGCCTCATGGCCAAGGCCTGTAAGTTTCAGTTTGGACTTACAAACTTATTCCGATGACTGTGAGAAGGAACTTTCCAGAAACTCAAATGCAGACAGACCTTCTGCATTTATGCATCAAGAGCAGGCAAGGCCTATTTAATATGTAATGGGACAAGCTTAGCTGCATTCAGACCTTCGTTAGAGAACACCAACACTGTTTACAAATGATCAATGGGGCATTCAGACTGGAATGGCCCCATCACGAAACCAGTTGGACAAAGGGGAACACTGATGAGACGTTTAAAACCGATTAACCGGCCATCCAGGTCGATGGGCCCAGATCGGTATCTTTTGTATGAGTTTCAACACGTCCAGATTAGATAAAAGAAATGAGCTGACCTGGCGGGAGATAAGGGCTACCGGGATGAGTATAACTAGTCCCTCGGGAGGCCATCTCTCTCTCTCTCTCTCCCGCCTCGCCTCTGGTGCCCTGCCGTACCATCAGCCCAGCGAGAAGATCGTCGACTAAGAGCCCGTCCAGGGAAGTAGAATACCCGCAGTTACGTTTAAATTACTGGGGTATCTCTGCTTTGGGTGGTGAAAAACTAAGACATTGGCAGGCAACAGGGCACGGAGCAGGCATTTCAACATCCTAGACTGGTGAGCATAAATTTTCTGGCCCATCACAAGACAATCTAGATAGGTGTAAAGGGTGGGAGTTAAGGGGAATTGCTAAAGTGTCATTTTAGTCATTTTCCCTCAATGTGTCCATTTCTCCTCCCCCCGTTAAGTGTAATTGTGCTGCATCCATAGTGATTTTCTCTGTATAGTAATTGTCTCTCTATTTTAATAAACATTGGTTTTCTTTGCACCGAACCACTGGTCTCGTTTGTCTATATCGCTACTTGTAAATAAGTCCGGTGGTCAGAACCAAAGAGGAAGCAATTCGAACCGCACGGGGCTGGAGCAGCTCAGACACACGACTGACTGGCCAGACACAAACCCCAAACCAAAACCCCCTACAGATGTTACACTTTTTCAAGGAAGCTTTGAGAGTGTCCTTGAAACGTTTCCTCTGCCCACCTAGGGCTCTCTTGCCGTGTCGGAGCTCCGAGTAGAGCGCTTGCTTTGGGAACCTAGTATCGGGCATGCGGACGATGTGGCCCGTCCATCGGAGCTGATCGAGCGTGGTCACGTTAGGGCACGTTTTTTTCTTCCTTCATTTCAAGCCAATTTTTTTCACCTTTCCTATTCCTTTTCTGAAGATGTTCATCCCTTGCTCCCCGCAAGTTCCCTCGCCCAATTGACCATTCTTCACGTGTGAGCCTAGACTTTGAAGGGGATAATTTTATTGTCCGGGCACGGAGTTTTACTCATCTGGGATGCATATTGGAAATTCGGGTGCAGTCTATCCATTATTTCCTGTCCACAATGGGTAGAAAATAATGGGTAATGCACATCGGAATCCCTGATGTGCACTCCTGTTTGGCAAAGTTCCACATTATTCCAGTAGTAATCAAGTTCAGGAGTGGACAGGCTCTTCAATTTTCCCTTCTTTGATCCAGGATTGCGAAGACCGATTTGCCTGCACCTTGACGTTGAAATCAACTAACGTTGCATTGACTGGAGATTGAATAGGCGTGAAATTAGCAAATGATTTTCAATATAAGTAAGTGTGAGGTGTTAAATTCTGGTAGGAAGGATAAGGAAGCCAATTGCTGCTTGGGTAATCAGAGTCTAAATGGGGAAGACCAAAGGGATCTAGGGTACAGATTCACAAATCACTAAAAGTAGTGATGCAGGTTAATAAGGCCATAAAATAAGCAAACCAAGCACTGGGGTCCATTTCTAGAGGGATAGAATTGAAAATCAGAGTTAAACTTTAATTGAATCCTGGTTAGAAGGATATGCTGATTGGGTTCGATGAAGAGGGGTGGGAGGAGGCTTGTGTGGAGCATGGACACCGACATGGACCAGTTTTGGGCCGAATGACCTATTTCTGTGATGTAAATGCTACGTAATTCAATGTAACTCTATGAATCTGGCCTATAGCGTTCACCTACTCAGGACCTTAAACCAGCTGAACCACCAGGTACATGCACACACTTTTGTGCAGAGCTCACTGGATCATGAGCAGGAATGGGGGGGACCCCTGTCAGATTAGGGTGCTGAGGCCAACAGTGGAAAATTTGCCCTTGGCCTGACTGAGATTATTCAACTCAGCACGGACTTGGGACCAACCCTAGGACCTTCAGGGTCAGTGCGGCTCAGAACCGCATATTTATTTACTGAGGCACCAGGAGAGGTTTTAAAAATATATATATATTTTTGTGCTCAGATTTCTTCAGCCAGGGAAGGGAGGCAAAGCTGGTGGTGGTGGTGAAGGGGTGGGCTGGGAAGGGAACGCTGGAGCGGGAAGAGGCTAAGGACGAGGGACAGAACATTTCTCCCCATCTTCCAGCTTGTGAAACTGTTCCTACTACCAAATACAACAGTTTTGTGGTTTAGGAGGAACCAGGAAGTGAAGGCTCGTATGGGAATGGCTTTGCCCATTGCAGCGCTAAAGAAGTTAGTACAAAGGAGACACAATATGGTTGCTTTAAAGCTTTTTAAAGGAGACTCAATACTAGTAAGCTTAGAAAATACTATCTTCCAGTGCTGTAAATTGTAGGGGGCATCCTTTACCTAGTTTATGGTAATTTACCTTCCTTTACCTGGTTTACGGTAATTTACCTGGTCAGGCAGCCTTTTTGCCACTGCACTTTGACCAGCTCCAATCAGCGGTTTCGAATCGCTAAACCCCTCCTTCCAGTTCTGACTGGAGGAACTTATAATTAATGATATATTAAAACGGACAAATGGTCTGGATGCAAGAAAGTCAAACTTTATTAAAACTAAGAAACTACACCACACGATCTTGTAATCACGATAAAATTGCTTAAATAGGGGAGGAAAAAAACGGACACAATGAGGGAAATCGACTAAAATACAATTCTAACGAAATCCCCACTTTACTCCCACCCCTAAGCCAATCCTAAGTTGCCTTGTGGAAGGCCAGAAAAATATATGCTCACCACTGCAGTGCCAGCTCCATGTCCCACGAGATCTTCACTGTCCTGAAGTAAAGAAACACCCCAGTGTTTTAAAAGTAAACTGCTGGTGTTCTTACTTCTTCAGATAGACTCCCACGCTGTAGAGGGCACATGGAGTTAAGCCAGAGAGAGAGAGATGCCTCTGAGAAGCTATCTCTTATACTCCAATTTTGGGGCCCAAATGTTCCCGCCCAGATCCGGAAGTTTCTGGGCTAAAACAAAAGGGATCCAACTGTCCCCATTGTCCAGTAATGGGTGATTCAAACCCATTCAATTTTAAACTGTTCCTCTTCTCAGTTTAAGTGTCTCTTCTGTGATAGCTGCAGTTTTGAATGTGTCTTCATTCATCCTGATGGGTTTGAA
Organism: Somniosus microcephalus; assembly: GCF_052327205.1. NCBI lineage: Eukaryota > Metazoa > Chordata > Chondrichthyes > Squaliformes > Somniosidae > Somniosus > Somniosus microcephalus. The sequence continues at coordinate 90,485,503 of NC_141002.1, read as the reverse complement.
TGGAGTTGTATTACTATGTAAACAGAAACCCATTGTCTGTGGTCAACTGAGACTGCAGTCTCAAGTGGTTTCTCCTTGTGCAAACATCCTTGTAGCAGTTTCTGTAAACAAATCGATTGCCTCTACAGGGAGGGGCTTCCCGAACTGCCTTTGATTGGCAGATTCAAACGGGCTACTCCCCAGTGTAAACAAACAGCTTGTAGGTTACCTGACCCACCCAATACCACAGGGTGATTGACAGCTCGGGCTCCATTCAAATGCTAATGGCCTGTCTGTCCTTTTTCCTGCTGAAAATTCTGTTTCCATGAGGTTCAAAACTCAAGAGTACATCCTTTTCTTTAATAAAATGTACTATCTTAAAGTGTGCGATTTTTTACAAAATACTTTGATTCCAGTGTCCAAGTGCTGCTTAGCTCACGGGCTCCTTAACGCAGCCTTTTGCGGTTCTGGGCACATTTTAAAACATTGTCCAACCCAGAGACAATTTAAATCACACAAAGTCTTCGTCCATGATGTGGATTAATATTTCCCGATCTTCGGGGGCTGAGGGGATTTTGCGAACCCCTACAAAATGAATAGAACATAGAAACATAGAAAAATAGGAGCAGTGGGCCATTTGGCCCTTCGAGCCTGCTCCGCCATTCAATATGATCATGGCTGATCCATAGTTTTACGTTGCTTTATTCTTTGAGGTTGACGGATCATTTAGAAATGAAAGAATTTCTTGCTCTTCACCTTGTACGATGACTACTTTTGTGAGTAACTCATATCTGATTGCTCTTCCCCCCCTCATTCTCTCTTCTGAACTCAAGTCAACAAAAAAGATGACTTTATTAAATGGACGATGACCTCGTGACCTCCGGGGTGAGAGCCCAGAGGCCCGGGCATGATTTCCCCTTTGCCTAAGTGAGGACAGGCGATTTAAAGTGACAGCTCAACGCTGCTTTCTATTAACAAAGGCGAGCATCCTGCGAGCAGCAGCAGCAGGCTATAAAAAGCGATTGTTACACCTGCTTTTAACTGCGTGCAACTTGTTTATAATAATGACAGCATTTGACAGGGTGCTGGCAATGCAGGTAGCTCATTTGCATATCGGCACTTTTCATTTCATTGTTGTGCGATGAATTTCAAATAAAAGGCTCCTGGATTTAGACTGTCCCCGAGGATCTTAAAGGTTCATTTTGAGCTGATTACAAGCAGTCTGTCTTCATTGTATATAGTATTTTCAGTAAGTAGATTCCAATCTTGGAAGTTAATTAATAGATATATATATATGTGTATATTCTAGATCTATGTGTGTGTGTGTATGTATTTGTATGTATGTGTTTCAAGGACAACTAGGGAAGGGCAATAAATGCTGGCCTTGCCAGCGATGCCCACATCCCATGAACGAATAAAAATATATATATATGTGTGTATGTATATATATATATATATATATATGTGCATCTTATATATATATATATATGTATGTGTGTGTGTATATTTTATTGCATATATGTGTATATATTTATATATATATGTATAATAATGTGTATATATGTATATATGTGTATTATATATATATATGTATATATGTGTATATGTATATGTGTATATATGTATGTGTATATATGTATATATGTATATGTGTATATATATATGTACTAGCTGAAGTGCCCGGCGGTGCCGAGGCTTTTTCGAGGGCATGTTGTTGTTGGAAGAGAGAGAGAGAGAGCGACTGGGGGGTAGAGAGAGAGCGACTGGGGGGAAGAGAGAGAGAGACTGGGGGGAAGAGAGAGAGCGCGGGTGGGGGAAGAGAGGGCGGGGGGGAAGGGAGGGAGGGTCGCGCCCCCCCCGAGGTGAAGACCGCCGATTGCGGCTGTGCGAGACGGCTGGCGGACCCGGTTGCCAGGGTAACGCTTGACGCTCAGCAAGCCCCGCCCCCCGGCCGAGCCAGAGAGAGACGCCGCGTCTCAGCTCCTGCTGCGCGCGCACCTTTAGTAAGGTAGCCCGGTTGCCAGGGTAACGCTTGACGCTCAGCAAGCCCTGCCCCCCCCGGCCGAGCCAGAGAGAGACGCCGCGTCTCAGCTCCTGCTGCGTGCGCACCTTTAGTAAGGTAGCGGCGCTGGACTGAGGCCCGCCCCTCCAGCCTTCGAGTGGGGCCGGGAGGTGCCTAGCTCAGGCGTGGGTGCGGAGGAGAAGCCGAGGCTTCGAGGCCTACCTGGAAAAACGGGGAAAGGTAGGAAAATTAATGAGATTAGATAAGTTAATTTGTTTCTAAATCATTTTTTTAAAAAACAATATGTGTTTTAAAAGCAACGTTTTTTTTAAAGACGCAGAAAGCGGGAAAAAGAAAGGAATAGTTTGGAATCAAGATGGCGGCGACTCACCTCGGTTCAGAACGATAAGGCCCGCCCACACACGCACCGATTGGCCCGGCCTCACGCGGCAGCAAGCTGCCGTACGATTGGTCGAGCTCGAGGTCACTCTGTCGCTAATGAGCGGATAATGAGATGCTAATGAGCAGAACGTTGAAGGTTTTTGGGATACCGCGGGCGTGATTTTAGCCCGGCCGAAACGTAAATACGCTTAAAACCGTCTCGGAAGCGTAAGCTTTCTTTGGAGGTAACGCGCGCGCGTAGGTACGCCCTGTAACTTTCGAGTGCATAGCCCAACAGACGCACAGGCGATGACAGACAGAATGACAGAATGACAGACAGACAGAAGTACCGATTTATATATATAGATATACTAGCTTAAGTGCCCGGCGGTGCCGAGGCTTTTTCGAGGGCATGTTGTTGTTGGAAGAGAGAGAGAGAGCGACTGGGGGGAAGAGAGAGAGCGACTGGGGGGAAGAGAGAGAACGACTGGGGGGAAGAGAGAGAGCGACTGGGGGGAAGAGAGAGAGCGACTGGGGGAAGAGAGGGAGGGGAGGGGGGGAGGGGAGGGGAGGGGGGAGGGGGAGGGGGGGGAGGGGGAGGGAGGAGGGGGAGGGGGGGAGGGGGAGGGGGGGTGGAGGGGGAG